>NC_056670.1:50626291-51233236 GCF_018350195.1 Panthera tigris
TCAAGGGTGAAGTAGAAAAAGGGGAACGAGGGACTCTTGAAGCTTAGAGCGGGTCTCCTTGCAGATGCCTGTTCCGTTCAGGCCAAGAGCTGCTGTAGAATGAGAGTCTCTTGGCGCGAGCAGGTTGGGCTGGCCTTGGCAGTTCTGTTTCTGTTCATCTCCCGTCTTTGGCTGATGCTGGGTTGAAAGCTTTAATGGCCCCACCAGAGGGTTGCTGTTCGGGCTGTCTGAGAGTGATGCCAGGGCTGCTGTGTCCACCAACTGCCGAGCAGCACTTCTACACGGAGGTGAGCAGGTTCTTCCAATAAAGACACCAAATGGGCATTTTAGGAGCCAGTCTTTGTTATCAGACAGCAGAGCCATATTTGCTTTTACCGTCCTGCTCTGCAGAGTTCCCTCAGGGTCGCCTTCGCTCAACTTGTTTTAATTATACCTGTCAACGCTTTTTGCCCTTCATTTTGGGCTTTACTCTGTGTAGTCTGTGGAATGAATATAGCCTGTGTTGCAGAAATAAGGACGGAATGTGTCTTTCCAGCTCTGTGTGTGTGTATCCCTGTCTATAGTTCGATAGGCTTCTAGTTTCCCTTTCTCCCCTGCCTTCTCTCCGGAGGGGCATGCTTCCCTGCTGAAAATCACGGTTTTAGAGAACTGAAACATGAAAAATTGATGTTAAGCCATTTATTAGGAACACAAAACAGCGGATGCATTTTCGAAACCCAACCAACAAACCCAAATAGTCATTTTTCACACGTATTACAACTCGTGATCCTTTTTCTCACGTTTTGTTTACATGCTCACCTATGTGCTCACTATAGATACTCTTTACTCCCATTTCATTTACCTATATCTACCTCCTCACCTTAATGCCCCTACTTGAAGCCACGGAACCTCCTATTCATCAGATGATAAAAATTAAACCACAAGTATTTGATATGCCAAGACTTTGGAGAATGAAAATGAGGTTTTATTAAAAGAAAAAAGTGTACACTTTGATCTGCTGTCCTATCTTCATTTCGTGATTTTTAGCATTAGTAGTAGTGGTCACGAGCCAGTTTACTTGATATCACCTAGATGAATTTTAAACTTCAGAAATAGGTTGCTACATGTAGATGAGGTTATGTGGCATATGAATAGGTGAGTTACTGAGGCCCGTGTTGTTGTGTCTAGATTTTAATAATCTCATCTCCACTTGGGAGAACTGGGTACTGTATTGCCTTACCATGAATTAGATGATTTTCCTTCAGTTTTCAACATTTTTAGTTTGAGATTGTTATATGGCCTAGACTCCATCACATTAGCTCTGGGAATGGCCACATTAATTAGGACTTCATCAAGATTTGCTTGAAATTAGGGAACAGTTGGTTCATGCTTTGGTTGTTCTGCCATTATTTTTGTCTGTTTTAAATGAACATAAGGAATCCTTGAGATTTTGGATAACAATTGGTTTTCCAAAATAGATTAAACAAGAAAGGGAAACTAATAAGAACATATAATGGGAAAAATATGAAGTTCTGCCTTTGACTTTAAAAAACTCAACTATTCAACATGGGTCATATATAAAGCTCGGCTTTTCTAGAAGCTAAACTAAAGGAAGCCCTATGGACTTTAAGGTAGCAGTCATCTTCACCCTAGTGTGACAGTCCCAGTGTATGCCTGCTGTCCCTGCATAATTATCAACACATCTAGAGGAGACAGTATGGTTACCCAGGTTTTAGTTGACATTGAGATCAGTATTAGATTGTGGTGTGGTGGGTTCCTAAGATTGCTAATTCGGCTTCAGGTTACACTAGAAGAAATAAAGGAATCTGAAGCAAGAGGATTGAAAGTCTCATTAACCTCTGCATAGATGAGGTCCCAGCTGATGTGTATCATCCTGAGCACCACATGTCAGAAGGGCAGCAGTACACAGGAGCACTTCTTCTAGAAGATGGTCAGTAGGTTCTGAAAGGGCTTGGAAACCTCATAAGAGAAAGTGTTAAAAGCAGTGCCGGAATGCATTCCTGGAAAACAGAAGACTTAGAACACGTAGTAGCTGCCACTCAACACCGGAAGGCTTGTTATGGGGAATCAGAATTAGGTGGATCCTTTGGGCTTCCAGAAACCAGTGAAGAGCAATTCTAAGGAGGTTGTAGAGAAGGGACAGGGGAAGTTGGCATTTTAATGACCTTGACAGAAGTTCTGTCCCTTTTATAAACTAAAATGCTTTAAATAACTGGCAAAGATCTAGTAGACCTGGTAAATTAATCCTGATAAATGAGAAAGTAACTCTTGCGTAACTTGCGTAACTCTTTAGAATTAACTTTACTTTTATTACTTCAAACAAGAAATAATTCTTAACTAGATTTATGTTCATGAAGTTATTTTGATTCTGCCTCTTTGGTGCTAATGGATCTCTCTCCTCCCTAGTCCTTCCTTATTTCATAAGGATTAAATTTGGATCTGTGTTTTCATGGCATGGTAGTTCTTCACAAGCTCTCCCTCCTGCCCTGTTTCCCCCTAATTTTTTTCACACTCCTCCTTCACACCAGCTTATTGTCTCTTAAACATACTAGGCCCTTCCTACTTCTCTCTCCATGCTTTTGCAAAGGAATCCTCTCCTCTCTCTCTCTCTCTCTCTCTCTCTCTCTCTCTCTCTCTGTCTCGTATTCCTAGTGTTACTTCTGTTACAATACTTTCCTGATTCATCCAGGCAGATGCAGCTTCTTCTGGGTGCCTCCATTTCTATTACATTTGCCCCTAATGTGCTTATCTCAGTGTACGGTAGGAAGAAACACTAGGTAGGTATCTCTGCCTGGCCCAGTAGTATCTTTTGAGCTGAAATTGGGTAGATTTAAGTCGAACTCTGCTGCCAGCCTGACCTAACATCTCATAATTCCCATTCTTTTCTGTTGTCACTAATATACAAGAGATCCATAAACACGTGAGCTTGATTTTCTTCATTCACTCGACAAGTATTTATTGAACACCTGTTAGATAACAGGCATTGCTGGGAGCTTGACTGTACAATACGATTGATTCTTCAGAGGTACACTGATGACCTAGTGAGGGACCCAGATATGGTACGTGCTGTCAAATGAAGTGAGCACACATAATCACCATGGGAGCGATTCAGTTGACTGTTGACCTTGCTGTCTCGATTCATTTCTCTACCATACATAAAGCGTCTTCCACGCCAAGGTCTGTGACTTGGGTCCTGACTACAGAAGATGCCATGGATGCACCGTTAAGGAGAACCTGCCCTGCAGTTTTACCCTTGAGTAATCCCTTCAAAGGGAATTAGATGTAAATAATATACTGATGTTTATCTACCTTGGGGGGAGAAGGTAGTAATGGTGAATGGCATCAGAATCCATAGCCATTCATTCTGGTTTTATCACTTACAGATACTGTAAGGCAAAGTCACAGGGTGTGAGACTTGTTAAACCACCTCTTTTTCACTCATGTCTTAACTTTAAACACTACGGTTTGCCTGTTTGTTTTATAGAAACTAGAAAAACTGCTTTTGGAATTATTTCCACAGTGAAGAAACCTCGGCCATCGGAAGCAGATGATGATTCTCTTCCAGCTTGCAAGAAAGCCAAGTGTGAGGGCTGAAAAGAATCCCCAGTCCTTGTCAGCGCTCCCTTCCTCCATTTGGTAGTCCGTCCACCACAATGCAAATAAAAGCTTTGTATGCTTTACTGTTTTCCTTTGGAGCTAGGAATTGGTAGTCTATGAAAACAATTTTATATTCAAGCCACTAAAATAACAAAACCTAGTGAAGCAGTAAAAAAGAAGACCGCCAGCTTAATAGAATTTTGATATACTTTAAGAGAAAAACAGAGACTGGCTTATTTATTATTTGTATTAAGGATAAACAGCAGGTATAATTGAGTAAGATGCTTCAGTATTTCTGGGCAGTTGGGTGGTTCAGTCTGTTGGGCGTCCGACTTTGGCTCAGGTCACGATCTCACAGTTTGTGAGGTCGGGCTCTGTGCTGACGGCTCAGAGCCTGGAGCCTGCCTCGGATTCTGTGTTTCCCTCTCTCTCTGCTCTCCCTTCCCCCCCCCACCCCCCACCCCCAAAACAAACATTAAAAATAAATGTTTTTTAAGATGTTTTCAATATTTCAAGACTCTTGAAAAATGTTTCTTCTTCATTTAAAAGTACATGCTTTGCTGCTTTACTTGATATACATGGCTTATTATTTTTCAGTCTTATGCAAAAAGTGGTTATCTTGAGGCCTGTTAAGCCATACTAAGGGGTTGGCTGTTAGTCAATCTATTCTTGTTGTAAACCTCTCTCTCATTATATTCATCAAATCAAAGTTCTTCCTAAAAGAAATTGCTGTAAAGGTTGTGGAAGGAGAAAGTGCATGTAAAATCACAGCCTCTTCCTTTGCTGGTTCTTACCTCCATGATGTTCTTGAAATAGAATTCCCTCCTTTAAGTTGAAAGTCCCTAAAAACCTAATACTGATTTTCCTAATAGCAGTATTAAAAATATCTAACCATTGTACTCAACCAACTTTGGAAATAATTTTTTTTTAAGTAGTAGAATCAGTATATTAAGAAGAAGTTGCCTTTTTTTACAAATAATGTGCATTTATGTTATATTGATATGAAGAAAATAAGTGAGAAAAAGAACACTATTGTGAAAGAGGAAAGATAATTTTAAAAAAAGAAAGCTTTCGGGGTGCTTGGGTGGCTCAGTCAGTTAAGTATCTGACTCTTGATTTTGACTCAGGTCATGCATGATCTCTTGTTCATGAGTTTGAACCCCGTGTCAGACTCTGCACTGACAGTAGGGAGCGTGCTTGGGACTCTGTCTCCCTCTCTGCTTCTCCCCCACTCACGTTTATTCTCATTCTCTCTCTCTCTCTCTCTCTCTCTCTCTCTCTCTCTCTCTCTCAAAATAAATAAATTTTAAAAAAGAAAGCTTTTGGGGTGCCTGGGCGGCCCAGGCGGTTAAGCGTCCGAGTTTGGCTTAGGTCATGATCTCGCGGTTCGTGAGTTCGAGCCCCTTGTCGGGCTGTGCTGACAGCTCAGAGCCTGGATCCTGCTTCGGATTCTGTGTCTCCCTCTCTCTCTGCCCCTCCCCTACTCATGCTCTGTCTCTGTCTCTCAAAAATGAATAGATGTTAAAAAAAAAAAAAAATTAAAAAAAAAACATTCTGTCAGTCTCACTTACGAATATAGTTGCTAAAGTAAAATATTGGTAAAGAGAAACTATTAAAACAGTATACCATGGCAGGTGAGATTTATTCTAGGAATGTGAGGATATTTCAGTTCTTCTTAATGTACTTTTTCATATTTATTAGTCAAATAAGGAAAATCAGAGTTGTCTTAACGGGTGCCAGAAAGACATTTGATAAAACTTAAAACCCACTCCTGGTTGTAATCATAACCAGGGCAGAACACAAGTAAAAGAATATTTCACACACACACATATGTATGTGTGTCCATATATATTTATATATTGTTTATATTAAGCATGAAGTCTCTAAAGACAAAGCATTTTTGTCTGACTTCCTCTTGAGCAATTTGATGGATTAGTCACCTCCATTCCCCTCCGTAAAACTGATGGCCGCCGCCGCTGAGCCCGTATGCCACAGTCGGCCACTTCCTTGAGTGCCAGTTTGCGCCTCCCTCCACCCCACTTGGATTCTCCGAAAGTTAGGTGTGTGTTTCTTCACAAGTCTGTTTATGCCACTGTGACTAGCGTTGTAAAATAATATACGCTAACTAAACATTATGAAAACTATTGCACTATGAGGAACAAAAAAAAGAATTCCCAGGAAATCCAAGGTGATGCTTTCCCAGGAATTCTTTTTTTGTCTCTCCTAGCACAACAGTTATCACAATTTTTAGTTAACATATATATATATATATATATATATATATATATATATATATATATATATAACATACATAACAAAAGGTGAGCCACTGAAAAACCCTGTAGGGCGCCTGGGTGGCTCAGTCAGTTAAGCATCTGACCTCGGCTCAGGTCATGATCTCACGGTTCCTCAGTCTGAGCCCCACGTCAGGCTCTGTGCCGACAGCTAAGATCCTGGAGACAACTTTGGATTCTGTGCCTTCCTCTCTCTGCGCCCTCCCCCTGCTCGTGCTTGCTCTCTCTCTCAAAAATAAACATCAAAAAAAAAAAAAACCATACCTGCTGTCAAAGTAGGTGTGAACAGGACAACTAGGATTTGGGGGGATCCAGTAAAAATTCCACACTTGGATTGCTTCGCTCAAGTCTTAAGTTCTCTTTCTTCTTTAAAGAGACAGGGACTCAAGAAGACAGCTGTAGATTTCCTATCGGAGGGTCCATACTCCCAAGAACAGGCGCTCATCTTTACAGACCAGCATGTGAGTGTGCATTTATGTATTTTAAACTCAAAATATTTAAGGGGTCGTATGTTCAACCTCTTTTGATGCCCCACCTTAGTCTACTTTTCCAGCCAATGAGTTACGTGTGTCTATTTGCCCCAGTTGCACCAGATATCATAACTGAGGGAAGTTACTGCAGATGTGATTGTCCTCTTCATAAAAGAAGCGACTGGGAAAAGATTAGAAATGCAGGTACTTCTTTGTTTCTGCACGTTTGTTATGTATTTGCAGTTGTGCCCACTTTCTACTTACGCGTAGGTGCTCGTCCTGTTGCAAAATCGGAGGGCGTGCTGGCCGGTCCTGCGAGAACAGCAGGCGGGTTTCCTCTTGAGGTTTATTCTTGTCAGAACATGACGCACTACTGATTTATTGCAACAAAATGACAATACCATAAATAAACGTTCAGCGCAGTGGTCAGTTAGGAACTAAGTGCACCAAAAGGTAATAGTTTTAGTTAATAAGTTACTATAAAATGTCATTTTAAGATGACTCTCTTCACAAAGACACAGATCATGCCTACATAAAAATATATATAGGACCTCTGTGAAGAAAACTCTTTACATGCAATGTTTTTAAAAGCTTACTTATTTTGAGAGAGAGAATCCCAAGCAGGCTCTGCGTGGTCAGCACAGAGTGCAACACAGGGCTCGAACTCACGAACTTTTGAGATCGTGACTTGAGCTGAAATCAAGAGTCGGATGCTTAACTGACAGAGGGAGGCACTCTTTTTTTGCGTGAGGAGGCATTGTTCACCAAAGTCTCCCCCAGAGTATGAATTTAATAAAATCCAAAACAGTGTCTGCATATATTTGCTTCTGTATACGTTTGGATTTTAAACTACATTTTGAAAGAATAAATATGAGAACAGCTAGGAAGTTTCTTAGAAAAACACTGGGAGGGACTTGTATGCCCCGACACTAAAGCGTACAGCAGGACCCTAGTGATTAAAACTGCATGACTGGTGCAAAAATGCATGTAGATCAATGAAAGAGTCGGGAGTTCAGAATGACTCCAAATGTAAGAAGAAATGAGGGACTTTTCAATTCAGTGGCATTGGCACAACTGGTTCCCTATGTGGGAATGGCAGCGCGGCATACCAAGTAAGTGCAAAGACGAGACGTTGCCTGTGTTAAAATCTGAACTTGCTAGTACTTACTGCCTGGGACCTTGCATAAATCACATAACCACTCTGTGCCTCACTTTCTTCATCTATTTTCATACCTGTGGTGCTACTGCAAGGGGTAAGTAGATTTATATTTGTAGAAGGCTCCAAGGAGGATCGGTCGACAGAATTACCTACTCTTTAAGTATCAGCTATTGTTCTATCATTTAGGAAAGAAAAAGCCTAATCCCTATCTTCGCCCCAATATACACCACACTAAATTCAAGCGGATTAAAGAAATTAAAAAAAAAAAAAACTTGTAAAATACTAGAGAAAAGGTGAGTACATTTTTTGTCTAAAACAACCTTGGGTTGGAAGAAACCTAAATGAGGTCATCAAAGCCAGAAATGCGAAGCTTGATTAATTTACATATAAATATAATGTTCTGTTAGAAACGTGCAAACAACTAGGAAAGTGCATTTATAATGCATCTTATAGAGCAGAGAGGTCTAGCATCCTTAGTAAAAGCTTAAAAATGTTTTTAAAAAACATATGCAACATGATAAATGCTATTAGTGTCCGACAGGTCCCTTTGACCAGGCTGATGTACCCCTCCTCCGGCTGCTTCAGATTTGGGCACTAATGGTTGATCTTCACTCTTCCCCAGAGCATTGCCCTTGGGCTGATGGAAGTTACCTTACCCAGGGATGCCTGGGAGGTTTTACACCCCCCACCCCTTGCAGTTGGCCCGAGGCCAATGCCTGACGCAGGGCATTCCCAGCCGGCTTTCTGGCCTCTGTGGCATGATTTATGCTCCTGAGCTGGGATAAGGCTGAGGAGAGACTTCTCCTGAAAGCACATCTCTGCCTGTTTCTTCTTCTGCCCTGTCCTGTTTCCCTTGTTGCCTTCCTAGAGCACGCTCAATAAATCACTGACGCAAGAATCCTCATTCCAAGTGCTGCTTCCAGGGAACCTGACTTAATAGAAAATGCAACAAAGATTGAACCAGAAAAACGCTCAATAAACATGAAGCTGCTGAACTTTCTAAGTAATCAAGGAAAATCCACCAAAAATAGATCTTTTGCTGATCAGGTTGAAAACTAAAAAATTTAGGGGCGCCTGGGTGGGTTAGTCAGTTGAGCATCCGACTTCGGCTCAGGTCATGATCTCACAGCTTGTGAGTTTGAGCCCCGCATCTGGCTCTGTGCTGACAGCTCGGAGCCTGGAGCCTGCTTCAGATTCTGTGTCTCCCCTCTGTCCTACCCCTGCTCACACTCTGTCTCTCTCTCTCTCAAAAATAAATAAACATTAAAAAAATGGAAAAAAAGAAAGATAAAAATGTATAAAATGAAACTTCATGATTTGGGGGAAATTTCTTCTACAAATGTATTTCTTCAGAAATAGCTGCTTAGGTGTAAAGGGTGCCTGCCATCAGGACATTCATTGGACAATGTCTAAAATAATGGGAAATGCCCTCTCTGCCCCCCCCCCCACTCTCTCTCTCTCTCAAATAAATAAACATTAAAATAAAATAATGGGAAAATGGAAACAACCTAAATGCCCAATATAGGCCTAGTTAAGTGATCCATTGTAAATTGAAACATAAGGATACTATCTATATAGATGTGTAGACTAAATTGTTCAATTGAAACCAAAGTTACAAAACTAAATGTACAGTGCCTATGTGTAATGTGCACAGAAATAGCATGAAATAAGGATTATTGGGGGTGTTTGCTTTCTTCATTATTCATTTCTCTAATTGGCTTAATACATGGTGAGTAGGTATTACTTCCTCAAGGGGAGAGAGATTTTTTTCCCCTTGACGGGTAAAGGCAATCCCATAGATGTTAGACACCACTGGACTAAAAACAAAGTTCAACAGGAACCCAGGTGGGGGTGGGGGACTCAGTGTACGTAAGGGTCAAGGATGGCTTTGTGGAAAGAAGACAGCTAACCCGAAGGGGAGGATTGAGGAAAAATGGTGGGGTAGGGTGGGGTGGGAAGGAGAGCCTCCCAGGGAGCTGGCACAGTATATGAAAACAGAAAACCAAGTGCCTGGGTTTTGTAAGAACTGAAAATTCCAGAGCTGAAACTCAGAGTTTAGCTAAGAAAGTGATGAGAAATAGATGAGAATAGGGAGTTAACAGCAGTCAGATTTCAAGGATTTTTGAAAACATTAAGGAGTTTTCATTTCATCCTAAGGGAAACGGGAAGCCGCTGAAGAATTTTAAAGAGGATGACTTGACCAGATTTGCATTTTAGCAAAGTCACTCTGGCCCAAACTTCAAGAACAGACTGGAGGGAAGAGAACCAGAAGCCAGGAGCTGGGCAAGGGGCCATTTGAGTAATCCGGGGGACACTGTGGCCGTCTGAACGTGTGGCTCCTGGGATGGGGGAAGTGGGCAGACTACAGAGCTGCTTAGGATTCTTGGTAAGAAGACTTGGAGGTGGGTTGGAAGAGAGGGGTGAAGAAAAGAGAATCAAGAACTAGCGGGAGTCTGTCGGTCAACGGGACATTCCCTTCACTGAGGAAAACACAAGATGAGAGACAGATTGTGGGCAAGGAGCTGGGTCAGGTGGGAAGAGGAGGAGCTTACAAGTTGACCACCTGTGTGACAGAAACTTGAAAGTTTTGCCTAAAGCGTTTATCTTTTCCATTAACAGAAGGTGACTGAGCTGGCCTTGTTCCAGTGGGACTTACCCATGCTGTTTCTCATGCTCTCTGCCTCTGTGCTACTGGAAATCTCTCTGTGGTGACACGGAAGTGTTTCAACCCTTACCCTCTTCTCCCCTCCCAGCTCTGGCGGGGAGGGGGACTTGAAGGCATCATAGAGAACTTGGTCACATGATAACTCACTAAGTTATGCTGTGGGAGACACCAGTACCAGCAAGAGAACTGTGACTCTCGTCGTAGGTGCTTTACTAGGAAGAAATGGGAGGATGCTGAGCCTTAAGGCAAGACTAGTTAGAGCCAGGACCCTAGCAGGAGGGCAGAGGGATGGCAAAAGGGGATTGATTGAGAGGGAGGGAGACAACGGAGGGACTGAAGCTCCTGATGCCCTTGGAGGTTAGGAGACTAGATACAAAAGACCCAAAAATATTTCAGACTGTCCTCACAACTTAGGTGCCCATGACCAGCTAACTGGGACACCTTCTGGTTGTGGACGGTGCGAGTACACACTCTCAGTGTTAGAGGTAAAGCTGAGGCCGTGTGTTAGTTATGCCATCTGGGATGAGTTTTGAGGGGAGGGGTACCAGTACCAGCGTTTCACGTTGGCCTTCATACATTTCCTAAAGGGCCAGACTTTTCCCATGACCTTGCCCTTGCCTGTGTCTCTCTGCTGTCTGGAACACTGGGCTTGAATGGTTTAGTTTATCCTTCAGACTCCCCTGAAAAGTCTGTAGACATCCCTGCCCTTTGCAGCTGAGACTCTCACAGGACTCTGTTTTTTTACTTCGCTGTACTTACCTCAGACCATTCCTATATATTTCTGGGATTATTTCTTTAATATTTATCTGTTCCAGGAAGGCAGGGCAAGGACCATCCGGTTTTCTCATCACAGGTCTTAGCACCTGGTCCAGCATCTGGCAACAAAATGGCTCCCCTTGAAGGTCAAATAGCATTGACCAGGTGTGTTTCCCCGTGGGCAGCCTCTGACACCAACAGTCGGTGTCCACAATAATCACTAAACCCCAGATTAGCCCTGATGGGAACTTCCTAAAGAGCCCTTGTTTAGCTTGCAGTAATCACTCTGCCCACCAGGGGTCTCTTTCTCCCCATCACTGGGGCCAAAAGAACTCTGGAACACCCCTGTATCTTGACGATGGTTTTCACAGCCTTGTTGCTCTACGTGCTGTTGTGGTGTACCCCCACCTCTGCATCACCTGGGAGCTCATCAGAAATGCAGAGTCCCAGGCCCTGCCCGCAACGGGATGGATCAGAATCTGCATTCTAGCAAGGTGGTCTTGCTTAGACCACTGGCGGTCTGTGTACACATTAAATACTGAGAGGTCCTATTTCACAGGACATTTCTAATCTGAAAAACTCGGAAGAGAAAAAAACACTTCATCGAAATGGCCTTTTTCATCTGGTTCTTTCCCACCACACTCATAGAAGTACTTCGAGGTTCAGAATTTGCTTTTATTATGAATATAAAATAGACATACAACATAATATACATTTACACATTTACACTTCGCAGTCCCTTTCATCTTTTTCGAGCAGATTCAACTCTGCACGGCCCAGCGGTCCACTCCCGCCACTACGCCCCACCCCTTACACTCACAACATTCTCTTCACCTTGGTACCACATGTGACTTGGTAAGAAATACCAGACCCAGGCATAAAACAATTGGCTTTACCGTCCTTCTCACAGAATCCCTTTCATTCTACGGTTTCGTTTCCTGTCACGTCATGCCTTCCGTTGCCTTGAACTTCAGCATTGAAAATTCAGGAGAAAAGAGGGCTGCAATAATCACCCTTGGCTTTTAAAAACACCTTGAAATAGCTTCCACGAGCGAGGCGCACATAAGTAGACACTGACCACATTGCTCGTTAACATGGTTCAAGATCTGCCGGAAGGATCTGAAGTGTTCTATACAAATGAAGCTTTGCTCACCAAATGGATGATTGTGAAGGATCTGAGTATCAGCGGTGTTGAAGTAAATAAATAAATAAATAACCAGGAACAAATAAAAATAGAGTGTGCTTCACTAAGGGACATGTCTATACCTCTAGCCCCGTGCTTTCTCAAAACCTCATTAGGTGCAGCTTTACAACAGGTGGATAGAAGCTGGGTTTTATGACTAGTTGCTCTTCTTTGGGGCCGTGCCCTCAAAATGCCAGTGAACAACGATGAAAGAGGCGTGGTTTCCTTCAGAAGGAGGCCAGGCGACAGGTTTTGTAGGAGTTCTCCTTGAGGCTGTCAAATATTGCTTTGGTTCCATTCTGCCAGTGTAGCACCAGATCCATCGGGGTCTTCCCAGCCTAATCAAAATACATGAGGAAATTTGACTTCCAGATGGGAGGCATTTATAAATTCGCATCCTCTGTGTGTGTGTTTAATGAGGTAATGGATAGGTGTATGCTTTATTGAACTGTTTTATGCTTTCCACTATGAGTGATTTGCGGTTTATATTCAAATCAGCCCTTCACTGTTTCTCACAGTAATGCTTTTGGCATTTCAGATTAGCAATGTTTGTTGTTGTTGTTGTTGTTGTTGTTGTTGTTGTTGTTTTTCCCTGTGGGACTATCCCAGGTTTGGGTAAAAATCCCTGGTCCCTAGGTAGTAAATGGCAAGAGCATGCAAAGTCATTTTGAAATTCACAAAATGGCTCTATGCATCTTCAGGATCCTGCAGAATGGGCACGGGGAAGTGGTGGTCAACAACCAGTTCCGATCAATTTGGAAAATGATTCCCAATTGATAAAAACTGGTGGTAAGTGAGCTGCTTTGACACCCTGGCTGGTGTCCTCAGGTACCCTTCAGAACGATTACTGCTCAGAGGGGTAGAGTTTTCACAACTGCTCAGAAGTTACATTGGGATCTCCCAGGAAATTTCATTTTTTCTTGGAGGTGACATCAACAGTGTGGAAGTAACTTTTGAGACCAAAATTCCTTGTCCCTTATGCATGTGTCTCAAGACATTTATAAAAAGGAAAACCATGTCACTTCTCAATTCTTGCCTTTAAATATGAGAAGTCTCAAATTTTTCCACCTCTATTCATTTGGAAGTCTCTCTAACTCAGAGACGGTAACTCAGACACTGGCAGCTTTGAGATGCAAATCAGTCTAGAGACCTGTTTTGTTTGGGCCCAACCAGAGTTTAGATTTTTTTTTAAAAGCTGGACATAATTGGCAACAGTTGGAAATTAGATTTCCCAACTGACTTTGTGAGCTCTCTGAAGAAATCAGAAGAATTGGTAGCATGATCCCTGTGGATCCACAGAGCAGCAATGGACTGGGCTAGGGACAAGCCCTTTAAAGTTTTGTGCACAGACTCCTGCAGCCGCCATTTAAGTAATTTAGGTGCTCTGCTGCCATGTACTTATTTGAACTAGTGGCCCTGTAACCTTGATTTTGGAACTTCCCACCTCTGTAGCATCTTCCTTGAGAAACACTCTCACGGACACGTGATGGCGGAGTTTTGGACAACAATAGAATAATGTATTGTGTGTCATTTCCAGTTCCCTTCAAGATGGTGTCCAATGGCTCACAGGTCCATTGGGCAACATCCAGCCATTGGGCCAATGACATTAATCGTTTCTGGGCGCTTATGCTGTGGTCTGATAATTCAGAACCGTTGGTATATTTTGGGCTATTCTTCCATGAGTTCCTTCAACTCTTCTCTGTTAGAATTTATCTTCTAATTTTCTAGCTACTTACACAGTCTCCCCAAATATGTACGCTATTTCTTTCTGCTGGTAGTGTCTCACTGCCTAAACGAAATCATTTTTTCTGCAGTTTCAGAGATCTCATTAAATCTCTTTTTCTGGTAATTTATTTACATTATTAGATAAGACCAATCTCACTATCAAGGGAGCCTACTATTAATCCCATCCAAGCAGTCTCTATTTACTGCTTTTATCTTTTGTTCTTATCACCGAGACAGTTTTGTGGGTTTTTTTTTTTTTTTAATGATAAAATATTCCTCTCGGTCTCATAGTAACACAATAAGGGGAAGAAATTATTCACAGTATATGATGACTGGGGTTTTCTTTTCCTTCTTTGTAAAGTGATTCTCCACCAAATCTTTCAAATTATTTCTTTAGTAATTTATATCCATTCCTCTCAGTGGTATTTTTAAAGCTTATATTAGATGATGTTTGTCTGGAAATTGGGACCATGAGAAAAAGTTGGTTCTATTCCCTGGCTTGCAGATGAAGCTAAATTAACACGTACTTGTAGAAGGGACTTATACGAGCATTTTCAGGGCCTAAATATAGGAAATTATTTTGAGGGATATGCAGATAAACCAAAGTGGAGAATGGATAAAAATTATCTCAAAAATATAGGCAACAGCATGTCTAGCCTTGGAAGAAAGGGGTAGCATGGCATGCTGTTGTAAGGGGTGGGGGTGGGGGAGACTACTCAGAATTACTCCTATTAGATCTTGATTAATTTCAGTTCATTGGCTCTTGGCCACATTGACCGATGTGGAATTTTATCACTTCAGGAATGGCGTCTGTCTTTATACCTGACTACCCCAGGCCTGGCTCAGCCAGGGGTGGCCAAGGCAGATTGGGCTTGGGCTTGGGAGAGGGAACAATTTGACCTGTATTTTCAAGACCAAATTTTAAAAGAATCACCAGACACTATACCAGCGCCAAAACAGTCATGGCGGGCTACACCCATCTCTGACCAGGTGACCTTGCCAAGGTTAGCAGTGTCTTCATGGCAACGTTAGCAACGTTGTTACAGGGCATTTAAACATCAAAAGGCTGCCCCCAACCCTGAAATCGTACAGCTGTGGGACTATTTTCAAGTACATGAGATATGTTTTTGTTAAGAAGAAAGCCCCCAAGCAGGAACGGCTTAGTTCAGGTACTTACACAATTCTTGATGTTGAGGTCAGCCCCGTACATAATTAGGAGTCTGATCATCTTGTAACGGTTCAGCCTCACGGCGTCGTGCAGAGGGGTATCTCCTTCCTAGAGAAGCAGAGTCAACAGGCTAAAGGTGGACCTGAGGCCAGGAAGTGAGTCCCACAAGGGCACCTAGCTTGGGGAGGGATTCCAGATAAGTGAGGGACGAAGTTGCAGGAGGCGGAGCTTGGCCCAGGTACTCACTCGGTCTTTGGCGTTGAGGTCTGCTTCACAGGCGATGAGATGCTCTGCACACTCGTAGTGACCGGTCCTCACCGCCACGTGCAGTGCTGTGCTGAGCAACTGGGAAATTGAAGAATGCAACCGATTCGCTGGGTGCGGGGACAGAGGCCATCCCAGACCCCAAAGCATGTGGGAGGGGGACAAGTGGCCACTCTGGTGTCCCACACAGCCTGAGCTTCCAGCTGACCCAAACAGTGAGGTGGCTTTGGGAAAGAAAGGGGAAGGGGAGGAAGGTGGTGGAGGGGAGGAGCAAGAAGAGGAGAAATACCTTATCCCGAGCACTGATTTTTGCTCCTTTGTTCAGCAGCAATTTTAAGACATCCAGGTTTCCTCCGCGGCTTGCCCAGTGGATGGCTGTGGATTCAAGCTATAGCAGAAGGTAAAGGGGTGCGACTTAATGTAAAGAAGAACTGGTCAGAGGAATTAGTGCTTGGTTCTGAGGGCCAGAAATACCCGATTTGCTAAGGCATCCATGGTGACACTGGATTGTCCCCCTCTGGGTTGCTAATTCTAAGTATTGTAGCAGAAGGCTCTGGCCAGATGCATTCGCTAAACTGGACGTGTGTGGACGTGAGTGTATGCAGTCCTATGTGTGTATCTGTGTGCATGTATTTGCATCGTTAGAAAACTCAAATCTAACAAATCTTTTTTCTTTCTTTTTTTTTTTTTTTTTTTTGGTAAAAGCATAAAAACTACAACTTGTAGAGAATTTCCACTTGCCAGAAAGGTGCTACACACTTTCAATGGGTTGGTCCTCCCAGCAGGTGTGACTGCCCTCATGTTGCAGGTGAGCAAACCAAGTCTCCCAAATAGTCAAGTTTTTTGCCCGAGGAAGCGCAGTTAGCAAGTATCAGAATAGATATTCAAACCCACATCTGCCCGGAACTTTCAGCCACTTTTGCCAAATAGACTCAGAAGTTCTAGACAAACGCATTTTAAAATTCTGGCAGAATGCAAGTAGTCCCTTCCAAGATTTTAATCTGGAGCTGTCACCTCTTCCTGTGTCCCTGTTGTTTTGTCTCATCTCTTGCTGGTTCTCTGCTGTCATCTGCACCAGCACAGCCTCTGTAACTCAGCTGCCACCGCCGGTGGTCACTGCACACTGCCCTTACTCTTAAGAGCTGCCCTCTTCCCCACTCTGGTATATTCCTGGCCTTCCAAATCACACACTCAAGAATTTGAGCGTCTTTTCATGCAAACTTTATTTATTTTTTATTGTTTTTCTGTGTGTTCGTCTTTTGGGTTCAATTTCGTTCAAGTTCTTTGGACTTTTTCTTTTTTTTTAATATCCCTTTTCCACTTTGCTATAAAGTCAAATTGAGTTGCATTTAAATAAATAAAGCCTATTCCCAGCTCAATCTGCAGTTCATGAAATATGCTGTCTGCTGGTCTTTGTAGAAATCACAGTGGTTGAGTTATTGAGGTCTGAATAGCAGCTACTTTCCATAGATGCAGTTCATTCCGTAGGCAGTTTAGCCCCCAACCTCACTGATGGCATCTATCATATAAGGTGTACAGCTAGAGAATTCTGACACATTGCTGGCAGCCACGGGGCCATGAGCAGACTGCCGTGGATAATGGAAGGACAGGGACACTGAGAGGCAAGTGCTGACTGTATTACTTCTCAGTAATACTACTGACTTGATACTGACCCAACTCTCTGATGAGGATATTGAATTCCGTGCAGAGGCTTTCACTTCCTTCTTTTCCCTGGAACACTCCTCTGCTTTTCAGTATGTATGGAAAATACTTTCCACATGACCTAGTCCCATCTCCCAACTTCCCTTTGTATGGAGAAATGAGCTTTCGCCCTGTTCTCTCAGATCAATTTTCAATCCAATCAACCCCGTTTTTCATTGTAGGTTTTCATGAGCGTATAGTCTACTTATTTTGGCTCATTTCCAAACAAAGAAATATATTTACCATATCACGGAATTCGATCTGGGCTCCAGCTTCCATTAACTTCTCCACAATTGCCAAGTGTCCTTCTAAGCAGGCTCTGTGAAGGGCTGTCCGTTTATACTGTCAGAATAGAGATTTAAAAAGAGAGACAGCGATGCATATAAAAATGAGCATAAATCCTTCTAAGGGCTGTGGAGCTGGGGACTCCAGTGACCTAATTAATAGAAACTCGAGTGCTTCTTTTGGAATTAGAAATGTCAAATTTACTAAAATTGCAGAACTAGAACAATTATCCTACAAATGAGGTTTGAGTTTCCTACAGGTACATTTCTAAGCCCTCAGAGGTCTATGTGGAGGGATATGAATTTAAAGTTCAAAACTACCTACATGCCGACATTTCCCTTTCTTGAATTCTGTGCCTTCATTGTTTGTGTAGAATTTGCCATGCAGATCAGATGGCTTTCTTCCATCTGGGACTGTTGCTAGGTTGAATATCAAAAAGCATTCAATTCTTTTTTAAGAGATTGGGGGGAGGGTTAAGCCTCTGACTTCGGCTCAGGTCATGATCTTGTGGTTCGTGGGTTCAAGCCCCATGTCAGGCTCTGTGCTGACAGTTCAGAGCCTGGAGCCTGCTTCTGATTCTGTGTCTCCCTCTCTCTCTGTTCCTCCCCTACTCACGCTCTCTCTCTCTCTCTCTCCCTCAAAAATAAATAAACATTAAAAAACAATTTAAAAAAAATGGAGGAGTCATTTTTAGTTCACCTCCTGAAATGATTCTCCAGCCGGGAAAGGATGCAAAAAGGAGTAGAAGAAGGCTTTGTATGAATGGATTCATAGCCTATTTGGCCTAGAACAATTGTTGGCATTATTCACTCCAGTGTGCTCTATTTACAGATAAGAAAACTGAGGTCTAGAAAAAGCAAATTAGCTGCCAAAAATCAAATAGCCAAGTAGTGAAAGAGCCACCACTTGAACTCCAGTCCACAGATTCCTTGTGTAAGGCTGATGTGTTTGGGTCCAATCAAGGATGATGCTGAGGTGCCTGGGTGGCTCAGACAGTTAAGTGTCCAACCCTCGGTTTCAGCTCAGGTCATGCATGATCTCATGGTTTGTGAGCTCGCGCCCCATATCAGTCTCTGAGCTGACAGTGCAGAGCCTGTTTGGGAATCTCTCTCTGCCCCTCCCCCACTTGCACACATGCTCTCTCTCTCTCTCTCTCAAAATAAATAAATAAACAAAAAAGTTATTAAAAAAAAAAAAAAGATGATGCTGTTATGTATTTCTCCAAAAGGGATTCGTTGGCCCTGCCTTATTAAAAGACTATCCCAGGAATATAAAAAGTTATAGACAAACTGAAAAAGCAGTCAGAAGTACCAAAAAAAAGATGCAATCCACAGCGCTAATCCAGCCTCTTTTTTCTGGATTGCCGTGCTATCCTAATATGCTACCCGCATATGTGGTAACAGCTGGGGAAACTGTTTCAGGTGGATTGGTTTTTGGCATCATGTTAGCAAGGCTGAAGTTAAGCATAAGAAACACAAAATTAATGAGCTGGATTTTGCAGCGCTTTGTGTAAGCCTTACCTCATCACAGACATCTGGATTGTTCTTGTCTGACAAGAATTTTTCTACTACTGGCAGCTTATTCTCCAGGGCAGCCTTCAGGAACCTAGGTACATCCACAGGTTCCGTCTAAAGCCAAAAAAATAACGTGAGAGTTACCGCGAGCTTTCCAGCATTCGCCCAAACCCTCCACAGATATTTCTTCCCCTGTAGCATAATGCCAGACGTGTAGTACCACAAAAAGCAGACAGTCCTTACAATGATTTCAGGTTCAGGTTCCTTCACGACCGAAACTTTAGTCTTCCTGTATTTTTTCCTTTTCTTCAGCTGAATGATTATTTCAAGGTCTTCTAAATTTTCAAGCTTTGATCTTTGTTCTAGTTTTTTCTTCTTGAGCTAAAAAAGAAATCCATATTTCAAAATATGGTGAGTTCTACTGACAGGCATTCTGGTTGTGTCTAAACAAAATTGTGCAAGGTCTGAGAGAAGTATGTGAACAGTTTGAGCAAAAAAAGAGAAGAAACAAAACAACTTTAAAACTAATCTTTGATTTTGACTTAGTGACTTCTTACTCAAGTATTTGGGGTCTAATCTTTCAGCTAATTGCCTTCACCTTCGTATCTCTTGTTTGTAGTTTTTGACTAATTGGAGATAGGATCTAGTCTATAAGTGACGATCTTGTAACCCTTTCCATAAACAAACCCCAGATTTCTGTAGACTTTTTTATTTAACTCAAAAGAATCCAACAGTAAGCATTAAGCCCTGAAATATCAATGCCAATCTCTTTCAGGTGGCTTAGTAAGAAACCGACTGTCCTGGGACTACTGCTAACTAATGCATGCTTTTTCTGTGATTAGTAAGCGATGCAAATTCACCCAGCAACACAGAATTTGTCAACACAGATAGTAAACGCAGCCAAACAATGATTCATGGACCACAAGCCACATTACTGAGAAAAAGAGGTCTCTCTTGCTTCGGACTACCTAGACCGTGTATGACATCAGAAAGTCACTGGACATGTTTCTCTTTCCAAGTCTTTCAAGCAGAAGATGATCATAGAACAGTCTGTCATTGATTTGGAATCCAGAGGTCATAGTCTTGCTAAAGAATTAGTTCCTACAACCTGTCCTATAAAAGTTGCCTCTTTATGGATTTGAATTTGGCGGAGAAACATCTTTGGAACGGCTGCTTTTATTTGGTTCTCTCTTTTCTCCTTCCTGCCTGGCACCTCTTTCCTCTGTCCCGTCCCCAACTTCCCATTAGTGGAATCCAGGGAATCTCCTTACCTCTGCCTCTCGCTCTTTCTCAATCTTCCACTGCTGTTCCCCCAGGCTCAGGGAGTGGGCTGGAAGTGTTTTCAGGTCCTCTTGTTTCTCTACAGTAACAGCAGCTTCATACTCCCCATCTCTGAAATCCTCAGGAAGGAACTCCCCAGTCTCTCCGCTGTTGTTCTTCTTCCCCGTAACCTATGAGGGAAGAAAACTGTAGTGTCAAAAGGAGCAAGACCTGTCCTGGAGTCATTCTTCAAAGAGGATGCTGCAGGAGGGCTCTGGTCCTCCCTGGCTGGTGACAGCCTCCTCTGTGAGATGTGCTTTCAGATCCCGGGCTGGGACACACTGCGGCAGGATTCTAGGATTACCTTCAGGTGATCGTCCTCTTCTCTAGCTAAATCAAGGCTTAGATTAGGTTGATATGTTTAAACCCACTTTGAACCCACTCAATCCCATTTCTCCTAGGAAAACTGCCACCCCTCCATGATTATTTAAAATTCTTCCGTGATTATTTAAAATTCCTCCATTCATAATTTCTTCCAATTCTTCCATGACATTTGGCCTTGAGTTGTAAAGTTTCCAGACATATCCTCACAATAAAACTTCTCCCCTGAGGCATCCTCATACCTGCCTGTGAATCTGCGCTTTGGTAAGAAAACCAAAGGAGAAGACAATAAATCGGAAATAGAGAACTCATTACTACCAGCTCCATTTTTCCAGTTTCACTTATTTCATCAC
Organism: Panthera tigris; assembly: GCF_018350195.1. NCBI lineage: Eukaryota > Metazoa > Chordata > Mammalia > Carnivora > Felidae > Panthera > Panthera tigris. The sequence continues at coordinate 50,647,067 of NC_056670.1, forward strand.
ATAAGCCAACCATTTTCCGTAGATGACATCAGAGTCCCTGTGCATCATGCCTGAATAAAAGGACATTTCTATTTTCAAATACAAATCAAGACCGAACTGATTTTCACTGCGAAATGATAACGTGTCTTACGTACCAGCTCTTCTACCTTCATCACCATCATGTCTGCCTGAGGTTCGGTTTGTCTGTGTGTTTATTCCCCCGTGGAATGAATCCCTTGAGTCGGCCCTGCCGAGCCCCTCCACCCCGGCCAGCTTATATAGCGAGGGCTGGGTGAGATAATCTTCCAACCTGGGAACCCAAGTAACAGCCCGGCCCCCACCCGTGGCCAACTCAGAGGCAGGTGAATTTTCATTCCAGACTCAGTGTCTGGGAAGCCGAAGAGGGAGGGGATGACCAGTAACCCCACTTAATATGTGAATCAGGAAGAAATGTGAGAGGGCCATTCCTTTGGCGGTGACCACACCGCTCAGCAATGCGAGCCATCTATTTATCGAGAAGCCAGGGGACAGCTGTCTGTTGCTATTGCACCACAGCACTGCTCCTGTTCCTTCTTTGTCAGCTTTCATATGACTAACCCTATCAAGAAAATGTAAATGCCCTGCATATCACACTGCCAATAATATCTTGCTGATAACCAGACTTATCAACACTTCACTTGGGGGAAGTGTTGCTTCAGGACATCCTATTCGTGGGTAAACAGTCTGAGAGGAAAGGATCCGGGGTTCTAATGGCCCTTGTCTATATCTGTTTGGAATTCTCTGGAGTGATGTCTGGGGCTAAAAAGGCCCCATGACATGCCATCTTACCATCATTGTAAGAAATTGAAAGCATTCAGTGATGCACTTTTATTTCATGGTGTCACTGGCCATAATTAGCACATTACGTGCTCGCTGTCATCTAAAACTGCATACTTACCGGAGTCTTTTTGATTCAGATGGTCCCAAGAAAGATTATAGGAGATCAGTATTAGCAATGGCATGGTGTCGATTAGGTCATAGAGCCGAAGTTCTCAGATGCTATCGGTAAAACACACGCCTGTGGGAGCTTGTCAAAAATGCAGATCCCCTGGCCCCACTCCAGGCATTCTGAATTGATTTATGATGGGTCCTAGGAACCTGCATTTTTCAAAGCACCCATATAACTCTGATGCATCAGGCTTTGAGACACATCGCTAGAGGGGCAGAGAGCTTTGCTCTAGGGAGGGATGAAGAGGACCTCTGTTTCTGGTTTCTCATCTGAGGCGTTAAATCATGCAAAAATATTTAGGTCCTTTTACGGTTCAAGAAGAGATTGGGATTGTACCTTCAAAGCCATTCAGAACCTTAGTGTTTTCAGTAAGAGAAAAAAGGGGAAGAATGAGAGAAAAAGTAGTATTAATGGAGGGGAGTATTAGGATCTATGTTGACCTTTCTGGATCTGTCACCCCTCAGACTTACCCACCCCACAAAACATGGCTGCCAGTCTCTTCTCCCCTTGATCAGCCCATGGACATTTTCTGGAACTGTCAGAATGAGACATTGACCCCCAAAGGAAAAGCAATGGTAAAGAACCCTCCTAATAACTCCCGTATCTGTTCTGGTCCCCTAATGTTCTTTCCTAAAAGGGGTTTTACTTAAAGGAAATCTCCTGGTGTTTTCTTTGAGGTGGACACAGCTATTCCTGTCTTCATTGATTTCTTCATCTAAGTGAGAAGTGGCCATTTTAGTTTTTCCTACCATTTCTCACGGCTTTTTGTTCCAGGCTTGACCCAAACTGAGGACAGTATTAGGAGACATCTTTGGGGAAGGGCCAGGGGGTGTTTAAGGGTCTAGAATATGGAATCTCACAGCTATTTGTGCCCTCAAAGTTTGAGCAAGACCAGTGCTTTCATTTTACAGAGGGTGGTGAGGCATAGAAATGTTGAGTAACTTGCTGCAGATACACAGCTGGTTGGTGGATACTGGGTTGAAGAGTTTCGATTGCATCCAATAGGAACAGAGAATCACTGAGCACAGAGCAGCTTTTCAAGGAAAGTTCATACCTAGACCCACTCAGGGCCCAACCAAAACTGGTAGGTAATAGGCTCTTCAGTGTTCAGATCACTTCAAAAAAATGCAAGCAGTGGTGGGGGGGATGGCTCATCAAGCTCTGCTCTTCCTCCAGTCACTGAGTTTTCCCCTCAAGCCTGGCTGATTCTGTCTGGGAAGCTCCAGGAAGTGTTGAAAAGAACTTCACAGAGGCCGACAGTTGAGGACGGTTGACCGAACGGGCTGAACCTAGAGAAAGGAGCGAGCTGGGAAGATCCTCCCTTATTGTCAGGTCAGCAAAATCCCTGTCGGACCTCTCCACTCCCCTTTCCCCCATGTTGATCCAGTCAGCATTATAAACCAAGATGAGATTGTCTCTTCAAAAAGTGATGCCAGGGGCGCGTGGGTGGCTCAGTCAATTAAACCCCCAACTCTTGATTTCAGCTCAAGTCATGATCTCACAGTTCATAGGTTGAGCCCTGCATCAGATGATTCTCTTTCTCTCAAAATAAGTAAACATTAAAAAAAAAGAAGAAGAAATTCTAGATACATTTAGCTCCCTAATAACACATAAGACAAAATTGCATTTTCAAATCATTCCTTTTCATCAAAATTGAGAACTTCTCAATTAGAGGCAAATTTTTAAAGAATCTCCTTCCTGTAAAAGTTCACCTAATGGGGTAAGTTCTGAAAAGTGTATATTTGGCTGGATCGTACTCTCAAACTAGGCATAACCTTTCCTATCCAAGATGAATTAAGACAAAAAACCTTCAAGTTAGTTCTACAATTATTTAACAACCCAGTGTCAACCATCTATGGACAGAATGAACAGGGGAATGGTTCCTGAGCTTTGCCGGAATTACCCCCATGAACCTTTTCCCCAGTTTCTGCAGAGTTTATGCATTTTGAGTGCGGCCAGAATTATAGCCCTCTTTGCAGCTGGAGAAAGTGAGGCAGGGGAGCAGAGCATATACAGCATTTACTGTCACCCAGGGTTCCAAAAACTTGCCTAGACACCACCCTGGCTGTGGTGCCAGAGCTCAGCTCCAAGGCCAATTTCATGTCTCCAAATTTTTGGACACCGTACCTCTATGTACTTCATTATACGTCTACTAAGATTTTTCTCTTATTATATTTTCTCCACTCTGTAAGTAATATATGCATGTTATTGTTAAAAATTAAAAATGACACAGAGTGTTGCTTAATTGCAGTCTCACTGAGTGTTGATTTGATACTTGATTTTTTTTCACTCGATAACATGTCTTAGGGATTGTCTTCTACCAACATAAACAAACCTATTTCATTATTTTAATCAACCGCATGGATTTCCTTGTGTGGACAGACCGTTGCTCATTTAGCCAACTCTCCCATCTATGGATATTTAGGCTGTTTTTCAAAACAGTCACTTTTATTTGCTACAATCAAAGGCATTTCATGGCACATAAAATTTTATTGTTATTAACACTCCTTGTCCTTAGAACCCCCACTTTGATACTAAAAGGAAGCACTCCAAGGACTGTGGCCAGATTCTGGCTCAGAAGACACCTTGTTCCACTGTCGCACTTATAATTGCTCATTTTGCTGTCCCTCTTAATAGCCTTCCCAGAGCCAGCTGCTACTCACCTCCCCTGGCTCAGAGAAGCGGCTGACTTTGCCTAACTAGGAATCCAAGTATCCTTACAGCCAAGCCATGGCTCAGTTACACACTTGAAAATGCCAAAGGGAGGTCATAAAAGTGAAGCAAACAAGGTTCAAGGTTGTTTCCCTTCCACCACCAACGGGGAATGCAATCACCTGTATTTGGAAAGCTGAACAGCCTGGGGACATTTTGAGCAGGCTTGTGGTATCTGTCTTCACCTCCTCTCAAAGGACAAAGTCAAGACTAAAGTCCTCTTCTACCCAGGGCTCTGGATACAAAGTGCATGCACCCTGCTGTAAGCAACAGGGCACAAGCTTCCTTTTTGTGGGTATCGGTGGCCCCTGGCGAGAGAGGTAGGTGAGGGCTGTAGTTCTCACCGCCACACCTTAGAGCAGGTGCTTTGTTCTAGTAAATTACATGTCACAACCCAAATTCTGCTACACACTTGAATCCATGTCAACCAATAGGCTCACACAGCCACACGGACTGTTCTGCACGCTCAACGAAGCCAGCCCCATCTTAGGCCCTCATACAGCAAACAGCATACAAGGTTCAGCTGAGGCAAATGACACCGCATCCTAGCAGCACGTTTTGGCTGATTTTCTGGTGCAATCAGATGACAGAACGTTTCAGGTATGGCCCGATACACGATCTGACAGAGTCCTCGTACTCACTGTGGGTGGGGCTAGGTCTCCAAAGGCCATAACAGAACGTCTGACCCAGAGCAGCGCCATATTTAGCTGACACCTAGCAGGGTTGCTACATGCTCTTCTAGCCAAACCGCATGTCTTGAATCCTCCTTTCGATGACAAATAATCTGTACCATTTCTAATGCTAATTAACAAAGAATTCTTCAGTACTAATGAGAGGTAAAGATAGTTAAAGTGCTTGGGGTAGCCTCTTCTGGAACATGCACAGCTGATTGGCATCTTATAAATCCTAACCACAACAAGTGTAATGTGCCAGCTAGGGCACCTCGGGTATAAATTAGTATTCCCCAGTGGTTCTCAGGGCTGGGTGCATCTTAAAATTGGCTAGGAAGCTTTTAAAAGATGCCAATACCCCAGCCTCACCCCAGGTACATGAAATCTGACTCTTTGCCCTAAGATCCAGGTATTGGCATTAAAAAAAATTCTCTAGTTGATTCTAATTTCCAGCCAGCATTGAGAATACCAGCATAAGATACAGATTTCAGTGAATGTGTATGTAAATATACGTACATAAATTCTTTTTTTTAAATAATTTAGTTAGCATATAGTGCAACAATGATTTTCCTTAATGCCCCTTACCACTTGGCCCATCCCCCCCCCACACAACCCCTCCAGCAACCCTCTGTTTGTTCTTTTATGTTTTGTCCCCCTCCCTGTTTTTATATTATTTTTGCTTCCCTTCCCTTATGTTCATCTGCTTTGTATCTTAAAGTCCTCATATGAGTGAAGTCTTATGATGTTTGTCTTTCTCTGACTGATTTCACTTAGCATAATACCCTCTAGTTCTATCCACGTTGTTGCAAATGGCAAGATTTCATTCTTTTTGATTGCCGAGTCATACTCCTTTGTGTATGTATATATATATATATATATATATATATACCACATTTTCTTTACCCATTCATCCATCGATGGACATTTGGGCTCTTTCCATACTTTGTCTATTGTCAATAGTGCTGCTATAAACATTGGGCGGAGGGGTGCATGTGCCTCTTTGAGACAGCACACCTGTATCCCTTGGATACATACCTAGTAGTGCCATGCTGGGTTGTAGGATAGTTCTATTTTTAATTTTTTGAGGAACCTCCACACTGTTTTCCAGAGTGGCTGCACCAGTTTGCATTCCCACCAGCAGTGCCAAAGAGATCCTCTTTCTCCACATCCTCGCCAACATCTATTGTTGCCTGAGTTGTTCATGTTAGCCATTCTGACTGGTGTGAGGTGGTATCTCATTGTGGTTTTGATTTGTATTTCCCTGATGATGAGTGATGTGTAGGTTGGCCATCTGGATGTCTTCTTTGGAGAAATGTCTATTCATGTCTTTTGCCCATTTCTTCAGTGGATTATTTGTTTTTTGGGTGTTGAGTTTGATAAGTTCTTTATAGATTTTGGATACTAACCTTTTATCTGATATGTCGTTTGCAAATATCTTCTCCCGTTCCGTCGGCTGCCTTTTAGTTTTGCTGATTGTTTCCTTCGCTGTGCAGAAGCTTTTTATTTTGATGAGGTCCCAATAGTTCATTTTTGCTTTTGTTTCCCTTGCCTCCAGAGACGTGTTGAGTAAGAAGTTGCTGCGAGCAAGATCAAAGAGGTTTTTGCCTGCTTTCTCCTCGAGGATTTTGATGGCTTCCTGTCTTACATTTAGGTCTTTCATACATTTTGAGTTTCTTTTTGTGTCTGGTGTAAGAAAGGGGTCCAGGTTCATTATTCTGCATGTCATTGTTGCGTTTTCCCAGCACCACTTGCTGAAGAGACTTCCTTTATTCCATTGGATATTCTTTCCTGCTTTGTCAGACATTAGTTGGCCATACGTTTGTGGGTCCATTTCTGGGTTCTCTATTCTTTTCCATTGATCTGAGTGTATGTTTTCATGCCAGTACCATACTGTCTTGATGATTACAGCTTTGTAATACAGCTTGAAGTCCGAGATTGTGATGCCTCCAGCTTTGGTTTTCTTTCTCAAGATTGCTTTGGCTATTCGGGGTCTTTTCTGGTTCCATACAAATTTTAGAACTGTTTGTTCTAGCTCTGTGAAGAATGCTGCTGGTGTTATTTTGATAGGGATTGCATTGAATATGTAGATTGCTTTGGGTAGCATTGACATTTTAACAATATTTGTTCTTCCTATCCAGGAGCATGGAATATTTTTTTGTGTCTTCTTCAATTTCTGTCATAAGCTTTCTATAGTTTTCAGTGTATAGATTTTTCACTTCTTTGGTTAGGTTTATTCCCAGGTATTTTATGGTTTTTAGTGCAATTGTAAATGGGATCGATTCCTTGATTTCTCTTTCTTTTGCTTCATTATTGGTGTATGGAAATACAACCAACTTCCGTACATTGATTTTATATCCTGCAAATTTGCTGAATTCATGGGTCAGTTCTAGCAGTTTTTTGGTGGAATCTTTGGGTGTTCCATATAGAGTATCATGTCATCTGGAAAAGAGTGAAAGTTTCACCTCCTCCTGGCTGATGTGGATGCCTTTTATTTCTTTGTGTTGTCTGATTGCTGAGGCTAAGACTTCCAATGCTATGTTGAATAACAGTGGTGAGAGTGGACATCCCTATCTTGTTCCTGACCTCAGGGGGAAAGCTCTCAGTTTTTCCCTATTGAGGATGATATTAGCATTGGGTCTTTTATATATGGCTTTTATGATGTCAAGGTATAATCCTTCTATCCCTACACTCTTGCAGGTTTTTATCAAGAATGGATGCTGTATTTCGTCAAATGCTTTCTCTGCATCTATTGAGGGGATCATGTGGTTCTTGTTCTTTCTTTTATTGATGTGATGTATCACATTGATTGTTTTGTAGATATCGAACCAGCCCTCCATTCCAGGTATAAATCCCACTTGGTTGTGGTGAATAATTTTTTAAATGTATTGTTGGATCCAGTTGGCTAGTATCTTGTTGAGGGTTTTTACATCTATGTTCATCTATGTTTGGAATCAAGGTAATTCTGGCTTCATAGAAAGAGTTTGGAAGTTTTCTTTCCATTCCTATTTTTGGAACAGCTTCAAGAACGTAAGTGTTAACGCTTCTTTAAATGTTTGGTAGAATTCCCCCTGGAAAGCCATTGGCCCTGGACTCTTGTTTTTTGGGAGATTTTTGATTCCTAATTCGATTTCTTTCCTGGTTATGGGTCTGTTCAAATTTTCTATTCTTCCTGTTTCAGTTGTGGTAGTTAATATGTTTCTAGGCTTTGTCTATTTCTTCCAGATTGCCCATTTTATTGGTGTATAATTGCTCATAATATTCTCTTATTATTGTTTGTATCTCTGCTGTGTTGGTTGTGATCTCTCCTCTTTAATTCTTGATTTTATTTATTTGGGTCCTTTCCTTTTTCTTTTTGATCAAACTGGCTAGGGCTTTATCAATTTCGTTTATCTTTCAAAGAGTCAGCTTCTGGTTTCATTGATCTGTTCTACTCTTTTTTTTTTTTTATTCGATAGCATTGATTTCTGCCCTAATCTTTATTATTTTCTGTCTTCTGCTGGTTTTGGGTTTTATTTGCTGTTATTTTTCCAGCTCTTTGAAGTGTAAGGTTAGGTTGTGTATCTGAAACTTGTCTTCCTTCTTTAGGAAGGTCTGGATTGCTATATAGTTTCCCCTTATGACCGCCTTTGCTGCATCCCAGAGGTTTTGGGCTGGGTGTTATCATTTTCATTGGCTTACGTGTACTTTTTAATTTCCTCTTTAACTACTTGGTTAGCCCATTCACTCTTTAGTAGGATGGTCTTTAGTCTCCAAGTATTTGTTATCTTTCCACATTTTTTCTTGTGGTTGATTTTGAGTTTCATAGCGTTGTGGTCTGAAAATATGCACGATATGATCTCAACCTTTTTGTACTTGTTGAGGGCTGATTTGTGTCCCGTATGTGATCTATTCTGGAGAATGCTCCATGTGCACTGGAGAAGAATGTGTATTTCACTGCCTTAGGATGAAATGTTCTGAATATATCTGTTAAGTCCATCCAGTCCAGTGTGTCATTCAGAACCATTGCTTATTTTCCTTGCTTATTTTCTGTTTAGATGATCTGTCCATTGCTGTAAGTGGGATGTTGAAGTCCCCTACTATTATGGTATTATTGTCAATGAGTTTCTTTATGTTTGTGATTAATTGATTTATATATTTGGGTGCTCCACATATGGAGCATAAAGGTTTACAATTGTTAGGCCTTCTTGGTGGATAGACCTCTTAATTAAAACAAATTTTTTTTAATGTTTATATTATTTTTGAGACAGAGAGACAGAGCATGAGCAGGGGAGGGGCAGAGAGAGAGACACAGAATCTGAAGCAGGCTCCAGGATCTGAGCTGTCAGCACAGAGCCCAACACAGGGCTCAAACCCACAAACTGCAAAATCACGACCTGAGCCGAAGTCGGAGTTTCAACCAACTGAGCCACCCAGGCGTCCCTGGATAGGCCCCTTAATTATGATATACTACCCTTCTTCATCTTTAGTTACAATCTTTATTTTAAAGTCTAGATTGTCTGATATAAGTATGGCTTCTCCGGCTTTCTTTTGTCAACCATTAGCATGATAGATGGTTCTCCATCCCCTTACTTTCAATCTGAAGGTGTCTTTAGGTCTAAAGTGGGTCTCTTGTAAATAGCATATAGATGGATCTTGGTTTTTTTTATCCATTCTGTTACCCTATGTCTTTTGATTGGAGCATTTCGTCCATTGACATTTACAGTGAGTACTGAAAGGTATGAATTTATTGCCATTATGTTGCCTGTAGAGTTGGAGTTTCTGGTGGTGTTCTCTGGTCCTTTCTAGTCTTTGTTGTTTTTGGTCTTTTTTTTTTTTTTTTCAACTTGTCTTTTCTCCCCTCAGAGTCTCCCTTAAAATTTCTTGCAGGGCTGGTTTAGTGGGCAACTCCTTTAATTTTTGTTTGTCTGGGAAACTTTTTATCTCTCCTTCTATTTTGAATGACAGCCTTGCTGGATGAAGAATTCTTGGCTGCATATTTTACGATTCAGCACATTGAATATATCCTGCCACTCCTTTCTGGCATGCCAAGTTTCTGTGGATAGGTCTGCTGCAAACCTGATCTGTCTTCCCTTGTAGGTTAAGGACTTTTTTTCCCTTGCTGCTTTCATGATTCTCTCCTTGCCTGAGTATTTCGTGAATTTGACTATGATATGCCTTGTTGATGGTCAGTTTTTGTTGAATCTAATGGGAGTCCTCTGCGGTTCCTGGAGTTTGATGTCTGTGTCTTTCCCCAGGTTAGGAAAGTTTTCTGCTATGATTTGCTCACATAACCCTTCTACCCCTTTTTCTCTCTCTTCATCTTCTGGGACCCCTATGCTTCTGATGTTGTTCCTTTTTAATGAGTCACTGATTTCTCTAATTCTTAAATCATGCTCTTTTGCCTTAGTATCCCTCTTTTTTTATACTTTATTATTCTCCATAAGTTTGTCCTCTGTATTGCTGATTGGCTGCTCTGCCTCATCCATCCTTGCTGCCGTGGCATTTATTCATGATTGCAGCTCAGTTACAACATTTTTTATTTCATCCTGACTAGCTCTTACTCCTTTTGTCTCCACAGAAAGGGATTCTAATGTATTTTCAACTCCAGCTGGTATTATTATCGTGGTTCTAAATTCTGGTTCAGACATCTTGCTTGTATCTGTGTTGATTAAGTCCCTGGCTATTGTTTCTTCTGTTCTTCCTTTTGGGGTGAATTCCTTAATTTCATCATTTTGAAGGAAGAAAAGAAATTAATAAGGTAAAAAAAAATTAAAATTAAAAAAATTAAAAAGAACACACACAAAAAGTCAAATAAATGATACTAGATCCTAGGTGTGTTTTGTTCTGGTTGTTGAAAGGAACTTGATAGATTAAAGAAAAAAGGGAAAGATAAGAAACGAAAAAAACAAGAAAGAAAAAAAGGAAAATGTTTGAAAATTTGAAAAAATGAAGACAGTTAAATAGAAGAAAATGAAATGATGGAAATAAAATAGAATTTGAAAATTTACAAAAAGTAAAAAATATGGTAGAAAAATTAAAGAAAAATATTTTTAATAAAAATGGCAAATAAAAGTAAATTTTTTCTTTCTGTATTTAAGAATAAGAAAAGAAAAAGAAAAAGAAATTGAATAGATGGACCAGCAAACAGACTGAAATACGATTGAAATTACATCGTTTTCCTCTAGAAGTCAAACTATAAAGCACTTTATAGTCCGTAAACTAAGCAGGTGGAGAGACTTGTGTTCCTGAAGAGCAAGGTTGGCCCAGTTGGGTGGGGCTTAGTGTAACGACTCCGTTCTCCACTAGATGGCGTTACATAGCTTACTGGGGTGGATTGTTGTGGTGCCTGTAGATGTGTATGTGCATGCGTGGGAGGGGTGAAAATGGTGTCACCCAGCTACCCAGTCTCCAGTATTGGAACCCTGTTCTCCCTGGTCAGCAATTGTGCACCAGTCTCCAACTTCCGTCCACTCCCTGCTTTTACACTGTCCGTGACTAAGCCGTCAGGTTTACCAGGCTGTACCTCCCTCCTGAGTTTTATCTCAGATACTGCTGTGTTTCCCAACCCCTCACTTCTGAGGGACTCTGGCTTTGACCTGTTCTGACCTTCTGGGGGAGCGTCTCACTGAGCAATGGCTGGGGTGCCGGCTGCATCCAGGAACATTTGCGGGACCGTGCTGCTGCTGATGCCTAGAGACTGTGGACAGGTGCCAGCCCACCCCAGGAAAAAGTTCACGCAATCATGTAGCAGCAGTGTTTCAGGGATTATGGAAAAATCACAACACACACCTGGCACCAAGCTTCACTTAAGGTCCTTGTTCCAGCACCAGCAAATGTGGTTGTTTTCCAGAGTCCTCTGGTATCTTTGCCTGTGGGGTGGCTGCACAGCCTCTAGCAAATGTCCTCCCAGCAAGGGAACCACCTCTCCCCATGTGGCCTGATGACCCCGAGGACCTCGCTCTCTGCTCCTGGGCATTTGCCCTTCCCACTAGAGCACTGCCAGGTATCGAGCTGTGGAGTTTCCAACTCTGCACTCCCCCTGTTTATAGAGCCTTAATGGAATTTAAATCCTCTCCTTTCTCCTTTCTCCTTTCTCCCTTTTTTGTTCAGTCCCCGCTGTTGTTTCCAGTTTTCCACTTTCTTGCCAGCTGCTTTGGGGGGAGGTGCTTTTTCCATATTCTCCCTGTCTCCATCCTCTTTCCACAAGCAAAAACAGCTTCCTGTCCTCCGTGGCTTTTCTTTCCCCCAGTTCACCTCACTACACCACATACCTGCTGAATTCTGTGGCTCAGGTTGTGCAGATTGTTGTGCTAATCCTCAAATCAGTTTTCTAGGTGTGCAAGATGGTTTAGTGTTGATCTGGCTACGTTTAAGGGAAGAGAGATGAAAAAAAAAACAAACTTCCATACTGTTCTGCTATCTTGGCCCCTCCCCACTACACACATACCTTCTTGAAGGTGGAGGAGGCAGTTAAGCGATCCTTATCCCAGTCTCTGAATTTTGATTCTTAAAGACTCTGCCTTTGCTAAGACTATGGAAGACACACACACACACACACACACACACACATACACACACTTTATTCATTCAATATTTATTTGGCCCTACTGTGTGTCAGGCATTTTTAAAGAACTGAGATATACCAAATCTCACAGCAGAAAAATTCCCCTGTCTTCTTGGAGTTTTTACAGCTTTACTGAAATATTTAAAGGAAACTGCAGACCATATGACATGCTGCTTCTGCCACAAAGTATGGAGGGTGTGGGATGAGGAAATAGGGAGCCTGGCTTTTAATCCTGGTCCTGCTCTGTGTCTAGTTGAGCAAGCCCTCTAACCTCTTAGAATCTCAAATCCTCCAATTACCAAAGGAGAGCTTTCAATGAAATGATCTCTGGGGCCCTAAAATTTTATTGAGGTCTTCAAACCACTGAATCAAAAGGTAGAAGAAATAAACATTCATGACTACAGCATTCTATGCAGATGGCAGATTTGATTCTCCAAAGCCTCTAAAATGGGAAAATGGTCCATAAAGCCTTCACTAGCCCTGGGTATTTCAGCCATTTTAAAGACATACCCCCATTTGATAAACATGAAAATCTCACACCTTCTGTTAACATGAATAGAAATGTCAAGATCAACTTGGGGCCAAAACCAAATCAAAGCAATAGTAATTTTGAATATGCTTTTCCAATCTTCCCCAGACCTTAGAGATCTTCATAAAGCTTCTTCCCTCCTTCTTCCCCTCTGAGAATCTCTGCCCAAACAACTTCTTGCCTTTTTGGAATCCATGTAGAAAAAAGGCTGATAAATGGACAGGAAGGACTGTCAGAGACTTTGTATTAAACGTCTTATTTCCCCCAAACAGGGATTCTTTTTTAGGCCCCTGCATTAATTTCCATAGTCTTAGTAAGGCAGAGCCTTTAACAATCAAACTCGCAGAGGGTGATAAGGCTGAGTGGATTGTCTCTCCCTTGGAGAATAGTGGGTGTGTGGGAGAATCGGCTAATTTGAATGCATAATGATACCCCTTCCTGCCCCTAAAGTTTCTGAAAAGCTAAACTTACTTCATAAGTTGAAATTTCACTGAATGGACAGCGGGATGGTGGAGACTTTGCATTGAAGCCATTTCAGGGGGAAAAAAAAAAGAAGTCTGATTGTCATAGCAATGCTTTGAAAAGATTTTGATGCAACTTCACATCCAATTACTTAGGGCATCCACTTGGGGTGAGAGATAAGTGCTTCTGTGACCGCAAACATAGAAGGAAAATCCATTTAACCTTTTTAGCCAATTTATTAAAGCAAGGGAGAATTATTTTTTAAATGCAATTTTTGACTTCAGGTAAGGAGAATTGGAAAAAAATGTCTCAGTATAGTTTGGAGTTTCCTAATAAAAGAGAAAGTGCTGCAAGACAGCTTAGGTATGGGCTCTTTGGGAAGCAGAGAAGTTTAGTAAAAACCAGTAAAAGCACTGACTGGTCACTAAGTCCACTGTCTGGCCATCAGGAGAGGCCAGGCTCAGGTAGGCAGGACCCTTATTTTAAAGACTGAGACCTCCCTTTGTCAAAATCCTGATAGTTACAATCTCACTGCAACACAGTTTCTCGTGGCTTACCTAAAATCTTGGCAGTTTTATCTGTTTGTCTCATTCTAGCTTCAGAAAAGACCATCACCAACAAAAACATTCACTGAACACATTTTACAATGAGTCTTACTAGATCAAGGGAGTCAGAGCTAAAAGGTGAAGTTCCTGCCACTGAAATCCTACAGGAACTAAGGGCCTTCAGTTGGTTCAAAACGCTTCTTATAACTAGGTAGTGTCGAGTTCTTTTGAATACTGACTTTTGGAATGTAGAGAAGGCTTCAGTATTGTCTAGCCCAGTCCCCTAGTTAAACTTGCCTTGGGGCAAGTGGTACCTGAAGAAGTGGCTCGTCCCAAATTGCATGCAGGGTCAGGATACAAATCCAAGTCTCCCTACTTCCAGGCTCACACTCCATCCTCAGATTAAAGGTATTTTTCTTCACAAAGATATGTTAGCTAATATCTGGTGCTCTGTTCCCTTCAAAGTTAATGTTCCTATATGTACTATTTCATGTTTTCTGTGTCCTCTTATACAGGAGTTTATATCTCTGTCACTTTAAACATATATATTTAAATATATATATATACATATGTGTGTGTGTGTGTGTGTGTGTGTGTGTGTGTGTGTGTATTGGCTCCCATTCCTTGGAGTAATTGCTGGTTCCAGGTTTGGGACAGGGAAGGTACAAGATGAACTTAGAATATTCGATGCCAAAAAGTAAAAAGGCGCTCATGGGCTAATGTAGTACTTGCTAAAGGAGCAGCCATAAGGGGCTCCTGCTGTCTGAATTTGGGATATGTTGAGCGTCAAAAGGAATAATGATGGTAACTTATGTATGAAACAATCTATTGGGTCCATGGCAATATTCAATAAATGAATGTTTCTATATAAATATATAGACAAGTAAATAGAGAAAGGGCAGGAAAGGGGAAGCCCTTCCCCTTTCGCGGAATGCCAGCTAGTTAATGTAGAGAGAAGGGTAAAATTAGAAAGTTCACCCCTGTAAGATAATTGATTCAAGCAAAAATCATCAGTGAATGCTAAAGTGATTTTATGAAAGGCCACCGGGCATCAGGATATTCTCCTAGTACTCCCGGATCACAAAGATTATTTATTAAATAATAAGGGACAAAAGGCGTCTTTAAAATGGAGAGACCCAACAAACCCCACTTTCATGAATGATCAAACTGATTATCAGAGGAAGTGCTGGGGCTCGGTATTGGTAATTTTTTAAACTTCCCAGCTGATTCTCTTTTCCAGTCTAGAGTTGAGAATACCATCGTAGGGTTGAGATTTACACGAGTATGTGTGTATTATATACATAGACATGTATTTTTGAAACTGTAGTAAACTGAAGCCATCCTGATCACAGTCTCAGAATTGTGGCAGTAAGACTATGGGAAAGAAATGCACCTTTTATACAATTTATTCATTCAGTTTTAGTTAGCCTGTGCCTGTGGAACCTGACATTATGCATTTCCTGAAGTGTTGAAATCAAAAGTGCACCCCATCCCTTATGTACTCTTCCTACCCAAAATGATTAACCTGAATCCAATCACGAGACAGCGTTCAGACAAATCCAGAATGTCGGACATTCAAAACAGAAACAAAAACAAAACCAGTTGGGCTCTTCAAATAGGTCAATGACTTGAAAAGCCAAACAAAAAAGAATTGGGTGTTCTAGATTAAAAGAAACTGAAAGAGACATAACAATCAAACGAAATGCCTGAACTTTCGTTGGATCCTGTTATCTAAAAAACAAAAGCCATAAAATGCATTTTGAGGACAATTAAAGACATTTGAATATAACTTGTATTTTAAGCACTATTAACAAAAGTGTTTTTTAAGTATATTTATTTATTTTTGAGAGCGAGAGAAAGAGCGTGCATGAGCAGGGGAGGGATAGAGAGAGGGGGAGAGAGAGAATCCCAAGCAGGCTCCACACTGTCAGCACAGAGCCTGATGGAGGTTTGGATCCCACCAACCGTGAGGTCATGACCTGAACCAAAATCAAGAGTCTTAACCGACTGAGCCACCCAGGTCCCCCTAATGATAGTATTATGTGCAGTAGTGGTTTTGAGGTAATGTAGGAGGGCGTCCCTATATATTCTAAATTATTTAGTGGTGAGGTGTCATGATGCCTACTTCCAAATGGTTTCAACAAAAAACCTCTACGTGTGTATATGTATGTATAGAGAAAAAAGGCCGAGAAAGAAAAAAGAACACAACTGTAAAATATTAATTGAATCTGGGTGAAGTGTGTACGGGTTCTCACTGTCGTCGTTTCAATTTTTCTGAACCTTTGCAAATTTTAAAATAAATAGTACCTTTTAGTGAAATAGGAGCCCTAGAACATTAGCTCCGTGAAGCAAGGGGTGTCTGTTTGCCTGTTGGTCTCACCGATCTATGCCAGGCACTTGGAGCAGACCCCGGCACCCAGTAGGCACTCAATAAACCTGTGTTTAATGCAAAGCAAACACGAAGAGGGAGGCAGGCTTGAGGGCCGGGGGGGGGAGGGAGGGAGGAGCAGTCTGTCTGCGGGCACCGCGCCCTGCGCATCAGCGACTCGCAGACCTCCAGCCTCAGGAATGCCCCGCTCGGAGCCCTCTGCCTGCATCTGCTTCCGAGCAGCCAGCCGGGCAGCTGGTTGGGGAAAGCGTCACTCAGCCAGAATGGCTTGCCCATGACCCGCTTTTCCCACCACCCTCCAGCGGGAAATGGCAAGGAGATGCTTCTGATGAGAGATTAAAAATGTGGCATCTGTCAGCACACACCTGCTCGGGCACCCGGTGGATCAAGGGAAAACTTTTTGTCTGTTAAACCTCCGGGGTCGTGAGGTCCGAGAGCCCCCACGAAGGTGGTGAAATTGAAAGGCTTAGGAGAGGGCAGCAGCTGACTTCTCTCTCCATTTTATCCCCTTCGCTGCCACCAAAACCGTGTATTGTTTTCAAAAGATGAGTTTTCTAACATTCCACCAGCTGATGACTTCTCACTTCATTTCCAAATTCTGGGGCTGAATGTGTACTAATGGCTAGAATATGAATAAAACAAAAATGGCCCTGGAGGTTCGTGGAGGAGGAGAGTACCAGGCGGTGGTGAGGGACTCAGGTGCCGACACAGTGGTTCAGCCCAAGGGCGGCCAGCTAAAGGTTTCTTTCTTTCCTCCTTCATCCCTCCTTTCCCTTCCTACCTTCCTTCTTTTCTTCCTTCTTTCTTCTTGTCTCTCTGTCTCTACCTCTCTGTCTCTCTCAAAAACAACAGGGACTGAAACTAAAGGCAGGGGTGAAGTTCAGATGAGCCCAGCCGCCACCCCCTACCACCTGGTAAGTGGAGCCATGCCCCTCCTAATAAGTGCCTGTTTCAGAAAGAGGTTCAGACCCTGGTAACTAGAAAGCCCGGCCCCAGGCATGGCATCTCTTTCCTGTGTAGACCTGCAAGGGAGGTGATCTTACCTCTCCCACTTAGAAGGAGCCTGGCAGGGCTTTCTGAACTGAATTCCCATAAGAAAGGGAAGAGCCTGTTTGGAAAAACACACTCTTCTGCTGCCAACACAAGCAGACCTTTAAAAGGGAGGAGGGAAACTGTAACCCCTCCAAGATCTTTGCTCTCCTTCGGAGCCCAAGCTCTCAGGTTTCACAAAGGAATTTATAGAGCAGACTGACGCCTCTGGGGTTGGAATCAGCTCAGGACTGAGTGGAGAGCCGTGCAGAGGGACAGGCACCCTTCTCTGCTTTGTGCAGGCTGGGGATTGTTTACCAGGGGATGAAAACGTCCTCTCACTGAAAAGGAATGTTTGGCAAGAAAATGACCTCTGGAGGCACAACCCAATTGCTCCCTGGGGACTCAGTTTGGGTTGGTAACTGATCAGAACCACCGACCTGGACAAAGCGTGCTGGGTGGGGAAGGGAAGGGGAGGGGGCTGAGGTTACAGGAGCTTCAAAGGACAGCTGTCCTCTTTTCTAGGTAGGTTCTGCATGGCAGATGAAGGAAAAGGAAAACACAATGAGAGGTTAGAAATCATTTGAGAAATAAAAGAAATGTTTGATTTGTTCATGAAAGTGTTCCCTACTGCACCACTCAGCTCAGAGCTTGACCTAGGTCCTTGTGGGGTGATGGTGGTGTTCAAAGCCCACTGCCAAGAAAAAATTCTTGAAGACGTCTTTGGTGCAAAAAGGTGATTTTATTAAAGCATGGGGACAGCGTTCATGGGCAGAAAGAGCTGCACTGGGGTTGTGGTGGGTAACTGATTCTATATCCTTAGGTTGGGAGGGGGTCAGGGATAGAGTTAAGTCTCTAAGGAATTTTGGAAGCGAGGTTTCCAGGACCTCGAGGGGCTAGGTGTTGTTAGGAAAATGGCATTTATTACCGTTTAGTAAAGCCTCAGTCATGAGACCCTTCAGATGTATATCAGGGGGCCATAGCTGGGAGTATGATTGCTAACATATATCTTGGGGGAGTTGAGATAAAGGAAGTTTCCAGAGGAATTTTTATATGTTAAAGTAGACTTACAGGATCCTGGGGGCCAGGATAATGTTAAGCCAAGATTCTCTTTTGCGCCTAGCAAAGTGTCATCATTGAGGCAGCTCAGCTCCTAGAGGAAGGTCACACTGCCTGTTTGAAGGACTTGTCAGTGGGCTGTAGGCAGTAAGGGAATTTAATTTTCCATTTGCCTTTGTTTCCCACATCACCATGGCAAGCGCTTAAACCCCTTTACATCTTGATGAGGGTGATCTTAGGGCTCCAGGAAACGGAGTCTATAGGTGTCTGGAGATTAGCCTATGGATAAGATTGGTTTTTTTCTTGCAGTTTACTAAGTTATCCGTAAACTGAAGGAGACACCTGTCCCGCGTGACTGTGACCTCTGTCCGTCAGCCATTTGCTCTCTTTCCTTTCCCCTGTTCTTGGGCAGCCAGGAGTGTCCGAGGAATAGCACACATATCCCACCTGGCGGGGACACGGGTGCTGTTAGCCTGCACTTTGCGCTCAGCTTTCCCCATGCTCCCTCGTCACTTTGAAACCGGTGTTTGGGGGATACTAGACGGTGTTGGGTGAGTTGCTCTGGTGGCTGACATCCGTCCTTGGATAAAGTTGAGAGAGAAGATGTCCTTCCTTATTTGGTGGCTCTAGAAGCCACGTTCCCTCCTCATCTCTTTTTTTCACAAGGACTTGGCCCTGGTCAGCAGAAGCCCAGGCCATTCAGCAGCCCCCACCCTTGGCACTTCCTTATCTCAGAGTCTTTACTGTGGAATTCCGCGGCCTACCCCGATATGCTCCGGATGTGCTTCAATCCGTGGCCTGCCACTTGGCTCCTCTTGTGATGACAAGCAGATAACATAGCTCACATGCCTTCTCCTTTTCCTGCATACCAACCAGACCCCAGCTCCGAAAAGGAAACGCACCACAAACCAAGAGAGATGGAGTTTTATTTTTATAGAGACATTGTTAAGACGGCAGTAAGCCTAGAATTATGGCAAGTGCTTCCCCGTGTTGCTCCAGTAAATCTCCTCAATCACCTCAAGATTTTTACAGATGGGGAAATTAGTAGGTGCAGGGGTTAATTAAATACCCACAGTCACATAGCAAGCGCGCGCGCGTGTGTGTGTGTGTGTGTGTGCGTGCGCGCGTGCAGGGGGAGCATGAAAATTCAAAGCCCGGGCTGACTCCAAGTCCAAAGAACCTTTATTGTAGTTAAATCCCATCAGAACTAAGCCTGTCTCTGAAGGCAGTCACTATCAAGATTTGCCAAGTTTGGGTATCATTAACTTGGGAGACAAGTGTTGTTTCTTCAAGGCATGGTATCAAAAGGTACAATTCCATTATTCATCAACATCACTGTGGTTACACCATAACTCACATACGATGGACAAAGTCTCTATATCTGAGAAACAACAAGAAAGCAGAGGAAATATTTGCTAAACAAACGAACGGGCGTAAATCTGAAATCAAGTGGCAGGAGATACATCCAAATGGATACATATGAATGAGTTAAATGCCTCTTTTAAAAGACAAATACTCTTATATGGGGTGAAACAATACAAAGCAAGCTATCTGCTGTTTATAAGAGACACATGTGTGCCAGAACGAGATTGAGAGGGTGAAACTAAAGGGATGGGCAAAGAGATCCTGTGTAAATGCTACCAAAATATGCGGAGGGGAAATATTAGTACCAAACAAAATAACTTTGAAGCAAAAAGCACCAAGTGGGAGAAGGAGAGATGAAAAACTCCACCCGACAAGAAGTTCTAGCGATAATTAAGGTTCATGCAGTCGATACCATAACATTGGAAACATTGAAAGACCAAATCTGTGTACTCAGGCATGCTAAAAACAGGTACACATAATAAAAAGTTCCTTTTAGGCCTGATAGAAACTTGCCATCTCTTCCAATAATGGCTAATGTGTCTGCCATGTATTTAAAGCAGGGAACTTAAGCTCAGACTTCCAGATTGGAAAGACTCGAAGTATTTCAGGGAGAGCTTATTTATGCTGTATGAGTATTTTACGTCAGGGAAGCATTATGACAAATAGACCGTGAAAATCACACCACATCCTAAGGAAAAACAAAAAGCCAAAGAAGATTCTTGGAGTGTCTCTTCAGGAAATCCTCAAGCATTTAAGGCTCTTGGCAGTTAGGGTAATGTGTTCATAAATTTCCCCTAACAAACTCATTCCAGCATCAGAACATGACAAATCAATCAAACTTTAGAGGATTGATAGCTAAACTCTTCCAGGGCTGTGGGCATGAATCCAGGAAAGGAATTTATGCCAGACTATTGAACCCCTTCCTGCCAAAAATGGAAATAAAGACAGAAAGAAAACCAGTTACTTTACTTCAATTCATATCTACCACATTTTGGGCAAGAGAGTTAAGGCTTCAGTTAGAGCTTCTCACAGGTGAGATGAAATTCCTAGCAAAAGTAAGTAACTAAAGCAGTCAATCCTTAAATCTCATCTTCTCCAGCAGGACATGGGGCAATGGAGGAAAGGGGCCAAGAAGCTAATGAGGGAAAAGGTTGTCTGTGGACAAACTTGGGCCTCTAGGAATCTAAATGATGTCTTTTGAAGGGACACAATTTGAATTGATATTGAAGAAAAACCCAAGAACTCGTTCGTGCTAATCTAGAGTTTATATATTCTGATAAGTATAAATTAGACAAGGAATTTGTTAGAAATGCTAATAGTTTTCAAGAGAAGAGGACTTTTTCCTCCTGATCCTATGTCAGGTACATAGGTGAGATCCCCGTACTTGAAGGGGATTTGATGCAGTTGAGGTCACTAGGACTTTACATTCTACAACCAAACCAAATGAACACCTCCGAACCCTGTAGAAACAGGGACCAGAGACCCTACTAGGTCATTGACCAGCAAGGTTGGCTGTGAAAGGGTTAACCACGCGCACGCGCACACACACACACACGTAACATGTGTATATATTTCTATATATAACTTCACATAGAAAGAGAGAGAGGGGTGCCTGCGTGGCTCAGTTGAGTGTCTGATTCTTGATTTTGGCTCAGGTCATGATCCCAGGGCCATGGGATCGAGCCCCACATTAGACTCTCTGCTGACAGCAGGGAGCCTGCTTGAGATTCTCCCTCCCTCTCTTTCTGCCCTTCTCCCTCTCATGCTCTTTCTCTTTCTCTCTTTCTTTCAAAATAAATCAAGAAAAAATTTTTAAAAAGGAAGGAAGGAAGGGGGGAAGGAAGGAAGGAAGGAAGGAAGGAAGGAAGGAAGGAAGGAAAGGTAGAAATAGATATCAACTTGGGTCTCTTTCTGCCTCCTCTCCATTCCTTGCCTCCTCTTTTCTCTTTCTCCTCCCTGATCTGACTCTGTTTCATTTCCCGTGTGTCTGCTGGTAGGTAGGTCTTGTCTCTGAGTGTCTCTCCATGGCGCTCAGTGTATTTCTCTTGGTCATTGGCTGCCTGCCCCTCTCCCTTCCTCTCTCTGTTCTCCTCCCTTCCTTATTCCTGCCTTTTGCTCTGGCCATGGCTGCTGCTGCTATGATGTGTTTTCTATTGATGGAGTGAGCATTAAGGATGCCCAAATATGGTAACGCTTTCAGTCAGGGTTGAGATCATGGTAGCAAGGCAATGCTCACACCCTGCTCAGGCAGTGCTCAGGAAACTCAGGACTGTCACAAACACGGGCCCACCTTCTATCCAGCCTCCTGAGATCAGAGGAAGCAGAGTGATGCAGCCAGACCCTGGTCTATAAAAGGCAGCAGTGGCTTTCTTCTGGCAGCTGCCACTTGGTACAATTCAGTCAATTTTCCATCCTAAAGCAATTTACATTCATGTCTCTGTTATGATCACTAGGCTGTGCCCTTACTGGAGGGGAAACCGTCTTCCCTAGAAACATTTAGATCATTAGAGTAAATCCACTGGAAGAGGAATGCTCAGATACAACAATGCAACTATTGAAAGATTTTTTTTTTTAATCCACCCTCCTTTTAAAAGAATGTTCAAAGAAATTGCCACATCAGAGTTCTGAAATGTCAAGAATTCCTCTCATTTCTTGCTGGAGTTAATGCCAGGAACATTCTAGAACACTACAATCGCTCATTCCTTACAATGAAGGATAGAGGATTATTTGCCTGAGATTTAACCCACCTGAGAAGTATTTTTCCAAGGTGCTCCTCAAGGTCAAGACTGGCTGCAAAACTTTCAAACCGATCTGTGGGAAAAAAAAAAAAAAAACAACTTTTTTATTAAAGAGGTGTGCTTAATCAATCATTCCTCCGTGGCACTTTAGGGATTTTATTTTTACCGAATCTTTCTAGAATATGCGGGAAATCTCCAAAATGGACGGCACCAATTTCAGCTGCAGAAAACAGCGTCACTGAAGGTGAGCAAAGACAGGCAATTGTGAAGAATGTAAAGGGTACAGCTTCATTTTTCTAGATTTCCCTTTTGTGATTTCTTTTTTGAAGGGGAGTCCAAGTCAGAAAAGCTGGGAAGCCTATCCCTTAAATTCATGGCTCATGAAATTGATTAAAAAAGGCTTTTAAAGTCTCGTCGAAGGGCTATGTAGGGTGTGGAAATTTCCACCTAGGACAAATTCTGAACTGTACTGGGACTTTCCCTCAACCCAACCTGTTCATTACCATTTATTGAGCACTCACCATACGCCACGCCCTGGGATAAATGTTTAATTAGTTCGCATACATCTCATACTCATTTTTAATACAGATATGATTATTTTACAGATGAACACACGGAGCCTGATGGGTTAAAGAAATTTGTTTACACAGCTAAGAAGGAAGAGATCTCAGATTCAAACCCACATCTGCTAACCTTACAGTCTATGTTTTCAAATACCTGTCTCATGGCCAGACTCACCACATAAGAGTCCAGATACGGAGAGAAAATTGGCTCTGAGCACCAGTGGCAATAAATGTCCCAGATGGGGAGCCTGCTCACCCTCCCTAGGCCTGTTCAGTAGATCTCAGAATGTTATGGGGATCATTGTAGGAAGAACCACCCAGGTTCATCAAGCCCTATACCACTTGCAAAGCCTGATTTCTGTTATCTCAGATGATCTTTTCTAGAACTCTATGACTTAGGGGTTGTCATTCCTGTTTTAACAGAAAAAAAAGACAAAGACCTAATGAGGTGAGGTACTTACTCAAGGTCACATATCTGGTAACTTCAGAGCCAAGGCTTGGGCCAAGTCCACCTAAGTCTTTGTCCAGTGACCTTTGACCAATCTGGGCCAACTCCAGTCAATTGATCATGACTACTCCGAAATATTTTTGAAAAATAGTCTCAGGATGGATCAAGACTTGGTGAGAAAAATTGTCATGATTGATTAGCCATGTCTGCACGGACACTAAAGTGGGGTGTGGCAGTGCACTTACCATAATTATGTCATTTCTGATCTATTTTGTACAATCTCAAATCTTCCAGAAGAAGGAATGAAGGCTGATCTCAGAAATTCTGAGAATACTCAGAATTTGAATTGAGTTGATTCCAATTGAACTGGAACAGAATTGAATGAACTGAAGTGAAAAACTAATGTACCTGGACCAAAATAATAATGTTAGGCCTGGTGATCGATATATTACACAATGAAATATTTAAATAAAAGAGGAATCAGCTAGAATTGGTGAGAAAGAAAATACAAAGCATCGCCCTATCCCACACTCCCAATATCTAGAAAGCACCAATAAATTAATAATAGTAAATTTTGTTAATTAATTTATACCTATAATAAGATGTTGAGATTTGGTATGTATGACCTATGGCTGAAAAATGAAGTGAGGACCTGCATACTATAAGATTTGGGGCCAAAATCCTTACCACAGGGAAGAGATGGTAGAAAGCCCTGTAGAAGCCCCATTACCACTCCTCCCAGTGTACCTTCTCAGTCTATCTGAATGACTGTCAGGTCCCTTGGACAATACACCTCCTTTAGCAACAAATATTATGCAATGCCAAGTTGCCATCACAAAATGTAATTGACAGATATAATTTGTATATACATACAATTACCCTAAACACCAAATATAATGCCCTAACTTGACAGAAATAATATAAATAAAAGGGACATAATTTGTAATTAAAGTAATAATCTGCTTTAGTACTTATTTCCTGGGGCACAAGAACACTAGAAGACATAATGGAGTAGTCGATTGCTTGGCCTACTTATAATGAATAAGTTTGGATTAAAAAAAAAAAGAGGAAGCCAATACAAATTTGAATATTGTTAACATCTTGTCTTTATACTTAACATATTGAAATAAGACCTAAATAAGTAAATTTGGTTTTTTGTATAGATTTATTGTCAATGGAACAGATAAAATGTGGATCGATAGATTCGCAACTTAGGCAGTACAAATGGCCTCGCCATCAGTGATTTTGATGGTCCAAAATTGTCAACAGTTCTTGGTAAAATTCCAAAAAAATAAGCACTCTATAATCTTCCCTTTATTCACAATGGTAGTTACATTTCTGGAGAATTCAAGGTCTGTTAAAGCTATATAAAAATACTTTGACAAAAATACTTCATAGTTTTTCTATAAAATGGAATTAGGTTCCAGGCTCAGATAATTATAAAATGTCTTGCAGGGAACTGGAAAGACATGCTGGTTATGAGACAATTCATGGTATGGAATTGTCCCATGGGTTCCTGGCAGTGTGGAATCCCTGGCCTTGCCCATTAAGTGTCAGTGCAGTCTCCCATTCACTGTGTTAACCAATAATCGCTTCACATATTTCCAAAGTGCCCCTTGGAGATGGTGTTACCCTTGTTGCAGACATTGTCCTCTACACAGAAGACCAAGAAAGAAATCAAAGTCTAAGAAAGTGTTATCAGGCATGGCTACTATTGCATTTCCCTGGATGAGATCGAGGGAGTGGCTTCCTACCTAAGCCAAGTAAGGGGAGGTGGGGGGCATCGTCAAGAGAATTGGGCATAGAGATTGGGGCTTCCGCCATGAAAAGGAGACTGACATCCCACTCCCCAGGTTGGATATTCACAGCAGACTGCCTCTTCTGCATCTGTGTTGAGGAGAATTGGAGAGATGTGGAGGGTACAGAGAGATTGTCCACAACTTGGAGCAGCTGCGTGCCCGCCCACCACTGGGCCTGGCAATGAGCTTGAATTTCCCATGGGAAAGCTGGACACAGCGGATTGCAGGGATCTGGGCTTGAGCCATCTCGCTGTTATCCCACTGAGAGGATTATCTATTGCGCAGACACCCAACAACAAGTTGAGGTTGCATTTGCCACCCTTGCTGGGAACTGAAGTGGAAGGAGAGCCCAGGAGTAGAAGTAGAGCTGGAGTGACATCTGCTAGTGAGGGATTTGTAAAGTACGAAGAGGGAGGGGGGCTTCAGGAGCTTCAAAGAACCTCTGCATGAATATCTGTCATACTGGAGGTGTGGTCATTGACTGGCATGAGCTGGATAGTTAGCAATACAGCAAGGGAAGACCTCAACCCGTTAAGTAAAGACAAGTTTGCCCTTTCTCCTTTTCCCCACTTGTGATGGTTAATTTTACGTGTCAACCGTAATGGACAGGTTGCCCAGATATTTGGTGAAACATTACTCTGGGTGTATCTGTGAGGGTGTTTCTGGATGAGATTAACATTTGAATCAGTGGGCTGAATAGAGCAGATTGCCCTCCCCAGAGGGGCTGGGCCTCATCCAGTTTGTTCTTTGATGGCTGGAGTAGAATAAAAGGCTGAATAAGAGGTAAATGGAACTCTGCCTGACTATCTCTGAAATGGCACATTGGTCTCTTGCCTTCAGACTCAGACTCAGACTGGAACTTACACGATTAGCTCTCTTGGTTCTCAGGCCTTTGGACTTGCACTGGAACTTGAACTGAGAGCATCAGGTCTCTTGGGTTCAAATGTTTAAATCAAAATGTTTCATGTTGGGGCGCCTGGGTGGCTCAGTCGGTTAAGCGTCTGACTTTAGCTCAGGTCATGATCTCACGGTCTGTGAGTTCGAGCCCCGTGTCGGGCTCTGTGCTGACAGCTCAGAGCCTGGAGCCCGCTTCGGATTCCGTGTCTCCCTCTCTCTCTGACCCTCCCCCGTTCATGCTCTGTCTCTCTCTGTCTCAAAAATAAATAAACATTAAAAAAAAACAAAAACCAAAAATGTTTCATGTTTATACTCCAACAGGTTGAAACTCCTCAGTAACCTAGTGACATACCTGACTTGGTCCCACGAAAGACTTAAAGTAATTTATAAGAAGTCAGGAATTTGAAAAACATATATGAATTTTTTGAAGAAAGCACAATATTGGTTTAAGAAAATAGTGACTCACAGGGGTGCCTGGGTGGCTCAGTTCATTAAGTGTCCGACTTCAGCTCAGGTAATGATCTAATGGTTTGGGAATTCGAGCCCTGCATCAGGCTCTGTGCTGGCAGCTCAGAGCCTGGAGCCGGCTTCAGATTCTGTGTCTCTGTCTCTCTCTGCCCGTGCCCTGCTCACACTCTGTCTCTCTCTGAAAAATAAATAAACATTAAAAAAAAATTTAAAAGAAGAAAGAAAATAGTGACTCACAGAAACTTTCATACTGAAGCATTAGTTTCACCACTTAAAGCAAGATCTGATTTCTGGATTATGTGAACCAATTGACTTTGAGTTCTGATACCTTTGTTTAGCATTAGGAAGGCAGCTGATGTGTAGTGAATTTGGAACCTGAAGACCAGGGTTCAGGTTCTGTCCATCTAAATTGATTATCTTGAGTGATGTTAAGCTCCCATTTTGTCATCTATGAAACTGATATAACAAATCCTACCATTTAGGACAAAGATGAGAATATATATACGTAAAAAATATTTTTAAACCCTACATTTAAATTATATGGTATGATATTTCTGTGTTGAGTTCAAACAAAGGAGGGAGGTAGCTGACTGGCTGAAAGAGCGCTTGGTTAAGAATAAAGAGATCACAGGGGCGCCTGGGTGGCTCAGTCGGTTGGGCGTCCGACTTCGGCTCAGGTCACGATCTCACTGTCCGTGAGTTCGAGCCCCGCGTCGGGCTCCGGGCTGATGGCTCAGAGCCCGGAGCCTGTTTCCGATTCTGTGTCTCCCTCTCTCTCTGCCCCTCCCCCGTTCATGCTCTGTCTCTCTCTGTCTCAAAAATAAAATAAACGTTAAAAAAAAAATTAAAAAAAAAAAAAAAGAATAAAGAGATCACAGTATTTGCATAGTGGGTCTCAGTAAGTGACCTAGCGCTCTAACTCCCTGAATTTAGATGAACCATATATTTTTTTAAAAAATTAATTTCTCTCAACTATTAAATGAAATTAATTAAAGGTCCTCTTTTGATCCCTAAATATTTTGGGGCTTGATGGTTGGTTTGCTTCAATTTACGTTTCCATTTTTGTGTAGGAATATAAATTAGGATCAGGAATATTACTGCCTGGATTTCTATTTTGAAAAAGTGTGAAATGTGAGGACTTCCAAACCTTGGTATTTGTAACTAACACATGTAAAATCACTCACAGTGACTTTTGGAATATTTTTATCTGTCGGCAGATTTGGATAGAGGCATCCGAGTGCCGAACTTCAGATCTTCAACGTGTTATAACCTCTCGTTATTGTTTTAGTGGCAGTTTCAGCTCTTGGAACATTGCCTTTTACTTACAGTTACTGTACTTGTACCCAAGGGCTGGCACAGCAAAGTACCATAGAGAGCGTGGTTTAAACAACAGGGTTGGCTGCTTCTGAGGGATCTGAAGAAGAATCGGTTTCATGCCTCTCTCCTAGCTTCTGGTCGTTTGCTGGCTGTTCTGGATTGAATTACGTTCCCCCCAAATTCATAAGTTGAAGCCCTAACCCTCAGTTCTCGGACTGTAACCTTATTTAGAGACAGGGTCTTTAATCAAATTAAAAGGAGGTCGTTAGGGTGCATCCTAATCCAATGGGGCTAGAATCTTTATAAGAAGGGGGATTTTGACACAGACTCATCCGGAAGGAAGGTGATGTGAAGACACGGGGAGAAGGTGTCTACAAGCCAAGGAGAGAGACCTGGAACAGAGCTCTTTCCCTCATAGCCCTCAGAAAGAACCAGACTTGGCAACTTGCCAATGCCTTGATCCAGGACTTCAACCCTCTAGAACTGTGAGACAATACAGTTCTTTTGTTTCCGCCACCCAGTTTGTGATACTTTGTTATGGCAGCCCCAGGAAACCGAGAGACTCACAATTTTCACATTCTTTGGCTTGGAGACGCAGCACCCCTGTCTCTTCCTTCAAGTTCACGTGGCATACTGTGTGTGTGTGTGTGTGTGTGTGTGTGTGTGTGTGTCTCCAAATTTCTCCTTTTGATAAAGAACAGAAGTTATATTGGATTAGGGCCCATCCCCTGCTCCATCATGACCTCATCTTAACTAATTACATCTGCTACAACCTTATTTCCAAGTAAGGTCACATTCTAAGGTACCGGGTTTAAGATTTGGGGAGACACAATTCAACCAGTAACAGTTACCTATTGGGAGAGGTTGAAAAATATGGCCACAATATTTTACAGGTCCTCTCGTCAAGAGATGAAGTTTATTGTCTCATCCCTTAAGTCTGGACAGCACTTGTGACTTACTGTGTCTACGTGAATGTAACAGTAATGACACTACATGAGGTGTGGAGCATAGGCCTCAAGAGTCCTTGCAGCCTCTGCCTTCTGCCCCTTGGACTGCAGCCCTGAGACCACCATGAACACAAGCCGGACCAGCTTCCTAAAGAAGAAGCCTTGTGGAGGGGAACCAAGATGCCCTGGACGACAGCCACCAACAACTGCCAGACATTGAGTGAGACCATCCCGGACCTTTTAAATAGGAGTTGGCAAACCATAGCCCATGGGCTAAATCCAGCCTAGCTATATTTGTGTAGCCTATGAGCTAAGAATGGTTTTAGCCATTTTAATGGGTGGCAAATATCAAAAGAAGAGTACTATTTTATAGCATATGGGAATTATATGAAGTTCAAATTTTAGAGCCCACAAATGAGGCTTCGTTAGGACACAGCCTCACTCCCTTGTTTGTATATTGTCTGTGGTTGCTATTATGCTATAATGGCAGACTCAAGGATTTGTGACAGAGACTATATAACCATTGAAGCCTAAAACATTTAATATCTGGCCCTTGATAGGTAAGGTTTTCTGACCCCTGTCTGAAGTGCCGCCGAGTTTCCAGCTGAACGCAGCTGCGTGAGTGAGCCCAAAGGAAAGCAAGCAGAGGGTCTGCCCAGCCTACCCACAGGAGCAGGAGAACAAATCCTTGCGTGAGTGTGGCTTCTTATGCAACAATAGATAACCAAAATACTTCTGCATCAGACTTCAAGTTAAGTAGGAAATAATTTTAATATGAAACCAAAACAAAACGTGTCTGTCTTTGCAAAAACCAGCAGGCAAAAATAACAACAACAAATCAATCTCTTAACCCCTGGGAACCTGAACCAAACTTCTCAAACCTTTTTTTTTTTTTTTTTTCACATGCACGGTTGTAATTTTTCAGGTAATTATTTTTTTTTTAACTCACGGTACAGGGAGCAAATAATTAGTCGAATCAAAACTCTTCCCGAAACTATATTAAATGTCCTCAGGTTTACACTGGATTTCATCCTAAACCAATTTTCTGAATTTCATGCTATGTGACTAGTAGCCTATGATTCTGACAAAAGTGCCTGAAAACAGCAAACAAAAGCTCGCTCCCTCCCTTTGTGTACTCCTCACTGCTCACAGAATTGAACTGCTGCAAGACAAACCCAGACGAAACACGCTGCATCAGTTTGCTTTCTGAGGACTGCCATGGTTAGCTGACTTCCTGTGCAGGAGACACAGCCATAGTCTAACCACAGAAGCAGTTTCCGGCCTCTAACAATGAAAGCTGGGACTCATGAGATCTGGGAAAACCTGGGTCTGAATCTTCCCACTTAACGTAGAGCCACTGCCTTGACCACAGCAGCCAAGTTCCCACAAGGTTATCTGAAGCATCACTGAGTTAAAAGTTAAAAGACGTAGGGGCGCCTGGGTGGCTCAGTCTCTTAAGTGTCTGACTTCGGCTCAGGTCATGATCTCACAGTTAGGGAGTTCAAGCCCTGTGATGGGCTCTGTGCCGACAGCTCGGAGCCTGGAGCCTGCTTCGGATTCTGCGTCTCCCCCTCTCTCTGCTCCTCCCTCACCTGCACTCTGTCTCTGTCTCTGTCTCTGTCTCTGTCTCTGTCTCTGTCTCAAAAAAAAAAAACCCAAAAAACAAACAAATAAAACATTAACAGTTAAAAGATGTAGGTTCTCATGTTGTGTCACCTTAAGCGTTTTCTTCTCCACAGATGAGAAATAGAATATTACGTAGCATGCCACATGGCAATAGTAGTACCTAGTAATACCTGACCATGACCTAGCGTTCATATATTGAATGTTAACAGTGTGTCAGGTATTGTTCTAGGGACAGAACAGTGAATAAAATTAGGTCATTGCTCTCATGAAGATCCTCATGAAGGAGATAAAATTCTACAATGAGAGGAGATAACAATAAATATATCAACCAGCAAATATGTAGGCTGCATGTGCCATGCAGAAAGTCAATACCTGCCAGGAAAGAAAATAAAACAAGGTTAAGAGTTGCTATATTACACAAGGTGATCAGGACAGGCTTCGCCAGTAAGGTAACAGCTACACCAAAGTCTGAAGGAAGATGGAGCCCTAGGGATGGATATCTGCAGGACGTGTTGTTTTCCAGGCAGAGGGAACAGCATGTGAAAAGTCCCTAAGGTAGAAGTATGCTTAGCATGTTTAAGGAATAGCAAAGAAGCAGTGTGGCTACAGCAGAATGAGAAAGGCAGAGAGGTTGTCAGGGCCAGATCACATGGGATTTTGTAGCTCACAGGCAGTATTTGAGATTATTCGGAATGAGATGAGAACCCACTGGTGAGTTTGAGCAGAGGAGTGACAATTTTTGACATAGGTTTTAAAGGGATCTTCTGTCCACTATGGCGAGAGTAGATTACAAGGGAGCAGGGATGCAAGCAGGAAAACGAATTCAAAGGCTATTGCAATAACACAGGTGAGAAGTGACTGTGGCTTGGTAGAGGTAGAAGGGATAAAGGATGTTCAGATGATGGATATGTTTGAAGGTAGAACCAATCAGGATTTTCTAGTGGAGAAGTGGTTGAGTGTGAGAAAAAGAAAAGAGTCAATGATGACACCAAGGTTCTTCTCCGAGTAATTGGGAGGATGGAGCTGCCATGTATGGAAATGGAGAAGACTCTGGAATAAACATGTTTTAAGGGAAAAGGAATCGGGGCGGGGAAGGGGAAGGGTGGTTGGTTTTTTGTTTCTAACGTGTTGAGATTTTCAACTAGACATCTAGGAGATCCGTAGAGAAGATAGTATTGACATAGACACTTGGAGTTCAGAGGAGTAGTCCACTCTGGAGATACACTTGGGAGTTGTCAGCATAGAGATCATACTTAAAGTCATAAAAGTGGCTGCATTATTTGGCCTGTAATCACTGTAGGCAACTAGGCCCCCATTGTGCTGAAGGTACTTTGAAGAGCTATGTAGAATATGCCTCAGAATTGTCTGTCTGAGATGTGGGATAGAGGAAAAGCCACCGGATCTCAGTCCCCCTTGGTCGAAGTTTGCTCCATGGGGTGTTAAGTCCTCAAACTCCCAGATTTGTGTATGCACCAGAACGTCAGAGTAGATTCCCTTAGGCATTAGAGTATGATGGTGGCTATAGTGGGTTAAATAATGGTCCCTAAAGATATCCAAGTCCTTACCCTTGGAACCTGTAGGTGTGCCTTATATGGCAAAATGGGGCTTTGCAGATGTGATTAAATTAAGGATCTTGAGATGGGGAGGTTATCCTGGATTGCCTAGGTAGGCCTTAAGTGCAAGCACAGCGTCCTTATAAGAGGGACATTTGACTACACACTGGAAAAGAAAGTCATGTGTTTCACACAGGATCATAGAGAGACGATGCTACATGACTGGCATTGAAGACAGAGGAAGGGGAGATGAGCCAAGGACAACGAATGCAGCTCTAGAGCTGGAAGAGACAAGCACATAGATTTGTGGTAATTTGTTACAGCAGCCAGAGGAACGAATAGAGTGGCAGAGAATAGGGTTTTGGGGTTATACCTGCAGACTGTGGCACCAATGACTGGAGTATAAAGGTGGGCCAAGAGGATTTGAGACAAGGAGCAAATCTGGCTCAATCCAATCCACTGCTTGGATCTGTTTGTGGACTCTGTTCAGTCCAGCCCATCAGAGAGCTTACAAAGTGGTGACCAGTCTCAAGGCCTACTGAATACTCAATCCAGGAAGATTAAATGGAACAAGCTACAGTCTCTGCTGCTGCAACTGATCCTCTGATATGATTGATAGATAGTTATCCTTTTCCTCCTCCACCATTCTTTTTATATATCTCTCACCTTCGGCTGATCTACAGTAGGTATAGGATGTTTGCCTGGTAGGGTGGCCCAGAACTTCATCTCTGAGGGTCTAGAACTCATAGTTGCTTTATCCTTGTTGGGTCATGAAGCCAGAAATGGCCCATTTATGCTTATCACTGGACATGGAGGTGCTAACAAACACCCCTGATCAAGATGTACTCTCTCTTGCCCTGACTATATAGCGGTAATCCCAGAGCCTCATGATAATCAGGGAAATGAGTTAATACGGTGATTCCTGCCTCTGCCTTTTGGTTCACTGGCTTAAGAAGCCAAAATAACTAGATGCCAATGATAGTTCAGGTTCAGTGGGACACTTAGAGAATCCTCTTGTGAAAATATTCTTCCCCTACCACTCATGGGGGAGTATGACTGGGGGAAAGATATCTAATCCAAAACAACCTAAGATTAAAGGGATAGGAAGTACAAATTTTACAACTGGGTCTTTGGGAATTATGATGAGAGGGGACAATCCTACTTCTACCCTATTGGTTCCTAGAATCATCTATTCTAGCTGTTGAGGACACA
Organism: Panthera tigris; assembly: GCF_018350195.1. Classification (NCBI taxonomy): domain Eukaryota; kingdom Metazoa; phylum Chordata; class Mammalia; order Carnivora; family Felidae; genus Panthera; species Panthera tigris. The sequence goes on from NC_056670.1 coordinate 50,679,906, forward strand.
GCACCATATATCAGCCATCAGTGCTGTACATATATCACATCCTGGAGGATAGTTTCCTAATTCTGCAGGGTGTTTTTCCTGAGATGATGCCATAGCTGAGTCTTTAATTGGCCATTCCATCATTATATCATGCTGGTGCCTTCCAGGTAATTTGATATATAGTAGAAAAAATGAGTTCCATAGTTATATGCCGAATGTCACCTCTTCTTCACTGTAAAATAGATCTATTGATCTGATACAAAGTTATGTAGGGATCCCATATCAGTAAATCAGGCATTATATAAGACCTTGGATGTGGTGCAGGAAGAGGTGCAGCGGGCAGAGAAAGCAAACCCCTACACAGAAGAAGTACGTATCAACTCTGGTAAGGAAGAATCATTACTCTATCGGGATAGAAAGAGACCAATCTAACCCCTTTAAGCAATCTAGCAATCAATAATCAATAATCATTAACCAATGCCCCCCACATGGCTAGCCTGTTTCCTCAAGATACAGTGCCATATCAAGTATTCAGTGTCAGTCTCTTCAGTCGTGAGGGTGGAAATTCATGAGTGACAGCTGAGAGAAGAGCCTTAATGAGAGGAATCCCATGATCTTAGGTCCACTTACAGCCCCGCCCCCGCCACAAGAGCCACTTGTGGGCACATTGTTGGAGCCCTGCAGTGACTGAGACGAGAAGGTGGCAACATCCAGAGGGCAACTTATCCTCCCTACGTATAGTGGTGACTCCTCTTCAAAGACACAAGTCATTTCCACATGACTCGTTCCCAAACTGCCTTTTCTCTGGACTTCTAATCTTTCTTTTCCTGGGTCCTGACCATCCAGCCATACTCTTTTCCACTTCTGTGTGTATAGCTGTGCGTCAAGCTATTCACAAAGTGCATGACTAAGTGCGCTGCTGGAAGCCTTGGTAACTGGGAGGCTTTTCCTTCTGCACTTTTAGAACTCCCTCTGTGTTGTGGTTCTAAAACGTTCACTTAGCACCCATCTGTGAACCTCTGTTAGTTGGTTGCAGGGGCTTCCCCATGAGGCCATAGGTGAGAGCTGCGGTGAAGGCATTGGTACAACAGATGGAGGTGACATGAACGTCTTTGTTACCTTTGGGGTAACAATTGATTTGTTTTTACCTTTGGCGTCAAAACATATTTGTACCTTTGGGGTCTTCTTGGATCCGAGTCTGAATGTACTTTTCCATCAAATGATGGGTTGCCTGACCTTGTGATTTGGTGGATCTGATAACACTTACTTCATTATTAGTACTTTTATGTTCCATGCTCAATCTCTATGGAGGCTCAGTACTACCACAGATGCTGCTTTGAAAATGGTAATTAGTTCTCTGCCATAGATGATGTGGCTGGGCTCTGTGCTGTGGCTCTCCTATTAGCCCTTGGCTGAGACTCCACACAACATTGATATCTACCATAACTATCTCTAGCACTGCTGAGTTTAATGGGTCATAATGGCCCAAGTGGCAGCTTGACTATATTGCAGCTTGAATCTCCTGAAACTCTCTTGCTCTGGGTGCCACTCAAAAATGGTAGCCTTCTGAGTCCTTCGGTAAATGTGGTACAGAAGTATCCCCAAGTGGAGTACATGTTACCTCCAGGATCCAATGAAACCCGCTCAGTGCTGTGCCTGTCATTAGTGGAAAGGAATGCAAAATACAATGACTTGCCCTTTATCTTGGAGGGGATGTGCCAGCATAATGTGGACTGTTGGACCCCCAAACTTGGTGGATGTGGAGAGTAGCTAGGTCTTCACAAGGTGTAGCAACCTCTCTCTGGCATATATAGTTTTTACAACAGCATCCAAACTACTTACCACTTCCTGCGCTTCGAATCCAATCAATATGGTGGGTCTGGGTGAGGTTCTGTAGAATGTCAAGGTGATCAAGTCTCTTTAAACTATATCGTGACAGAGAATAGAGATATTCCTGGGATATAATCCTAGAACAAGACAGTGGATGTGTACTGCTCTCTGATGAAAATGAATGCAAACTATTTTTTGTCCTCTTATTGATGTTAATTGAGGAAGTTTTTCTGCCAGATTAATATCAGGACCTAGTGTAAGGTTTATTTTGACTTTATAGGTGAAGAAACTGAAGCTTAAGGTTAACTTAAACTGAAGGTTAAGAAACTTTAGAAAGGGTGGTTTAGAAGTCATCTAATCCATCCTTTCCCCTGACGCGTAAAGTCCCTCTTCAACAGCCTCCAATATAAGGTTATGAGTTCAGGAGATTTAGGGAGGAAAAGATACAGGTTTGTGGTTAGAACTGCAACCCAGCATTGCTATGTAGTAAGCCACCCCAAACCTTAGTAGCTTAGTAACATCTCAGTTTCCCTAACTGCAAAATAGACTTAACAGTAGCATCTATCTCAAAGGCTATTGGGAAGATCAAATAATAAGATGTATGTAAGGTGCCTAGTATAGTGTTTGAAACATGAGGGACTTTAAAAAATTGGTGGCTCCAGTTATGAAGAGTATATCTGGGTTAATAGGCCTTTTGCTACTTATATATAGTCAGGATGCTCTGGGGATGACCCCTTAAGGTAGCCCAGAGCTAAAGTCTCTCCCTCACCACTTGGTCTTGGGGGTTGGCTTTTGAGGATCCACACTGGCCACATCTAGAGGTCTCACAGGACATGGGGACTTAGCTTCCCACATCCTTCAGATGCAACATTCTACAATTCATCGGCTCCACTCTGACTCAGTCACCAGATGGAGAAGATGGGGCGGGGGTGGGGGGGGGGAGCCCTGTGCCACCTTCTGAAAAAGGCAGTAGGAGTATTTGCCAAGAGCCAGACCGGTGTTCAAAATCTGACTTGGCCACTTACTAGCTGTGTGATTTGGGGCAACTTATGTAATGTCTTAAGCCTCAGTTTTGCCCAACTTCATGAGTCTGTGGTAGACACTACCAAAATGATATCTGTTTGGGATAATGAGTTTCCCTGGATGATACACATGTCAAGGAATGGAGGGCGGGAGGAAGAGGTAATCATCAGGGACAGATGGGCATTAAATCTGTACAATATGTGTGTTTTTCACCACCACCAAGCAGTTAACTCAATTCTGACACGCTACCTGGAGATAACATAAGATCTCACAGGTTAAGGGCTCAGTCCTAGCAGACACAGCCCTACTAGCCCCTGCCACTTCCGACACTTCAGTCCAAATTGTTACCTGTGCTTGGAATGACTTCCTACAAACTGGAGGTTTCAAAGGCCCCTTCCTAGGATCTGATTAATTTGCTGGAGTGACTCACAGAACTCAGAGAAACATGTACTTACTAGATTACTGGTTTGTCATAAAAGAATGTAACTCAAGAAGAGCCAGATGGAGGGGCACCTGGGTGGCTCAGTTGGTTGAGCGTCCGACTTCGGCTCAGGTCATGATCTCACGGTCCGTGAGTTCGAGCCCCGCATCCGGCTCTGTGCTGACAGCTCAGAGCCTGGAGCCTGCTTCAGATTCTGTGTCTCCCTCTCTCTCTGCCCCTACCCCGCTCATGCTCTGTCTCTCAAAAATAAACATTACAATTTTTTTTTAAAAAAAGAATAGCCAGATGGAAGAGATACTTAGGTATGGGGAAAGGGCACAGAGCTCCCACGCCCATTCTGAATGTGTCTTGCTCCCAGCACCTCTGTGCTTTCAACAACCTAGACACTCCCTGAGCCCCATCCTTGTAAGTTTTTATGGAGGCTTCTCTATACAGGCACAGTTGACTAATCATCGTCCGCTGGTGATTTATTCAACCTCCAGCCCATGTTCCCTCCCTGGAGGTCAAGGGGACTGGGACTGGAAATTCCAACCTTCCAACCACAGGGTTGCTCACCCTGGCAACCAGCCCTCGTCCTTTGGTTCTTTCCAAAACTCACCTCATTAGCATAAACTCAGGTGTGGTTGAAATGGGGTTTATTGTAAATCAAGACACTTTTATCACTCTTATCACTCAGGAAATTCTAAGGATTTTAGGAGCTCTGTGCCAGGAATGGGATGAATACCAAATATCTATTTCCTATTATAAATCATAATATCACACTCTTGCTTTTTTTTCCCCATGTGGCCTGGCTGCCAGCAAGTTTAGTCAAGAAGCAGAAGAACCCAATGTCTGTAAACATTTTCTTAAATATAAACACATAGATGTAAGCGCCAGTTTTTCCAGAAGAGTAATACAATCCCAGGTGTGAAAGGGCAACGGCAGAGCAACAGATGTGAGCTTCTCACATCTGTTAAGACTTTACTTTGTGTAGATAACTGTCACCAGAAGCTCAAACCCCTTGTTAGAGCAGGAGCAAATCTATTAGTATAAACTTCCTCTGCTCCTCCTCTATGGAGCTACCTGCTTCTCAAAGTTTCTGGATCCTTGACTCAATAAATCAGGCATATAATAGAAGCAGATAGTAGGTTTGGACCGACTTTTTCTTTGCCCACCAATCTATAAACCACTATAATTGCTGCAGCCCATAAAATACTTAACATAGTGCAAAGCCCATGAAGTGCCCTCAGGAAATAGCAGCTCCTTCCAGCCATCCTTTCCAGCCAGTGAGGAATATCAGATTTTGATTCTATACCCTTCCCATCACTTCCAGTCATTCAAACAACCTCATTAGGCGGGTCCTTAAACTTGGACCATTCATTTTACAACATCCATACATGTCCAATTCGAAGCTCTCTTGCTCCCAAACCTGTTGCTCAGCACAGGCCTCTCTGGTTGCCTGGGATGGGGCAGGGGTGCAGTGAGAGGATGATCTGCCCTCTTACTTCTTCTCTGCGCTTGCTTCTCTGGTGTTGGGATATGGCACAGGGAGGTGAAAGACTCCAAATGCGGCAGCTATGACAACATCCTGCCTGGATCTGGGCCCTTTCTCTATGAGCTAGAGAAGTGGTGGGCTCAGGGACCCCTGCAACGTGCAGTTATTCAGCCCCAGGTAGCAACCCCAGGCATGAGTAGCCCCTGGCAAAAATCCGTTTGTTCCACTAGCTGAGGACCTCATGCCCCGTTTCTCTGGGGCAAACTCTTCTGTGTCTTTGACTGTGGTGGTCCCTGACAACGAGCACAGCCCTGCTCTTCCTCTCTGCCCAATCCTATCTATCCTTTGGAGACTTTGAGAACAAAAACTCATTTTGTGTGCCTTTAGGGAAATGTGAACTTGAGGGTGATGTCATTAACCTTATTTGCTTCCACACCTGCCTCTGCTCTCTCCCTAGGGCCCAGATACCCCTGGGGTGGATCTGCAAATCAAAAAGCTGAGCAGACATTCAACTAGGGATCAAAATGGCAGTCCACCCACCAGAGTTTATAAGACAACTCTCTTGGGCCTCACTACCATAGTTCTCGAGAGGGACTAGTGGCGGCCTTCTTCCTGAAAGAAGGGCATCCTCTTTTTGAAAATCATGGGCTACCTCAAAGGCAATCTCTTTCTAGATTCCTGTCCCTTCTTATATCCCTTCTCTCCATGGCCCCAGTGTGGCCTCTCTTGCACAGGTGGTGGGTAGTGGCAGGTGAGAGGGGCTCAGAGTGGGGCTTTCTTTGAATTCCAGCAGCTCTGAGAACTTATTCATGTGTCAATAGTGTGTTATATCTGCACCATAAAGCAAAGGAGTAGGAAAACATCCTCGATCAATTATTCACAGCATCCCATTACATACAGGATGAGTTGTTGCAATAAAGAGACCCCTGTCTGTCCCTAAGGACTTATATCACAGATGAGGGCCACTGCCCAAGGCAACTAGGGAAATTCCTACCAACAGAAGAGATGTGGAAATATCTGTTTCCCACTGATGTCAAGGCCAGCGATGGAAATTCTGGCCTAAAGTAACCTTTTCTGGGCAAAACATTCTAATGGGATATTTAACCTCTCTAAGACTCAGTTTCCTGATCTGTAAAATTAGAGTTGAACTAGCCTGCATGGTTTTCCCAGCTCAGATTTTTAAGAGTTAAGATGATGGAATGTGCTGGTGTTGTATAAATAAAAGAAACAAGCATTTTTTAAAAAGCTATTTGGAAATCCCCTGTGCAATTTGTGACTAGAGATAGAATTCAGATTTATAACCTAAAATAATCTTTTCCTATCTCAAATATCCCCAATTTACTCTCTGGCTTACTGTTATATTCCATTGTGAGTTAAGCCAGATATATTTTGTCCTGATTAAATAAAAGCAAAATCAAGTAACTACTTCAAGCCAGTAAGTAAACTCATGAAATTAGAAAGGCATGGCAAAGACATCAACTAACACTCACAGAATATGTTAAAGAAGTCCAGTGACAAATGGATAAGGAGCAAGAAAGGGTGTCTTTTGTCCAGGACAATTAAAATGATCTGAAGACTGAGAGGTGGCTTTGTTGGAAGGACACATGGGGATCTCCTGGAACCCAAGGGCAGGCAGGACAGCAGGCTCCACGGGACTGGCCCCTTCTTGCCAGTGATCCAGGCGCACATAGTCTCTTATCTTGGCTCTTCTCCACATGTCTACTTCCCTATTACTGGGGAGGAGGTATGGGCAGGGTTGACAACCGGATGTAAAAGCCTGCTACAAAATGTGCATATCTCAGTGAGACTTTTTTTCTAATGAAATTGAGTGTTGAGTTTTAGTTACTCATGCATTTAGTTTTAATGGCTTTCATTTCTGGGGTACCTAAGAAGATTAAGTTTGGGGTGCTTTAGGATACCTAGTAAGGAAACAAAGTGATAAAGCACTGGATAAAGAGAAAGGGAGAGTTGATTGAAAACTGTCAACTCCCTGAACAATCTAAACAAGGCACAAAGCCTCCCATGTCCCTAGTTCATGATTCTGCAGATACGTGACCTGTTGACTTAAAGCTATCATTAAAAAGGATGGGCTAGAAATAATGACAGCATCAGAACCTATCATCCATGTTAAGGTCTGACAAAGAGTTAACTTTCAATAAGAAAAAGTGAACCTTTGCTTAGCACTCAGACATCTTTGGCCATTTTTTTTTTTTTTTTGGAAATAATTTCCAGACCTCACAACAATTTGAGCCAAAAGTCAGAGTCCCAGATCCTAATCCAGGTTTTTTGACACTAATTTTTCAGAAACCATTTTCCTGGAGCCTGGAGTTTGATGAATGGCACAGAATTCCTTCCCTGCTGCCTTCAGTGGCTACAAAGTTGATGTCTTACAAAGGGCTAGAATGCTGGTTCCATCACTTACCAGCTATGTGCCCTTGGGAATGCACTTAGCCTCTCTGAGTTATTCTCATAAAGACTTGAATTGTTAGCTTTCTTGTGATGTGTCATTTTTGTTCTACCTCTCTCTCTTCAAAGGCAATGTTTCTCCCATATAATACTCTGTGCTGTCCCCTGTGCCTCTGCTGGCAGAGTGCCGAGCTGGGTGCCTGTGCTCAATAAATGTTTATCATTTTCTTGACTTTGGCAAAATATTAATAGTCATTTATTAAAATTCCACTTGGGGTAAGACATTGAGATTGGCTACTTTGTTGGAGGAGCTGCAAACTTACCTAGTTCTCTCCTCTTCTCTCCCACAATGTGGGACTCTAGGGAGCCATTTAGGAGTACAAACTGTTGGGGACAGAGCTGTTGTCTGGATAGACAGCTCTGGCTTTCTGGTGGCCATGCAGACACAGAGAGGGAGCTGCTGTTCATTAGACACCCCTCTCTTCTAAAACAAATACATAGCAGACATTGAAGAAGCAATGGCATTCTTTTCTAGAAGGTTCCATTAATTGCCTCAGGGAAGGTTCCATTAATTGAGTCAAGGACCTCTCCTGTGGACTCCCCCTCCTCCCCACCTCCTTATCCTCTACCAGTTCTCCCTGATCTTCCTGGGTGGGAGGTGGAGGTTGGAGGAGCATGAGTTTTGTTCCCATGGCTGAAGGGAGAGGGATGCCGCAGGACAGGAACAGGTGGAAGTGGAGAGAAGGAAAGGTGGGCTTTCTTCAGGTTGCCATTAATTTCCCCCTCAATAATCTAAAATCTAAAATCACTCACAATTTGCAGCCAGAGGACTCTCTTTCTTCTGATAATACCCACAATGTGGTCTGTGTGAGGAGTTCTGATTTCTCCTCTGAACAGAACTTTGGTCCTATTTCTGGTGGAATAACAATTGTGGCCTTACTGTACTGAGTGAATACTTGTGCCTTCCATGTTCTGGGGAACTTTGAGGTTCCTGGCACTAACTGAAAATGAAGAATGCCTGTTATCCCTGTTTTCTCCCCCTTCCCGGGTGGGAGAATAGGAGGAGTTCAGCCAACCTCACAACAATGAAATACAAGCACTAAGGTCAATTCAAGCAGGTCCTTCCAAAGGAATCCAAGGCAATGTGGGTCTCCTGAAAAATTGCACTGCCTTCTCCACGATTTCTAGAGAAACTGCTGGATGTACACTTTTCCATATACTGAGAGTACTGCACACAACCAGGTGTACATTTTTTTATTCTCCTCTATCACTCCCGCCATAGGCTGTGAGCCATTTGATGGCAAAGACTGCCCCCACCTCACCAACTTCTTCCTCCTCCTCCTCTACCCCTTGCACACAACGTTTTGTGAAAAGAAAAGAGGGAACTTTTTGCCTCCTCTGTAAATATTTAGTAGATTCAGTATCTCCTGAAGTTCTGAGAGTTATGCTATAAAGTCAGCTCATAAGTCATGAGGTGAGAAATATATAGACAGGCAAAAGATGGATTGGCTTCTGGACCTGAAGCAGGAAGACCAGGAATTCTGGTTCCAATGACTTTTCTAAAGCTGCATGGAGTGCAGGGTTACTACCATAGCCAAGAAGGTTCAGGATGGTTGGACAATGGTAGCTCTAGAAAAGAGACAAAGGAGAAAGCACCTGTAATGTGTCTCCAGACGGTGGCCTGTCTGTTCCTGGTTGTGCAGACAGATGATTCAGCTCTCAGAGGCTTAAGCCGTAAAATATTTGTTCATACATGCAATTTCCATTGTTGTGATTTCATGCTCATTGAGCAACTGACAAATTACATTTTGATTGCCCACGTATTATTAATACCCCAGTTTGATCTGAAAAAGGACATAAGAGAGCTTACAAAGATGCACATGCTTCAATTTAAAAGATAAAGTTTAAGGGGCGCCTGGGTGGCTCAGTCAGTTGGGCGTCTGACTTCAGCTCAGGTCATGATCTCACGGTTCGTGAGTTCAAGGCCCCGCGTCGGGCTCTGTGCTGACAGCTCAGAGTCTGGAGCCTGCTTGGGATTCTGTGTCTCCCTCTCTCTCTGTTCCTCCCCCACTCATGTGCTCACTTGCTCTCCCTCAAAAATAAACATAATTTTTTTTAAAAGATAAAATTTGATATAAATTGACACAGTGGGTTTGTTTTTTTGGTCTTGCCTGTTTTGTAACCATTTTAGCTGTATCGTAACCATTTTAGCTGTATCATTTCCCACTTTCTTTGGGGGAATGAGCTGCCTCTTGGGTGGAACTGGCATCACCTCATCACAGGATCGAGAGGATGTGTGACCCATACCTGGCCCGTCTGAGAATTCCATCCACCTGGTCTCCGTGGCTTGGCCAAGTTATCATGGAAATTCAATTCCGGGAACTTTGCTGGAATTATGGGGAAAGAGCAGCTCTTCTTCCACTGGTACTGCTCTCTGGAGGATGATAGAAGCCTGGTGCTACCAGGAGCTGCCTGGTGAGGAGGCAGGAACCCGAGAATGGAGGCTACAGACAAGAGAGAGAGCTGAGAGGTGGAAGGACACTGAACACTGCTGGGACATCTTGAATTCCTAGACGCAGCCATGGCCGAGGCTAGACCAAGTTCCAAACTATATTTTAACAGACATAATGTATTCTTATTGAATTTCCGACCAGTCTCAACATAGGATTCTGATTAATTCAGCGCAGGAGAAAAGTGGAGAGAGAGAGAGAGAGAGAATAAGCATAGAGGAGATCAACAAATGAGACTAGTAGTAAGGCGAGCACTCCCCTCCCCCCAGACTCCCCCCCCCCCGCCCCCGCAAAAAAACCAAATGTTTGCCATGAAATCGGTGCACTTGCCAGCACGGGGCCACAAACTCAGCTCCCACTCACAGCAGTCAAGGAGAGGTAAAACCCGCTCAGTTACGTTAATTAGAGGATCCACAAGTTTAAAACTAAGCAAGGTGCTCAGGAGAACTATTACTAGTCCTGATTATTAAAATTGAAAGGGCTTTCTACCTTGAGCTCTCCATAAAAAAGGTGCTGTATAAAACAGTGAATCACACCCTCAATAATATTCTTACAGTAAGTACAATAATGAATTAATGAATTTCATAAGACTGTTTCTTCTAAAATCTTGCAACGTGGACTGTGACATAACATCAAACACAATCCGACGAGAGGAGCTTTAAAGCTGGGGGAAAGGGGCACCTGGGTGGCTCAGTCGGTTGAGCGTCCAGCTTCGGCTCAGGTCATGATCTCATGGTTTGTGAGTTCGAGGTCCACGTCAGGCTCTGTGCTGACAGCTCAGAGCCTGAAGCCTGTTTCAGATTCTGTGTCTCCCTGTCTCCCTGCTCCTCCCCGACTCATGCTCTCTCTCTCCCTTTCTCTCTCTCTCTCTCTCTCTCTCAAAAAATAAATAAACATTAAAAAAAATTAAAGTGGGGGAAATGGCACTGGTCCCATATGCAGCTTTCCGCTGGGATGGCTGAGTACCAAGTTGACCCCAGCAGGATGAACAAGCTACAAACTGTACCCCTAGGGGATTGAATGGTTTGGGCTATAAACCAGTTAAAAATCCTTTGCTTTGGGAAGCTCATCTGGGTCTTTTATTGTATGGTCATAAGGCGAATCCTTGTCCATTAAAGCCATTTTTACTGATTCCATGAAACCAAGTCATATGCAAGGAAGAGAGTGTTCATCTTTCTCTTCTTTATGAGGGAGTGGGTCATGAGGGGGAAGAGTCCCACCTAGTTTTCCTAGAAGGAATCCCTTTCTACATTTCTACAAGGAGCCTTCCTGCCTGCAATCTGACAGAGACACGAGGTTAGGTTCTTTTTGCTTTGTTTTTTAATCTAATGAATTTCAGCACTGAAGTAGGTACCGTGGAGTGAAAAGGCATTCAGACAGCGCCTGCTTGCTCACAGAAGGAGGTTCTAAACACGCGTGAGTGAAATGTGTGATAGCTGTACCCTGGAAGTATGTCTGCTAAAGGTTTTCTGTTCCTATTGAGATGGATGCATCTATAAATTCCCTAATAACACTTTCTCTCTGGATGTAATCTGGGAAGCCAGGTTTCTAGCATTTTGTGTGTCGAACCAACTCTTTTTATTTACATGGCTATTATCCATTTTTAAAACGTACAAACAGGTTCATCTCTAAAAGTCACAAATTTTAATTCACTCCTTTTCTCCATTGACTTGCACTTCTATTCCATTTCTTCCATAGAATTTCATTCTAATATAACATGCTTTTATATCTGAAGGTCTTTTATTGATATTTATCTTGAGCAAATATACTTTTGTAAACTGAAATTAATCCTTTTTATTCTTGTGACTATAAAGTCCCTATAGTTAAAAATTTCATCTGGATTCAGAAATTGCCTCTCTTCAGATATCCTGCCCATAGTATTATTGGAGACCAATTAGCCTGGAAAGTACCATTATTAGACTGTTGTGTTACGGTGTTGTTGCAGGGTAATACCCACTGTCAGTCACCTTGGGAAGAAGTATATCTTCAGACAGGAAATAAGGATTGAGAAGATAGACCTTAGATTAGAGAGGAGGAAACATTCCTTTCTTTCTGTGGGCCTCAGGTGATGCGCTGGGCTATGCTCTGAGTACTTCTAGGCATAAGCGTGAGTGACTTCTTTGTAGGTAGATCAATATTTAGACAGTACATTAGCCTGAAGATTCAGAGAAACCGTGTCTTATATAAGTTCTATATTCTCTTCCCGTGCTTCCCTAAACCTTGAGTCAAGTTCAACCTAGGCAAGGTTGGGGGAGAGAACATTCCTGGGACAGGTTTGGCTCCTGGTGAGGAAGGACAGAGCAGAGCCTCCTCCTGAGGCCAGAGTGATGAAAGAATTATACAAACTGCCATGTGCCACAGTGTAGCAATTTCTCCGGACCTTGGGCAGGGGCGTGATGGCTTCATAGGGAAATACTATTAGTAGACGCAAGACATTACTTATCCTCATAGAGGATTCTCTGAAGCAACTGGGAGAAACTCTACAGGAGCAGGTAATGGCCAAAGTCATGTTTTGGCAATTCCATGAAAAATCTGGGGGCTTCAGCAGGTCACAGTAAATCAGTCCCTTCTCCCCACTCTGAATTTGGAACCAATAGATGTTTAGACACAAGAGTCTAAAGATGAAAATATCAGTTTTATTACCAGCAGCACGGGCTTGGACATTGCCGTCAAATGACCAGACAGCAGACCCACTGGCTCTACTGAGGCAAAGATAGGAACAGTAGCAGGTGTGTGGGTCCCCACTCCCCACCCTTCTGGGGCAAAACAAAGTGATCTGTGGGGCCAGACATCAGATTCTAGGAAATGGACCCTGACCCTTGGGCTGTGAAGTTTTAAAGCTACATTATCAAAGAAATCACTGAGCCCTCCTCTGGAGTAATTAGTGGTCATAGCACAATAAAAATCGTGGCGTGGCAGAACCTTGGCTCCAGCCCTATCCTGCCTGCTCTTGGTTTGTGGCTGGGGGGATGGCTGGCCCCTCCCCTTGAGTAAGCAGGAGGTGGATCCAAGCCTTGCCTTTGCAGCTGTATGTACATGTACGGGGCACCATCCCACCAGCATTCATAATTGGGGAAGTACTGCCTGTGTCCTGGCCTGTTTAGGAGGCTGGGTCCAGCCTAGAGATTAACCTGGATTGGCTGCTTCAACCCTGGGCTGGAATTCACTTCCTTAGAGCTTTGCAGCCAACGACTTTTCTAGAAGGCTGATGAGGAAGAGTCAATCTTGGACAAATTAAGGCATACCTTTTGGAGCCTCACCCAAAGAGCTTCCTACTCCTTCTTTCCAAGTTGACCTCACTTTCCCAGAGCTACAGGCCTTCCCATTTAGGGGCAGGGTCTGCCCGGGTTTACTGGCTGAAGGGGCAGAAAATGCGTGTGTCCTGAAGCAGGATGCTACCAAAGAGAAAGCCCAGAGAAAAACCTTAACTGTAGACCTCCTTCCAAATCACCAACCAGTTTGGTGACTCACCTATATTTGGGGAGGAGGAGTGAAGGGTTGAGGAGTCTTCAGAAAAGCACTCCACCGATATTTTTCCCTCCTTAGGAGGGAAACACAAGTTTCTTGTCCTTTATGGAAATGTGTGGCAGTTCTGGATCACAAATGAACTGCATCTAAATTTCTGGAGATAGATGGTGGTAGTTCTACAACAGTGTGAACATATTTGATGCTACTGCTTAAAAATTGGTGCCTGGCTCAGTCAGTTGGGCATCTGGCTTTGGCTCAGATCCTGATCTTGAAGTTCAAGGGTTCGGGCCCCGAGTCAGGCTCTGTGCTGATGGCTCGGAGCCTGGAGCCTGCTTCAGATTCTGTGTTTCCCTCTCTCTCTCTCTCCACCCCTCACCGCCCCCACCCCCCGACTTGTGCTTTGTCTCTCTCTGTCTCTCAAAAATAAAGAAGTGTTAAAATTTTTTTTAATGGTTAAAATGATAAATTTTATGTTAGATATATTTTACTACAACTAAAAACAAACAAACTGGATCTAATCTTGCTTTTGGTTTTATTTTGCTTTGTTTTCAAGAGCTAATATATGCACATGGTTTTAAATGTTAAAAACACAATGGCCTCTCCACAGTCTATTCCCTAGCCAATCCATTTTCTTTTCTAAAGGCAAACAGTAACACCAACATTTGGGGGGATATGTTATGTACAAACAAGAAAGTACATTAAAAAAATTTTTTTGACACAAACAGTACCAAATTTTACACACTTTTCTGCAATTTGCTTTTTTACCTTAATGAACTTTCTTGGGGAATGTTCCATATCAGTATATCAGAGTTCTAGATTCATATCTACCTATTTTGCCAGTACATGGATAGCCCATAGTTGACTCAGCCAATCTCCTTTGTGGTGCAAATATCAGTGTTTTTGATCTTTTACTCTTCCAAATGGTGAATAGTCTTGAATATGTCATTTCTCATATCTATCTACTCATAGGATAAATTCCCCGACATGAAATTCTCTAACAATTATCCCAGTAGTTTCCAACACCTGCAAAGCTAACCCTAATACTGTTGAGTAGACATTAGAACTGAGCAAGATCTCTAATCTGACAAGCTAGCCAGAAAAATGATGATATGTATCCCACTCAAAAGTCATTGTGTCACATGTGGCTATGTGTACCAAAGTAGGAAAACTATTGCATGAATCCCAAAACAATAATGTCCATTTTCAAAGAGCAACCCCTTCTGGCAGAGGTCTGGTCAGTCCATAACACATAACTACCTGACTATCAGTGAGTTTTCTTTAAATAATTCCTTACATTTCCCCCAGTGGAATTTACCCATGTTTCTATATATAATATCTTTTTTATAATGTAACAACTAAAGAACCCCACAGGTTAGCCAGAGAAAAGATATTACCTACATATGACAGGTGAGGAAACAGAGGAACAGAGGCCAAGAGAAGTTGCAGCTTGTTTGATAAGCAAGTTAGTGGAAGAGTATGGGTTAGGATCCAGATCGATGACCTAATCTTGCGCTTTTCCCACTAATCTATATTGTCGTTTCTCTCCAGTTCTCAAAAATAGATGAACTGTTCCTTAATCTACGAGGTCCGGGAGAGGTCTCAGTTTGTGGACTGCCAATGACTGTCTTGCTACTTGGAGTCTGTCCTGATGCTTCACAGATGTTGAAGATAAACCGAGGGGACCTCTCAGGCATTAAAAATTGTGGTGCAAATCTAAGTGTTTCTGATCTTAGATTCAAACAAGGGAGATTCAGGAAAGCTGATGACTTCCAGTCTTGCCCACAAACTGATGTGGCTCCCATGCCAAGATGGGAATAGGTAAGTCTGATATTACTCCCCAGGAAGAACCAGAGGGGAATGGAGTTTATACAGTGGGGAATATTTTTCTCATATTGTGTACGCGAAAATGCTGTGAACGCTTTAAAACCCCTCCCATGCAATGCAACTCAGGGTGACATAGAACAGAATAGAGAATTCCCCCATCGTACACAGAGAAGCCACTCTAGGAAGACCGGACAACAGGCATTAGATTGATGAAAGCAACTCTGGTTATATGTATAGCCAACAAGAAATTCACTCAAAACCCGGACTTAGAGCCATAGTAGACTAAGAAACCAAGAATTCTTGAAAGCTAGTACTTCAACCTTGATCTGTGGAAGAGTCCGTCCTGCGTGCTGTAACAAACCACCCTCAAATATTACTAGAGGAACACAGTGAAGTCAATTTCTTGCCCATGTCCCGATCCGCTGGTGGGTGTATGGGGAAGGGGCAGTGGGTGCTGTGTTCCACATGGTCACAGGAGGGCATCCAACACCTCTGCCCGAAGTCCACTGGCCGTGATGCAGAGGGTTCGCATTGCTCGGGAGGTTGGGGAATCTTCCTCTGTGCTCAGGAGAAAAAGAAGGATCTGGGTGAACACATGGGAGCCTCTCTGCTCCATCACCATAAACATGATCTGAACTCAGATGGTAAGGGACACAGAAGTGGGTAATAAATATATGAGAACCGGGACAGTGAAAGGAAATTTGATCTGAACAGGACTGGATAGAGACATTTGCCTATAGACAAATCTTTGGTACGAAAGGATGTGGGTACGGGTTCTAGAACTATGCTATTACTTATGGCCTGTGGGGCATAGAAATGTGTTAAGGTTAGCTGTGTAACAAACTGTACATAATTCTCATTTCATAGCTGGAGTCAGTCATTCCCAGTTGGCCCTTTTCTTCTTCTTCTTCTTCTTCTTCTTCTTCTTCTTCTTCTTGCT
Source organism: Panthera tigris (assembly GCF_018350195.1). Classification (NCBI taxonomy): domain Eukaryota; kingdom Metazoa; phylum Chordata; class Mammalia; order Carnivora; family Felidae; genus Panthera; species Panthera tigris. The sequence continues at coordinate 50,695,802 of NC_056670.1, forward strand.
ATCTTTATAAAGCCATGGGTTAAAGAACCCTACACAGTATTTCTAACATGACATGACTGGATAAGAAGAGTCTTACTGACACCTGAGGTCAAGATTCTTGGTCTAGGGGCACAGAGCATGAAGGAATTCACTTTAAGAGTGGCCACCCTGGGGGCACCTAGGTGGCTCAGTCGGTTGAACGTCTGGCTTTGGCTCAGGTCATGATCTCATGGTTCGCAAGTTCGAGCCCCACATCGGGCTCTCTGCTGTCAGTGTAGAGCCCACTTTGCATCCTCCACCCCCCTCTCTCTCTACCCCTCTCCTGCTCATGCTCTCTCTCTCTCAAAAATAAACAAAACAAAACAAAAAGAATGGCCACCCTGGACAGGCTTATTTCTGTCTGGTATGCCACACATTTTTCTTACATCCTGGAAAAACTAGTGAGGGAGCCAGTGTCGACCTCAGGGTCCCCGGCAGGGCTTTTTGGAAACCACACACCATGACAAATCTCAAGGAAGTTAAAAAACAAACAATCATAACCAAGGCAGCCCAGCTAGTTTTGAAAGAGCTAAAGCTTCATGACTTCAATTCAGACTCCGAATTCCTGTGAGCTTCCAACCACCGTATTCTACAAGGAACATCCCTTGGCCAGCCATAATGTTTAGAAACCTAGCTAAGCTCTCTTAGCTGAAGACTAAGTCTTTTTCGACCTCAAAGATGTGAATGTCTACTCGGGAGGGCCCACGAGGGTGGGTTAGGAGGATGTGGCTGTGTTAGAGTGTGTCTAGGTATAATAGGTATCTGTGTGATTCTGTGTGAGTGTATGTGCATGTGTGTGTTTGTGTGAAATTCAGAGCAAGACAGAGGAAGGCAGTTCACATAGATCCACGTTTTACATTACATTCTGTGAAACCGTAGGTAGTTGGCTAAAGAGAAATGGGAACCCACAAGTGACTGACATTAGGACTGTTAAGAACCTCCCAGAAGACCTAACTCTTGCTGGCTGTGCAATAACAAGCACCTGCAAAGCTCTGCCTCGCTGAGGAGAGACCAAGAGACACCTGCCAGCCAACACCTGCCTGGAGGAAGGAAAGGGCTTCAACCCTGAGAAGAGCGCCGGCCTCTTCTTTATGCTCAGCTGTCACGCTCAGTTGCATTGTACATGGGTCTGCCTGTCAGCCTGCGCTGAATCCTACAGCACTGTTCCAGGTCTTACCATCTGCGCTGTGTTCCAAATGACTTGTCGCCCCTACCTGTGTGCACCCAGGAAGACTCTGGTTTCTATAACAACAGACCCCACCCCCCTGGAGTTTCCTCTCGGTGTGCAGAGGCCGCTTCCCAATCCATGCTGACTGAACCCAGCCTTCAGCCTGGCCCCTCCAGACCAGCCATGCCTGTTCCCACCAGCACTGAGCATCAGTTTTTCCCAAAACTGGAAAGAGGAAATGGAGGCTCAGTAAATAAGCAAACAAAAGCAGAGCTTTTATAAACCATTCGAATCTGGGCATCGATTGATAGTTTGAATTTTCCTTCACTGTGCTTTACCTACGTTCTTTTAAGCCTGTAGCAAGACTAGGAAGTCAGCTATCAATTGGCTAACTATGATGTTTTCTCAAAATCTTCCTGAAGAACAGTGGAATTCAAGGTGTTTTCAAAATCTGGAAGCAGAAGCATGTTGCATTTATGGCAATGATACTTTGGAGGAGGGTTAGTCTTTCATTTGCAGGGATTTTTTTTCTAGAGACCAAATCTGGGGGAGAGGAGAGGTGAGGCGTTGCTCTGTGGGCTTACTGCAATCTGGAAAGAATAAGGTTTGCACAGAAGAAATAGCAGAGTCTTAAAGGATTGTGATTTTGTGCTGTGACTAGATTCACATTTGCAGTCCTTGTAACCAGAAGGACCACGTGACTAACGTGTGCTCTGAAGGAGCGAACAGAACTGTCTGTTCTAATGCAGAAACGGGCTCAGGGCACTGCAGGTTTCAGGAGCAATTGCCCTTTGCCGTTGCAGGGTCCCGTATGAGCATCCATCCTCTAGGTAGATTCTGGCGAGTTCCTTCTCTACCAGTCGCGGTTGCTAAGAGCAGGTGACCTCACAAACTGTTCTAGCAACTTTTACGGCTGCGAATCATTCTCTTGGGAACCTCAGAAGCTGGCAAAATAAATCTTTGTATTCACTCTGTTTATATTCTGACAGCACTACAAACCTCTGCTTTGAAAAGGAAAGCTTTTCCCAAGCAAATGCAACTGGGGGAATAGATTCCCCGTGTGTGGCTTTGGAGGTGCTAAAGGAATAGTAATAATTGCTTTCATTTTGATAAGCTTTACAGATTCCAGAGTTCTCTCAAGAGTTCCATTTCATTTGATATTTGCAGTTACCACGTGAAGTAGGCAGGGCTGACCTTGACCGGCCTCCCTATCAGATGCACAGTGGCATTAAATGGCTTGCCAATGTCACAAGGTGCATAGTTGGCACAAATTGCAATGCAAACGTTCTGACAAATAAGTCAGTGGGCTTCCTATTCTACCATTCCAAGAAACTTCTAAAATAATCCTATGGATTTAAAAAAATATATAATCGCCACTCATATGCAAACCCTGGAAAATTCCCAGGCTGATGAAAGGGGTCTATTTTGGTGATGCAAGTGAATATCGAGCTGCTGATTTTGAGCAAAAGCAGCCAATGCAAATAAGCATGATATATTCATATATTCATCCATTTGAAAGAAATCTGATGGCAAGAATTTGCTCCAACAAAGCAGATTCTAGGATGTGCCAGCATCTGTACAAATGCGTGTCATTCTCTGCAACCTCCATGCACAGAGGAGGACCACAGATTTCTTGAGCATGAAGACAGGACAGAGTCTTGGAGATCATTTTATCAACCCCATTTTCCATGGTAGGAAAGTGGCTTCAGAGAGCAGTGCCTTGCCCAAGGTCGCACCGTTCAAGTCAGGAGTATGACAAGACCCCAGACCTTCAGACACCACAGTCCGTTCAGAGTGACACTTCCAAGCCTCTGGATGGTTCCAAGTCACTAAAGCACCACTAAATTGGGCTCAGTGCAGCATTTAAGCAGACAAGTGTAGTAAGGCCTCTTAGCAGGACTTAGATAGAGCAAGAGAAGACTGGAATCAAAGACTTTGCGGATTAAGGCCGTTCTTCCAACAGCGGGTCTCTCCAGAGTGCAGGCTGCCTAGAAATCAACTTCAACTCTGCTTCGCCCTTGAACCTCAGCATTGGAGTGTGAAGCCAGAATTGCCTGGTGCCTGGTGTGGTGTGATGGCGGGGACAGGGTTTGGCCCCGGGCTCCCTGTGCTTTCCACATGGCCTCATTTATCAGCCAGGGCACAGCGTGAGTCCCAGAAAACCACGCCAAAACAATCCTGACCAATGGCGCAAAGGGCTATGGTTTTCATTCAGGGGCTCTCTCAGAAGGCTTTCCAAATATTCCATCAGGAGGTTGATTTTTAAACCTTGGTCCAAGACCAAGCCACTTAGAGTTAGGTCAGCCTCTTCGTCCAAGGTGTCCCTGAGCTGCTTTCAGCAGGCTTCTAAAAGAATCCCGGAGACTTGGGACTTGGACTGTGTCTCTGAAGGAATGGCCTGACGCGGGGGTCAATAAGAAACTGTCCCTTACATCTCTGTGTGAGGAACTTGATGAGATACAATTCTCTTAGGGGCTGCTGGCATGGTGTAGCAGATGCTGCACGTGCTGCTCTGACCCTGCTCAGGACCAAGGTGCGTCCTCCCAGCTGCCCATAGGGCTGCCAGCTCCTGGACCCTAGCTGAGTCCCTCTCCGGGGATCGCCTTTTGATAAGGGTTGTGGTCTCACTTGAGATTTAACCCCTTCCCTGGAAAAAGCCTGCATCTGATGGCTAGTCAATGTGGGGGTATGAAGGATTGCCCCCTTGCTTAACTCAGGACATCTCTGCAGGGCCACCCCAACTCCACAGCTCTCTGTGAGATCAGCTGGGGCCTCTGTGCTGCTGCATCGAAGTGTAACTTCATCTTCTGCCCAGGCCCGCTTCCTGCTCCCTTGCATGATGGTCCTCCCCAAGGCACTCCCAGTTAGCCACCTGCATGCAAACCTCTGTCCCAGAATATCACTCCCCTTGCCCCCTGCTCCCCTTAGGGCCAGAATCTTGACTCTTGTCTTCTAATGGACATCAACTTCTGCATATAAAATGCCTAGGAGTCTTCTTGTACCAAGATAGCCAAAGCAATCTGTATTCATCTCCTCTGGCTGCTGTAACAAATCACAACCAACCCAGTGGGTGCGAAGCCTAAAATCTAGGAGTCAGAATCAAGGTGTTGTCAGGGCTGGGATCCCTCTGCCGGCTCTGAGGGAGAAACTGCTTCCTTGCCTGCTCCAGGTTCTAGAGTTGAATTTCTTTGCCTTTCTTGGCCAGTAGCTCCTGGCCCCATTTTCAGAGCCAGCAATATGGCACCTTCCATCAATGGCCTCATTGCATTCTGTGGCAAATCTCCCTCTGCCTCCCTTTTAAAGGACACTTGTGATTGCACTTAGGGCCCACGAGGATAATCCAAAATCCTCCGCCATCTCAAGAACTACCCTTAACTTAATCACACACCCTCAACGTCTCTTTTGCCATTTGAAGCAACCTTCACAGATTCTGGGGATTGGGCCTGAGTATCTTTGCAGACTGTTATTTAACCTGATACAGGTCATACAGCAAACTCGGGGTAGGGGGCATACATTCTGGTTTCAATTTGGAGTTTCTGTTTAAAAGCGAGGAGGCCCCCAGATCTTCTTTTGGCAATGCATTTACCATTGTCCCAAAGGCTGGTGTCCTCTGGGAAAACTACTTCTTGGTTCAGGCCTTTATTATGAAACGCGACTAATTCTTACGTCTTACCTGCTACTGCTCGAACTGGTTCTCTGTCTCTCTTCTCTCTCTGTCTCTGACTCTCTTTTTCTTCCTTTCTACCCTGCAAACCCATCGAGTTCTGTGTCTGCAGTCACTGTGACAGCTGTATTGTCTACGCTGGAATAACACTCTCCAGCCCGCCATGGCCTCGGTTGGGAGGAGATGGAGGGGAATGGAATAGTGACTTAAGCCTCATTGGCAGATTCTTGTGTCACCTCCACAAAGCATTCTCTGTCAATGTCAACTTGGGTGGATACCATATGACCCATCAGATAGGGATTTGAAAGCAATCTTCACATACTCACTGACTCGAAATAAGGCCGATCTGAAATTCCGTTGGTTCCAAGAAATCTTCTGCAATCTCATTTCTTCCCCAATTTCTTCTCAAAATATTTAACATAGTGTTTCTACCTCTTTTACGGACCATGTATGTTGATCTATATGTTTATCTTCCTCACTAGACTCTGAGCACCCTTTTTAAAAAAAATGTTTATTTTCTAGAGAGAGAGAGAGAGCAAGGAGGGGAGGAACAGAGAGAGAGGGAGACACAGAATTCAAAGCAGGCTCCAGTGAGCTGTCAGCACAGGCCCGACACGGGGCTCAAACTCATGAACCGTGAGGTCATGCCCTGAGCTGAAGTTGGTGCTTAACCTACTGAGCCACTTAGGTGGCCCTGTTTCTAAAGACTATTTTTTTAGAGCAGTTCTAGGTTCGCGGCAAAATTGAGGAAGGAGAGATTTCCCATGTACCCCCTGCCCCCACACCTGCATAGCATCCCCCATTATCAACGCCTCCCCCCAAGGTGCTACATTTGTTACAACTGATGAACCTACACTGCCACATCATAAGCACCCAAAACCCATAGTTTCTGTTAGGGTTTACTCTTGGCGTTGCGCGTTCTCTGGGTTTGGATCAATGTACAATGATACGTGTCCATCATTATAGTATCACATGGAGTAGTTTCACTGCCCTAAAAATCCTGTGCTTTGCCTGTTGGTGTTTTCCCCACACCTCCACACTCCCACACTCCCTGGCAACCACTGATCCTTTCCCTGTCTCCATAGCCGGCTCCTTTCTCATCCTTTTATCCCAATAAACAACGATCAAGGTCATCCTGAGAGAACACGACCTCTGCAGAAGCACCCTGCTACCTGCAGTCTGTGAAGTGGCCTAGGGCCCCAGTAGCCCTGGTTATGCCATGTGCACAAAGATAGGCGCCACCATCCAATGACATTTTGGCAGTCAAAGGGAACTTGTGACTGCCATCAGTAGGCGTGACAGCCAAGAATGTGGTCCCGGGGAAAGCCCTTCACACGGGTCTTTCCTTGTTGCATTTATATTTAGCTCAAGTAAAAAACCGCAACTGTTTGCCTTAGTGACAGGCACCAAACAATAACCAAAAGGAATAAGGAATAATTGTTACCTTTCTTCCCTTTAAGACATGGAGTCCTGACATTCGAGACCACATCTCTGACAACCAGCTTCCCCATGCCTGGCCCATGAGACGTACACAAATGTTCATCATATTAAAGAAGATTCAGAAGGAATCTTGAATTCTGGCCCTCTGGCTTTCTTTTTTTTTTTTTTTTTATGTTTATTTTTGAGAGTGAGAGAGAGAGAGAGAGTGCAAGCAGAGGAGGGGCAGAGAGAGAGGGAGACACAGAATCTGAAGCAGGCTCCAGGCTCTGAGCAGTCAACACAGAGCCCGACATGGGGCTCGAACTCACGAACTGCGAGATAATGACCCGAGCCCAAGATGGACGCTCAACCGACTGAGCCACCCAGGCGCCCCTGGCCCTCCAGCTTTTAAACAATGTTTCTGTATTTTAATTAAGAAATGCTTCAAACATGTAGAAAGGTGTAGAAAATAAAATACACAACCAACATGCCTACCATCCAGATTAAATAGCTGTTAACATTTTCTCATTTTTACTGAGATGACTCATAACAAAAGAAAAAAGAATACAGCCAACCCCCCACCCCCATTCTTGTTCTCTACCTCTCCCCTCTGCAGAGGTATCTCCGCCTGAAGTTGCTACGTGCTATCCCCATGCATGATTCGGTACTCCCACTAAACATTTGTATGTCCAAAACAATATTCGCTGTCATTTTACGTGCATTTGGAATTTACTCAAATGGCATATTGTATATATTATTTTGAGATATGCTTTTCTTACTGTACAATATATTTTATTTAAAAAAATTATTTTTAAATGTTTTATTTATTTTTGAGAGAGAGAGAGAGAGAGAGAGCAAGCTGGGGAGGGGCACAGAGAGAGGGAGACACAGAATCTGAAACAAGCTCCAGGCTCTGAGCTGTCAGCACAGAGCCAGACACGGGGCTTGAACTCAGGAACCGTGAGATCATGACCTGAGCCGAAGTCAGATGCTTAACTGAGCCACTCAGGTGCCCCACAATATACTTTAGAAACTGATTCATGTTGTTTGGACACAATGTAGGCCTAGTTCATTCATTTAACTGCAGCCCAGCATATCACAGTTTACTCGTTTCCCTATTGAAGAACAATCAGTTACTTGCTTTGGCCGTTGTCACAGTGAAGGTGTTTGTGCACGTCTCTTTGTGCACATGTATATGAGTTCTCTAGTGTAAGGCACCTGGGAGGAGAATCGCTAAGTGGTAGGGAACGTGCTTCCTTACTCTCCTCAGTAGTGACAAAGTGCTCTCCCAAGTGGTTGTACCAATTCACATTCCTACCAGGTTAGAAAGTCCTGTTTCCCTGCATCCTCACCATCAATTGTGACACTTAAAAATTTTCCGTGATAGGCGTGAAAGGCATGTTGTCGTCTTAATTTACGTTTCCTTGATTACTCACAAGCTTAAGCATTTTTACATGTCTACTAGCCAGTTTTGTTTATCTGTCTGTGTGTATGTGTGTGAAAGAGGCAGAGGAGAGGGAGCAGAGAGGGGGAGGGAGGGCAGGAAAGAGAAGGGGGAAGGAAAAGGGAGGGAGACCAGTTCTAATCCTTTGCTCCCTTAAAAAAACTGGTTTAGGGGTTCCTGGGTGGCTCAGTCATTTGAGCATCCAACTTCAGTTCTGGTCATGATCTTACAGTGTGGTTCGTGAGTTTGAGCCCCAAATAGGGCTCTGTGCTGACAGCTCAGAGCCTGGAGCCTGCTTCGGAGTCTGTCTCCCTCTCTCTCTGCCCCTCCCCCGTTCGTACTTTTCTCTCCCTCTCTCTCTCTCAAAAATAAACATTAAAGAAAAAAACTTGGGGGTTGCCTGGGTGGCTCAGTTGGCTGGGTGTCTGACTTTGGCTCAGGTCATGATCTCATGGTTCGTGGGTTCGAGCCCCGTGTCTGGCTCTGTGCTGACAGCTCAGAGCCTGGAGCCTGCTTCGGAGTCTGTCTCCCTCTCTCTGCCCCTCCCCTGCTCATGCTCTGTCTCTCTATCTCAAAAAAAATAAACATTTAAAAAATTTAAAATAAAACCCTGGTTTATCCTTTCCTACTATATTTGTAACTATTCTGTATTTATTTGGAAGTTATTATTTAAATTGCAAGTATCTTGTCCTAACCTGCATCTAGCTTTTAAAATTTTGTGTATGACACCGCTGTCACAAATCACTTCAAAAATCTGATGTAGTCGAATTCATAAATCTCCTTAAGATTTGTGGGTATTTGTTCTTTAATAGATCTGCTCATAATTCTACATTCGAGATATTCTCCCACATTGTTTTCTAAAAATTCTAAATTTTTGCTCTTCACATTTAAATTTTTGTCCATCTGGAATTTACTTTTGCTTATGTGGTGAAGTAGGAATCTAATTTTATCTTTTTCCGAATAGAAAGTTAAATGTTTCGGCACCTCATAAGGATAGGCTAGCTTTTCCCAGTGTTTGAAATGCCATTTCTGTTAAATACAAGTTTCCATTCACAAGTGGATCACTCCCTTGACTCTCCAAGCCATTCGGCTGGCCCATTTCTCTATACCTGCGCCACACCGTAATTTGACCGTCATTATAGCTAATGGCTGTATTAGCAGTTGGGTCAGTGATTCGCCTCATTCTTTGTCCTCAAATTTGTTTATTTGTTTTCCAGTTTTATTGAGAGATGATTGACAAATAACACTTCTAAGTTTATTTTCTTTTTCTTCTAAGTCTAAAGTATACAATGTGATGATTTGATACATGCATATACTGTGAATGATGACCACAATAATGTTAGTCAACACATCCATCACCTCAACAGTTAACCATTTGTGTGTGTGTGTGTGTGTGTGTGTGTGTGTGTTAAAGACATTTAAGATGTTCTCTTAACAAATTCCAAGTATGCAATAAAGTACCTATTGTCTATAGACTCAAATTTATTCTGACTTTCTTTAGTTATTACTCTTCCAATATTTTAGGTTTTTATCCCTATGAAAAATGCTATAGGGTTGATAAAGGAAATGCATCTAATAGATTAACTTGGGAAATTTTCGCCATTTGTACAACATTGGGTCTTCCTGACCCGAGATGTGATATATCTTTCTACCTAGGCCTTCTTGATAAATTACACATTTATATTATTTAATATAGATTATACTTTTCCCTGTAAAGATTTTACACATTTTTATTAGCTCTCTTATGAGGTTTATATAATGCTTGCTGCAACTGTAAATAGTATCTTTTTAAAAAATTATATTTTCTAACAATTTGCTGCCTTTTTCCTGAACTTCAGTGAAATTATTTTAGAGATGCACAAGTGTGACTTTCACTATAGATTAATAGTAGACAAACTTGGGACACCTGGCTCAGTTGGTTAAGCATCTGACTTTGGCTCAGGTCATGATCTCACGGTTCGTGAGTTCAAGCCCTGCATTGGGCTCCATGCTGACAGTGCTACAGTCTTGGGATTTTCTCTCTCCCTCTCTCTTGGCCCCTCCCTCCCTCTTTCTCTCTTTCTCTCTCAAAGTAAATGAACTAAAAAAAAAAATAGTAGACAAACTTTATTGGATTATCCTTTTATTTCTGGTATGCTAAGAGATTTTAGTTATAAATGGGTACCAAATTTTATCAAATACATTTTCTTCAATCTTTTGAGGTGATCACATATTTTTTCTTTATCATGTATGTGGCAAATTACATTAATATTGTTTTCTGTAACCCAAGTTAGTTACAATGTATTATTATAACACTACCAGATTCCATTCGCTAATGTTTATGGCAAAACCTTATGTACTTGCTTATAAATGAAATTCATCTGTACTGTCCTTTTTTGTAATGTCTTTTCCATTTTTTGTTGTCAAGGTTATATTAATATCATATAATGAGTTGGAAAGCTTTCTCTTTTTCTTGTTTCTGGAATAACATAGGAATTGAATTTCCCTTGAAACTTGAGAAAAGCTTACTTGTAAAGCTCTCTGAGGTGTCCACACTTTTTTGTGAATCGATTTTAAATTACTGATTTTTTTTTTTTTAAAAATGTGTATTTTTGAGAAAGAGAGAGAGAGAGCAGGGGAAGGACAGAGAAAGAAGGGGACAGAGGTTCTGAAGCAGTCTCTGAGCCTGATGTGAGGCTCGAACTCACAAACCGTGAGATCATGACCTGAGTGGAAGTCCTACGCTTAACCAACTGAGCCCCCCCGACCCCCCCCCGATTAAATATTTAAAAGGCCATAAATCTCTTCAGCTTTTCTATTTCTTTTTGATATATATATATATATATATATATATATATATATATATATTGGTGTTTCCACTTCAATGTTACTGCAACAAAGTCCCGCACCATCGTCTCATGACTTTGTGAATTTTTGTTGTATCTAGAGTTACATCTTTTTCTTTCCCAGTGTGGTCCACTTGGACCATCTTTCTTTTTCTCCTGCTCTTTTGCCTTTGTTAATCTACTCAGTTGTCTTCTATTTCATTCATTTTGCTCTTGTTTATATCTTTTCTCCTTTGTCTTTTCTTGAGTTCACACTGCTATTTTTTTCTAGCTTCTTTAATTAGATATGCTCATTCGTATTCAAAATGTCTTCTTTCGGGGTGTATGTATGTGTGCATGCATATCTGTCCTTTCCTCTCTGAAGCACTGTTTTAGCCACAATTTCACAATTGTGATATGTTGTTTTCCCCTCATCAGTCGGCTCTAGATGTTTTTAAATTTCCATTATGATTTCTACTTTGAACAATTAATAATTCAGAAGTGTTTTTAAATTTCCAAACATATGGTTCCTTTTTTGTAGTTACATTTTGTAATTTGCTTCCAATGTAATAGCATTTTGGAAGGGGCTGTGGTCTATATGATATTGATTCATTTGTTGCTTTTAGATACTTGCTTTGTGGCCAAGCATGTAGTCATTAAAAAATAAGTTCAGGGGCGCCCGGGTGGCTCAGTCGGTTAAGCGTCCGACTTCAGCCCGGGTCACGATCTCGCGGTCCATGAGTTCGAGCCCCACATCGGGCTCTCTGGGCTGATGGCTCAGAGCCTGGAGCCTGCTTCCGATTCTATGTCTCCCTCTCTCTCTGCCCCTCCCCTGTTCATGCTCTGTCTCTCTCTGTCTCAAAAATAAACAACAACAACAACAACAAAAAAGTTCAATGTGTATTCGCTAATTGTTAAAGGAAATGCTACTTTCAAGTTATTAAATGTGTTGCTTTTTAAAATTTTTTTTTTAACATTCATTTATTTTTGAGAGACAGAGAAACAGAGCATGAATGGGGGCTGGGCAGAGAGAGGGAGACAGAATCCAAAGCAGGCTCCAGGCTCTGAGCTGTCAGCACAGAGCCCGATGCAGGGCTTTAACTCAGAGACTGAACCATGAGATCACGACCTGAGCTGAAGTCAGATGCTTCACTGACTGAGCCACCCAGGTGTCCCTAAATGTGTTGCTTCTATTGTTTATATGTTTGTTAATTATTTTGTTTCCTTACGCTAGTTAGTATGGAGGATTGTCTTAAAATATCTCACTATGATTGTGAATTTCTCGTGTGTGTGTGTGTGTGTGTGTGTGTGTAATTCTGGCCATTTGTAGTTCATATGGTTTAGGACTACATTCTTGAAAGTAGACAGTTTCAGAATTTTTGAATTTTTTTAAAATCCTTTTGATAGATAGTTTCTGGTCTATCTGTGTGAAAGTCCTCCTTTGCCCCACTTCTTCCTCTTGGACCTAAAACAGATCCAGGGGATTTTGTCGTCATTGCCCAGACCACATCCCCACTGCTCTTGGATTAAGGTTTATACCCCACCTTTGAGACGCAGATTTTCCTAAGTTTTTCTGGGCTTTGCAGCAAGAGTATACTCTCCATGCTTCCACCCCCCACCCCCCACCCCCCATACCTCCTTTCCTGATGTCAACTGCTTTGGGGGAGCATTTCCACCTGTTTTATGATTCAACGTTTAGCTGTCCCCCAGTGTTGCTAATATTGAAGATTGAATTTTATTTTTTATTCTCCTTGTAGCTTTTGGATGGTTTCCAGGCAATACCAGTTTTTTGCTGCCATCTTCCTGCTGGACTTTTTCCATAATGAAGCCCAAGTTTAATCAATATCTTTTCCTGTCTCCTGAACATTACCTTCGTCCATATCCAGCTTTCTTGTACTACAAGCTGCCCTGTCTAGTATTTTCCCTACAAATATAACCCCAAACGAATCATCATTATACTGTTTTGTGATCAGTGCTCATTTAGATTTGCCCATGTCTTTCTTTATCTGTCTCTCCACTTGCCTTTGCTTCCTGCCTCCCATGGCTTCTCCCAGAGAGGTAGAGCTTCTGGAATTCCTTCAGCAGGGGGCTGCGAATAACAGATTATTTCAGTCTTTGCTTGTCTGATGATGTCTTTAGCTTGGTTTCGCTTTTGAATTTTACTTTAGCTGAGAATAGAATTCTAAAGTTTCCGTTATTCTCCCTCAGCCTTCTGACGTTACTGTTTCATTACCAACTTCTGTTATGCTAGTAAGAAATTAGCAGTTTAAGTATTAATAGCAAGAACAAAAACTGTGGATACCTCACAAAGACACATGTATATAAATGATAATAACTGTAGGCACACTTACTAAGTCATGATACCCATTTTCAAACCCCATTTATCAATTACACACATTTTGTTTAAATTCAACTATTATATTTTAATTTTCCCTAATGTCAATCAATTATTCTTACACACTATTTGGAACCTGTTGCATTTTTGCATATTTAACATATATGTTCAACCCTCTAAAACTCTTCATTTGGAAGAACTATGAATGGGTCAGAAATTTCTGCTTCCAAATTTGTTTTTGTTCTTTTTTTTTTTTTTGTAAATGTGCACCTATGAGATGTTTTTCCCTTCACAGGCAACACCCTTACATTGTTTTGGTAAGAAAAAAAATCATATGATTATGGAAAATGTCTTGACATCCCTAACAGCTGGAACCACTTCTGCTAGTTTTGTGTGTCACTTTAGGCAAAACACTTCCACCCTCTGCCCCACGCTCTGGTCCTCCCAGCCCCTGAGATGCTCCCAACGCATTCCTGAGCTGCCCTGCAGGCACCCAGCAGAAAATCCAGGCCTGTGGGTAGATTGGGCTACATGAGTCAAAGTGCTGATCTCAGTGGATTTCCAACATGGAGAAAGAAAGAAAAAAAGAAAGAAAGAAAGAAAGAAAGAAAGAAAGAAAGAAAGAAAGAAAGAAAGAAAGAAAGAAAGAAAGAAAGAAAGAAAGAAAGAAAGAAAGAAAAAAGAAAGAAAGAAAGAAAAAAGAAAGAAAGAAAGAAAGAAAGAAAGAAAAGGAAGGAAGAAAGAAAGAAAGAAAGAAAGAAAGAAAGAAAGAAAGAAAGAAAGGAAGGAGGAAGGAAACCAGGAAGGGGAAGAAGCATGTGTAAAATGTGATCCCTTTGGTATAATTTTTTTTAAAACATAGATACATAGGGGCACCTGGGCAGCTCAGTTAAGCGTCCCACTCTTGGATTCGGCTCAGGTCATGATCTCACTGTTTGGTGAGTTCGAGCCCTCCCATCGGGTTCTGCGCTGGAGGCATGAAGCCTGCTTGGGATTTTCTCTCTCTCCCTCTCTCTGCCCCTCCCCCACTGGCGCTGTCTCTGTCTCTCTCAAAATAAATAAATAAACTTAAAAAAAAAGGTAGATAAATAATTGATAGCACAGTATAAACAATTTTGAGGTGAGGAGAATCAGTGGTTAACTGTTCACAGTGGTTAACAGTTACGGAAAGAGAAACTAGGGAGTGGGAGTCCTCTCTTTTGCACTTTTCTGAAGTACTTAAATTGTGTAACTCAGCAGATGTTATATTATATATACATATATGTTGTATATTTATGAATATATGGTATGCTTGAGTATATATACATAATATGTACACTATATATACTATATTGAGATCATATATGATATATAGTATACATTATATAAAACAGAAAATTATATGTTATAGCATAACATATTACATAAATAAATTATATATAATATATATTATGTAAATAAATAAAATAAATGTATATTATATAAATATATAAATATTATATAAATCAGAAAGCTTCTGTTACATATATAATATATAATGAAGATATATATTTTCAGATATATGTGTGTATATATGCATAAATACACACACACACATATATGCATAAACAGCAGGAATTTTCTGAGCAGGAAGACTGTATACCATTTTTTTTCTGGCTCATTTGCTTCTTTATACTTTTCTATTGATAAAACTTAAAGGGAAGAAAATGTATAAAACACAAGGCCTCATAGCATACCTGCCCTAACTTGCTAGGGCCGCCTTAACAAAGTGCCACACATTCGGCAGCTTAAACAACAGAAACTGAGTGTCTTACGCTTCTTCTAGAGGCTGGAAGTGTGACATGAGGTGGGCAGGGCAGGAAGGGTTTGCTCCAGGCCCCTCTCCTCGGCCTGTAGATGGCTGTCTTCGTCTCATGCCTCTTCGCATCATCTTCTTCTGTGAGTGTCTCTGTACCCAAGTTTCCCCTTTTAATAAGCTCATTGATCACATTGGATTAGGGCCCACCTCAAAACTTCACTTCACTTGAGTACCTCTGTAGATACTCTGTCTCTAAATAAGGTCATATTCTGAGATACTGGAGGTTAGGACCCCCAACACATTTTTTTTTTCTTGGTTTGGGGGTGGGGCACAATTTAACCCATAACAGTATTTCATATGACAGAAATTCATAGAAGTAGAGAAAATAAATAAGGCAAATGAAGACAGCTTCTGCGGGAGGTGACATCGGACCTCATTCCTGAAAGGTTTTTATCATCCTTCATCCTTTGATGGGGGGAAGGAGTCGATTTCACACTTTCCTCCCCTCTTTCACTGGAACAAGATGGAAAAATGAATGTTGGGAATGAGGCTTATAAATGAGCAGGACCCTCAGGAGGTCTATCTGCCTAGAAATAAATGTCTCATTGCACGCAGTGAACATCAACTGGGACTGAACTGATAAGGCCAGATTAAGGGAGTAGATCTAAGATAAACACAAGGAAGAACTTACAAATACCCGGAGATGCTCCACAGTGGAAATGGGCCACTCTACAGTGAGGGCATGCCTGGGGGAGATTGAGGCAGAGACCACAGAAGGCTTCTTCCTCGGTAGGCAGCTGGATGAGAGCAATTCTAGTCTTCCTGTGAAGTCTAGCCCAGCATAGGTGTGCAGGGAGAAACCTGTGAGCAGGGTGGAAAGGAGCAGGCGTTATAAACGATAACACTCCCATTGGGGGAGAAATGAAACCCCAAACACAAGACGGGAAGCTCCTTTCTAAAACCTGAACCAGAGACAATGGGGAGACATCCGGGGCAGGGGGAGAAGACACTCTAATGGGGAGGCTCTGACTCCCCGGAGCAGTGCTTGGCAGCCATATTTTCCCGGGGCCACCAAGTCCAGGCCCAAAACATGGGGTCAAGGGTATGAGAATTTTGGCCCGAGATGAATAAACCTGGCCTCGGCAGCTGCCACCACTCTGGAAATGTGTATGTTGAAAGAATGTGAGCACTTGAGACTATTTCCAGTTCCAGCTGCTCCGTGGTATTAATAAAGGTCTAATTGCTAAAACCACGTGCAGTGGATGTGGTGCTCATTTTCCTGACACATGGAAAATGTGGTTTGGAGGCCGAGCTGTCAGGCCCAAATCACCTCCAGACCCTGCCTGTTGTAAGCACATTTCATCACTGGGCAGGACTTGGGAAGCTTGGTCGATGGCCTCATTATAGCTATTTGTATCCAAACGGGGGAGCCAACATGACAGGGTGGAATTCCTGTCGAAGAAGCGTGGCCCCGAGCTGCCTTCCAGCCTCATTTCCCAGGTAACGGGGTGTGGAGAAAGACCATCACGTTACCAAGCCTCAAGATGAAGGAGACATTTGTCCAGCGTTCAGATCAGGTTTACCAGGTACCCCCCCGACTCTCAGGGCGTTTGATAAAGAAGATACCACCGCGTAACTCCGAGACTCTCTGTAGACAGGCCCCTTGCGTAAAAGGAGGTGGGTGAGGGCGGAGCCCCGTGTCTCTGCATCTCTGTGGGGGGGAGACACGAGGAGCCTCCGTAAGGGACAGCTCCACTCCGGTTGCCACTCCTCCCCCACCCACAAATCCTGACGGCTGCCTCTTCCCCAAATCTAAATGCGGTTTACTAATTCATGCTTCGTGCTGCCACGATACATACTCACAAAAACGTCTCCTAGGTTGTCCCGCACATCAAAGATCAAAGTCCGTACATTTGTATTTTCATACCAGCTCCAATTTTTTATGGAGAACCCCCTTCCTAAGTTCACACTCACTTTTAATTCATCTTTCTGGCTTGTGAAGGGTGTTCCCGGCTAAGGCTTCGTTCCTCATTAGCCTTTCCGTGGACAATATTGGAGCACATTAAATAGCCCTTATGAGAAGTTCCAGGAACGACGGCCTGCTGATCGACGGGCCTGCCTCCCAGAAACCTGAGTTTTAAGAAACCCCGGACATTGACAAGCAGTATGACATAGTGATTAAGAGCCAGAACTCTGCAGCCAGACTCCCTGGGTTTCAGCGCTGGTTCCACCATTCATACCTCATGTGACCTCGGGCAGGTGTCCTCGGTTTTCTTATATGTAACAGGAAAAATGAGAGTACTTTGGCATTGGACAGTTGCAAACATTAAGTTATCATGTGAGAAGTGCTTTTACCATAAACGCGGGCCACTCTTATGGTTTCTCCAGAAAGAATGTTGCTAGATCCAGTAAAAATGGGGTCCTAGAAGTGGGGTCCTAGGAACGCCAACAAACGAACACTAGATTTGCACAGGTGTTCCTCGCGGGGTTGTGCTGTGTGCAGTGTAACCCGTGTAGAATGGGCAGGATACTGTTAAACAGAGAAACGAAGTACGGCTTGCATTATTGGAGGAGTGAATGTCTGACGACCCTGAACAGCAAGTCCAGCTGAAAGAGGCTATTTACCTTGGAAGAGTCCTGGCCCACTTAGCCACAGGCAGTTCAGAGAGACACAGATGTCCCCGATTCACAGTGCAAAGACCCGGTGCAGATGGAGAGAGGCTGTCCTTTGGCGAAGTGGGCAGCAGGAATTCTGCAGCATGCTCTTTGGGGGTTCAGCAGGGCTCAAATCTGTGCAGTAGCCAGCAGGGACAGCCAGAGCAGCTAGGGATGAAGGATGTGCTTTAATGCCCCAGCTTAGTGGAACTGCTGGCAGACAGCTGGTGGGGCTCCCAGGTCAAGCCAGTGATTGGTTTAGAGCCGGGATGACGCAAAAGGATTCAGATACGGTCTGTGCAGACATATCTGCGTGGAAGAGGCTGTCGTACTCACCAGGGGGGTGCTGCGAAGAGCTCCCCGGCCCCCCCCCCATCAGGGATGTGAGCAGGACTCATTCTTCAGCTGCCAGCACGCAGCCCTCAGGCGTCAGCCCTCTCTGGAATCGCCTTGGCTTGGCGACCTCACTCAGGGTCATACCTCTTCCCAGGACAGCCCGAGCCAGTGGCCAGCTGATGCAGAGGCACAAAGGTCCGGCCTTTTTGCCCCAACTCGGGACAGCCCTGAAAGTCGTCTTCAGAATCCACCCCCCCCCCGCCCCGCCCCAAAGTCAGCTAGAGCTCCTAAGGAGACCACACAGACACTTGACCTGTCGCTCTACCCGATCCTGCTTTCTGCCAGAGATGTCGACCCCAAGAGCGCTCCCTCAGAAATGCCTCGAATGGTAATCTCCACCTCAGAATCTCCTTCCCTGCAGACCCATGATGCTCCCCTAACGAGCCATGGGCTCCTCTGCATTTCCTGGCCTGTAGGTTAGGGCCACGTGACAGGCTTCTGGCCACTGGGAAGTAGGCAGAGTGAAGTGGCCCAGTGCTCTTGGAGGCCACTTGTGTGAGGTGACACAGACACCGCTTGGGATGTGTGGCCAATCAGCCTTTGCCGTGTTAAAGCTCTGCCATTTGGGATTTGTTCTTGTTGGGTGTATTTGTTTTCTTCTTCTTCTTCTTTTTAAATGTCTTATTTATTTTTTGAGAGAGAAACGGAGAGCGCGCCCGCACAAGAAGGGGAGGGGCAGAGAGAGGGAGACAGAGGATCCGAAGCAGGCTTCGGCAGACAGCCTGATGTGGGGCTCGAACTCACAAACCATGAGATCATGACCTGAGCCAAAATCAAGAGTCAGATGCTCAGCTGAGCCACCCGGGCACCCTGATGCATTTGTTTTCTTAACAAACTCGGTCTTACCCTGTCTTAGCTAACGCATTCGCCATACTCTTTAAAAACTTTTCTAATTCCAGAGGGAGAAGGAACCACAAGTTAGTACCTGAATATACTATAAAATACATAGTGCTCGTTTTATGTCTGCTTAAGTCAACTGTTAGGGAAGCATAACGTTGTTGGTCCCACATTGTAGATTTTGCTCTTCTCAAAAATAATATTGCTAATAAACCCTTTTGTTCTGTTTGTAAATTTTAGTTATTCTCGGGCAATATTTCCAATGAATCCTTGTGTGTGTATGTATTTACATGGTCCCAAGTTAAATAAACCATTTAGGTATTTTGACAACTAAATCTGAGCAGAGTGTCTCCACCTGAGAATTATAGTCAATACTCTGATGCCCTAAATAGAAAAGTCAAGTAAATATAAATATAAATCAATACATGCACGCACATTGAGGGACTTTTGCAAGCAACATTAACTGAGCACCTACTATGTGTCTCATGTGTTTGGAGGTTTACTGCATGGTAAGGGCGTTCTAGTCTTGGGGGGCTCATTGGTCAGTGGGAGAGGCAGGCTGTACCCGACTGCCTTTGGGATTCAGGGCAGGAAGGGCATGTCAGGGCGCACTGGTGGCCAGAGGGAGGGAGGACTCAGCTCTGCCTGTGGAGGGCCATGGAAGGCAGCAAACACACAGCTGACTCTTATGCTGCAACTTGATCGAAGAGCGGGGGTTCACGTGAAACGAGGTGGGGGAGGGGAAGGGTAGGGGGTTTCAGGCAGAGGCAATGGAAACCGCAAGCTGCATCTGGGACGTGACAGAGCTAGAGAGGTGACCTGGCAGGGTGTGATGAGGGGCATGGCAGGCAGGAGACGAGATTGAGAGAAAGCACGGGCCAGACTCTGGGAGGTCTATATGCGATGCTGTGGGATTTGGACTTTGCCATTGATTCTTTCATTTATTTATTGCCAAGCTGGTTTGACCTGCTTAACTGTTGCTCTTCTGGGCTTTAATGTAGACACAATTTTATTCTGAGGGGTAGGGTTTGTGGAATCATAATCTTTGGGAATCATTAAAACTGACTTCCCATGGTTGACACCAGTAAAAATAAGATCCCAGTGGTACATTCAGAGAGTGGAATATTATTTAGTGCTAAAAAGAAATGAGCTCTCAAACCAGGAAAAGACATGGAGGAAACTAAGTGAAAGAAGCCAGTCTGAAAAGACTACATACCGTATGATTCCAACTATATGACATTCTGGAAAAGGCAAAACTATAGAGACAGCAAAAAGATCAGTGGTTGCCAAGGGCTGGGAGAAGGAGGGATGAATAGGATTTTTTAGGGCAGTGAAACTACTCCATCTGATACTACAATGATGGACTCATGTCATTATACATTGGCCCAAACCCACAGAATGTACAACACCAAGAGGGAACCCTAATGTAAACCATGGGCTTTGGCTGATCCTGATGTGTCAATGGGGAGTCATCAATTGTAACAAAGGTTCTATCTGGTTAGGAATGTTAATGGGGGAGGCTATGCCTGTGTGGCGTCAGAGGGTATATGGGAAATCTCTGTGTCTTCCTCTCAATTTTGCTGTGTACCTAAAACTGCTCTAAGAAATAAACTATATTAATAAAAGAAAAGACCCCAGCGAGGCGCAGAGTCGCACAATGCAGGCACTCAGCCCTAGGCTTATGAGCATTCCCAGGCAAATTCTTAATTTTTTTTTTAATGGCTATTTTATTTTTGAGAAGAGGGGGCAGAGAGAAACACACACACACACACACACACACACACACACACACACTCTGAAGCAGGCTCCAGGCTCTGAGCTGTCAGCACAGAGCCCCACACGGGGCTCGAACTCACGAACTGCAAGACGGTGACCTGAGCCGAAGCCGGCACTTAACCAGCTGAGCCACCCAGGCACCCCTCCGGGCAAATGCTAAGGTTCCCTAAAAATTGCTTTCTTACCTGTATTATTAGATAATTAACTCATCCCTGTTTCCCCAGAACTTTCTTACAGCCCAGGAAACCCTCAGTCCAGGGTGAACAACGGTGGCAGTCCTAAAGTGTGTTTAGGAATATGTCTGACCTGCTCATGTCTGTCCACCCAGGCCCTCCCTCCGGCCACCACGCCATAAACTACTGTCTCAGGCAGACACCCCAGGAGAGGATCTCATGGGCTCCGGCAGCTCTGGGCAACCAAGCTTTGCAGCTTCGGGAAAGGAGAAAAGGCCCTCCTACTACTGCTCAGTTCCAGGCATGAATACCTCCCCACTCCACCCCTGAATTTCTCACAGCCCCACAGAGGTGTAACAAAACTTCCCGGAAGGTTTGGGGATAGCGGAAGTAAAGCCCAGCTTCGAGAGAAATCTCTGCTGTTGGCAGAAGCAGCTCCCGGAAGCCCGCCTCCCAGACCTAGTCTCCGTATTCCTGGTACCTGGCCTTGGCTCTATGTGGCAGAGTCCTGCTCACACCTGCTGCTAGAAACTTCAGGCAAAACTGCCAAATAGCTCTGACTGAGAAAGTACGTCTCTGCCCCTCCAGGTTCAGGCGTCCTTCCCAGGCAGGTAGACACTACTGGCGCCCCCCCGATATCCATCCTCCTGCCTGCGTAGTAATAGCACTTCCATATATTTAGGGTGACAAAGTGCCCATGTAAGAACCAGCTTTGGAACTCTTTGGCGGGGGGAGGTGGAGGGGACTTCAGAAAGGCTATTTAAAAGAGAATCCGCTGGGAGGTCTTATCCTAAATCACATACATTCACACACACTATTTTCTTCCTCTTCGATTTTTTCTTCTTTCTAGGCTCCGATGTGAATATGATGGCTGGAGCTTCAGCAGCCCTCCTGTGACCCTAAGAACAGAAGCTGTTCATTAAGGTAAATTAAGCAGAAAAATAGACGGAAGCCTGAGTCCTTGGAGACCAAGGAACTACCCTAACAGCTCTGACTGACAACTTCTAGACTTTCCTTAAGAAAGAGAAACAAATACTTAGGAGTTTAACCTACCCTTATTTGGGATTTAATCTAATCTTGATATAATTGGTTTTTCCTGGGATGATTGACAGCGGGAATTTCTCCTTCCTTAAGGAGCAATCCCAACCCCTACCACTAGAGGGTGGCCTTGCCCTATATGCCTCAAGCTAACAATTTCATATAGGAGTCCGACCTCAATACATTCTTTCTAATTCAGTCTTAACAGTGTGTATGCGACAGGTATGGCCCAGTATGGGGCGGGGTTGTGCCAAACCCACCCAATTCCTCTAGCATGAGATTAGGATCTCATGTTTTTCCTTTGTTTTCTGTACCCAGATCCTAGGCTTCTACAAGCAATCTGTAGAACCAAAACAAATCTACAGAGAAGCAGGTCTAACACAGCAGGCACACATAACAATTCATATTCCCAAACAGAACAATGAACTTCTAGTCTAGACAACATTCAGGTTAAGGATGACGTTACACTTTTCAACAAGAAGCAAATGGTAGATACTTGCTTTACATTTGTGTAAATAAAGGTGATTTATTAACCACCAGCTGGTGGTTCTAATAAAGGAAGATTCTACCCTAAAGAATTATTGAATCTCCACTTTCTACGAGGTGGAAAATCGCCTGCAGCACTCAAGTGACTGTTTTTTGTTGGTTTTTTGTTTTTTGTTTTTTTCAGTTTGCACTCATCGAAGTTTCAAAAATCTCCAGGCACAGAGTTTTAATCATTAATAATCTGATGTGAGGAGAGTAATTTATCTAATTCTCACTCTGGCTTGGGGCAAGTTGCTTTCTCAAAATGAAAGTACAGTATCAGTGCTATAAAAAACCCGCTCACAGCTAACCAACAAAGGACTCTGTGGCGTGAGAGGTGGTTGTAAAACAAACCTCTCTGACAGTTTCAGATCACATTGCCGTGGTATCTCTGCACTGTTCTTGGTATCTTCAGTTTACAGCCCAATACACTGAAGACGTGGGAGGTTTCATTGGAGAACTAATAACAGAGCATTTCTCTTCTCGGTTTCCTTACTGGGCTGCTGGATCAGGTGCAGACAAACAAACAAAAATGTGTCTGTAGAGTTGAGAAACATTCGCTTCGTTCTCTCCCATCTCCTTAAAGACCACGCGGAAAGCTTTCATATCTAATAAAACCAGTGATCGCGGAGCAATCTCAAAGTAGGAAAAAGGACCAAAACCAGTGGCTTGGAAATCAGGTGTCGCTCCCTTAGGGCCTCCCCCAGGGGGTAGACTTTTGCAAATAAAAATACAGGATGCCCTGTTAAATTAGGATTCTTTGTGCAATATTTGGGACACACGCGTACTAAAAAATTATTCAATGTTTATCTGAAATTCAAAGTTGATTGAGTGTTCTGAATTTGATCTGGCAATCCTACCTAGGGGTAAAGTGATAAAGGATCTGCCCCTGGCGGGGGTGGGGGGTGGGGGCCAGGGGAGAGCTGTGAAAGAGCAGATTCTAGACTCCGGCAAGGGGACTGCCCCAGGGAATGTCACTGATTAAAAACAAAACAGCCACAAACCACTAGGCCCTGTGGGCAGATTTCCCAGAGTAGCTAATGTCCTCTTATTATGTATCTTTACAAAGTCTCAGGACGCCATCCTGCTCTGGGCATATTGAGAGCTCAGGGATGCTGCACAAGCAGCTAGCCAATGACCACCGAGGATGAGGCGTGAGGTCCTTACACAAGCTTCACATCTCTGGGATCGTGTGTTCCGCCCTTTCAGACGTATGTCTGTGTCGGCCCAGGATGCCACGAATCCTCCTCTTAGAGACAAGGCAGTCAGCTGTTACCGGGATGTCCAGCCTCCTCTACTGACTTTCAGAAGGCAGCTCGTCCAAACCGTGGGGTAAGGAAAAAATTCGGCGCCCTTTCCTTGTGTCTGCCCCACTCTGCAGTGCTCCCTCTACAAGCTCTGCCTGGCACCTAGTGCTCAAACGTCCGGCTTCCTCAGGACTCCCAGTCAGAATCCACAGGATAAAGAGACGTAAAGATATAGGCACTTTCTCCTCTGCATCCAGTGCGGATGCGGGTGGACAGCGCTCCATTTCCTGCCTCTTCAGTCTCCACACCACCCTTTGCAGACACAAACACGTCAGTGTCCTGAACAGTGAGTCAGTCTCAGAAGGGATTACATGTAAGGATCCTCTCCCTCACTCTGATGCCCTTCTGGCATGGAGCCCTGCATCCAGGAAGGTTAAAGGTCTCACCAGCTGGAAGTTTCTTGACTTTCCCAGGGAGGTACCTGAAGACTTAGTCCTCTCTCTGGGATGAGGTCCTCTGCCTGCTTCTCCCCTGCTGCTGCCTTAGCTCACCTGGGGTTTTAGACCCTCCCAAGCACTTTCTTCCTTAGCTCTTGTCTGAATCTTTACCCTTCTCCCCTGTGAAAAACCCCACTGTTATCTACGGCAGGAGGCCATTCTTCTTTCCTTCCCGCGTAAGATTCCGAGTCTCTTGTTCAGTCTAAAGAAGAACTGCTACATGTTCCGAAATGTCTATGGCCATCTCGATCTTTGAGAAAAAAGAAAAAGGAAAAGAAAATTAAGGGGAAGGGAAGGGAGAGGAGAGGAGGGGAGAGGAGAGAGGAGAGGAGAGGAGAGAGGAGAGGAGAGAAGAGGAGAGGAGAGGAGAGGAGAGGAGAGGAGAAGAGAAGAGAGGAGAGGACAGGAGAGGACAGGAGAGGACAGGAGAGGAGAGGAGAGGCAAAGAAAAATCCCACCATCATCATCATGGGTAGTTGTGGATCTCTCTGGTCACAGTTCTATTTCCCAGTATGAGCTACAGGCACACCAGCCTTTTAAGCATGGCCCTGTTAAAATCAGGCACATACACAATCTCAGGGAAAATGTGATCTGAATCCTCACTGAGAGAGACCTGTTTTCTCACCAGCAAGACAACGGAGCCCCGTTATTGTGCACAACAGATTTCCCACCAGGAGCGAAACAGCATGGAGAAAGGGACAAGGCCACTCCTTAACAGATGCCCCTTAAAAGGCCAGGAAGAACTCCAGACTACTGGATAGAATTATTTAGGCTCAACCTATCTGGGGAGGAGGGGTGGGGTAGGCAATGGAGTGAGTTTGGTTGGCAGTTTTTCTCATTACACAGACAACAAATTTCAGCAGGACTTAGCTTGGGTCCTCATTTTCTTTGGAGTGGCTTCACTGATTTTAGTCTGCTAAATGATGAAGTTACTTGTACCCCAGGTTTCTGTAAGATTGGTGTGAGATTAGTTACTCAAAGTTAATCTTATTATTTCTACCCCAACCTATTTTTCATCAGAATTCACAGGGTCCTGTTCTACCACCTTCGGATTTCTCTTTGTTCCTCCTATGATTCTTCATCTCTAACCACTCTGTTTCCCTTATCTGCTGGTTTCTGCCACAGATCTGGCTTTCTTGGACTTCTAGATCTTGACACATACTGTTCTTTTGGCCTTGAGTAATCATATCCCACCCCTCCAGCATCTGACCTGAGTAGGCTCACCCTTCCAGCCTCAGAATGAATGATATTTCCTTATCTCGGTCGTGCAGACGTCCTTAGCTGGGCTTCTCAGACTTTGGTATGCATAAGAATCACCTGGAGAGCTTTTTTTAATGTTTATTTATTTTTGAGAATAAGAGAGAGAATGTGTGTGGGAGGGGCAGAGAAGAGAGGAGGACAGAGGATCTGAAGCAGGCTCTGTGCTGACACCAGAGATCCCGATGTGGGGCTTGAACTCACAAACCGTGAGATCATGACCTGAACCGAAGTTAAACGCTTAACCAACTGAGCCATCCAGGCACCCCCACCTGGAGAGCTTTTTAAAAATATAGATTCCTTCTATTCTCTGTTCCCTTCCACCAAATTCTAATTCAGTAGGTCTGGGATGGGAGCAATTTAATTTTTTTTTTTAATATTTATTTATTTTTGAGAGTGAGAGAGACAAAGAGTGGGAGCAGGGGAGGGGCAGAGAGAGAGGGAGACACAGAATCTGAAGCAGGCTCCAGGCTCCGAGCTGTCAGCACAAAGCCTGAGGCAGGGCTCGAGCCATGAACCTTGAGATCATGATCGGAGCCAAAGTCGGAGAAGTAGGACGTTCAACCGACTGAGTCGCCCTGGCGCCCTGGGATGAGGGCAATTTAAATAAGCCCCCAGGTAATCCTGATTCTGAAGACCACACTTTGGGAACAACTACCCCTAGACTAAATTAAATCCTCCAGCTCTGTAGTTCTAGAGTTCTATACACTTTATCAAAATACATTATTGCTAATATCCCCTTCGTGTCTCTCCTCCGGGACAGGCTGAAAACACAGTAAGGCAGATCGTGTCCATACTATTTGCTGCTGCTTCCTCATCAATTAGTACATGTGTCCCAAGGATGGTGGCTAGTTTACCTCAGTCCTGGGGTCAGTAGCTTTTCCTCACAGTTATTAATAACTAGTTTGTCTCAACTTCCCGTTTTGCTTTTGGCCAGACTTCCTTCTACACTTTGCTTCCAGACTTCCTTCTAACATCTGTGAAATAATTCCCTGTATTAAATCTCCTCTGTTTGCAATACTTAGCATGGTTTCTGTTTTCCTGATTATGCTGTTACAAGGATTAGTTTTAAAAGCATCTCTTCAGGGGCACCTAGGGGGCTCAGTCGATTAAGCATTTGACTCTTGATTTCGACACGGGTCACGATCTCATGGATCATGGGTTCAAGCCCCACATTGGGCTCTGTGCTGAGGGTGCAGATCCTGCTTGAGATTCTCTCTCTCTCTCTCTCCCTTTCTCTCAGCACGCCCCCTCGAAATAAATAAACTTAAAAAAAATCTCTTCAAATACAATGGAGGGTTAAGCATTCATATAGTCATGTGAATTATATACCTCACATTATTTTCCCTTTATCATTAATTTTTCTCTTCATCAGACATTGAATGAGCATCTAGTCTGTGCCAGAGCCTATGTGTCCATCACTGGTAAAAAGAAGAAAAAGACAGTTCTTGTTCTAGAGGAGCTGAGAGTGGGGGTGCGGCCAGGACAGCAGAAGTGACTGAGATCTCAGTAGGATAAGTGCTGTGAGAACACATAGGAGACACCTAATTTGCTTCCAAGGTTGGGGAAGCCAGGGAAGCCTTCTCCGAGCTGTCCTGTCCGCACAGTATTCTAGAAATACAAAAGAGCAGAGACCAACTAGGAGAAAACGGAAGATCTCAACAGAAGTGATATTGCCTTGGAGTTGGAGGGATGAATGGGAGTATTTGACATAAAATATCAGAATACAGTGTTTCAATGAAAGGAAGCCCCATTTGCTTCAGCATGGGGACAGAGCATTCCCGACGTGTGCTCAGGGCCTAGCATAGGGTCCGCTTATCTAGGTTACAAGGGAAATGGTTGGAAACGAGGTCCTTAAGGCCAATTATAAAGGACCTCAGGAGAGCCTTGTTGACAAAGACACGTTTAGGCCACAGGGAGTGACTGAAGATTCTGAAGAGGGGGTAGGGGGTGATAAAATAGATTCACGCTTTAGAAAATGATGCCTGGAGAACAGAACAGCGGAGTAAGAGGCTGGCAGCAGGGAGACTCGTGGCAACGCTGAGGCAACAGTTCAGGTGGACGCTGACGAGAATTTGAACTATGAGATGCAAGTAGGGGTGGCGAGGAGCGAGCCACTCCCGGGTCACTATGCTCCACCCTCGAGAACATTTTCATTCCCAGAGGAAGCCTCAGAAACACGCTCGTATCCATCCTTCTCAAAACCTTGCTAATGTCCGTTTACACGTGTTTTAAAATTCATGCCCTGGTCGAGCAGTTTGTTTTTTTTTTTTTTTATCTTTCCAAATTCTTTTGGAAGACATCCTGGGGAAGAGCCCAGCTAAGGGAAAGGCCGAAAGGGAAAACGTGAGGACTCGAGCCAAAGAGCAAGTAAACACTCCGTGGATGGAGGGAAACCACGCTTCAAAGGAGAGGAGGAAGGAAGGCTGGGGTGGAGAGAAGGGACAGACCTGAGTCTGAGTGAGACAAGACACTGGGGGGATTTTTTTTCTTTTTCTGACTGACGAGAGGGGGGTGGGGAGAGAGGAGAACTCTGGGGACAGACGGTGAGGTGTTACAAAGGTAAACACCTCTGGGAACTTGGCAGGTGACAAAAATGAGGCAGGCTTGTTTGAAGAACACAGAGGCGCATGGTCCATGGAAAGGGCAGACACCCACAAGTTCCAGCCAATTGTTGTCTTGTGGAAATGCAGGGTTTGCCAGATCTTGTGATTTGTCAGCAGAGGCCAGAAGTCTAGATATTCCTGTAAAATTACCCACTGTCTTTAATGCGGCAACTAATTCCAATTTTTTTTCTAAACACCATGCTGGCCAAGTAAAACACATCACGGCTGCATGTGGCCCTTGGATGGCCACTTTGTAACCTCTGATCTAGAGGGAACAGGAGAAAAGAAATTCTGCTAGCCATGTCGTATATGCGGCCTACTTCTGCTGGAACATAGACAAGTCATGAGCATGTATCATTTCCAAAAAAAAAAAAAAATCTATTAAATCTACTGGCTAATTTGGGAAAGCTGATACTGAATGTGCTGATATGTAAGTGTGGTCTTGTTTTGGTAGGAAGGGTTTTATGATGCTGAGGTAGAAGGAAAGAAATCAATCATCTCTGAAGTAGTTTCTAACACATCTTTATTTTTTTAAACATTTATTTTATTTTGTTTTAAATGTTTATTTATTTATTTTGAGAGAGCGTGTGCACATGAGCTGGGGAGGGACAGACACACACACACACACACACACACACACACACAGAGAGAGAGAGAGAGAGAGAGAGAGAGAGAGAGAGAGAGAATACCAAGCAGGATCCCTGCTGCCATTGCAGAGCCTGATGTGGGGCTCGATCTCATGACCTTGAGATCACGACTTGAGCTGAAATCAGGAGTCGGCCACTCAACCAACTGAGCCACCCAGGAGCCCCTCTAACACATCTTTTAAAAGCCAGAATTTAAGAGAATGACACTTTGGAAGACATGATTGTCTAACGTCTCTTGCAGGAGTTTAGTACTGGCAGTGAAATTCAATTATTTCAATATATATCACAGACAGTATATGAAGAATTCCCATGAATCAATAATATGACAGTACCCCAACAGAACATGGATAAAAAATGCGCACAATTCACAGAAAAGGAAGTATTGTAGGTTTTTCATCTGTAAAAATGCTTTGCTTTACTTCACCTACCATGTAAGAAATCCAAATTATGACAATGTCCTTTACCTACAATATTGGAAAAAGCTAAAGAACTAAAGTTGGGTCACAAGTTGTATAGATGAGGGTGTTGGAAAATGACACTATCATACATTGATGGTGGAGTTCACATTTCACATTCCACATTCCACATGGCTGTGAGGGAGAGCAAATTAGCCGGATCCGTTAAAATTTAAAAATATGCAGGGGTGCCTAGGTGGCTCAGTCAGGTAAGCCTCTGACTCTTGATCTCTGCTCAGGTCATGATCTCATGGTTCGTGAGACCGAGCCTCACCTAGGGCTCTGCGCTGACAGCGGGTAACCCGCTTGGGATTCTCGCTCTCCCTCTCTGTCCCTCCCCCACTCATTCTTTCTCTCTCAACATAAAAACAAAACTTAAAAATTTGTGTATACCTTTTGACCCCCAAATATTTTTGACTCCCAATGTATATACATATATATGAATATTCATTTATAGCATCACTTATAACAGCAAAAATATTGAAATAAACAAAACATCCATCAAAATGGAAATGATGGACACCAAATGAGACACTGAAGCCATTAGCAAAAAGCAGCCCTACATTACTGAAATGGACATGTCCCCTGAATATTAAGTGAAAGAAGCAAGGTTAAGAAGTATAAACTCTATAGTAATATTTGGGATTGCATCCATATGTACTTATATATGTATAGAATGTCTTTGGAAGGTTTAAAAATAATTTTTTAAAAAGGGTTACCTAGGAACACCTGGGTGGCCCAGTTGGTTAAGTGTCCAACTTTTGATTTTGGCTCAGGTCATAATCTCATGGTTTGTGAGATCCAGCCCTGCATCAAGCCTCACATCAGGCTCTGCACTGATAGTGTGAAGCTTCCTTGGGGTTTTTTCTCTTTCTCTTTTTCTGACCCTGCCCCTCTCTCTCTCCCACACTCTTGCTCTCTCAAAATAAATAAATAAACATTTTTTAAAAATATACAAATAAAAAGGGTTGCCTCTAGGGATGGCAGGCTGGGTAGGAAGCAGAAATGGGAGACAATTAGCTTTTTGTTATATACTAATTTGTATATATTCAATTTTTATTTTATATATATATATATACACACACAAATATATACATAATGTATTATATATTGGATAATAATATGAATGCTATAATGCGTAAGATACATTATTTATATTACCTATTAAAAGCAATTTTTTAAAAAGTCCTACTAACTAAAAAAAAAAAAAAAATCACTAATGTTGTTAATCCTTTCTAAGGTTTCCTATTACTTCTGAATCCCAAGGTCAAACTTTGGCTTCAAAGTGCTGATAACTCTACCACAACTTTGGCTACTGAAATAATTGTAGGTATTTTTCTTTTGCTATCTCAGATTCAGATTCCAACCATTAGCTTTTCTACTGAACATGCTGGTGTAAGTGCAGCCAAACCCACAAATGTGAAAAAATGAGATCCAGAAGTGTCTCTTGTTTGTGTAAAAATTCCGTGAAGTTCCTTTGCAGGAGTCCAGACAGCTCCTGAGCTTTTCCCTGAATCGTTTCTCTGAGTGAAATGAGATGATAAGGCAGACATTTAAGTGACAACAAGCAAAGCCTGGTCTGGTGTACTAGAAGTAGAAAACTCAGTGAACTTTTGATGTTCCCACTGTATACAAGCACAGACTATCTTTCTCAGGCAGACGTGGGAGCATATAGAGGACTTGGAAATCCCATTAGTTTCAGAGTCTACTGCCAATAAATTTAATAGGAAATGGAAGCAAGATTATTTTGTTTTGTTTTGTTTTACAGCATTCTCAAGATTGCACAGAATGAAATTCTTAGAAGAATTTAGATCAATGAGTAAAACAT
The DNA here is from genome assembly GCF_018350195.1 of Panthera tigris. Classification (NCBI taxonomy): domain Eukaryota; kingdom Metazoa; phylum Chordata; class Mammalia; order Carnivora; family Felidae; genus Panthera; species Panthera tigris. The sequence goes on from NC_056670.1 coordinate 50,726,368, forward strand.
GAGGCAATTATTCAACCAAATCCTGAATACATCCTAAGCACCTACTAAGTGCTAGGTCAGTAAGCTAGGAGTCATGGTAGGATAACAATGATGGATAAGGCATTCAGAATTTAATTCTGTACTTCCCAAAGTCTCCTCTGAGAGGAATTCTAAGGAATATTAATACTGTTTCAAGACAAGAAAGATTTTCTCAATAGTCAAGAATCAGAAAATAAGCAAAGACTCTAATCAGATATTAAGCCACGTTTCATCAGTACAGGACTTTTTAGATCTTTTAATATATTCACATGCAATGTGAATCTTCTAGAGAAGGCCATGGTATGCAGCTTTTCCCCAAATTATTTGAATACAGTGAGCTTTTTGGTTTGAGCAGCTGGGGGAATTAATGTCTTTGCAACATATGTAGGAAAGCAATAGCCCAAATGGAGAGAGAAACATAAATACATATGTGGAAAGTTAAATAGCAAAATAAAACTTTCATAAAACAAGCTGGGGTTAACTGCCCAAACATTTGGCATGAATGGAATAAACAGCTTGAAATCCAAAAAGGAAAAGGTAGTGGTGACTTAGAAGTGGAAAGGCTCTGGGGAGCTAAAGGTCTGGGGCTAAGCCTCAAAGAAGGGAAGTATCAGTCAAACAGCTGGAAAGAGCTGTTTGGAAGAGGAAGGAGACCAGCTTGGCTGGAGCAGAGAGTTCATTATAGGGGAGGAAAGAGACTGGAGTCTAGGTAGGACTGGATTGGGCCTTGAAAGCCTGGCTAAGTTATCTGCACCTTGGCTCACAGGTATTGTCTTAACAATTGGGAGTCTTGAAAAGCCTCTAAGCAGGGCACTAGAATGTTCCAGGTGGTCTTCTAAGAAAATTACCCCCGTGCTCATTTGTAGAAAGAATTGGGGGAGGGGAGAATGGCACCGGAAGGGAAGGAGATAGGAGCCAGAAGCTACCTGTGAGATAAAGATGCGAACAGGAGTAAATACGCAGGCTGCAAAAGGCATTTTGAATGAGGAAGTGACAGAACATGAAAATTAAATGCAAGGGGGTCAGTGAACGGCATGGCATCCAGCGTCTGGATGATGAGAATGGTACCGTTCACACGGGTAGGATAATTTGGGGGATATCAGTTGGCACTGTGCTCTCTGAGATTTTCCTATCTCCCCCCGGCCCCCAACCCCAGTAATACCACACAAGTAGGCAGGTTTTCCATATTTCTTTGCTTGAAAGATTTTTGCCTGAAACGCTGTCACCCCTCGTTTTCTTTCATGACGCGGAACCTCACCAAAGTTCGGCTGCGCTAGAATGAGAGGCAATAACAATAGACGAAGGAGTCCCTTCAAGGTCAGGGAGAGAGAGGGCAGCAGAGGTCGATTCCAAGAGATGATGTTCTGACAAATGTGTACACCCTGGAGACCATCACTGTAATGAAGAAGATGAACATATGTCTTCCCCCAAACTGTCCTCATGCTCCTCTGTGATCCCTTTTTACCTCCCTGCCTCCCTCCTCCACTTCCACTCTGAGGCCACCCATGATCTGCTTTCAGTCCCTATCAATTCATTTTTTTTGACTGGCGTTTTTCATTCAGCATCATTGTGTTGATATCCTTCTATGTCCTTCTATCCATAGTTCATTCTTCTTTACTGCTGAGTAGTATTTCATTATGTGGATGCCATTTGTTTATTCATGTACTCGTCCGTGAACTTCTGGATCGAGATCCGGAAATTCTTTATAAATTCTCGACAGAAGTCATGTATCGGATACGCAGTTTGCAAATGTTTTCCCCTGGTCTGCGGTTTCTTTTTTCATCCGCCTTCACGGTGTTACTCAGAGAACGGTTCTTAATTTTGATAAAGTCCAATTTGTCGATGTATTCTTTCGTGGATTATGCTTTCGGCGTTATAACTAAGAAATCTCGGCTAAACTGAGGTCATGGAGGTTTTATCCTATGTTTTTTCCTAAAATTTCTACAGTTTTAGGTTTTAGATTTAGGTCCACAATCCATTTTTTAGTTACTTTTTATATATGGGATGAGCTACAGACTGAAGAGGTTTTTTTTGTGTTTTGTCCTTTTTGGTCCTTTTTTTAACTTTAATTTTTTGCATACAGATATCCAATCGTTCCGGCACCGTTTCTTGCACCTTTGTTGAACATCACTTATCACATATGTGCAGGTCTACTTCTGGATTTTCTATTCTGTTTTATTAATTTATTTGTCTGTCTTCATGCCAATATAGCACATCTTGATTCCTGTAACTTTATAATAAATTTTGAGGTCAGGTGGTGTGAGTCCTCCAACTTTATTCCTTTTTTGGGAGGTGGTTTGGCGATTATAAGTTTTTGGCATTTCTCTATGAATTTTACAAGCAGCTTGTCAATTTCTACAAAAATAAAAGCCAACTGTAATGTCAAGTGGACTGGCTTGAATCTATAGGTAAATCTGGGGAGAAATGACAACAATATTGATTTTTCCACTCCACACCCAATCCACGATCCTACTATTTAGGCCCTCTTTAGTCATTTTTAGCAATGTTTTGTGGTTTTCGGCATAAGTACTTTGAACACCTTTGGTCAGGTTTATCACTAAATATCCCATCTTTTTGGTGCTATTGTAAATGGTTTTGTTTTGGAATTTCAGTTTCCAATTTTTCATGTAACCTTGTTAAATTCACTTATTAATTCGGTAGCTTTTCGTATGGAAATTATCTATGGGTAATCAGGTCATCTATGAATATTTCTTCCTTTCTTTATCTAGATGCTGTGTATTTCTTTTTCTTGCTTTATGGCTCTGGCTAGAGGCCCCAGTACAATGTGTTCTGGTTCTTTTACGTGATGAGCAGTCAGATGCAACCACAAGAGAAAACACAGGAGACGCTCCGACAAACGTTAAGTTTATTGTACTTACAAGTCCTAGAAACAGGAGGCCTGGCACACCATGCAGGGCCATGTGGGAAGCCTCAGGTAGTCAGGAGACAGAAAGCAGAAGCAAGGAGAAAACTGAGGCTAAAGTCTTCATGGGGGTTTCTGTGGCAAAGACAAGGCAGGGCAGAGTGAAGAGTTTAGGACCGCCTAGTTTGAATAATTGTAGCAGGTTCTGGGTTGTAGGGATGGTCTCCAGCTGCCTGGCACCTGGCCCTGGGATGATGAAGGCAGAGGAATATTGCCTTCTGGGGAGCTTGGTCCAGACAGAGGAGGTTTCTCTCCGGATTGGTTAGTTTGCATACAAATGCATGCCTTCAGCTGAGCGCTTTGTTGTCTCTAAGAACTGGCCAGTCCCAGAAGTGGCAGTCTCTCCCCAGCCAGAACCATTTTTCTTTTGTCTTTTTTTTTTTTTTTAAGATATCGAGACATTATAAGGTACAGAAATATATTATTATGTATTATGTGTTATATATTATATACATATAATACAAAGGTTGGACAGACGAGATGAAGTAGACATCCTTGCTTTGTTCCTGATCTTATGGGTTGAGAGCATCACATGTTCAGGCGGAACGTAAACAGACAGGAGCTATTAGATCCGGTGACTGAGACATGGCCTATGTCCTTGTAATAGTGCAAGTTCAGTAGAACTGTGAAAACAGAAGCCCACTTCAGACACTTCCTGAGAAAACGCAGGGGAAGATGTCTCTGAAGAAGTAGGGATCATTCTAAGAGTTTGGCTGTGAAAAGTAGAAACATCCAGGCAGTGGTTTGAGGGGGGAGCCTGAGGAATAAGTAGAAGGTTTTCACTGAGGGGAAAGACCTAAGGTGTACGTTGAATAATAACCACTTCTCCATCCTCAAATACTACGATTGTGAAACATTTGTTACAATTCCCAAACTTTATTTTTAGAGAGATGATTGACTCAATTCACTCACCTAGTGCAAAAATAAAAGCAATCCTTATTTAAAATGTATTTTGTTTCTTGGGAGAGAGAGAGAGAGAGAGAGAGAGAGCGAGCTGGGGAGGGGCAGAGAGAATCCCAAGCAGGCTCCACACAGAGCACGAAGCCTGATGTGGGCCTTGATCTCACAACTGTGAGGTCATGATCTGTGAGCTGAAATTAAGAGTTGGATGCTTAACTGAGTGAGCCACCCAGGCCCCCCTAAAATGCAAATGTTATAAGCAATAAATGTTTTCAGATCCTAGATAAAAGTGGAAAAAATATGATTTTTTTCCTATAAAACTAGGAGTTCTAGCAATCGGCTCCTTTTCACTTCACAATGCTAATGCAAAGGAGGAGGGGCCTGGAGCGTTGGGTGCCAAACCATGGAGGCAGAAGTGTGTGAGATCAACTCTGCAAATGACCCAGGGCAGGGGGACCTGGGCCCCTCTGAGCCCAACCTTTGGGAGCTCCGTCCACCATGCTATGCAGTGGTTGGAGGAAGTCTGCCTGCCAGCCCCTTTCTACAGCTCACTGTCCTTCTCTATCATCCAATCTGCCTTGTGCACAAGACATTTGCAATAGGGTCCTGAGCAAATAATGCAAAGAGAATGGTAGAAACTTGTGTGTGGGATGCCAATTTGAAGCTGGTTTGGAGAGATCAATTTGACTAGAAGCAAGAAAATTAAATATAAATTAACTGCAGGTAGATTCTTTTTCCATTCCTGTGTTTAAAGTCAGATGAAGAGATGATTTAAAAAAAAAAAACAAAAAACTGGAGCAGGTAGGGCAGGACAGGGGAGGGAATTAGGAGCTACTCATTTATAAAACCTGCTCTTCAGGGTACGGTCCATGGACCAGCAGCATCAGCACCACTGGGGCCCAGAAGCAGAGTCTTCAGGTCCCACCCTAGACCCACTAAATGAGAATGCGCATTCCCGGGGGCCCTGTCTGCATATTAAAGACTGCTTTCCGACAACATTCAGGAACCGTGGGATGGTTGGTATGTTGAGAAGTTCTCTGGGGATCAGACAGCTGAGAGGCAAACTCATCTGCCTGGGAGGAATCATCAGTAGATTAGTGAGACATCAATCAGGGATTAATCAATACGGATTTGCAAAGGAATCCGAGAGAAGAGGAAGCCGGAGGTTAGGGAAACTGAGTAAGAGGATGACCGTGAGAAACACACATAAATCCTGTCAGCTTATTCACGCTGGCTGAATCAGTAGCCTAAGGAGATCAAATGTATCTAGGGCTGAGAGGCTGGACCCGGAATAAGGAACTTTGCCTAAGCCAACGCCTGGAGGTTTTCTGGATATTTAAGCAAGGAGAGTTTGAACAAGGCTAAGGCTGGAGAAGGAAGAAGGGAGCAGTGGGAGGTGCTTGGCTTGAGGGCAGAGCTGAGTACCGGACTTGCTCCATGCACCCAGCTCACTGGATCTTCCCTAAGAACCCCCATCCTAGGGCTGGCGTTATTTGGAGCCTCCTTAGACTGACTACCTGTAAACAAAAACAAGATAGACCCGAGTGTAATTTACAAGCATACGGTCTTCACTGGAGATTCTTTATCCTCCTTGGTGATGGCAGGAGACAGTGACTCCCAGTGAGTCAAGAAGCAGCGGGAACTTGGCCTCTCCTTTGGGGACTGGTGGTTGGAACCTGCCAGGAGAAACCTCCCTTTGTGACAGATGTGAATTACAATCAGTCAGGTCATGTCATCTACGCTTGAGGGCCTGGGCCACCCATGCCCACATCCCTCACTTTCTGACCCAACCTCTGCACCAATCATACCATGCCGTTCAGCCTCCAGTATCCCCCCAAAGCTGGATTCTCCCTCCTCCTGGTTTTCAAATGTTCAGGACCATCAGGATTATCTGGGAACTTTAGTATAAAATGCTGACACCTGGGCGGCTCAGTTGGTTAAGTGTCTGACTTTGGCTCAGGTTACGATCTCACAGTCCATGGGTTTGAGCCCCACATCGGGCTCTGTGCTGACTGCTTAGAGCCTGGACCCTGCTTCGAATTCTGTGTCTCCCTCTCTCTCTCTGCCCGTCCCCTGCTCACACACTCTCTCTCTCTCTCTCTCCCCCCAAAATAAATAAACATTAAAAAATAATAAATAAAATAAAATGCTGATTCCTGCCTTCCCACATCAGGGGCCCTGAGGGATTCTGATAGTGGAGGTCCAAGGTAGGATCCAGAAAATACTTTAATAACAAACACCAGATAGTGGTTCTGCTGCAGGTGTTCCCAGACCAGATTTTCAGAAGCATTGCCTAACACCTTCCTTCTGTTTCCCTCTGTCACTGCTCAGGAGCTTGCCAATCGGGGGGCGGGGTGGGGGGGGCGGGGACTCCAGGACTCCGGTGTGTTGGATCCTGGGATCCTTGCCACAGCCATCCCTGTTCTCCCCTCCCCTTGGCCACGGCGTCCAGGCGGAGTTCTCCTTCCCTCTTCCCTCCCCGCCTTCCCAGTGACCGGCCGACAGGTGCAGGCCACCCTTGAGCACATCTTCAGCCCTACCAGCTCTCATCTCTAAATTCTCCCAAACACGTCCTCTTTCTTGCTGTCTCCAGTTCTGCTGTTGGAATTCTCCTCTCAATTCCAGCCAGCCCTTCTCTTCTACAGCTTCTCTAGGTCTCCAATTACCTCTTCAAGGGCGTACTCCAAAGCCTCTTTCTCCTCCCCCCCACCCCCCCCTTGACCTCACAGCTGCATCTGCCACTGCCAATCACCCTCTTCTCTGAACTTCCTGGCTCTGGCGGGGCGACCATATCAAGGCCAGCCCACACTTCACCTTCCACCGCGTCAATGAGCCCAGCCCCTCTGCAATGAACAGATCTCAGGATTTCCCAGGCATTCGTACTTGTCACTGCCTCAGATGCTTCCTTGAATCCCCTGAGAATTGGAATTCCACCGGGGAACCTAAAAAAAGGACTTTCTCCACTCAGGAATGCTCAAAGATCTGGTCTTCCGGTCAACGCCGGCTACCCACTTTGCAGCGCCCCGCGCCGCATGAAAATGGGAGTCCCGTATCTTTTCTTTGTTTTCAATATTTTTTTCTTATGTTTTATATCTGAGAGAGAGACAGTGGGCAAGTAGGGGAGGGACAGAGAGACAGAGACAGAATCTGAAGCAGGCCCTGGGCTCCGAGCTGTCAACACAGAGACTGACACGGGACTTGAACTCACCAACCCCGAAGTCAGACACTTAACTGACTGAGCCACCCAGGTGCCCCGGGGGTCCCCTTATCTTAAAAGGATTAAGAAATACTGACATAGTTTAAACCCAGTGCCTGGAGGACCCTTGACAGAGTAGAGCCCTGTGCAATGGCACAGGCCACACGCTCAGGAAGCCAGCCTTGCTTGTGGGTGACCTGCCCTGTCGGCCCAGGGACTGTCCAGACCAGGTAAGTGGGTGAGAACATGCTAATCAGTCAGATAACATCAGAACTCGCATTCCCAAGTCAGCAGCTAGTTTTCCCAGGGAAACACCCTCCAGGTTCACAGTCCATCAGCACCTGGTCTTGTCACGGGGAGCAGGGCGGGGGGACATGTGAATGACACAGCTGCGTTCTTCAGCCTCAAGGGGAAGAAACAGCTCAACAGCGTAGATCACAAGCATCCCATCATCGTCGCCGTGGCTTTGCATGGGACTACAGAAGGTGCGAAATTTTGTCCTCAACCCTGTGCTCTAGCTTTTCCCCACTGGAGCCCCTGAACCCCATGCGACCGGACCGAAGATAGAAACTAGAATCCCCAGCCGCAACAAGTCTCCCTGCTTTCTTTGGGGCTGTGCCAAAAGGAGATAAAGAAAGGGTTGTATTAGGCAGCAGTAAACAGGCAAGGGACAAGCAGGCCTTTAATAGAACAGACCTTTATTGGGGCTAAAATGGCCCCGGGCTGACCCCACCCTAAATCCTGGCAGTGTCCACCGACAGGAATTCAGAGGAACAAAAACTCGGGCATTGCCGGCTGCACCCCGTGCATACATAACAGAAAGCGTTGCAGAAACCCGCAAGCAAGGAATACATAAATACCATTATCCGGCCTTTCAGCCAAAACTTATTTTTTCAGTCCAGATGACTGTGCTATTCTGCCTTCTCTGCCTCAAATGTCTGTCCTGTGACTCACAGGGAAGGCCTTGGGGACAATGAAATATCCCAGAGACCTAAAATAGGTCCTTCTCCCTCCCTCCAGTATCAGGATGAATTTCCTACAGCATTTGTTTCTTCCTTTATTAACCAGGCTTGAATGATAATATTGCCTGGGCTTAAGCGCTCATCTCTGTCAGCGGTAAATATAAATAACGAGCCACATTCATAGAAAAGCATGCCAGAATTTCATTGATTAACATCCTGTGCCACAGCCTCTCTTTGGAATTAAAAACCCTTTCAATGACACCGAACAGAAAAGGCATTGCACGAAAAATAGTTCGAAGAGGAGATTGTCATTAAAGCATGCCAAAAATAGAACTATTTTTATTTAACCATCCTCTCTCCTCTCCCCCGGCCCCCACCCTTGCAGGCTGCAGGGCTGCGCGCAGTTAAATCACCAGCATTACAGAAAGTAATTTCACCCATTTGAATTTTAGAAGCTTCAGAAGCAGACCTATGGATAATGCTTAGTTCATGTGCCTCTTTCCCCCACTGCAAGTGATAATTAAGGAAGTGATATGGCCAGATGTAAAATCCAGCTGTTTAGCAATCTATAGGAGGGTTTTTAAATTTCTTAACCATGCGTCAGACTCTGCCCCACTGCCAATGTCTTAATTCTGTCCCTCATCATCCTCCACACACAGCGTCCTGATTGGTCTCCCTGACTCCGGTTTCACACCCCTTCTGCGCGGGTTTACCACCGCTGACCGGCCATTGCAAACTGGTCGTTGGAAGGCCAGGCTCGCTTCAGGCTTGTTTGGCTTTGCAAGTACACGGGTTATTTTGTTTGGTTTGGAGTTTTAAGGTTTGAATGCCTTTAAATGGAGCCTGTGTGCTTGCTGCCTTGCACCTCAGCGCCCCTCTTCCCTCTGGCTCTGCCCTCTGGGGCCCATCCCCCACAGACACTCCTTCCTCTTCTCTGAGGCCCCATAAGTAGCTGAGTTGTTAACACTGGTCCAAGGAATGCAGTCTAAGCTCCTCAGTCTCTAACTCAGGATCCTGTGCCATGTCACAGCTGTCAACCTTCCCATCTTTGTGTCTCACAATTCTTTTACCTCCGCCTGCCCCGGTCTCCTCTCCTGCCAGCCTTGCCCACCTCTGCATGGTGGACCCTCTTCTGCTCACCACAACCCTCTCTCCTTCAACTTGCAACTCTGCCTGAAAACCCAACTCGTCTTTCAAGGCCCAGCTGTAAGGTCACCGTCCTTGTGAAGGGTTTGGTATTCTTCACGGTCTAGCGTGATAGAAAAGCAAGGACCATCAGTCGGACCTGAATTCGAATCCTGGTCTTTGAATTACTAGGTATGAGAACTTAGCAATTTTCTGAAGGTCATTGAAAATGACCCACTGACTTGTAAAATGAGAATGAGTTATACTGCCATCGCAGGCTTGTTTTGAATATCAAAAGAAATAATGTATATTAAAGGTGCATATGTACTTCCTGGCACAGGTACACATTATTACGATGATGTGCTTTTCTGCTTTCAAAGAACATACTATGGCGTTAATTCAACATTTGTCTTTTAGTGAATATATTTATGCAAATGTCCTTCTCTTCTACGGAATCACAGAGCAAGAGCCTCATGTATTACATCACTGCATTTCCCACTGTGCCCAGCACAGACCTCCTACCTTGACATTCAGTAGACATGTACTAAATGGGTGCTTGCTCAAGTGATCTGTTCTGTTTCAATGAAACTGACAATCATTGGTCTAGCTAATACCCCATGAGAGAAACAGGGCTGAAATACTTTATGTCAACTCATACAATGTTTAGATTTCTTTCCTCATTTTTAGATTTTTAGTCTCATGATTTAGTTTTTAAGCCCCCAAATTATAACTTATTACTTATGTAAATGTATGTATTTTTAATTAAAAAAAGTTTTTTTAATGTTTATTTTTGAGAGAGAGAGACAGAGTGCGAGCAGGGGAGGGGCAGACAGAGGGAGACACAGAATCCGAAGCAGGCTCCAGGCTCCAGGCTATCAGCACAGAGCCCGACGTGGGGCTTGAACTCATGAACTGTGAGATCATGACCTGAGCTGAAGTCAGACATTTAACCGACTGAGCCACCCGGGAGCCCTGCTTTTTTAAATTTTTTCATTTTTTTTATAGTGCTTCCTATAGACCAGGAACAAGTCCAGGTGTTTCACATTTATTCATTATGTAATCCTCACAACAAATCTGGGAAGTGGATTTGACTTACCAGCTATGACAACTTAGCAATTTTCTGAAGCTCTTTGAAGCTCCACCCACTGACTTGTAAAATGAGAATGAGTTATACTGCCATCGTAGGCTTGTTTTGAATATCAAAAGAAATAATGTATGTTAAAGATGCATATGTACTTCCCGGCACAGGTACCTATTATGACGTAGATGCCATTTTGCAGATGAGGAAACCAAGGCTTGTTGAGGTTAAGGTTAAGTAACTTGACTAAAGATCATGCAGCTAGCACGTGGTAAACCTGGATCCAAACCCAGGAGGCCCGGCTCCAGAGAACAAGATCTTTACCACTGCCTAGCACAGCCTCTAACATACTATCACGAGATAAACCTCAAAGCAGGAAGCAAATGGGATTGATCCAATTGATTTCTGTTTCACAAACAATATAACTTAATTCAGCTGATATCTCGATTGGCTAGACTATGCGCCCATGTGTGAACTTGTGCGTGATTGAAAAGGACTGATAGATGCTCTGTCCCCCAGCTGTTTGAGTAGGCCCTGGCAGGTACCCTTGGGTGGGCTGGAGGTCGCTTCTGTCTTTCCTATAGATCTAGGTATGACTCGTGGAGGAAAGCACTGGTTGACTGAAGAGGGGGCCACTCTGGCAGGAGCCCAGCTGGAGCCCAGCAGTCCCAGCAGAAGTAGAGGCAGCTGGGAGCAGAGGAAGAGGATGTCTGCCGCAGACTCTTGGCTCATCAGTGTCAATCAAAAACGCTTGGCCTTGCAAATACTCGAGGCTTCGGGCTGAAATTGTCCAGAGGATTCGTAGGGTTGATAGTGGTAGCCTTAGGCCTGCAGAGCTCAGGACCAATTTGTGGCGGTGAGAATCACCCAGGCTGCTCATTTGCTCCTGGGGCTCCAGACATATCCCCTGACAATACGTGCCTACTTTTGTACCAGAGTCTAGGATCACAGACCATTTTCCACACTGTAATCACTGTAGCGGTGCTTCTTAAACTTTAATATGCAGATAGATTATCTGGGAATCTTGGTAAAAACGAAGATTCTTGGGGTGTCTGGGTGGCTCAGTCGGTTGAGCGTCCGAGTCTGGATTTCGGTTCAGGTCACGATCTCAAGGTTCGTGAGTTCAAGGCCCACACTGGGCTCTGTGCTGACAGCATGGAGCCTGCTTGGGATTCTCTGTCTCCCTCTCTCTGCCCCTCCCCCTGCTTGCTGATGCTCGATCTTCCGCTCAAAATAAATAAATAAATATTTTAAAAAAAGATTCTAACTCAGTAGGTCCAATGTTGCCTGCAATTCTGCATTTGTAACAAACTCCTGGGTGATGCTGCTGCTGCTGGTGCGTGGGCCATGCTCCAAGCTGCAAGGGTCTATAGCACACTAGCCCCGTGAGAGACATTCATAAGATATTACGGTTCTTTATAAAGGCCTTCTTACAACCTGTAATGTGCTAGAGTGCACTTGCAAGTCTCTAGGAAGGATCTATAATGTACAGAATTTCCAGACTTTATTTGCCCAAAGACCCTTTCTTGGTAGAATATCTCTTAACATTTCTGTTAGTTAAGATTAGGTTCAGCTTCTATTAAAAGAAAATCCCAACTGACAGTGACTTTTTCTCTTCCACGTAAAAGAGGTCTTAATAGTCTAGGGTTGCATGGCTCCTAGCAATGTCAGAGACCCAGTTGCCTTCGGTCATCTTGTTCCACTCTGCTCAGCACATGGTTTTCACATCTAAGTCCAAGATGGCTGCTCCAGTTTTAGCCACCACAAACACAGAAACACCATCAAGAAGAAGGAAGGGCAGGAGAAGGACGCACACTCTCTTCTTTCCAGTGACACTTCCAAGAAGTTGCGCACACTGTCTACTCTTCGGGCTCGTTGGCCAGAACTTTATCACGTGGCAAAAATGCAAGGAAGGCTGGGAAATGTCTCTATATTCTGAGCCGCCAGAGTCCCAGCTAAAAATTAAGCGTACTATTGCCAACAAGGGAGCAGTGGGTATTGAAGAAAAGCAAGCTCTTTCTATCATAGTGTCTTAAAGAACTAGTGAAATAGTTTGGGAGATGATACTCTCGTCTGAGCCCACTGTTTTCCATATCTGGGTGGTAGGTGAGCCAGGATAAGCATCCGTATCTCTTGACTCCCATTCCAGGTCATACTCAATTACTTTATGGTTCCTCTTTAGATGGCATCCTTCCTATCCCTTGTGGCAGAGAAGAGACCCCAGGGAGTCCCTGTGTTGGCTGCTGAAAGCTACAGACCTTTTAGGAGCACCTGGCTGATTGGAATGACATGCCTAGCCCCCCCTGGGCTCGGAGAATGCATTAATGTCACAGAAGAAAGGTAAGGCCACTGGAGAATGAAACTTGGGTCGTTATTTTGCCCTTGGACAGATTTGCACCAACAGGCAGAAGACAGCATCAAAAGTCGTAGTATTCATGCAATTTTAACGTCAACCCACTCTTTGTGAACGCTTCTCTGTGAATTTCTCAATGCTTTGCCCTTGCATCAGTGGCTTCCCGTCTTCCAGTGTTGATGATCTGCTATGGGAGGCTTTGAGGCTCACTCTCTAACCCTGAATCATTGAGCAAAATCAGTCATGTCTCAGTGCTGTGATCCCTGTGCTAAATGAAAAAGGAAAAGAGTAGGGGCTGGGGAAAGAGAGGTATAACATTTCCTGTCTGCCTACTATGTGCCAGGTACGGTCTAGGTGTTTATATGTTTATCTTATTTAACACTCATTGCAGTTTATGACACAGACTGGCAATGACCAAGCTGGGGGCTGAACTAGGTATCTGTGCCTGGAAAATCCATCTCTTTTTACCGGGACAGAAAATAGGAGCCTCCTATGTGTGCTGTTCACTTTCTTTGTCTCTTGTGCTCCACCCTTCCCCCACCCCATTCTTTCACACATTGACTTTGTGTTCATCTTTTCCCAGTAATTAGTAAATTACAACCCCTGCATCTCAAATTCTTGACATTCATTTGCTGTTTCCCAGTAATTCATTCCATTTGGTATTTGCTTTGAAAACGACACAGAAGTGCTCGCTAATGCGGCACGCACTCCCTTGCCTGGATGAGGCTCTTCACCTCATTTATCACATTGCGTTGCTGGTCCTGAAGGCTGACAGGCAATTCAGGCTTTCTGAATGCAATTCAGGCATTGATTTTAATCTATAAAGCTTTGGCGTCTGGGTCCTGGCTGCCATGGAAATGAAATCGCTTCTTGGATACTTTTCTACATGCTGCTGCTAACTGTTCTGAAATGCAGGGCTCGGAGAGACATTTGTGTGCTGCTTCTGATGTAAAAATGTCCAATGTGAATAGCTTCTTAACTTTAGCCATTCTTGTTGACGTGGAAAAGGAATCCGGAGCAAGGACACATGCATGGAATGTGCTTGCATTCATAGGCCTACACTCTGAATTTATTGATAATATCGGGTGAAAACTAAACTTAAAAATACAGACTAAGAGATGGCCATCACATCTGGTTTGCAAACAGGAGATCCCTCAGCCCGAACAGGACAGTGGGTGCCAGGAAGCTAATGGGGAAGCATGGTGTTTAGACTCTCGTGTGCCATCTGATTTTCTCTCATGCGCACGGGGGAAGTCGGTGGCAGGAAAATGATTCTGAGATGCGTGCTTTGTCGGGATGGGGATGGGAAGTGTGAAAGTTTGGTGCTTGCACTGAAAGTGCGCCAACAGGCAGTGAACACGCCCCCTTCCCCGCCACCCACCAGGGGGAATATGACACCACCTTTGTTCCAGTTGGCCTGGGAGTCTGGGAGAAGGTGAGGAAGATTGGAACTCTAAGGAGGATTTAAATGCTCTCCGCCAGTGTTCTGCTTTCATTCTCCTCACTAGAAGGTCCTGGTTCTCTATTTTACTGCTCACGTGGCATCCATTTCAAAATGCAATTCCTTGCTTCAACTTTTTAAATTCCATGACATTCTTTGCATTAGCAAAGAATGTGACAAGGCAGTTGACATGTTGACATATATCCCTAAAAGGACAGAGCTTTAATTTTTTAAAATAAGAATGTATCCAAAAGTCAGAGACTTGAGTGAAAGTAGAAATGGGAAAGGATGAACCTGAGGCATTTTCTAGTAAAAAATGACAGTTGAATCCACTGTGTGGCTTTAGTTTTCCATAGGAGAAGGCTGGTGGACCATGACTCAGTATAGAGAGCTGGCTGGAACATGGATCAGCCTAAAACATCACTCCATACGAAATGTTTGCTAGCACATATAACTTGGCCTGCAGATGCCCATCTCAGCTCCCATGAGCAGTTAAGGATAAACTTGACTACACTTTCTCAGGATCGCCCGTCCTTCTCCAATCATCCAGTTCTGTTTAGAAAGTCACTGTGAAAATCTTACCAGCACTAAGAACTGCATGTATAATGTTGGCAATGTTCTCTGTAGGGTTTAGTTTTAGCAAGGCCAGGTCACGCTGGGAGACGGCGCTAACATCAGCCTGGTAAATGCACACTGACTTTCTTCCAGACTGCAAACGATGGCTCTGTTTGTAAAACATCAAAACAACTGTGTGATTAAGTCAGTTCGGTCAAGAATCTCTCGGGGAGGAACATAATGACAGACTGGCTAGTCACTGTTTTTTTTTTTTTTTACTTTTCCAATGTGCCCTGTGTGGCCTTAGGTACTGGAGGAGTAGGCAGTGGGTAGGAACAATGAACTCGCTTTATATTAGCCAATGCCAAGCCGCTCCTTGTAAAACCAAGGAGATAGCCACAGCATCAGGGAGGGCCATGTGCAAGGCGGGATAATCGGCTGAGCGCTGGAACGAGCACCTGAACACCCTAAGCATCACCACAATTATGAGGCCTTTGCTCTGCCTACATGTTTCCTCCCCGGAAAAGACTGCTCAGATTCTCATCCACATTCTCAGATGTATCGGCCACCGACTGGGGGTTACAGAGATTCTCCCTTCGCTGAGAACAGCCCTGACTCATGGGGATGGGGCCCCAGCAGTCCTGTGTTACATGGCCCACTTCCCTACATACCTGTCAGATCCGGGGGAAATAAACCTACAATGGACAGATCAGGGCCCCACCTTCCTATCCACAGGGGTGGGTAAAGATGTTAGTAGTTTGTTGGGGCGCCTGGGTGGCTCTGTCGGTTAAGCATCCAGCTCTTGGTTTCGGCTCAGGTCATGATCTCACGGCTTCATGGGTTCAAGCCCCACATTAGGCTCTGTGCTGGCAGCCCAGAGCCTGCTTGGGATTCTCTTTCTCCCTCTGTAGCTGCTCTCCCCCCACTCATGCTTTGTCTCTCTCAAAATAAATAAATAAACTTAAAATAAATGTTAGCGGTTTGCTCACAACTATCAATTGCCCTTTGAAGGCAACCAAAATGTAAATGGGTCCACCTGGCATGGGTGAGCCAGGCTCATTTGAGTATTTCTACAAAGTTGGAGCTAAAAGAGCGTCGTCTCTCTTCTGGGGGTGGAAACCGTGGGGCAGGACCTTAGCCCTGTGAGCAATCCTATCCTCCACCAAGCCGGAGATGCTGGTCTGCCATTCAAGGCAGTGATGAGAGATGGACAGACCCAGGGTCCTGGAGACATTTGAGTCTTGGGCCCAACAGCTCCTTCCCTCTTGTGTTGGCAGTTATATGAGGCACCCCCTTATCCTTCCAATAAATTCTCTTCTGCCTGAGCTAAGTAGTGTTGGGTTTCTATCACCTGAGGCCAGCGTGACATATTGGCAAATTTTCTCTTCCTGACAGCTGACCTGTCCCACAATTAGATGACTCTGTGTGTGTGTGTGTGTGTGTGCGCGTGCGTGTGTGACAAATCATCCATTTGTCCCCTCTTTCCTCAACCTGTTGTATGTGGCACTCAGGTGTTCAAGATTTCTTGAGGACACCATTCCTGTGACCCAAAGTTCACCTTGGCATTCCTGTCCCCTGCCACAGTCCACATCCTTATCTTCCCTCTATGCGTGGAATTCTGTGTCTCCTGGCTCAGTACCTTCCCATCCTTTTATTACATTCCCCTGCCTCTGTGGTTGCTTGGGATTTCTGGCAGATAAGTGTGCAAAATTGGCAACTATGCCCCCTTATCCATCCAGGACTGTGAACTCTTCCTGTCTCCAAGAATTTTAATAAACATCCTATGTTCCTCCTCTCCCTTTCCTCTGTTAGCGTTAGAGCCAGGCCCTTGGACAATTAAAAATTATCTCCCTTAAAAAAAAAAACAAACCTAAGGGAGCCTGCTTTAAGGCTTCATTTTGGAACATTTGACCTTGATTTCAATAGACTTTAAGATTTTATTTCTGAAGATGATATATAGAGGCCCTTAACATTCATTCTCAGATTTAATACTCACCATCTCCCCATATGGCAGACATTTTTTTTGGCTGCAGAGCATCTAAATTTCTTTCCTATATTTGTGAAATTAGTGGGAGACAGAAAGCTCTCCTATGGGAACTATTAAGGGTTGATAGTCACTCTTCTAGCCTCACGTGCAGCTACAGCCTAAGCACCCAGGAGATGCGTGCATCTGGGCTGAGAATCTGAAACTAATTAGTCAAAGAAGGGATCATGGATTAACCACTCTGTTGGTGGCAGCAAAGACAACAACATCCAGTCTGTAGGGGCAGCCCTGGCCTTGGGGCCTCCAGTGGGCTCCAATGCCCAATAGCATGGCGGCAGTCTCCGTGTTGGACAACTTCTTTGGCATTGATCTTGGCTAAGGATGGGCTACACGAGCTCCATTTTCTCAATGTGGTTCTCCAGCCTTTCCCAAGGATTCTGTAATGTCCCCAGTACCCTTTATTTATTTAAGTTTCTCACCGCTAGAAATTATTTTTTTAGTGTTTGTGTATTTTTTTGAGAGAGAGTGAGCACAGGCAGAGGAGGGGCAGAGAGAAAGAGAGTGAGAGAGATAGAGGATCTGAAGCAGGCTCTGTGCTGACATCAGTGAGCCCCGATGTGGGGCTCGAGCTCATGAACCATGAGATCATGGCCTGAGCTGAAGTCAGACGCTCAACCAACTGAGCCACCCAGTGTCTCTAATAGTTAGAAACTATTATTGATGCACCTTCAAAGTGTTCCTGATAGGGAGAAATTTATTTTTTTCTTGTAGCACAAATGTGAGATATATAATCTGAAAGGGTAACACACGTAAGATCTAGTTGCTTCACCGATGAGTGAGCCGAACTGACTTCCAGCATCCATGATTCGATTCAGCTTTATTCTCTCTTATGAAATGGTAGCAGGCAGCTGTTTTTTTTTAGGGGGGGCGGGAACACAAAGGGGAGATACAGCTGATCAACGGAAGCTGTGGTGGAAGTGATGGAAGTACAAAGAAAGGAAGAGATGGTTTCTATCTGGAAAGTAACTTTATACATGACTTTAGTCCTGTGCCTAAAAAAGAATCCTAGATCTGATGGGATCACTTCAGCGATGCTTCTTCTTCTGTATGGGGGAAATTATATTCCTGGAATTCATATTATATGTGTATATTTGGTTTATCAACTAAATCAGGATGGTATTGACAAGGAAAAGAGATGCCATCAGTGGAAATGTTGAGACGACAGACATAATGGTCAGCCTGAGGAATAGAGACTCAGATATTCTAGAAGCCCTTGGGGTCTATCAGGCACTGGGATACCTGTGGTGGTGTCAAATGCACAGCACTCCTTCCTTCTTCCAACCAGAGTCTAGTTCTTTTTCCTCGGGTCCAAAGCTGGAGACCGACAAGTGTCAACATGCCTGCCACTTGCTCGCACCCCCCTATTTATGCATCTGGCGACACATTCCACATTTGCACACATTCTTACAGGGGTGATTTCCATAGCAACAGTAGGAGTCTAAAAAAGGCACCTGAGTGATGCTTTAAAGATAAATCACCCTCTTTAAGAAGTCTTCCCTCTGGGGAGCGACAGCCTATCGCCTCTTAGAGTCTCTTAGCTTTCTGCCACTTGTGTACATTTCTAACCACAGCTCACTGTCTTCCAGCTTAATTAATTACAAACACTTTAGCCTCCTTTTTAGGCCAGGAGATAAAGAGAGATCCCTGCTGGACAGCTGTGGTTTACAAGTGTTTTATGAACCGAGAAGGAAGGAGGAGAAAAAAACTTGCATGTTCTGGGTGCCACCAGACACCGGCCACTTTTACTTATTTTGTCTCATTTTCGTGGTGGCCCAAGCGGAACAAGGACACCTCTGCATTGTGGGCCGAGCCTGTGCAAAACTGGCAAATCTTACATCCAACCTTTCATTCCTGTACCTCATCCCTAAGATAAGCCTGAGAAGGGAAAGCATGTAGTTAGGGTGTGCGTGGGGCAGGGGACGCAGGTGTTGGCGGGAGAGCTGAACACACGGGATTCGGGCTGGCTGTTCTGTTTCCAAATCCTTCGTCTCATTAGAGCAGAGGGGACGGAGGGAGGAAAGACTGGCACCGATTTATTTTCTGAGCTGAGGGGTCATGCCCTGCCAGCACAGGATATTAACTAATTGGGATTTGCTTCCTTGACACTTATCTGCCAGCCTCAATGAGTTCTCGTCTTTTTTTTTTTTTTTTTTTTGATTTAAAGAAATTTGTACTCAGCGTTATCTTTAAAAAAATTTTTTAACGTTTATTCATTTTTGAGAGACAGAGAGAGACAGAGCATGAGCGAAGGAGGGGCAGAGAGAGGGAGACACAGAATCTGAAGCAGGCTCCAGGCTCCGAGCTGTTAGCACAGAGCCCGATGCGGGGCTCAAACTCACGAACTGTGAGATCATGACCTGAGCCGAAGTCAGACGCTCAACAGACTGAGCCACCCAGGCGCCCCCTCAGCGTTATCTTTTTAAACAAAGCATTAGTAATTTTTCAGCTCCCTATAAGAATCTCCATTTTTTGGGACTCTATCATCATCATTTTTTTTTATTTTTTATTTTTTTTAGGTTTTGCCCTTTTGCGCACATAGAGAAAAAAGGTTTGTCTCACCTGTATTGCAAAATTCAATTCATTCATTTGTTCGTTCATTCATTCATTCACACAGGTATTTAAGAGCCTCCTCCTTTGTGTCAGTCATGGTGCTTTGGGCTGAGAAATGCAAATGGGCGTGGGTCTTGTCATCGAATTGAAAGAAAGAAATTAGTTAATTATACAAGTATATAACTACAAATTGTGAGAAGGGCAACTGTGATCATGTCAGAAGTGCTATGGCACAGCCCCCGTTTCCCCCACATTCCACCATTAAGATCTTCCCATTTGAAGGATGGATGCGTTAGCACATTAAGACATCCACCGTGAGTAAGTTCGATCACATTGTTTTCCTCCAAACAGATACATGAAATCAGTGTCAGAGGATTTATGGACCCGATGAATAAAGGAACATTTTGAGAACATTGGACATTATTTGCCAGAAAAGGAAGGAGAAGGACACAGAATGAGAAGCCAAGAGCACAGGAAACAGATCTGTCCTGAGGAGGGCCTTACCCAACACTGCACATACCTAGAGAAAGGATAAATATAAGGTACAGGGAATGGTCTTACTTTCACTTGTCGTTAGTACCTGAGCTATTCAAAGCCAATTTTCAGTGACTTCAGATTAATAATAGACACAGGTGTTTGGCATTCACTCTGAAACCAAGTGGCATCTTTTTATTAGAGGTTTTCCAGATGGCTGCATTCAATTCTGCCAGCCACACAGATGGGAAGGGTTCCCTTACCTGGAGGAATCTGCATATCCCTTCTCTTGTTACTTGTCAACGGTGGTCTCCTAAATGAGATAACACAGGATATGGTTGAGTTAAATGAATGTTTTTTTTTTTTCCTGGTTATGACTTACTCTCTGGTTATGGTTTCTTCCTGGTTATGTCCTTAATCCCTCATCTTATCAGATGAGATCAAACAACATGTAAACTTGAAGTCTCTCCCCCTTTTCCCTTATTTTACCCTGAAGCCCAAGCCAGAACTAATTATGAGAAATCAGCTCCTTGGTTTGCTTTCTCCTGGGCTTCCACCTGGCCCTGAATTCCCCTCCGGATAAAAACACCTCCGAAGATGCAGGCTCAGCCAACACTGTTTTACCTTTCTAAAGGCAGAAGTGAAAAGAGAGTTTCCCCAGGATTAATTCTCATTCCGTCACCCTTTCCACCAGGATTTCTATTGCCAGGCCTTGGGAAGGGTGTGTTGATCCTCAGCTAAGCCCATGTAAAATCCTTCCTAAGTTCAGAGTCGGGGAAAGAGATAATGCAAACACTCTTTCAACTTTCATTTGGGACATTTCATGTTGTGTAAGGAGCTAATGTGAGTTTCCTCTAGAATTCCCCCTTCTCTTAATTCAAACAAGATCCTGAAGTTCTCTTGGGGTCTGAATTTCAGTGGGATTTTGCTTTATGTAGGTTGGAACCCTTGCATGTTTTTCAACTTCATTTTAACTTAAGACATGTCAAGGAGCTCTGTCTCTGGGCCTGGCATGGAGTGATCCTGAAGTGTAGAACTATGTCATACAACATCTCAGCTACCATATGGCTTGTCGATAGCCTTTGCAAAATAAAAATTGAATTAATCATTCAAGTATAAGGCAACCGCTCTCCTTTCAGGAAATTTGGAATCTAGTGAGAGAGATAAAGGCATGGCACACATAAAAAAAGATACCCAGGGGCGCCTGGGTGGCTCAGTCAGTTAAGCGTCCAACTTCGGCTCAGGTCATGATCTCGCTGCTTGTGGATTCAAACCCAGCACTGGGCTCTGTGCTGACATTGGACTCTGAGGCTGCAGCCTGCTTCAGATTCTGTCTCTGTCTCTCTGCCTCTCCCCTGCTTGTGCTCTGTCTCTCGCTGTCTCTCTCTCAAAATACATACATACATACATACATACGTACGTACATAAAAATTTAAAAAAAGATACACAAAGTAGTGTGGTACAATGGGAAGTGTTTTAGGCTGGAAATGAAGAGCCTATGTCAGAGTTGTGGTTCTGACATTTATAGATGGTTTATTGACTCAACATTACTTCCCTGAACCTCCCCCCCCCCCCCCAGTTTTCTCACCTGCAATGTGAAAAATTGGACTAAATACTATTGGGTGACTCCCCATAATTTCTACCTGCAGATTATATTTCAAATGTATCCTCTTGTTTCCATGTTCACTATTACTCCTGTCCGAGCTACCACCGGCTTGTTCCTCTAGCATCGTAAAAGCCTCTGGTCTCCCCACTCCCAGTTTTGCCATCCTAGAGTTTATTGTTGCAGCCAGAGTAACCTTTTGAAAATACAAATCATGTTATCACATGCCTCTCCCCTACTACCTAAAATCCTCCAATGGCTCCCCACTGCACTTGGAAAAACATAAACCACATAGCTGGTGGCTTCCATAGCCCGATCTCTGATTATCTCTTTGACCTTGTCAACTTGTGCTCTCCGCCTCATCCACGATGTGATTACCACCTTTTTTGTCCCAAACCATGCCCGTAGCCCTCCTATTCTTCCATCTAGAAAATTCCCTTCCCAATGACATGGGTCTTCTGGCCTTTTTGCCCTAGGCATTCCTATTCTCTTTCTCTCCCTCAAAGTAGGACCATGAACCAAGGAGTTAAGGAGCAGAAATCAAGATTGGGTTCCAGTCTAACTGAGAAAGTAAGTGGCGAGTTACCTAAAGGTTTCTAATTTGAGAGGTTAATGGAGGCAGGAGAAAAAAAAGAGAAGAGGTTTGGGACATGTTAAAGGAACTTCCAATGGATAGTTTAATAAACGCTTGTCTTCCTTTAAATCCTCCCCTTATCTAGAACACATAAGCCTTTTTTCACAGAGAAGATGGTAAGCCCATTATGGCTAAACTTGTTGCTATATTCAGTGTCTGATTTGATCGGTCAGTGCCCTGTTCTTATTGGTCAGTGCCCAGCTCATCCAAATGTTAACTTTTTTAATATCATGGCCGCTAGTGGCTTTTCAAGTGTCCTGCTTTCCCTTTCTGAACCATCTCCTGTTCTACGCTAGAATGCCGTCCCTAGTCAGAACTTTTCAACCTTTTCCTCCCAGGGACCTATAAAGGTAGAAATTCCTAGCTTTGAGGTTGTGGACGAAATTTCTTTCAAGACTCTTCTTTAAGCCTTACAATTCATCAAAATGTGTATTCTTCATAAAAAAAATCTCTATTTGTTTTCATATAAAAAATATGTTTTAAACTGCTCTCAAGGTTTGCAGTTTAAAGAACAGGTACTTGCCTTAAAGGTCCTTGCAGCTTAAAGAACAGGCTTGGAAGTCAGACCGCGAAGAGTTTAGTTCCCTGTTCTTCAGCTTACTCATTGTGTGACCTGGAGCGAGTTACCTGACCTCTCTGAGCCTCCATATTCCTTATATGGTTGTTGAGCACATGAGAAATATTCTATGGATGGTGAGCACCCTGAGGGCCAGAGTCTGTGTTTTGTCCATCTTCATATTCCTGACAGAGACTAGAAGAGTGTCCTGTCCACAGAAGTCACTTTATATGCATTCATTCCTCTACAGCAGACATATGTGCACCTACGGTTATCCAGTTTTTACCACTAGATGGAGAGCATGCATCCTAGGATTTTTAATCCATTAGTGATAGAGCAAACACTTGTCTATAGTGTCTTAGCCAAATCAACCTATTTGTTAATGGCAATCTTATTAAAACTAGCTCTCAAAAATGCAACCGTAAGACAACTTTCAGAGCTAATTGTTCTTAACATAGCTGAAAGGCAAAAGCAAGGGAGAAACACTAACTTCAGGATAGCACTTACCTCTGGAGATGGGATAAATTGGAGTTGGGTGGGAGCGGGGAGCTCTAAATGTGTCTAACCACTGACTTATCTCAAAATAGATTCCAAGAAAATATGTCGAAAAGTGTCAACCTTGGAGTAATTCTGGGTAGCAGTAGTGAATACGCACGAGTGTTTCTCCGTGTTTGAAAATTTTCACACTTGCATTTTTTTTTTAAAGCGAGGGAAAAGACTCAAAGATGAAATTTACGCTCACGGTTTCTATCTCTACACATGCTCCCTAACGAGCTCTTCAATGTTTTCCTCAGAAAGCTGCAATTTGCAACAGAATCTACACCATAGCAAAAACCATGCAGTGCCTTTCCATGTGGTCTCTCCCCTTGCCACCTTCCTACTGAACCTTACGTTTTTGCCCTGAAGTCACGTCCTTTAAAGATTATCACCTCAACTCAGTTGGCTAATTAGTCCAAACTGGGTTGCTCTCAACTAATTTGAAAGATGTAGAAAAACTGTTTTGCCTGTCTGTTCTGATTACTATTGCTACATAACAAACTACCCCAAACCTTAGTGGCATGAAACACCCATTTTATTAGGCTCATGGAAATTTGCTCCATGATAGGTGGGGCCTCGAGTTGGAAGACTTAAACTGAGGGGTGACTTGGCAGGTGGAAGTAATTTGCTGGTTAGGGGATGGAAATCAATTGGGGGGGGGTGTCTTTTCCCACGTGTCCAGTCGTTGATGCTGGCTGTCACCTGAGACTTCAGCTGGACTGTTGTACCTTCTGGTTAGAAACAAGTCCCTATGGTTGGCCTGGATTCCAGGGGAGGGGACAGAGATACAGTACTCTCAATAAAAGGGGTGTCAAAGAATTTACAGGCATATGGTAAAACTCTCACAATATCCTCTCAACTCTGCTATTACAATAAAGTGAAACTGATAAACCTGGATCCCACTCCCTCTTTGTCCACTCAAGTGATCTACATGGAGGACCATTTGAGTATATCCACTAAATTGTCTGGGAACATATCTGGTCAAGTTCAGGCAACTCGGGTTTAAACTAACACGGTAATTCTTTTTATCAGCCCTGTTGCTTTTGAAAGCTGATCGGTTATTTTTTACGACCAGTACACGTAAAAGTGTGCATCATAAATAACATTTATAATAAGACTTCCACCACACATGAGATGGTCTCAAAGGGGAACTTTGTTAATTATCTATTGCTGCGTACTAAATTAGTCTAAAACTCGGTTGCTTTAAACAACAAACATTTGGGATCTCACAGCTTCTGTGGGTGAGGAGTTTGCGAACGGTGCAGCTTAGTGGCTCTGGCTCGGGGTCTCTCGTGGGGTTGCGGTCAAGAGGTTGACCAGGGCTGTCGTCTGAAGACTTCCCTGAGGCTGAAGAATCCGCTTCCAGCATGGCTCACTCACTTGGCTGCTGGTAAGAGGCCGCAGCTGCTTATTGGTTCTCGGCAGGTGACCTCAGTCCCTCCACACGTGAGTCTCTTCATGGGACTGCTTTAGTGTTCTCGTGACATGACGGCTGGCTTCTTCCAGAGTGAGCGATCCGAGAGAGAGAGCGAGGAGGAAGCCATCGTACCTTTTATGTTCAAATCTTTGTAAGTGACACCAGGTCACAACTGCCACATTCTGTCCATTAGAAGTGAGTTACTAAGTCCAGCTCAGACTCAAGGGGAGGGGAGCTAAGGCTCACCTCTTGAAGGGAGGCATATCAAAGAATTTGTGATTATATATTAAGACTACCACAGGGAGTTTGAAGGAGAGGTTCCTGTCACTCTGTCCTGAAGGGATCTGTCTCAGGACGGCTGTTTTTATTCATGCAACCAGTGTGGGGAAACAGGTCATTTCCATATGGAAAATCAGATTTCCACTTTGCCATTCAGATGGGAAGCAGACTTGAGCAATGCTCTCTCCTGCTTGCTCATATCTTTGTAGGACGGGAGCTATGATTCTTGCCAATAAAAGCTTGGGGAATGCTTTAACACGTTGTGTGTTTTATCTTTACACATGATTGTGTCAATATTATGGGAGGTGTGGGCACTCCAGTCCCCATTCCAACCACCTCATTGACACTAGGGTTAATTTGGCCACCCAAGTTGCCTGGACAGGCGTGTCCTTCCTCACACTCCATTTTTCTATTACGTGTCTTGCAAAACTCTAAACTTGAATGGTCAGGATGATAGATGAGGCCGTGCTTCAGGCCAACGAAGATCATGAGATGCAGAAAAATTGCCATTCCAAAAAACCAAACCCAGTGATGTGAAGTGCAATCCTGAGTAACTCTTTCTCATCCTTAATGAGAGCAGAAAAGAAGCGATTGTTCATCTATCTGAGAAAGGGAGACCTAAGTGCACTTAATTCAAGTATCTTTAAGATCTTCTATGAATCCTAACTTGGGAAACGCCAGTCCTTAGGACGGAATAGCCAGGTCCCTGACAGGAAGGTGGGGGTAATTCCCTTCAAGGAAAAAGAGTCGAATTGTATCTGGTTCTGGATCTAATTCAACCTGACTACTTAGCAGTAAAGATAAATTGAACCCACAGAGAAAACTGAAAATAGCATTTTCCTGGCAAGTCCTTCAATGGACTTAGTGTGTTTAGATTTATGAGGGGGTGAATGACCTTCTCTGCCTTGGTTTTTCACATTTTCGTGTTTCCAGGACTGATTTTCCATCTGGCCTAACCAGAGCCTGAAGTTGCTGAATCAAGCAGAGCCGATAGGTCTGACTTGAACTGGCTGGGACAGAACCGGGTAAGACAAATAGGCTCCTTTCTGAAAGGCCTATCAAGCAGAAACCTGGGCCTCCCTCCTCCCCGCCGGCCTCAGAGCCTAACCCTGTAACAGAACATGGAGCAGGATCAGGCCTGGGGGAGTGTCCGTCCAAGAAGCTGGCTGTGTGAAAAGGAAGGATGTCATTAAGTGCAAGAACGTTGTCACACAGACCTGGTTCCCTTCTCAGAGTCCTGGGCTGCCAGGGCCAGAGAAGGCTAGGTGGTCAACTTATTTCCAGCAGCCCCAGAGAAACACAGAAGAGGGCAAGTTTCTCTAAGCCCAAGAAGGGCTCAGGAATCGCAGAGCACTCTTTGACTTTGGAGGTACCTGACGGAAGTGACAGAAAGACACTGCAGCAGAAAGCAACCAGACGGAGTAGGGTCATTGACGTTCCCAGAATGCCAGTAACCGGAGATGCCCTCTAGGTTCCCCAGGCTAGCAGGGAAGGAAAACAAGAGAGAACATCCAGAATTCACTTGGATTGAATTGAACTTGGATGAAAAGACAGAAACACGGAGGGTTTGTAGCAATGAATAAGATTGTGTGTGCTTTGAGTATTTTTTTTTTTAATTTGAGAGAGAGAGAGTGCGAGTTGGGGACGGGGCAGAGAAAGAGAGAGAGAATCTTAAGCAGACTCCACGCTCAGCGTGGAGCCCAACATGGGGCTCGATCCCACGACCCTGGGATCATGACCTGAGCCGAGATCAAGAGTTGGATGCTCCACCTACTGAGCCACTCGGGCGCCCCAAGACTGCATGTTCTCACGTTAAGCACGTGAAGTCTCATTACGGAAAATAATGTGCTATTTCTTGCACACCCGAGTTTGTGGCTTACGAAAATTAGAACCTGCACCATTCTCTTTCTCTCTTATACCTTTCCCTCTTTTTCATGTCACACAGAGGGAAGCAGCTGTTTGGGTTTAGTGTATCTCTCAGCGTCTCAGGATGTGACTGTGGTCATGCAGTGTGAAGTAACAGCACCAGAAAGTCTTCCAGATGAGAGGCCAGAAAATATTTTCTTTAAAGGGCCAGGCAATACATATTTTAGGCTTTGTAAACTAGACAGTCTCTGCAACCCTCCACCGCTACCACCATAGCACAAAAGCAACCGTAGACAATGCGTACGTGAATGGGCACAGCCGTGTGCCAATAAAACTCTACTATGGACACGCCACTCTGAGTTTCATATAGTTTTCACGTGTCACAAAATCTTCTTCTTCTTTTGACTTTTTGCAAGTGTTTAAAAATGTAAAAACTATTCTTAGTTTGCAGGCCATACCAACACAGTGGCGAGCTGAATTTGGCCCCTAGGCAGCGGTTCACCAACCCTCATTTCAGACTGACCACAGCTCTCCCAACGGGGAAGGGATTAATTTATGCACGTTCATGGCTCTGGGTAAAACGGTCTGATTCCTTAGCAAAATGCCCAGGAGATAGCATCACCCTAGAAATTACAGAATCTTGTCTCGTGGGCTCTCTCTGGGGATTGGCCTTCTTAAGTAGCTCCAAGGCAAGTGACTAGCTTTACACCTGACTTTACACCTGACTTAGGTCAACTCACATTCAAGCTGCTACTGTGTTGGCAGAAGGTATCGGCTGGGCTCTAAGCCCCAGGAAGATGGGGCTCATGTCTGCTTTCCCTGCTGCTATATTGCTGGGGTCTAATGTAGGATCGGACACAGAGTAGGCATTAAACAAACGTTTGTTGCTTGAATGGCTGAATGATTGAAAAGCCCTTTGCAGCCCTTTTCAGCACTGTTTTACTCCAACTTACACGAGTTATACAACTCTCACTCTAAAAATGCCTGTACCAGTGATTTAGGATTCAGAAGACTCATCATGCATAAATAGAAGAGTTTCTTCAAAAGTTGGACCAAAATTCCATGTCAGTGTGAAATTACAAAACCACTGCGAGTTCTGTTTCAGAGAGGACCTGTCTGCACCAAGAAGCTGAAGACCAGTAGCTGCAAATATCAGAGACTGTTCTCGGTAAGGCAGGTCCCACCTGAGCCTCCCTCCTGACGCTAATTTTTACCCCTGGAGATGGCCTCCACTATTATGCCCATGACATGAAAAAAGCCACCTGGGAAACTTATCAGGGACGCAGGATACGGGAGGAGCCAATCGTGAAAATCGCTTTGCTCTGTGCTAAGTTGGCAGGTCTCTCCCCATTAAGCCATCCAACATCCAGGCAGAAGAGAGCAAACTCAGGGACCACACAGCTTGTGGCTACCTTAGTTCAGCATGTAATGTGAATAAGCTTCACAGCTCTCCTTTTAAAGTGTTCTTTTTTAAATCCCAAGTAAATTTGCAAAGGGAATCACGAGAACGTGAGAGACTTTGGGACGGTAACTAATACGTGGTACCAAGGCGAAGCAAAAGAAAAAGATCAAAGATTAGCTTCTCTAAGCTGGGTGGCACCTTGGCACAGAACCCTGGGAACAGATGCCGGCTGATTTGAATTAAAAAAGAGCAGAAGTAACCAAAGATAAGAAATAATTGGCTAAAAGATACAAAGCCATACTTCTGACCGGGAACAATAAAGTTTTCCAAGCAGATGTTAGAATAACTGCCTTTTTAAAAAACAACTCCAAGGAAAACTAGGAAAAGAGAAGCATTGTTAAATATTTTCCTCCAAAGTTTAAATTAAGACATGGTCAGAGAAGAGGAGACCCCTTCCCAAGCCTCAGCAGGATAAATCAATCTAGTGGAGGCCTTTGTGTTCCTGGAGAATGATGTCAGAACCCATCCCAGGAAGAAGAAAGAAATGTTTGCGCTAAAGGTCACTTGAGAACTGTAAGGATAAATGCTATTTGTAATGACTTAAAAAGGCTTCCAGGAAGGAGAGGAGTCAACTCAGTGTTTTAGAATCAATGAAAAAGGTAAATCTCTCCTGGTTGAAAACTTTCAGGGTCATATGGACATTCTAGAGAGTCCATGAAACTTTGAGGGGAAAGAATCCAAGAGTATGATTATGGAAAATCTATGTTATAGTGTTTAACTCTTAAAAGCATATTGTGCGTTCACATATGTGTCAGTCATGGAAAAATAATTGGGAAAGTTTCTGACAGCAAGCAGAAGGCAGAGACTAACAATCCCTCCACCTTGTTTATTGACCCTGGGAGTCTTAGGTTGATCAGATATTCATGGGGCATGGCGGTATCTAGGGGTACAGAGGAAAGAACGCTAGTCCGTGGTACAGAAGACCTGGGTCACATTCCCGCTCCATTGCCTTCTATCTTTGAGCACTGCTACACGTTTCAAAGCCTTACCTCCCCATTAGTTAAGGGAAGATGATGAGTGTTCCTTGTAGGGTTATGGATTAACGAAGTCCCTACATAAAGGGGACACATAGTCGGTGCTCAGTAGGTGGATTTAAGTTTGTTGCATTTGAATCAACCCGGTAGCTAATTCATAGAGCACTTACTATGTGTAAGTACTTTATTCACACCGTCTAGATCTTTCCAACAGCCCTATGACCAGGGGGGATTGTTATCCCCTTATGCATATAAGGAAACTGAGGCTTAGAAAGGTCAGGAAACTTGCTCACGGTAAAACCTGGCGAGTAGCCAAGCCAGGCAGCCTGGCTCCAAACCCCCACCCTTACTTGACCTAAAATAGGGAAGAGAGAAAGTGAGCAGACTTGTCTTCTTCTTTGTTTCTGTTTTGACACAGGCGAAGAGATGAGGAGATTTGCCCCTAGTAGCTTAAATAGCTACTAGCCTCATTCCAATGACAAAAGTTAAAGAGGGTGGCCTGAAATATAAAAAAGAAAGTAATAACTGACACTTCATGGCCCAGGCGGTGTTCTAGGTGCTCTATTATGTGGCTTCATTGATTTTCTCAATAAGCTTAGGAGGAAGGTGCTATGTATCATCTTGTCCACCTTGTGGAGGCTGTTAAGTGAGCATGTGGCAGAGGCCGGCTTCAGACCAGCCACCAGGGCTCCAAGACCACACTCAACCATCGTGCTGTGGACACTCTCCGCTTTAGGCTTTCAGCAGCAAGCTGACAAGCAATTATTGGCATGCTCTTGCTAGGTCCTAGGGAGGGGAGGAGAAATGTAGCTTCAGAGAGAACAGTAAATTGAAGTCGGAAGAAAAATAATATTTATTGACAGCTTATAATTTCAGTGAATAAGGACACTTTAAGTTAATAATGTCCTACCTAGGGTTCCAAGTCCTTGGACTTCACCAAAGATAATAACAGGGGTGTAGGGGCTCTTTTTAATATTTCAGAATGTCTATTATTATGGCGCTTATCATAGAAAACAGTCTCTGTATATGGTAACAAAGCCTTAAAGAAGAAAACTTTTAGAGAAACATTTCGTTTCTAGACTTGAACACAGGTTCAAGGATTCTTAATCCTGGAAACAAGTGAATTTTTGTCCTGTTAGAGCTGAAATCATCCTTGTAGATATCAGATTTGCCCTAAGAGAGAAGATACCCCATTATCAACGAGAACTCAACAAGACATAAAGACTTCGAGAAAGAAGTTGCCGACAGACGTGAAAGGCAATTTTAGCCATTTACTTGGAATTGCCAGTCACCGTAGGAGCCGAAGAGGCGTTTTTCTGCCAACTGGTTGAAGCTCGTGCCAGAATGATCCTGCTGTTTCTTAATTGTCCTAAAAGCTTGTAGCCAGCAATTTCCCTGCCAAGCCTGACCTCACTTTCATGTTTTTATAATATGCAGATCACGAAGTGTCCCATTCAGAGTGGGAAAACGAGAAATTACTTCCTTGTCCTTCCTCTCTTTGGAACTTACCACCTCATCTGTGCAGTGTCTCCCTATAAAATAACACTTCAGTGGCCATCTCAAAACCTCAGGTGCCATTTAAAAAAAAATCTTTGAGTTTCGTTTAATGGATGATTAATCCTCACAGCAAATTTATAAGGTGAAGGAGGGGAAAGCAGTGTTATTCCCACTTGTGAGTGATAAGCTAACAAAATTATGAGTGATAGACATAAAAACCTATGTGTGATGTATTAAGTTGCAAATTGCAGATGAAATATAGAGTGTGCTCTCATTTTTGTAAAAAAAAAAAAAAAGTCACACAGCTCTGTGTGTGTGCGCACATATGTAGGGGGCGGTGGGGCGGGCTGTTAAAACATGGCCAAAAATAACAGCATTCACTCTAATGTCACCAATGTTACCTCCTGAGGTACGAGTGAGTAAAAGGGGCTACCAACAAGAACGTTCACTTCTTATATCTCTGTACCTTTGTATTGTTTTTGTGTTTAACACTAAACATATATTCTTTTTATAAATTCAAGATACTTTTTAAAAGGAAAAAAGAGTGTGGTAGATAATAAATGTTCCACATGTTGGACACTCTTATCTAGTTTATTCTGTTGGATACATATTTTCAGAGTGATTTCAAAGAGATGTTGGGAAAACCTGTCCCATTACTGCAAGAAAATAGTTGTGTGGCATCTTATGGAAAAGCGACCTTCTGTTCTATCCTTCTTGGGGGGCTTTGATTCTGAATGTAAGGGAGGCTGAGTTGGGATGAGCAGAGAATTCCATTGACCATCTCTTGGCTCCATGGGGTCCTTTGAGGAATAAAATAAAGATTTCAAAAAACATAATACAGTCTTCATGACTTATTTAGATTTTTGCAAAAGCCTTTGATAGGGTTCCATAAAGAAGGCAATTTGGGGATGGATAGTTCACATGGCAAAGTCCTTCCATCCCAGTAGGAATGTGACCGCAGGATTGTGGTTTAGGAGAAAGAGCAAGAATTTGGACTTTGACAGACTTGCATTCAAATCCTAACTGCTGATTAAGAACGGTTTAGCCTCAGACAATCTATGTAATTTCTGTGAAACTCTGCTTCCTCTACTACAAAATAGAATAACGCAAAGGTAAGGGGTCACATGCAAAGAGCATCACATAATAGCTGGCTCATGGTAGGTGTTCCAGAAATTCTTGACTCTCTAATAAAAGAAAAAGAAGTATAAATGGCCTTTAATCTGTATTTACACTTATAGTGAACAAATAGGGGAACTCAGAATGTGGATGTCATTTCCACAGCCCCTAGGAAGATTGGCAGGGAAGTGGCAGTGATTCTGTCCATGGTCTAGTTTCCTGTCCATTATGTTTTCTATCTGGCCAGATCAATCTATCACACTGTGCAAAAACTACTTGAAATCTATGTCTTACTGAGGAAGGGCCAATAGCGTCAACTTGACATACAAAAAAAAAAAAAATAACAACATGCAAAAAGTAGAAAGTGACCCATTTGTAAACATATTTGCAACTGAGTTGTGTTTGTTATTGGACATATCTAGCTCTGCCATCTCCTCCAACATTCTGCGTCAAATAGAGGTGGCAAACCCTATTACATTTCTCAGGGATGTTTCTCTGATGACTAGACGTGGCCTTGGAAGATGAAAACCAACCAAAGGAAAATCTCTTGGGACTTAACAGATAAGAGGCAAATGGAAGACTGAGGCATTTCAGTGTGATACATCCAAGGAAATCACCCGGGAAGAACTAAACCAGACTATATCTGAAGGATAATTGGTTGTAGATTCTCCAACACAACCTTGGAAAGGCACGTGGGTGTCACTCATTCAACTCATATTTGTGAGCAAGATGCCATATTTGGCCCTATGGGAGATTTAAAAAAATAAATATGGGCCTTGTCCTCTAGGAACTCCTAGCATTGTAACATTACAGAAGACAATGACTCACTAGATCATCGGAGATAAAAATGTTCTGATTTTTATCCTCACCACATAGCTTCCCTAGAGAGCGTTCTCTGTAATGCTTCTACCATTAGTGAACATGGAGTGCTTTCATGTGGAAGGGAGTGCCAGGTCTTGTGACAAACAATCAAAAAGATATAAAAGAAGAAATGAACCCTCTGTGAGACTCCCGTCATGGGGTTGCATCCGTTGCTTGTTTATTTTCCATCTCTCTTCCTACAAGTTGACCCTGGTCAGCCTCACACTCAGGTCACCGACTTGAAGAAGTGACTTTACAATGTGGGAGTATTGGGACAAATCTTAAGGGATCCTGGGTCAGAATGATTGAAGCTTCCGTGTCCAGCCCTTCCTAGCCCGGGTATTTTCTGTCCGGCTCCCCGAGTCTGAATGTTTCTGCCCAATCCCATTTGCTGCTGGATCTCTCTAAAAGCTGAAGACTTTCAGCTCTCCTTGTCCTGAGGCAGTTCTATCATCGGATCTGCCCTTTCAGAAACCACTCCTAGATCCTGGGGAAGTGGGCATCCTGGGTCCTTCAGGAGCTACCAGGTGGATGTTGACGCTTTCTGCTCAGCGCACCCCAAAATTCTCTCCTGAACCAGCTCCTCACAGGTACCGTCTTCATATTTTCTCTTGTTTTTCAGGACTCTCTTTTCTCCTGTAATGGCTGCCAGCACCTAAAGCTTGCACTCTTTTTCAAAGCTTTTGCCCAGACAGTTTGAGTTTAAATTACAATTCATCTGTGTAGACTAATAATTAGGTCATTTATGTTCTTGTGCTGTCTCCACGGCCACAGAGGAGTCCCTTTACCTCTCCAAACTTCTGGTGACTGGATGGGGAAAACTCCACTGGCAAAGGCGCGTTCCCCAGGCACATGCACACACACATACGTGCATGTTTTCAGAATGAGTTATGAAGGTGGTTTGAATTACAACCCCACTGTTTACTAACACAGATAATCTTGGGCAAGTTAGTTCTTTGAGTCTCAACGTCCTCATCTGTGAAGTGGAGAAAAGAACATCTCCCTCAAGAAGTTCCATAAAGAATGAATGGCGTCGTCTAGGCAAAGCACTTAGGATTGAGCGTGGCCCAGGGGAAGAACTTAGTGGATGTCAGTCAGCATCCATCATGGGCCTTCCCTCACTTCCAGATCTTCTGATGTTCACAAATGCTCTCCTAAGGCTCCCTCCCCCCCTACTCTCCTCTCCTTCCTCCTTTTCTATCATCTTAACTGAATAATTCTTCAGCCTTCACTTCTTTTTTCCATTTGCACTGAAAGTGGTAGAGGGCGGGGAAGAGGGTGGATCTGTGTCCTTGAAGTATGCCAACTTGTACTAATTAAGGAATGACAGTGGCTGTTCCTACACTCTCCTAGCATTGGTGGCCAAAAGAGACAGGATGGTTAAACTCTATAACTGGGCCTGAGGTTAACTAAGATTGCCTAACCATTTAAATCATAACTTCATGTAAAATGTTTTATTGCCATCACACCATATTCTTGCAAGAAAAGCCAACAGCAACATTAGATGACTTTCTAAAAGTATTTTCTCAAACGTTTTTTTTTTTCTGTAAAAATTACACTATAGGAAAAAAATGTGAGTCGTATGATTTTAATATCCCTTTTCTTTATTTTTTCTTAAAATTTATTTTTATTTGGCTTTCCTGACTATACATTTATTTTAGAAAATAGGAAATTAGAGAAAAATATTTGGAGGAAATTAAAGTAATCCATAATTATACCTCCCTAAAACAAATACTGTTATTTTTTAATATTTTCCTCTTTGTAAATGCTTTTATTTTTAAAGTTAAGAGCATATTTGTTTTTTTTTTCCAACTTTTTTTTTTTTAATTTTTTTATTTTTGGGACAGAGAGAGACAGAGCATGAACTGGGGAGGGGCAGAGAGAGAGGGAGACACAGAATCGGAAACAGGCTCCAGGCTCCGAGCCATCAGCCCAGAGCCTGATGCGGGGCTCGAACTCACAGACCGCGAGATCGTGACCTGGCTGAAGTCGGACGCTTAACCGACTGCGCCACCCAGGCGCCCCAAGAGCATATTTGAATGTACAGTTTTGTGTCCTGTGAACACTTTATGATGCCCATAAACATTTTTTTTTATAAACAGAAAATGTTAAGATATTCCGTTGTATCCAGATTTAACCAATTGCCTATAGTGAGCCATTTTGGTTGTAATTTTGTCGATTTTGTCTATTCTACACCCCTTCTCCTCTTTCCTCTTTGATTATTAGTAATTCTAAATATTTTTACATGTTTATTCACCCTAGATACTTGTGAATTGTCAGTTCCAGCCACTTTCCTAGTAATGATACTGTTCACCATCATTGTCCTCGTCATAGCATTTGGGGCCAAGAATGGTCAAGGCCAGGTTAACTCAGACTCTTGGATAGAGAAGATACCAGAACAGATTTTATCTCACTCCCAGCATTTATCTTCCGATACTGGCATTCCCTGGGAACAGTTGGTATCGAAAAGAGTTGTTTTGTTGCCAAGAAATCTATTAGAAAGTGGTTTTGCAAGGACATCCAGGACTGGTGTGGGGCCTAGAGCTAAATAGGAAGCTACCAAGTCATGGGCTTTCTCGAGACAGCTCTAGTCTCAGCTAAGGGAATGAAATCCTAAGAAGAATAATTAATGAGGAACGAAGCATGGAATCTTCGGGATCTCAACACAGAGAAATCATTCCTCCAGGGAAGAATTAATTTTTTTCTATACAGTTCCCTTTAGCCCAACTCTTTACTGCTAGGCTCAGCTCAATTCTACCTGGAAACCTGAAGAAGCAGAGAATGGGAAATAGATACCCATGCTCCAAATTTGGGATTGTACACCAGCCAGGACCTTTCCAGGGCCACCTGCCTACCAAGTTCACTGACCACCAGATTGGGCAAGTCAGGGAAGGCAATTGTAGCTTGAGGACAAGTAGGAATGTCGGTTCCTTTACCGAGGATAAAAAACCAATCATTTCTCTTGTCACTAGAAAGACTGGACTTTCCTCCACCATGCTTCCTGGCCTTGATGCTTGATGACCTCCACAACTTTGGGGCACAAAAGCACATTTAATATCATCCTGAGAATATAACATTCTTGAAGTCAGAAATAAAATCTGCAACTTCTTTGGAACTCTCACTGCACAGAGCTATCAGGCTAGGAGCCACCCAGAGAGTATATCACTTTGCTAGATTCCAGGTCCTTGCAGGGATGGGTATTATTGCCTGGAGGGGAGGAAGTGGGCTGGAGCAAAGTCAGAGGCTAAGGATACCATAAAACTTAAATCAGCTCATATCACTGTCTGCCCAATGCCCTCCCTCACCCCATATACTTTGAGTAGAAGCCAGCATTTTCATGACGGCCTCCAAGACTGCATGATTTGGCTGTGATCCCTCCCTTACCTCTTTCCCTCCCTTATCTCTTTCTTCTCTTTTTCCTACTACCATTCACTCCATTCTATGCACAGCGGCATCGCTGTGGCATCACCCTCCTCCCTGGAAGAGCATGGCCTCAACTTGAAAGCTGGAGCAAATCCCTACAGCCCTAACAGCTGGATGCTATCAGATAAGCACACTCCCAGTAGCTGAACAGCAAGTTCTTTCTTAAAGAGAAACCCAAGAGGTTTATTCCATGGCTGCCATTCTCCCCAAAGTAATTTTTCCAGGACATTTACCCCACCACCACCCCCAACCTACTAACCATGTCCCAACTACGTGCTCTCATGGTATCCTGCGCATTCTAACTCAGTGCCAGTGGCCATTCACTTGTCTCTGTCTCCTACTGGACAGAGGATAGAGACTGTGTAATTTTATTCACCAGTATATCCCCAACCCTAACCAGAGCTTGGAACACAGAAGACATTCAGCAGATGGCTCTTAAATGAAAATATAAATGAATAAATGATACCAGCTGCCTCCATTCCCTTAACCTGCTACAGAATTAATAAACAAATCTTGAACCTAGTGGATATATGAAAATAAAAATGTCACTGAGGACTATCAAGCCAGCCTTTCTGTACCGGTTACTATATTCTGCTTGCTGATTTATGCTAATAATTACTGCCATGTTCGCTTTGGATGTGGATGAAAAACTACAGTGTCACTTGAGGGAAAGCTCCCAAACTTCTTAGCATGGGGGACATGTCTGCTGGGGACATGAAACTTCAAAGGGCTCAGAAGAAATTTATTATGCACGCATGTGTACACACACACACACACACACACACACACACACACGTCTAGCAGACCACATCCAGTGGAATAATTGAGTAATGAAATTTTTATCTCAAACTGATTGGCCCCAGACCTCTCAACCCCATGGCTAAGCCAAAGGTGATTTGGCAACCTTGTAAAGATCCATAGGAAAATATAAGAGAAGGACTCATAATTTTTCTCTAGACCCAGGTGTATTTCCACACATTGGCTGTGCAATAGAAGTACCTGGTGAACTTTTAAAAATTCCAGTGCTCAGGCCATACCTGAGACCAATTACATCAGAATTTCTGAGGGCAGGAAGCAGAGAATGATATTTTTTTCAAGGGCCCCACATGCTTTCAACGTGCAGCCAGGATTGAAAAGCACTGCACTAGATTCTTCCTTTCCCTGAGCTCTTTCATGGAGCCCTACTGTGTGACAGGTGTTGTGGGAAGCACGGTCTCTTCCCTTATCTTGTTTATACAGAATTGTATCTCACCCATTTTACATGGACTGGTCTGCTCCCCAGAAGGGAACCAATTTTATAAGCCCTCATTGTTAACTCTATACCGTCAGGGCACAGGGCAAGAATAAGAACTATAGTTTATAAACTTGCTTAAGCTATTCCCCTAATATCTAAAGAGAATCCTTTAGCTCAATCCTTTTTAATAACATTAGAACTAAAGCCATTCCATAGATAAACTCTGTAGATGTTTAACTTACAAACTTAAATTTACATGTGATGGGATAAAAATGATTAATGTTTGGTGTTCCCGGCATTCTTTCCCGACCTTTGCTCACTCAACCCCTCATGCCTCCTTCACTTTCTGTGAACAAAAAGGGGGGAAATCTTGCTCTTGTGAGAAAAGCGATTAGAGTAGAACTCAAACCTCAGTCCTCAGAGTGTGAGACTCACTTGGAGTCCGTGTGGAAGACCTTTGGGAGACCAAAGGACCGAGTGACAGACACAGGGCAGAAGAAAGAAACTCTAAGGAATTTGGTGCGGTGGGGGAGAGGGGGCACCTGGGTGGCTGAGTCAGTTAAGCATCTGACTCTTGATTTCAGCTCAGGTCATGATCTCATGGTTGGTGAGATCGAGCCCTGCATCAGGCTCTGTGCTGACGGTGTGGAGCCTGCTTGGGATTCTCTCTCTCTCTCTCTCTCTCTCTCTCTCTCAATCTCTCTCTCTCTCTCTCTCCTCTCTTTCTCCTTCTCTGCCCCTCCCACTCTCATGCTTTCTCTCTTCAAATAAATAAAAAATTTCAAAAGAGGAATTTAGGGGGTTCTAAAAATAGAAGGGGATGAGAGATTTTAATGCATTTCTAAAGACTAAGTTATTATATCTGCTTAAATGTTTCTGGGGGAGCGAAGTATAAAAACTACAACTTCTGTACAGGCCGTGCCACCAAACTCCAAGCCCCCCCTGCCCCCAGCAGGACTGCACAGGCCACATGTTTGTGTGACTTACATCGATATGTGAGTCCACCACCTGGACTCTGATGCCTGTCCTGGACTCCCTGGATATTGAGGGGACGTATCAGGAGTGACTGCCGAGAATCTCCGCCCTGCTTCCCAGGGAATCCTCTTCTGT
Source organism: Panthera tigris (assembly GCF_018350195.1). NCBI lineage: Eukaryota > Metazoa > Chordata > Mammalia > Carnivora > Felidae > Panthera > Panthera tigris. Next base: position 50,764,556 of record NC_056670.1, read on the forward strand.
ATCTGTCATTCTCCTTCTCCGTCTTCTCGTCTCCTTTTGGACTCTGAGTGCCCGTTTCTGCTTTGCATGCACACTGGTTGTGTCCTGTGTCACGTGAACACAGAGTTGTCCTAAGGTATATCGTAGTTCTAGATACAGTCTCATGTACTCATGGACGAACCAGCCATGTATTTATTTAACACGTATCTACTGAGTGTAAGCCGCATGTCTGACAATGCAGAAGTTAAGCAGTATAGTCACAGGCACATAGCCCTGGCCTCAGAGAGCCTAAACTCTAGCAAGAAATTGGGTGCAATTAAGCAATAGATTTTTTAAGTATCGTTTTTCATCCAGGGCAAAAATAAGGTGTTCGCTGCGGAGCCTCCCCATCAGGGAAGACTTCCTGAGGAAGTGACACTTAAGCTGTGGATGGAAGGAGACAGGTGACGAAGAAGGGGGAAAGAGTATTTTAGCAAGCGTTAAGAGTGTGTTGGAAACCTGGTAAGGGCAGTGAAGAGCACTCAAGGAATCAAGGGAAGTTCAGCAGGACAGAAGAATAGTGCTTGATGGGAGACATGGCGAGAGACAGTGACAGAGGTCAGGAGGGGCCGGGTCTGGACCTTGAAAGCCATACTCGGAAATCTGAACTGCATTCCCGAGCAAAAGAGACCCCTAGAGCAGCACTATCCAAGGAACATTTGGGGGACGGTGGAAATGTTCTATATCTGCTCTGTTCGGTATGGTAGCCACTAGCCTCGCGTGGCTGTTGAGCACATCAAATGGCCAACTCGACAAAGGGACTGAACATTATATTTTAGTTAATTTAAATAGGATACGCAGAGCAGACGGCACAGACCCACAGTGCTATAATCACGGGACACTTACACCTGAGTCTGTTTGTTGACACGTGTATGTGCACACACCTACATAAGTGGTTTTGTGTCTGCGCATAATTCTACACCCTCATACCTCGATAACGTGCACATAGATACAACTAGATACAGCTTCATAGAACAGACCCTTTCCTATTGTTATAGGAGGGTACGAATGACGAAAGTTGAAACCAGAAATAGTGCAGGAGTCAGTACAGGGAGATTTGACACAGGAAGACCTGGTGTAAGAGGGATATGGGTGGGTCGTAAAACAAAGTGAATTTGGGGTGACACTTTTTAACTGAAAAGAGGAAAAAAAAAAAGAAAAAGAAAAAATCCAATGAGACCACCAGTGGTTTGGGAATCGAGGCTTTGTTTCCTTTGATCTTTTCATCTTTCGGCAAAAGGCTTTCACAAATGACACATATCCTTCGAAGGCAGACCTGAACTGTAAAGATGGCCTTGATAACTGGGAAGAGCTCCAAAGGGCATAGATCAAAAAGGGGAAGGAAGCCCTTCTTAGCCAGGATGATTTGTCCCACTGACATTCATCCACCAAGAAAATTTCAGGCACTCTGGTTTGCACAAGTACTTATTTCAAAGTTACTAAAATTGTTATGGGAACAAATAGATGAAGTCCCAGCTGATAGAAATATTAGTTTACCTGAAAGATATACCATCTCATGGACTAGAATGATGACTTTTTCCGTGTTGAAAAGTAACCGAACTACACACCCATGAACTAAACAATAACTCCTGTCTCCAGTAAGTGGTATAATTGTTACCAGCTAGGAATGTTGTGATTTGCTTCCCAGTGCTCGTCTTACCCATCTAAGTCTCTTGGTGGATACGCTTTACCCATCCTGGCCTAGCAATTCCCTCAATATACCATGTTCCTGATTGCCTCTGAGTCTTTGCACGGGCTGTTTCCTCTACGTGAGACATTCTTCCCAATCTCTTACCAAGTTAGCCCGTGCACATGCTTCAGATCTCAATGCATACACCACTTCCTTATGAATGCCGTCTCCAATCCACTCCACCTAACCCAGATTAGATCAGTCCTTCCTGTTTTATAATTTCATAGCCCCTGCTCTTCTCTTTCATAGCTCTTTTCACAGTGATAATACCTTAATTACTTGTGTAACTATTGTTTGGCTTTACCTTGTCTTCTGGATTGTTGGCTTCGTGAGGTCAGATATTGGAATCTGCCTTGTTCATCATTTACAATGCCTACAGGATTTAGTACAAGACCCAGTAAACAGTAGGTGCTCAGTAAATATTAACCAAATGTTCAATAAGTGAATTAATGTAATTAATTTTGTTTTCATTTTAGATTTAGTCATCTAATCCTTTCCTTCCATATTTCTGTTTCATAAGCTACACTATTATGGAGTTCTATACAATGGAAAACAACTCAAAAGAAACCCTAAGCCCTGTACATAGTTGATTAACTCTGATATTCCTTGTGCACTTCCCCTTAAGATCTGATAGAACATCTGGTGCTAAATCATTAAGTCACAACAGCTATAAACATGTTCAGGCCCAGCATGAACTTGGTCTGACATCCAACCAGTCTTCTGGCTGTCGCAGAAATGCCTCCATCCATTTCAGAAATGTGCTTACTACAGAAATACGAGGCTCAGTTTGTTATATTTATGAGATACTGAATTTCCAGGATGCCTTCAATCAATAGAAAATAGACATTATATTCTTACCTGAAGGCAATAGTGATGTGACTGGCTGTGATTCTGGGAGTGAGTGAAATAAGACGGCTCTCAGAAAAATTATTTTAATAGAGATATGCTAACTCACCTTAGGGGAAATGACTTTTGGAACAACGAGGCTTGATTGTAATGAGAATTATGGAAATTTTTTAAATATCCATTGGCCAAAAGGGGATTCATCAGTGATGGAGATATAGAAAGGAAGCAACACGAGTGAAGGACGTCACAGACAACAGATCACGATGAACTATGGTCCCATTGGCAGAACTTTTTCTCCCTTGAGAGAGGGTTGAGCAGGCTATCTGTGTCTATGGTGATTTAATATCCTTTTCATCTTCTTGCTTTGACTCTATGCTCACCAAGCTACCTTTGATTATAATTTGGTTTCTTATGTCTGTCTACTGGGAGGCAGTATGTTAATCTTGCCAATATGCATGTCCCTTTGGACCTGACAGTTGCTTCTCCTCAGAAAGACTTGCATTGGCACATGGGTTTTGGGAACTTGGTTAACTGGCTGACCACAGTCCTCTCCTGAGAGCCATGCCCCTCCTACCCGCACCCCCCCAACCCAGGTCATGTCTAGAATCAGGTGACAGATGTGTCCAGTTGAGGCCAGCCCCAAAGACTGGGACACCCACCACTACGGGTTGCCCTGGCAAACTTCCTGAGGCACGGCCTGCCATCCCCCTTCTCCTGGCAAAATCCCAACCAGCTATACGCTGTCTCTGCCCAGATTTAAAATGGAGACCCGTTAAAGTAACTTGTTTGTTACAACTAGCCACACCCTCCTAGAGATCCTTTTGAAGATTTCCATTATGAGACATGAAATTCAAGTCACATCGTGGTGATGATGAAAACTACCGCCTCAGGAAAGGCAATGGCAGCTGGGAGGAAAGCAAGGAGGAGAGTAGAAGGAAAGAGTAAGGAGCTAATGTCCTCATCATAGAAACTGAGGAGACAGAAGATACTGTATCAGAGAGTTGAATGGAAACCTGGCAGAATATAACTAAGTTAACGAATTATCAATGTAAGAACTAAAAATAACAATAGTAACTACTCTGTAATAGATAACATCCATGAAGAAGGAACTAACAACAGTGATAGTAACCACATTGCCCTAAATAAGTACCTAGGTGAGGAAAGTAGAAAGGCAAGAGAATCAAATTCAGCTTTACCATGGCAGGGAGCAGATTGCGTAAGTAGAAGCGTGTTATTTAGAGATCTAGGACTAAGCTCACAGAAAATATAGCTTAGAAAGTTCTAAGTGGTTACCTCTGGAACTCTGACTAAGAAGAGTTGAGGCAAAGGAGGTTTTTTTTTTTTTTTAAATAAGTCTGTTACCATTATCATTATGGTTTGATTTTAACCATGTGTATTTTGATTCATTTGTTCATTCAGTAAATATTTATTCAGTGGCCATCAGGTGCGAGGTACAGTCCAGTCACTAGAGATAGAGCACCAAACATTATACACAAAAATCCTGCCCTCAGAAATGTAGTAGAGGGGACAGAAAATAAATAAATTAAATATAAGGCATGTCACATGATGTTAGTGTGATTGAGGAAGATCAAGTTCACCTAGGGGAGAGATTTGAACACAGACTTGAAGGAGAAAAGGGAGGGAGCCATGTGGCTTTCTGAAGGAAGACTGTTCCAGACAGAGGGAACAGCCAACACAAAGGTCCTGAGGTAGGAATGCCTAATGAGTTGGAGAGAGAGCAAGAGGCCAATGGAACTGGAATGGAAGGAATGAGAAGGCACAACCGGAGGCAGTGGTGCTGGGATGGAGTGAGGACACGGTACAGGCTTCATAGCAATAGCCAGATTTTGGCCTTTACTCGAGTGAGATGGGAAACCCAGTGAAGGTATTCCGGCAGAAGAGTAGCATCTAACAAGTTTTTACAAATCTGACATTTTTAATAACAGGCTCTTTTCAGATTGTTGGGGGGTAAGAAAAAGTAAGGAGGGAAGACAGTGGACAAACATTGTTTGGAAAACTCTAGGAAAAGACTGAATATTTTGGCTTGAGGTGGGATCCAAGCCCCTTAGATGGCAGGAGGGCAATACACCCTTGATCCCTCAAGGACAGGTGCAGGCAATTAGTGGGCGTGTTGTCTTTAGAGAATTTAAAGAATGATAATAGAACCAGCTAAAAGTCAGCCTGCTTTTTATTATCACCATGTGCTAACAGTTCTAAACATTGTCAGTGATAAAATACTTCAAAATCTTGTTTGATTGGTGGGTGGGTTGGTTGTTTTCGTTTTTGTTATTTTGTTTTATTTTCTTTGTCTAAGTTCTAAGCACTTGCTGTTAAGTTTAAGTGATATATACTCAAGCCTCAAATCGTACATTTTTATTACTAATCCTTTAGTGAACATCATATCGTAGATGGAAGTAATTTGCAGAACTCATAGTTATTCAGCCGTCCCCCAACACGGTCTCACCTACATATATTCATTTCCAGAGAAAGTTTTTAACAGTTGACGTCAGAGACTTGCTTTGGGTTCAAATTGTGTCTTCAATACCTGTAGTGCTACATTTTCCTGCATTCTAAATAAATAAGAATGACCCATGGTAATAGTCTTAGTCAAGATAAAGAAGCCGAACTTGAATTACTTCAAATTTGCCATTCTATGTAATCATCTAGAGTTTTTATTTGTGTTTCAAATTTAAGATGGTGGAATAGAGTGTAAATTATTAAGTACACGTACATTTTGGGATGGGCACATTTTATTCCATTCGTGAACTATCATATTGAATAATCTCTTTTATTTATTTTTATTTTTTAACATTTATTTATTTTTGAGACAGAGAGGGACAGCATGAGCAGGGGAGGGGCAGAGAGAGAGAGAGGGAGACACAGAATCTGAAGCAGGCTCCAGGCTCTGAGCTGTCAGCACAGAGCCTGATGCGGGGCTCAAACTCACGGACCGCGAGATCATGACCTGAGCCGAAGTCAGACGCTTAACCCACTGAGCCACCCACGTGTCCCTGAATAATCTCTTTTAAAGTAGGCTACAATGCCCAAAGCGGCGCTTGAACTCATGACCCCGAGATCAAGAGTTGCGTGCTCTACCGACTGAGCCAGCCAGGCGCTCCTTGAACAATATTTTAAAATTAAAAGGTCTTCTTTTAAATTGTCAACTATAAAATAAAAATGAGGCAAAAATGTTTTTATATATACCATTATTTGTTTTATCTCATACACATAATGTACAGCATACATTATACCTACATATAACATGACTTATGTATCTTATATGACATAGTAACTACCAATCATTGCATAATTACTATTAAAATAATTTTGTCCCCAAATGGAGGGGGGGTGTTAATGCGCTCCAGTTGTCAAATGTGCTGGGCACTTCACTGGATCTAGAGGTCTATGTTTAAAAATTTTTTTTTTAACGTTTTATTTATTTTTGAGACGGAGAGACAGAGCATGAATGGGGGAGGGTCAGAGAGAGAGGGAGACACAGAATCTGAAACAGGCTCCAGGCTCTGAGCAGTCAGCACAGAGCCCGACACAGGGCTCGAACTCACATACCGCGAGATCGTGACCTGAGCCGAAGTCGGACGCTTAACCGAATGAGCCACCCAGGCGCCCCTAGAGGTCTATGTTTTAAAAGCTCTCCAGGTAACCTCCTACATGCAGCCAGATGCAAGATTCACTATCTGTACCACAATCGGCACTTACTCTAACTCTGTTTCTATACTCTCCATCTTCCTTCCCTATACCCCCTCTACTCCCGTTAAGCGTCCATAGGTCTACCAAGGTCCCTGGGGAGGTGAAAGGGTGCTAATTAAAACCTTTGTTGCCTCTAGGTAGTGTTGTGCTAATGAGTACTTGACGACCAGCTCTCTGGGGGATTGATAGCATTTGTGGATTTCTGTAGTGTGAAATACTCCCAACACCAACATAATGTCAGCCTGCTCGAGAAGTTCCTGCAAATGTAACAGTCAGCTCTCACAAGCTTGTACAAGTCAGCTGCGGCACACAGATGCTCCCAGGGGTTCCCAAGACATTCTGCTGGAAGGATAATGGATTCCCATGGAAGAGTTCACTCTTTTTAGAAAATAGAGTTCCATTTTCTGGAACATTCTTTAAGTTTGTAGGTTCAGCGTTAAAATTTAGAACACTCTTATGTGCACTCTGCCACCAAGGGTCAGGAATAACAACCCTTTACATTCCTTTCTTTATCCATTTTGTGAAACACACACCAGCCCCATACTCAGAAGTGGTTTTGGGTAAAAATGTCTGTCCAGCAACATGTGTGAACACACACGACTACAAACTCTTCCTTCTCCCCTTCAGTTTGTTGGAATGTACCCGAGAGAAATCACGCTACTTCCCCTGTCCCCAGCCAGCCTGTTCCTCCGTATGACTCACCTTCAGCCTTTCTTCATTCTTTTCTCTCAAAAGGAGGTGCTAAGAGCTGAGGCAGCTTCCCTTCCTGACTTTGAACTGTGAGTCATGGCCAAACAGACCTGGGTGCAAGTCCCATTTAACACCACTTACAACATGTGAGGCCATGTACCGTCTCGGAGCCTGAGTAATAATAGTCGCCACCTCGGAGGACTGGTGTGAGATTTAAATGAGATAATACTAGCCAAGCGTGTAGCCTATGCCCGAAACATAGTTAGCCTCAACAAGTGCTATTATTATTCTAATTACCTTGATAACTATTAATGAGATCACTTCCCTGGATGTTCCAGTTACCATGGAAATGAATAGCTGGGGTGCTGATGTTCACTTAGATGCATATGGACTGAGAACAGCTAGAGGATTCTTCACACTGCTCAGTCCTTGCACTTATTAGTTGCAGAGCATTGCTTAGAAGCAATCCTAATATGTAGTTTCTTTGCATTGCTTTGTGTAAACAAACCCTCAATGCTTAATTCCTTCTTATTACTTAACTGTTCCCTTATTGTGCTTCGTTTTCTTAACTGTTTTGTGAAAATTCAGGAGTCATGTCTTATTCATCAGTGAGCTCCTTCAAAGCACTTAGCAGAGTGCCTGATATGAAGTGGATGTTCAGTAAATATTTGATTCGCTACGTTGTTTACAGAAAAAGTTTGCGCTGTATTTTTGTTTGTTTGCTTTGGTGCTGTAAATCTGTACTATTTTCTTATTCTTGGCTCCCGGGGATTAAGGAGTGTGGTTCAAACAGAGCACCCTTCCCCCCCACCCCCCCTCAGCAAAAGATGTGTACATTATTTATATTAGTACAAAGTATGTATTTATATAGATATATTCCATTATAAGGAATATAGTTTTATCTTCAGAGTGATAATAAGGCATTAAGTATCTTCAGACCTGTTGCATTTCTCTGTGCCTCTGTTGAAAACTCAGTAGGACACTTTGGGAGCTGACCCAGGCTATGTCCATGACTGTGCTAAGCCCAGGTGTTCAACACCTGCCTGCCTCAAGACAGATCTTGCCTTACTGTTCTTAAGTGGAACCAGGAGGCAGGAAGCCTACAGAAATTTGGGGACCTTGATACTACCTGCATGGCTGTGATACACGTAAGAGACGGCACTTGGTAAACTTTTAGTTGTCAGGAGTGAAGGATAGGGAGAGTCATGGATGGAGCTAGTTGTTTGACTTGACCATGGGAAGGGTGCAGTTTACTGAGTTGGAAAACTATGGCACAGCAACAGATTTCAGAAGGAAGAAAAAAGTCTAGTTTTGGAAACATCAAATTTGAGATGCTTATAAGTCATCTATGTGCAGATGTCAAGGAAGAAATTGGACCTACAAGTCTATAGCCCTAAAGAGTACTCTGGGTTGGAAATGTAAGTCACGGGGAGGTCATGAACACATCGATGGCATTTGAAAACAGGAATGGATAAATTTACCTGGGAAGAGAAATGAGAAATTCCTATTTAGAAAAAGCCGAGAAGAGTGGAAGCCTGAAAAGAAGCAGATATGAACTGACATAGAAGTGAGAGAAAGACCAAGAAAAGGTAGAATCACAGAAGCCAGAGAAGGAGCATTTGAAGAGGAAGGTGTTTTTAGTTGGTTTCCTCAGGAAGCAGACTCTGGGACAAAACTCCGCATCAAAGGAGTCTCTCTAGGTCTAACACACAGAAAGGAAGGGAGGGAGAAAGAAGCTGAACTGCAATGCGGGACCAAAGGCACCTTGGATTATCGCACAGGTGGCTCTGGAAGTAGAATGGCTGTTCAGAACCCAGCTAGGGTAGCCAGGCCTTTACTCTTCCCCACATCAGTCACATCGGGTGGGAGCCACAGAAGAAGTGTGCTCTTGGCCAAGGGGCTCTTTGCAGCTAAGGGCCTCCTTGAACAGGCTCACGGCTGAAGTCTCTGTCTACATCACTCCTAGCAGCTGGGGAAACAAGTCCCTCACTGAAGGTGGCTCTGGGTAGTACATCACAGCATCCATCCAGACAGCAAGTCGTCAGCAGTGCTGAAGGTTCCAGTAAGTCAAGGGTGTGGAAATGCACATTGCATTCGACTATGTTAGTATGGCGGCATTATGGGTTCGAGGCTGGTTTTCTAAGTGTTGGAGAATTCTTGGAAGTGGAGTAATTCAGGAAGACATGCACACGACTCTTATTTGAAGGGGAGCTCAACAATGAGGTAGAAGCTAGAAAATGGAATGTGGGATAAGTGAAGGATTTTGTTGTTGTTCGTTATACTCTGAAAGATCTCCTTCCCTGTGACCCGTTGGATTTCCCATCCTTGGGTTCCATGAGATATTTGCACACCCTTAAAATAAAGTAGCCTTTCTATGCTTAGGCTATGTGAAGGTGCTTTTTATTGCTTGCAACCAAAGGGTCTGTATCAGTCAGGATTTGGTCAGAGAAGTACTACCGTGAGTTCTATAGGCTAAGGGATTTATTATAGTATTTTGACTTTCTACAATGATAAGCTGTATTGGAGAATTTTATATAAGGCTGTTGCCTCTATGTCTGATGTTGGACCAGAGATACAGATCAGCAGGGCCGGCAAGAAGGAAGGAGGGAAGGAGGGAAGGAAGGAAGGAAGGAAGGAAAGAAAAAGAGGGAGGGAGAGAGGGAGGGAGGGAGGAAGGATGGAAGGACAGGAAATGGGGAGAGAAAGGACGATCTAGAACCCCTGAAATGGAACCCATGAGGACAAACTACCTCAACTTTGTTAACATCAGTGACCTATGAGAAAAGCCAGTATCTTTCATCATGGAACTGCATACGTACCTGGCCCAAGTCTCGGAGAAGCTGAAGGAGAAAATTCAGCAGTGAGTGGAGGAGCTAGAAGCCTGGACGCTGCCCCGCGCCAACAAGGGGAGCAGCGGACCAGTGGCAATGTGGAGGAGCTGCCACTGTGCCTTGTATAGAAATGGCTGAAGCCGGGGCGCCTGGGTGGCTCAGTTGGTTGAGCATCCGACTTCGGCCCAGGTCATGATCTCGCGGTTCATGAGTTCGAGCCCCGCACCGGGCTCTGTGCTGACAGCTCGGAACCCGGAGCCGGCTTCGGATTCTGTGTCCCCCTCTCTCTCTGCCCCTCCCCTGCTCGTGCTCTGTCTCTCTGTCAAAAATAAATAAACATTAAAAAAAAAAAAAAAAAGAAATGGCTGAGGCCTTGTTTGCCTTCCAAATCTCATCCAAATTTCTCTTGTGGCTAACCCTAATCTCCAATCATATAGGGAAGTAACTTCACGTCTCTCAATATACACAATAAAAAGACACCACAGAGCCCCAGATAATACAAGGGCTAAAATTTCCTTGCAGAATTACTGTAAAGAACTGGAGATACTATGTGCATGTAAATCTCACAGAGTGACAGACGTATAATTGGTCCTCGATAATGAGAAGGGAATGATAATGCTGTTAAAGAGACTAATAAGATAACATGTTAAAATGTTAGCTTATGGTGTCTTTTTCTTATATTTTCCATTATGTTGTAAGCAGATGACCCCAATTGTCCCCAATATATATTATTTCCTTCTTCTTAGTACTAGCGTCCCCGCCAATACTATTTTTTCTTTTGCAGCCATGAGTAGTCTTATGAATTAGTTCGGTCAGTGGATTGGAAGTACAAATGACATGAGAACTTCTAGATCATTTTCTAAAAGATAAGTTGCGGGTCCTGGGATTCCTCTCCTTCTCTTTTATGTGGGCTGGGTCACAGACATGGAGCTCACGCAGCTCTGGTCATGCAGATGAGGACAACATCCTAGGGACCAGTGGAGGAGAAGAGAGAAGGACCATGAAGAGAGACTGAGGAGGGGCTTGAGAACAAGAAGAAAGAGAGCTCTCTTCCAGAGAAGAGGACCGAGGTCTTCAGGATCCCTGAATGGTGGGAACCCTAAGCCCACTCTCTGGCAGAATCCCAGGAGGTAGAAAGTATTAAGGGGAATGACTGTCTGCTGCCCCAGGAAGGCTGGACCCTGGTTCCCTGGCTCTGGGTCTCATCATAGAATACCGTGAATGGGACAACAGAGATGCAGATGTGAGGGGTCGTTAGGCCTGGGACAAAGAAGGTCTTAGCGGTAACCAGTCAATTAGCAAAGGGGTCATGCTAACACTCTACCATCAGAAGACCCAGGAACCCTTTGCCCAATGGCAATCCGGGTGGAACCTCAGTAAAAACTAACACGTATTTCCCATTAGCTTGGAAGGATGGGGACTCTGAGATAGATTTAATATTATTTTAAAGAAAATACAGAAATGCGGGTGAGTTTGTAGGTATGGATTCAATTGGATTCATCCTCATTTTTTATTATTATACCAAGAGCCGCACCGGATTTTGTATTCATGTGAGGGTAATCCCTGCCTTGGCTCAGGGACCAGCTAAGGCTGATTTGTGGAGGGAAGGTATTAGTGTCGACAAGTGAGGAGGACTGGGGGAGGCAAGGCAGGAAAAACTTTCATGGTCTCAAAGGACTATGGCTCTGGGACTGAGTAATCTTTTCCTTAGTTCTTATGCCTCTGATGTCCACCAGGCTACCTTTCTCTTTCCTCGAGTTAGCTTGATGCAAACAAATAGGGTAGCTTGGGGACAGTTGTTTCCCAGAGTGCCCTCCATCTCAAGCTCCTCTTGGCGCAGTGAGTTCCAGGGTATGAGCATCATCAGACAGGTGATCACAGAAGATTGCAGAAGAGCCACAGCCAGCAAGGACTCTAGAGACCCTACAGCATAACTTTCCCATTAGTCAGATGAGCAAGCAGGGCCTAGAGGGAGGCCACTCCCTCACATTCACACAGGTAGTTGGAGGCAGAGATAAGATAGAGACGAAGGCTCTTGATTCTCAGACTAGTCCCGAGTTTATTACACATAGGAAGAAGCTAAAGAGAATTTTTCCATTGATTTTACCAGGGCAATATAAAAGGGAATTAAATGCCCATATTCCCCTTCCATAATCCTGCCGAGGAGCTGTAAACTTTCAGTATTCGTTTCAACCCTTGAAGCCTTAAGCCCATAAGCTCTTATGTTGACATAAGCAGAAACAGAGCTCCGTGAGAATGTAGGAAGGGATGTGGAAGCCAAAAGATGCTGACTGGTGGGCCTTCCAGAGAACTCATAGGGAGGCTGACTTCCAGCATCTCACTCTCTTCCCCTCTCCCTTTCGTAGACGTACAAACCATCCTCAGCTAGGGAAGGGCACAAGAAGAACCAGAAGTGACAGGAATCAGACTAGCCTGGAGGGATGAGATCCCTGTCAAGGTAAAACACTGAAATTTCCTCGTGGCCACCTGGACACCCTTGAGAGGCTTTGCAAGTCACAAAGGGCTACCAGCTTGTGGAGAGTCTCACCATAACGGCCTGAGATCTTACGGCCCCAAAGCAGGTATAACAAATAGCTGGAGAAGAGAAATAAAGCTTCTCCTTGGTGGCTAGGTGCGCTGGTCCCAGGAAGTAGCGTGGCCAGCCCAGCTGTCTGTTCTTAAGCCCCTCCCTCCCTTTCTCCCTCTCTCTCCCATATTCTCTTTCTTCCTTCCTTTCCTGTTATCATTCATTAACTTACCCCAAAACATGCATTTGTGTTCCTTATATGTGCCAGGAACGCTGCTTAGACACTATGGTTACAAAGACAACCTTTAGTCTCTGCCCTAGAGGACATTGCACATTCGTATAGATCATTCATTCATTTACTCATTCATTCAACGCACATTTATGAGTTGCTGGGCGAGGGAAAATACAGCCCCCTGGGACTGGAGCTTATACTGTTACATGCCCTACACAATTAGCAACTCTTTTCTACCAAGTGTGCAAAGAAAATAAGCATTTCTTCCAAAGATGGATTATGGAATCATCCACCTTTCCCTTTCTCAACTCCCGCATGCCTGTGTCCACTAATTTTTCTTCCCAAAAAGGGAAATAGTTTGTGCCTGAAATTCTAAACTCCCTGATTTCAGACAAGGCCGGGAGAGTATAAATAAGCATATGAATATTTAGCAAAAATGACTGCTATGCGAAGCCCGAAGCACTGTTGTCATAATGCAGAGCCTGCTTTAATCGCCGCCACAGGGAAAGCATTTGTTGCCGTCTTATCACACAGGAATGATTTTCCCATTGGCAATGGCAGCCTGCCAGCTGGCTGTGGAGCCAGCGCCTTCTTGGTCCTTTGGGTCACAATATCAGCTGGCATGCTCCACCACCACCAGGCGCTGACATTTCTATTTTTGCAGAAGGTGCCAGGTCAGGAAGCAAAACTGCAGAATCACAGACTAATTCTTATTTACATTGAATGTGAATCTCATCTTGGCTCGAAAGCCTATGAATTTCTAGCCCTTATAGTTCAATACCTCAGAAATGACTTGGAGCTTTCCTGACTGAAGCCGGCTGATGGTCTTTGGATCTTATCATTCCCTTTAAATTCCCAAGGTGGGTGGGAGAGTGTCTCTATAAATCTACAGTAACTTGCCACTTCTAAATAAAGCCGCAGCTCCGCTGAGGCACCACTTTCATCCAAGCCTAGCTCAGAATGAGTACAACAGAGCAATGGCTTGTACAGAGAAAGTTAGTCTTCTGAAAGAGGAGTTTGGGACCATCCTTGGTTGCCCTCCCCAAAGAATGCTGCCAAAGGCTCCTTCAGACCTTCACCTGAGATAATTCATAGCCATGTAAACTCCATGATAACTATGTCTTGGAAATATCTTAACATTAGATTGGAACTTCTGACTCTAGCCAAGACAGAGGAACAGAGATCAGACTTATTCTCCCACATAAAACAAAAATACGTGGACAAAAATATACGAAGTAAGTTTTCAAGACATTGGACAGCAGGCAATAATGGATTCCTGAGAGCCAGGAAATAAACAAGATAATGATCGTTTCAGCTTACTCATTTAAGAGACTTCCCAGGTTCCAGTTCAGGGGTAACGAAGACACAGGTAGAGTGCGATAGATTTCCTGAGTTTGAGGATGGGGCTGAGAGTCTGAGAGACCAGGGCAGCTGGGGTTTGCAAGACAGAACCCTGGGGAGGAGAAAGCAGCATGCAGAGAGCATTCTGAAAATCTTAAGAGAGTCCCTTCTGAGTATTCAACTGAATAATAATCAGCATGTGCATGTGAAGAAACTACATGAGGCTGAGGAAAGAAACGCCCCAGAGGATTAGCGGTCATAGTGCCCAAGAATCACATACATATAGGCATGATACCTGTTCCCACAAGCCACACTGGAAACTTCATGATTCATGAAGCATTTGGTAAAGTACACAGAAGATTCTTCTGGAGTGCGGGAAAAATTAGCCCTTGACTTAGCACTGCTCCAGTCTTGCCCAATAAGTCTTAAAAGCAAGCCAAGAAGATCAAAGTACTTCTAAGTGAATCCCAGGCACAAACTATTTCTTAACTAGATCCTAGGAAGGAAAGAAAAAAGGCTTAAGGGTATTTATAGGAATACAAAAATATCCAGCACCCAACAAAGTAAATTTCACAGTGTCTGGTGTCCAATAAAAAATTACCAAGCATGAAAAGAAGCAGGAAAATACAACTTGTAATGAAGAGAATAAACAACCAATTAAAATCAACCTAGAGCTCATACAGGTGTTAGAAGTAGCAGACAAGGACATTAAAACAGCTATTATAACTACATTCCATATGTTCAAGAACTAGAGACATAGAAGATTTTTTAAAAAGGACTCCAACTTCTAGAGATGAAAACCACAATGTGAGAGATGAAAAATACTTTGGATGGGATTAATGGCAAATCAGACATTGCAAAAGAGAAGATTAGTGAATTTGAAGACAGAACAATATAAACTATTCAAAATGAAGCATAGAGCAAGAAAGAGAATTTTAATGATGAGCAGAGCATCAGTGAACTGTGGGCCAATCCAAATAAGGTAATATAAGTTTAATTGGAATCCCCAAGGGAGGAGAGGAACAGAAACAATTTGAAGAAATAATACCAAAATGTTCCAAATTTGATGAAAATTATAAACCCATAAATCCAAGAAGGTCAATAAATGCTAAGCACAAAAAATTTTCTTTTAAAGTACACCAAGGTTGGAGTGCCTGAGTGGCTCAGTCGGTTTAGCATCCTACTTCGGCTCAGGTCATGATCTCGCAGTTTGTGGATTCGAGCCCCACATCGGGCTCTGTGCTGACAGCTCAGAGCCTGGAGCCTCTTCAGATTCTGTGTCTCCCTCTCTCTGTGCCCCTCCCCCACTCATGCTCTGTCTGTCTCTCTCTCTCTCTCAAAAATAAATAAAATTAAAAATATTTTTTAAGTACACCAAGGTCATCATATTCAAATTGCTCAGGCTCGGTGTTACAGAGAAAATCAGCAGAACAAAGAAAAGGATAACATCAGATTTCTCATCAGAAACAATGTGCTTGAGAAGACAATGGAGTGACATCTTTAAAATACTAAAAAAAACTTTTGAACTAGAATTCTATACCCAGAAAAAATATCTTTCAAAATCAAAGGTAAAATAATACCTTTTTCAGAAAAAGAAATACAAAAGAACTCATCATCAGCACACCCATACTATAAGAAAAATTAGGAAAAATTATACCAGATGGAAATATGGATGTACAAAAAGGAGAGCTTTAGGAATGGTAGCTATATGGGTCAACATAGAGGTTTCTTTTTATTATTTAAATCTCTTTTAATTAATAATTGTTTAAACAAAAATCATAACAATGTAGTATGGATTTATGTGTGTGTGTGTGTATGTGTGTGCACATGTGTGTAAAATGTATAAAACTATATCACAAAGTCTGGGAAAGGAGAAATGAAAGTATATTGTTTAAGGTTCTTATGCCATACACCGCGTGACATAATATCAGTTGAATGTAGACCCTGTTAAGTTAAAGATGAATTCTATAAACCCTAAAGTAATCACTAAAATAACAAAGCAAAGAATTATAACTAATAAGGCAACAAGAAAGATAAAATGAAATAAAAAATTTGAATTAATCACCTAATTTTATTGCCCAACATACTTAAAACAAAATCCAGTTAAAATTTAAGGAAGCAATTTGCATGACATGGGAAGTGCCAGAGGAGTAGGGGACTATGAAAAAGAGTGGAATTCACCAGTAGAGGGGAGTGGGTGATAGATAAGATATGAGGGTAAGGAAGAATTGAGGAGGGAATCAAGGACAACTGGGGAGACAGAATGTCAAGAATGAGGGAGTTATTTGACATACCTACACTGTAGGATTTAAAAATGATCTAGAGGCACTCGGTGGCTCAGTCAGTTAAGCGTCCGACTTCAGCTCAGGTCATGATCTTATGGTTTGTGGGTTCGAGCCCCACATCGGACTCTGCGCTGACTGCTCAGAGCCTGGAGCCTGCTTCAGATTCTGTGTCTCCCTCTCTCTTTGACCCTCCCCAGCTGTGCTCTCTCTCTCTCTCTCTCTCTCTCTCGCTCTCTCTCTCTCTCTACCATGGAGCCTAGGGCCTTCATTCAGCTTTCCCCTGAATGTTCCATTTGCACTCACAATGCCAGTACTCCAACTGGTGCCCTTCTAAGTTCACTGCTCTTCCAGTGTTGATGGAAAATAACCAGGCACATGTTGTTATTTTATTTTTGTTCCACTTCTATCCCAGAAGAGTGCCTCAACTCTCCTCTTAAAGCACCCCCTATTAGGCTTCTGTTTGTGAGTATCTGTCCTGACCCAAAGTCAGCCTGGATTTATATTTGAAATTTCCTAAAATGTTAGAGAAGAGGAAGAGGAAGGAAAAGGATGTTATTGTTGTTGAATGCCTATCCACTGAGAACAGCAGAAGGACCCTTTTTGGTTTTGCCAAAATTAGCATCGCTAGATAAAATGGGAGACTTCTATCCTCCTGCTTGCCAGGAGAGCATGCCAGCTAATTTTAGCCCACTGTGTAAATATAACCAGCTCTGGTATGCACTGGCCTTTAACATCCACAAGGGTCAGTGACGTCCTGTAGCAGCCAAAGACACGTCTGTGCTGCTCCGTTATTGACCGAAATTTCTGGGCCCTTAGGCCCCTGCTCCTCCAGGACATACTGATTTTCCACTTGGAAACAAGCTCAGAGATCCTGATCCCCTGCACCGAGCATGGCCTCCTCCACTTCTCCAAGCAGAAAATTGGCCACCAAAGGCCATTTTAATATGGCAGCATCATTAATGAGTTAATACATGTAGGGCATTTAAGAGTTCCTGGAAGATGATGAGGGCTTAATAAGTACTAACTATTCTTTCATTGTTGCTGTATGAATTGAAATCACAGCTCCCTATTTACTAGATGGATGACCTTAGGCAGGATCACCTGGCCTTGATTTCCTCATCTGTAAATGGGTATAAGAAAAAGCCTTACCTGATACATAGGATTGCTGCTAGGATCAAATGAGTTGAAACACATAAAGAATTTGGCCTCTGCCTGGCACCTGTGTGTGCCCAGGGTGTGGTGGCTACTTTTGTTATTTCTGCAAGAACTCAAGAGTCTTTTCAGTCATCAGTCACACTGACCAACTACTCAGCTTAGACGTTTCCAGAAGCAGTCTCGGAGTAGCTAAAGGAACTTAAGAGAGATGTATGTGTTCATTTTCAATGTATTTTTCCTGTATGGCTACTGAGATTAAGACAATGGCAAAGACAAAATGGTTTTAAAATATGTAAAATGCGTAGGGGGGCCCTGGGTGGCTCAGTCAGTTGGGCATCCGACCCTTGGTTTCGGCTCAGTTTCGTGAGTCCAAGCCTCACATTGGGCTCTGCGCTGGCACTGTGGAGCCTGCTTGGGATTCTCTCTCTCCCTCTCTGTCCCTCCCTCACTCACACTCTCTGTCTCTCTCAAAATAAATACATAAGCTTTAAAACAAAAAAATAAAATGTGTAAAAATAATCTTAGAACGAGGTTCAGGGTTCGAGAAAGAAAACATTTTTGGGCTGGTGGGTTTTGTTTTCTTTACCTTTTCCTGGGTGGGTTTTGTTTTGTTTGTTCTGATCGTGAAGTTAGCTACAAAGACGATGATGGGGTTATTAGCCAAAGGGAACCAGCCATGCCACTGTCCTCTGGAAGCACAGAAGAACCGAGGGATGGAAGAACAGCATATTACTTGTATATAGATCATGTGAACATGAAGAATGCCCTGAGGGGGTGAATATAAATGGATGGATAACCCCTCCCCCCCAACCAAGTTTCCCTCAGTTGTTTAAGTATGCATCACGTTATTTCTTTTTAGCGACCAGTTTGTCCTGCTAGCTATGTGTGTGCTCTGGCTGATATTAGCCTATAGTTCCTGAGCCAGTCACGTGATTGGTATAAGATAGTGACATGGGGGAGGGAGTGGGCTCCGAGTTTTAAAACTGGTAACAGAACAACCACAGAGCAAATCGTTCCGCATTGAAATGTGGAATATTGCGAGTTTGGTTCCTTTTTATGGGGAAGCATTTCTTTTAGGTAAACTATTTCCAGTATTAAAAAAAAAAAAACCTATACTCCCAGGAGTATACCCTCATTTGTAGTTTCTTTTAGAGGTGAAGATTTCATTGTAATGCTAGAATGACCGTGTGTGGTTCTTGGTGGACACCTTTCTCACTACAGCTCCCTCCTCCTCCCAGTGAGAGAAGGGACTTATCTTTATTGCTCTACTGGGAAAAGTGCAGGGGCGCCTGGATGGCTCAGTTGGTTAAGCGTCCAACTCTTGATTTCGGCTCAGATCATGATCTCACGGTTCATGAGTTTGAGCCTCGTGTCGGGCTCTGTGCGGACAGTGTGGAGCCTGCTTGGGATTCCCTCTCTCTCTGCCTAAATAAATAAATAAATAAGCCAACTTGAAAAAAAGAAAAAGCGCAGAAATCAGACAGACTTTGTCTAAAATCCTACTCTATGACTGGCAAGACTTACTTCACCTCTAAGAACCTCTAAGCAGGAGCATGGCCCTGGCTTTGCATGCTTGCTTTTAGCTTAATAAATGCTAAGCTCATAACACCTCTGTGAGGTGGGTATTATTATTAGTCATACTTTACAGATGAGAAAACCAAAGCTAGTAAGTGATTCAAAAGTAAGGCCATGCTACTTACTGAAGGCAACCTAGACGATGATGGATTGCCAACCCTAAGAGGATACAGACGTGCATGGAAATTTGGTTCCATGCTCCAAACACAGGGCTCCAGTACTCACCACGAGTGGGAGGTAAAAGGAAGAAGAGGATTGTCACCTCCCTACATCTGTCTCCCTCCCCATCCCCCCCCAGGTTGACAACAGTTCTTCTGAACTGTAGGTGGTTTAGTTGACTAAAGAAGCTATTCCTTGTAAAGCAGAACATTTTCATTTCAGTTCTTCTGTTAACAGGGCTTGTTGCTCATGCCCCCTTCCCCCATGCACGTACACACATGGACACACACACACACACACACACACACTACTTCTCACCACTCAGCTCCACCTCCCCCCACCCCCCACACACACTCTGCCGTGGCCACGGGGTGGGTGCGAGAGCTTTCTTCGCAGTGATGCTAAATTGAGTCTTCTGAGGGCCCAGAGCCTGACAGCTTGGAATAGGCCTGTCTGCAGTAGGAAGTTAAAAGGCCAACAGAAAAAGAAGCAAAGACCAGCAGAAATGAAAGACACGCAGAAGGCAATTCAGGTCAAGTCAACCGATGGCCCCTCCCAAGAAAAAGGCCATCAGGTCCCTGTGTCTGAGATCTCTGACATCTCTGTGCCGTGCCCCCCTGAAGGCTAGTTGTTCATCTCTTTTTCAATCCTGTGAGCTTTGCAGTGTCCCTCCCTCCCAGCTACCTGAGCCAGTTTAAGAAAGCAAATTTGGGTTGGGTATTTGCAGCCAAAGGATTCTATTTTAGTATACTTAAGTCCTCCATCAGAGAGTCGAGGAGAAAGGGAATCCTAAATGTAAATCTGCTTTTTAGTTTTCTAAGGGTGATGCTACTCTCATTCAATGAACTTTTATTGAATGCCAACTATATGCTAGGCCTGTGCTGAGGGATGGCAATCCAAGGATGAAGACATGGTTCCCACCCTTACAGAGCCTTTGGTCTAGAAGAGGAAGATAGGCATTAAGTGAAAAATGCAATGCGATGCCACCAGTGCCTTGACAAAAGTCATGGGGAACTATAGATGCGGGAAGAAAAAAAGTAGTCAGTTCTTCCTGGAACGTCAGGAAAGACTTCAGAGAGATGATAACCCTTCTCTAGGGTTTGAAAAACAAGCAGTCTAGGCTTTTGCTATTCAAAGTGTGGTCCATGGACCAACCACAAGCAGCACCTTAGAAATACAAAATCTGGGGCCACACTCCAGACCTAATGAATCAGCATCCAAATTTTAACACCCCAAGTGATTGGTGCCACGTGAAAGTTTGAGCAGTGCTGATCTAGGTAACAGGAAAGGTAGAGGAAGAGTAACTTCAGGTTGAGGAACCATTTGGACAGAGGCTGGCAGATACGACAGAGCACGATGCATTTACGGGACTGTAAGCCACAGCAGAGAGTGTGAGGGAGGATATGACGTGAATGACGGCAGGTCCAGATCGCAGAGGGCCTTGCAATCCACGCACAGAGGGCTGGACTTTATCCTATCATCCACGGAGAGTCAGAAGTAGGCAAAGTCAGAGTGTGACCTCATTCAACCGCACACTTAAAAGCAGAGTAACAGACCTTGCTGGCTAGCAGAGTAATAGATGAAGTCTGGACATGACCCCCAAAGGAGGGGAGCCACTGAGAGATTTCAAGACAGAGAATAACAGGATTTGATTTGATGTGATTTATCTGAAATCTTATACCTAACTGCCTGAGAATAGCGTGGAAGATGGATTGGAGAAAGGGTTACACCGAAGGCAGGGAGGCCAACTGGCATAATCTTATCCTGGTAAGAGATGAAGATCTAAACCACAGAAGTGGCAGTGAGGATAGGGAGGGAAGAGATGGTCTTGAGAGAGGCAAAGAGGTGGAATCTGCAGAACTTACTCAGTGGTTAAAAAATGCATGCTGGAGTCAGTTGGGACAAGGATTCCTGGCTTATATGATACAAGAGATATGGCGAGAGAGTCAGTACTAGAATGAACAATACTGAGTTCTGTTCTGGTTCTATCGGGTTGGGGCCCCATGTGGGACACATACATGGAGAGAAACAGCACGACATTAGCTGTTTGGCATTAGCACCAAATACCTACCTTGATGTATAAGGCCTCTCTTGAAATTCCTCAATTAGAGCCTTCTTTACTTACTTAGAAAGCATTTAATTAATTCCACAAATAATTAGCTCTGATGTAGAATTCAGTGGCTGTGAACTCAGACTCTACAGCTTAAAGCTGTTCTTTCACCTCTGCTCACTGCACACACAGCATGGAAAGCCATCGAGGGGTCAGCTGAAATTCAGAGTGTGCTTCTAGAGACAGAACAAGAGGACTTCTTTCTGTCTTCCCCAAATACCCCCAGATCCCTGAAGTCTTAAGTACAATCCAATCTGGCAAGTGATGATTGAGCATCTTGCGTGAACCAAGCACTGCTTTAGGCACTAGAGACACAACAATACAGAGAGACCACTTTCTCACCTTCACTGGGCTTACCTCTAGCACAGGAGACAACAGTTAAACTGAAAATAAACATGTCAGAGGCAGAGATCTTCTGCCCAGTTCTCCCTTCAAGAAAGGACTTGTCCATCTATCGGCAGTAAAGTGAGCCGACAGCCTCCGGCACTTAGTACCTTCAGGGCCTCCTCAGCTTTCAAACTGAGGTCACACTCTTCTCAGGATGATCCAGACAATGACCGAACGAAGCAGCAGTAGCTGAGAGCGTGCACTTCCTGGGGTGACCCCCAGCTAGAGTTGCCAGATTTAGCAAATAAAAGCACAGGACATCTAGGTAAATTAGTACTTCAGATAAACAATGAATATTTTTTAGGGTATTTCCTAAATATTGCACGGGATACACTAAAACAAATTCATTGTTTATCTGAAATATAAATTTAACTGAACATCCTATATTTTCTCTGCCTACCTCCGTCCCCAGCTAACGACTAAGCAAGACAGTGGTCCAAAGACCTTCCCATTTCCATTCAACCTCAGACTGTATTAATAGGTGGTCTTTGCTCCAGAACTCTTACTGGGTTGGTGGGGCTTTGTCATGTCTTTATCCTGGTCTGATGGCTTTCTCCACATAATCCTGATTTGGCCCGTTTTCCTTTCGTAGGTATTAGTCCTCCATAAATACTTTGCACTTCTAATTCCATTTCAGCATCTACTTCCCAGAGAACTTGACATGCAACAGTTGGTGCCAAGAATGATCTGAGAAAGCCAGTGGTAAGATAAAGGTTTGGAGACAGTATTGCTCACACCCAGCTGATTATGAAGACCACTCCCTACCCCTGGTGGTAGGTGGGGCGGAGGTAGCCTTTGGCATGAGTTGGCCGTCCAGTTGTTAAAAGTTTCACCAATGGCGAGCTGGGAGGGCATTTAGACACAGGAAAATGCACCGATTCAAGCATTTGAAATGTAGTTTGAGGCTTGTACATATAAAGATAATGGAATTGGATGATTATCACTACGTTGCATTGATATCCTATAGGAGGATACTGAAAAGTTGAGAACTATTAGCAATTAAAACTAAGTAAGGAGGGAGTCTCTACAAAGAAGCCCTCTTCTTGTGAGTGAGCAGAAAAGCTGAAAGTAAAGCACAGGGTTTAATCAGTTACTAAAACTTCAAAGACCATTCAATGCTCAATCAAAGCAGGGCTGTTGTGCCAAAATCAGACCGCAGTTTGCAAAACCTGAGATTGTGACACAGCACATGGGAGGTTCCCTAGACTCCTCTGAACCTTCTGAGCCCACAGGGCTGGCTTGCCTCGACCAGTGAAGAGCTAGCACATTGCTTGTGCAGAAAAATGACACCGAGGGTTTTCCCCCAAAATACGGCAGGTGGCTTTCCCTCTTCCTCTCCTGGACATCATGTCTACCATTAGGGTTAAGTCACAGCTTAACCCAGCCAGGAATACGCTAGGCCTGTTAAGGGAAGAAAGCGACCATAAGAAGCTGTTACATGAGATTAGGTGCTTGATCAAGAAGGCTAGAACTTAAGTCTGAATAATGGAGCGTATTTGGACTTGGGTCACTCTCTTGAGATACAGGAAACACTCCAAGAAGCAATACAAAATTGCTGTTAGGGTGGCTCCTAGAGCCTGAAGAAAATGATAACCCATGCTGAAAGGCTCAAATGCCTGAGTGCCATGGCAGACATAGGGGAAGAAATTAAAAGCCTCAGGAAAGTGGGCTTGCAGGAATGAGTTTATTACGTGAGGCCAGAAGGCCAATCAGAAGATACACCGTTTACCAAGGCCACTGAGAATGTGCTGGTGAGGGGAACATGACCAGCATCATGAACTGAGGTTTTTCCTCTGAGGTTGACAATAGGAGAGTCTGTCACAGAACTTGGCTCACTGATAGCAATGGGGATGTTGGGCTCCTCCAAAGGCCAGGTGGTGGTACTTAACCATCGGAAGCCAGGTGGTTGTAATTACCATGACAACTGACAAGAACAGAGCGGTGGCCAAGAGGGCCTAACCTCACCGTCATGGGGACGGTGAATAGAACTCAGCATTCCTAGGAACAGAATGGATAGGCAGCCAACTAGACTGCCTGTTAAATATATATAATCAAAGGGAGGAAGAATGAATGAGCAGAAGGTTGAGGGCGGTTTCACCAGTGCAAAGTCAGGATAACCTTGCCAAGGTGCCACACCTGAGCCAGTTTTCAGATTCAAAATCTGTTGGCTGAGAAGTGGCTAGATCTCTAGGAAGAAGGACTCTACAATACCAGGAGAAGTATACATTGTAATGATACACAAGTCCTTCCCCAAAGAGCCTTATTACCATTTACTTAATTGACTATACATTGGAGAAAGAAATACGAGGCCTTCCCCAAACTGTTGGACACAGGATCTGAATTGTCACTGATGCCTAAAGACTGAAACACCATCATGGGCCCCTGCTTTCAGTGGGAGAACATAAGTGTAAGGTAATAAATGGACTCCTGACCAAATGGCTTATAGCAAGTACACTGTTCCATGGATCCACATAGTAGTCACTTTTCCTGATCCCAAATGTATAGTTAAGATTATTATAGGGGTGCCTGGGTGGCTCAGTCAGTTGAGCGACCAACTTCGGCTCAGGTCATGATCTCACGGTTTGTGAGTTTGAGTCCCATGTCGGGCTGACAGCTCAGAGCCTGGAGCCTGCTTCTGATTCTGTGTCTCCCTCACTCTCTGCCCCTCCCCCACTCATGCTCTGTCTTGCTCTGTCTCAGAAATAAATAAACATTTTTTTAAAAAGATGATTATAATTGACAGTTGATACAATTCCTACATTGGGTCCTTGGTCTCTTGGGTAAGCACTATCATAAGGAAGAAGGTCAAGTGGAAGTCTCAGAAATTGCTAGTTTTTAAAAAAATTTTTTAATGTTTATTTATGTTTGAGAGAGAGACAGGGCACAAGCGGAGGAGAGGCAGAGAGAGAGGGAGACACAGAAGCCAAAGCAGGCTCCAGGCTCCGAGCTGTCAGCACAGAGCCCGACGCGGAGCTCAAACTCATGAGCCTTGAGATCATGACCTGAGCCGAAGTCAGATGCTTAACCGACTGAGCCACTCAGGTGCCCCCAAATTGCTAGTTTTAATAAGTAAACCAAAAATAGTATCGCATCCTGAAGGGAATAGTGGAGATTAAAGATCTCAGAATGCAGCGGGGATGGTGGTCCGTATCATATCTCCACTTAATTCCCCAGTCTGGCCCTTACAGAAGCTGAATGAATCCTAGGTAATGACTAGAGACTATTACAAATGCAACTTAGTAGCCCTGATCACATCTGCTGAATGAGATATAGCACCAGTGCTAGAGCAGATAAATATGGCCTCAGGTATGGGGTATGTGACCACTGACTTGGAAAATGCATGCTTTTCATTCTCAATCAAAAAAGGCCATTAAAAACAGTTCACATTGGAATGGAATGGGCAACACCATACACTTACAGTTTTGCTCCAAGGCAATGCTAACTCTCCTGCCTTCTGTAATAATACAGGCCAAAGAGATCTAGACCATCTGGATAATATGAAGAATATCACATTGATATTGATATAATATCAATATTGACCCATTAAATTGATAACATGATAAGACGGGACTACTACATTGGAAGCCTTGGCAAGACAGATGTGCTTCAGAGAGTGACAGACACATCCTGGAAGATTCAGGAACCTGACACTTCGGTAAAGCATTTAGGGATCTGGGTTTAGACTATGGTAGACACTCCAAAGGAAAAGACAAATTTCTGTGCCTTGCATCCCTGCTGAAAACAAGGTAACACAATGCCTGGTAGGTTTCTTCAGAGTCTGGGGGCAACATATTGCACACCTAGAAATACTGCTCTGGCCCATAGATTGGGCCATCATTGAGTAGGGCCTAGAACAAAAAGAGGGCTCGGCAGCAGGTCCGGGCTACCTCAAGCACAGGTTAGCTGCACAAGCAAGTTTAAACAGGTATCTCAGAACTCATGCCACCCATTATAATTGAACAGATGTCCCTACTTCAGCTTATAACTATGGCTATGTAGGTGATCCCTTAAGGCTGGCTAAAGAAGGAAGGAAAAGCCTGATCTTTATTTGTGGGTGTTAGTTCAGTATGTGGGTACAAACCAAAAAAGATGGCAACTGCACTACAAACCTCACTCAAGCCTTGAATGACAATGGAAGGAGCGCTGCAAGCAGGACCCCTACTCATCCACTCTGGAAGGAGAACTGGCCTGAGGTTAGAAGACATATGGACTCATGGGCAGTGGCAAATGGCCTGGCTTGTTGGGCACAGAACTGGAAGAAAAAAGATTGGTAAACTGAACAAGATTGTCTAGAGTAGGATAGAGGTAGATGGATGAAAATATGGAATGAGCACAAACGATGAACATTTGTGCATTATATGTGAATGCCCACCAAAGAACATCCACCATGGAAGAGGCATTAAACAATAGACAAAGTGACTCAGTTTATCTTGGTCAGTTAGGCCTTGTTAGCAGCCATCCCTGTCCTGGCACATGGGCACGCTAAAAGTGTAGCCTAAAGCTTAGGGGCTTGAAACAACAATATTTCTTATCTCACAGTGTCTGTAGATCCAGAAATCCAGGCATGGCTTAGCTGACTTCTCTCATGGGCTTTGATCAAGGTGTTTGTTAGTCAGGTATGTGGTCTCATTTCAAGCCTCGACTGGGGAAGGATCTGCTTCTAAGCTTACTCATATGGTTAGTGGTAGGATTGAGGTTCTCACAGGTTGTGTGGCTAAAGGCCTCATTTCCTTGCCACATGGACCTCTCTGTATGGAAGCTGGATTCATCAGAGTGAACAAGGTAGAGGCCAGAAAGAGAGAGAGAGAGAGAGAGAGAGAATTACAGCAAGATAGAAATGACAGTCATTTATAACCTAATCTCTGAAGTAGCATCCTATCATTTTTGCTGTGTTCTGTTTGTTAGAAGTGAGTCACTATGTCCAACCCACACACAAGGAGAGGAGATTACACAAGATTTTGAATAGCAGAAGGCAGGGATCATTGGTAGCCTTCTCAGAAGCCTGCCTTTCAAGCTGTGTATGGGCCCAACAGCATAGACCTCCACTTACCCGTGCTAATCTAGCTACCACTGCCTATAGATGTCCAATATGCCAACAGCCAGAGACAAAAACTGAGCTGCCAGTGTGCTACTATTCCTAGGGGAGACCACCAAGCTACTTGTGGGCAAATTGACTACCCGGGTTCCTTTTTTCCTAGAAGTGGAAGTGGTTCCTTTGCACAGGAATAGATATGTATTCTAAATGTGGATTTGCCTTGCCTGCTCACAGAGCTTCAGCCAGTACCACTATCCAGAGGCTTACAGACTTCCTGACCCACTGCATGGAATCCCATACAGCATAGCACCCAACCAGGGAACTCACTTTACACCACAGAAGGTGTGGGAATGGGCCCACGACCATGGGATTCACTGGTTGTATCACATATCCCACTCCCCAGAAGCTGCCATTCTGATAAGCCAGCTCAGAGGCAATAATAGCCCAGGAGGATGGGGTGTCATCCTCCAGAACACAACATACACATTAAAGCAGAGACCTTTATATGATACTAGGTTCCAATTAGGAAGAATACATGACTTGGGGAGCCAAAGAGTAGTCGCGGAAATTGCCTCACTTACTATCACTCCCAGTGACCCACTGGGGAACTTTATACTCCATATTCCTGCGTCTCCAGGTTCTGCAGGTTTAGGAATGGTACCCAAAGAGGATATACTCTCACTAGGGACACCACAAGGGTCTTGTTGAACTATAAGCTAAGGTTGCCACATGGGCACTATGGGCTTCTTGTGTCCAGAGATCAATAGGCAAGAAAAGGAACCATCATCTTGTCAGGAGTGTAGATTGTGCCCATCAGGAGGAGGTGATGCATTTACACAATGGGGGCAGGAGAAACCCAGCGGATGGGCCTGGGGATCTCTTAGTACTCTCTGGACCAACTGTGACCGTGAATGTACAAGAGCTGCAGTCCTGGCTTGAGAAAGAATAGTTAACGTGAGCTCAAAGTTCAAGTCTCAGCATTGGATAGGCTACCTAGACCAGGAAAGATGGCCACTGAGGACAAGATTTCAGAATGGATCATGAAAGAAGGGATGATGAGTAGCAGTTGTAGCCCCAGGACAAACTTCAGCAATGAGGAGCTATAGTCCATCCCACTAACTTCCTCTTTTACGTTTCCTGTCAGGAAAAAACGCCCCCCGGAGCCTTGGAATGCTGCCCCTTGCACAGTGTAAGAGGTGGGTTGTGGCAGATATGCAGATGTGTTGTTCAGACCCCCATTCAAGAAAGAATTCATCGTGTGGCTGTGAGGACTGCGGTTAGCTGGCCACTTTCAGCTGTGAGCTCCTTTAGAGTCTACCTCAGCTTTCCGGTCAAGGCTATTCTTTTCTCAGGGTGGCCCCTAGACAAGAACTGATCGTATAGCCTTAGTCTTTTCCATCCAATACATAACTCCTCTGATGGGTAGCCCTCACTCCAGAGATCCCTGATGGCGGGGAGGGACTTTGTGAGGCCTGCATCATGATCTGAAAGCCCTCCCTATCTAATTCTGTTTCCTTCCTGCAGTCCCTACATATCCCCCCTGCCGCCCCAAATATGTGTGTCCATATCCTGATTCCTGGAATCTGCAAGAATTACCTTATTTGGAAAAAGAGTCTTTGCTAAGGTGAATAAATTAAGGAGTTTTAAGTCATGAATGGAAACCATTCTGGATGATCCAGATGGGCCTGTAAGGGAGCACAATTTGCCACCCCAAAATGTATCTCTTTGGCATGTGGATTATTTTAGGCTGGTTATTTTTAAGAAACAGCAGGCTCAAGAAGAACTTTTGACCTTCCCCCTAACTGCCTGAGAGAATGTAGATAGAGGACCCATTCCAGGAAGGGAGCTGTCACCATAGACAACTACAGTATAATATGAACTAGGTGTGGTAGACAGGGAGGAACGTAGCTGTTTCACTGTTTGTTAGAATTCCTCTCTGTGTCCCTATTGTTTCTGTATGGCCCAGCAAACATTTGTTTACCAAACATTTCCTCTTTTTCATCTTCCTGTGAATGTCTTCCTTCCTCTTGAAGTCCCAGACCCTTACCCCCTGCTCCTTAACTCTGGATGGCATATATGCCTCAATTGACCGACTGCCTGTGGGGCTCATAGTCTCATGGAGCTCCCGTGTGTACATGATTAGATTTGATTTTCCCTGTCCATCAGTCTCATGCCAATTTCTTAGACCAGCCAAAAGAACCTTGAAGGGTATAGGAAAGTTCATCCTCC
This sequence comes from Panthera tigris, assembly GCF_018350195.1. Lineage (NCBI taxonomy): Eukaryota > Metazoa > Chordata > Mammalia > Carnivora > Felidae > Panthera > Panthera tigris. The sequence goes on from NC_056670.1 coordinate 50,793,374, forward strand.
CCAACAAGCCCTAAATGTAACCACATGTATCCTTATAAGAGTGACACACAGAGGAGAGAGACAGAGAAGGCAGTGTGAACGTGAAGGCAGAGATTGGACCAATGCAGCTGCAAGCCCAGAATATCTAGGGCTCCTAGAAGCTGGAAGAAAGAAATGGATTCTCCCCTAGAGCCTTCAGAGGTAATGCCACCCTGCTGGCACCTTGATTTTGAATTTCTGGCCTCTGAAACTATGAGAGAATAAATTGCTGTTGTGCTAAGCGACCAAGTTTGTGGCGATTTGCTGTGGCAGCCACAGGAAACTCAGACACTCCCCTTTTCTGTTCATGGGTGTCACTTCCCAGTCTTCTCCATGCCTAACTACAATGCTGCGTCTGCTTCCTGGGGAATTCAACCTGCAACAGCATGATAGGATACAATTAAACTGTATGATTAGGAAGAGTACACAGGAAGGGGACTCAGCCCAGCCTTGGAGAAGTGGGAGGGGATGGGCACAGCAAGGGCTTTAGGGAGGAAGCGACCATTTCAAGTGGCCTGCAGGGTGGGTAGCCAAATAAAGACATGCCGGACAGGGTGTAACATACTCGCAGAACTAAAAAAAAAAAAAAAAAAACAAACTCAGTTTGAGGGAAAGGACCAGTTGTGTGAAGTAAGGGCAGTGAGGCAAGCAGAGGCCAGACCAAACTGGTTGAAAATGGTTTTAGGTCTTTGTACGTAATTCTAACAGGATTTTAAACAGAGGGTGCGATGATCAGCATTTCACTAATAAAGATTTGGTTTTAAAAAATTGCCGTAATACAACTATTCCTGAGAAAGACACAAAAATAAAGCCTCGTGTATGGATGCCTTTGTGTGAACAGTTGTACTGATCCGATCCTAAGAACATTTCCACTGGGGACATGGGGACTTTCCGATGACCTCCGGGAACACTCTTTTCAAAGTCTGATAAGGACAGCCTTTTCTTTTTCTTTTTACAGCCTTTTCTCAATCTTGATACAAAGTGCTATGCTAAGGGAGTTTCAGGTCCCGTCTTCCATCCAACCAGAAGGACAACCCTCATCCCTTGTAAATAAACACTCTGGAGCTGTCTTTTGGCCATGGCCTTCAGGACAAGAAGGATTTTCCACCCAGATAGGAGTGGAAGTGATGCAGAAAATGGCATAACCATCTGCAGCCTTGGACTCCTCCCCAGGGGCTGCCAGCACGGGACTGCTCGGGGAGGTTATCTCCCGAGAGCAGCCCTGAGATATGACCACCCCCTCAGAGGAGAGACATCAGCACCCACTCCAGGAAGGCACAGCCTACACAGGAAATTGTTATCTTGCCTCCGTTGGGGAACAAAGAGGAAGCTTTGTTTGATGCAGACATCAAAAACGAGTGGCCTTAGGGCCACATCTGGTCTATTTTCTCTGGTCCTCCAGTGCTGCTGCTACCCGTTTGTAATTCAACCGACATTCAAATATTAGAAGAGTTCAAGGAACAGCCCAGACCTCTGGGCTCTCTGATCAAAACAGGACCCGGGCCTCAATGCACCTTCATTCCTGTAGCAACCAGAATCCAGAGTGGTGGTCAGAGGTCAGCACCTCCGCAAGGGGACAAGCTTCCTTCCATCTACGGTGTCCCACATCCTCCCGATTTTCTCCCCAATGCAGAAGCCAAGTGTTTTGTTTTTCTAACACAAGTAGTAGAATTATTTACCTGTAGCCGCGGTCCCACCAAGAGTAGGAAAATGAATGCTATGTTGAGAGGGCCAGAACTTCAAACAAGTGGGAAAGCTCTACGATAGTTCTCCTCTGATACCCGCCAGTCTCGTCCATTTAATTTCTATGTCCTGATTTAAATGGTTTTAATTTTTTTAATTGAAGCATAGTCAGTATACGATATTATGTTCGTTTCAAGGGTACAACTTAGCGACTCAACAATCCTATACGTTGCTCAGTGCTCACCAAAGATGTGTGTGGTCACCATCTGTCACCATGCAGCGTTCTTACGGTATTGACTGTATTTCCTAGGCTGGACTTTTCATCTCTGTGGCTTATTTATTTTATAACTTCAAGTCTGCCTCTCTTAATCCCCTTCACCTATTCCCTACCCACCCCCCCCCAACACACACCTACCAGTTTGTTCTCTGCGTTTATCAGTCTGTTTCTGTTTTGTTTGTCCATTTGTTTCATGTAGCCCCTTGCCACCCGCGCCGTCTCCCCTTCCCGGCCCGGCATCCGTCCTCGTCCTCCAGCTGAGACGCCAGGCCTTGCTGAGTGTCTCTGCAGAGCGTGACGGAGCCGCGGATACACCAGAAGACAGTTTCTGGGAACCTGGGAGCCCCAAACTTCTGGGAAGAAGCCACAGGCAGGAAGGGGGAAGAGGGGGACTACAGGGAGAACTTGGCAGAAAGGCTCTGGGTAAAAAAGAGATTGTTTTGTGGCAGGTACCCCGTCCTTCCCCTTCCCTAACACACGCACACACCCAGGGGGGACCAAGCCTCACTGTTAATGGTACCAGGAACTGGAAGCGGAGCCTGCACGTGTCGACTCTTCTCCGTTGCCCGTCACTGGGGGAGATGCTGATCCATCTGGGGGAGCTCTGTACCGATGATCTCTTGGGGGGCGGGGCACGGTTTCCTCTCTCCTCTCCCAGGAGCCGGCCAGTGGCAGCCCTTGTGGGGTGATGAGAAACCCCGGGGTTCCTTTGCTAAGGAACTGTGTCTTCAGGACGCAGTGTGCTGCAGGCTAGGGTGGGGCGGGACGGGGTGTGGAGGGGGAGCAGATCTCCCTAGCTGGGAGGAGTGTTTTATCACGGATACTGTTTAGAATTGCCCGCACAATTTGATATTTGCTGATCGGGTTTGGCAACAAGGCTTTTTATTCTGTGTTATTATTGCGGTTACGTTCTCTACAGAAAGGCCTGGATCCGGGGCAGCACGCCCACCCCCCCTTGAGGTGCCCCGGCTCCCTTCCCTCTGTTGCCTTTAAGCTCCCAGGCCAGACAGCCCCACAGGGCTAATGCCATTAAACCAGGCCTCATTAACATGCTTGTCTTATCTGACTGAATCGTCCCAACAGCCCTGGGAGGTCTTGTGATCCTGCTCCTTTTTGGGATGAGGAAACAAGCTTAGGGACTGGGGTGAGGGGGGGTGACCTTCAAACGGTGAAGGTCTCGTGAATGCATCCTTGCGCTGGACTGATCACCCACTTAACTTCTGTCTGGTCAGGCTCCCCGTCTTGCCTGCTTCTGGCCTCGTGGCTACACAGTTCTTGTTTCAGCCGCGGCTGGCCCACTGGCACAATACCAGGACACCTCTTCCCTGACTCAGACCTCTGTTTTTCTTCTCAACCGAGTCTAGAATTCTCCTTTTTTCCATTCAGCCCCTAGATTTCCCCAGGAAGATCCTCCACCTATTCCAACCTGGCCAGGAAGAGGTCCTCATATCTTGGTGGGTTTACTCGTCTTCTGTGAACAGGATTTGAACTACACGGAAATGCATGTGCATGTACGTGTGTGTGCGCGCGCATCTGGAGGTGTGGAGTGGCGAGGTAATGCATGGGAGGGGGCAGTCCTGTTGAGATAAAGTAGGTAGAGATACGGGGGGAAACCTGGCGGTAACAGACCTGACTCACTGCCCTTGCACGCTTTACAGACGTGTCTTCCGCATAGATTCCTGCCTGGAAAACTATTCGTTGAGTTAGCCTCTGCTTTTCTGACTGATGCTATTCAGGAATAGTTCGTTTTGCTACTTGAATATTCTGTCAGTGCTCCAACCAGCAATGCAATCCCCCCCACCCAACTTAGCAGGATAGAAAAGCACTCTCCCTTCGTTTTCTCCCTTAGTCTCAGACCCACAACCATAGGACACAGGCCTGGTCACCGGCCACTCTGTGCCCAGAGGACGGTCCAAGGGTACCAAGCATGTCAGTGTTCTAATGTGCAAGAGCGAACTGGGATAAAGGTATATTTTAAACGAACGATGCCATTTAAGTACTACAAAATGGTTTTAGAAATGGATTTTAATTTCATAAGTAATGCATATTCATTGAAGAAGAATTGGAAAATCTATTTATGCAAAAAGATAAAATCTCACCACACATACAGGGAACCGTTGATAATCTCTGATTGCATATTCTCCAAGGCTTTTCCCATTAATGTGATTATGTATGTTACATATGTGTTTTTATAACAAGCATAAGAAGTATGTAGTTTTGTAAACTGCTTTTCTAAGGAACTGTTCATTGGGGCTTTGGTATAGTTCAATTATTCTGCAGAAATACAGCTTCCCCTATTACACTCTCTAACCTTTTGTAATCGAATGCATCACTGAACAAGAGACCATCAGGAGCAAGAATTAAATTTTTTAAAATTCGGTTTCTGTCTTAAGGTCTGCCTATGATGTGCTGGGTGCCATAAATGTATTATCTCACTTAATCCTTACATTAAGTTGATTTTATCACTCTCCAATAGCTAAAGACACCTGGGGTTAGAGTGGTTAGTTCACCCTCCCAAGGTCACACAGCTGGGAATTGGCAGGTCCACTCTGATGTCTGACATCAAAATCAACTTCTTTCCAAACTGTCGGTCTGTCAATGAGCTGCGACTTGACCCTGAACTGGTAGGAGAAAATGTAGCAATATCGATCCTGTGATGTGGACTGGGAAAGAAAGCACCCACCCGCCATTACCATGAGGCCCATCGTCAGCACCTGGTGTGAATGACTCTGATGGAGGCCCACCTCAGTCTCTGCTGCTGAGCCTCCTCCTAAGCGTAGTAGGGAAACTGAGGCAACTGAAAATTGGTTTAGAGAAAATTGACAGATGTCATCATCATCGACTGGAGCTCTACTGACTAAAGTTGACTAGCAGCTCTATCAGCCCTAAGACGGGCTCACAGGGAATCGTGGGCAAGCACGCTCAGGGCCTATTAAATGCAACTGCTCTTTTGGAAAAGGATCCCTTGTGTTTCTTGCAAAAATTCACAATAAAACAGGGAAATTTCCTGGTGGACACCCATGGACATCGGCTGACCACAATCCGAAAGAGAAGGACAAACAATTAATTACTCCGTTTCAGGAGCCCTTTTTGTTCAATGAGTGAAACCCAAGAATGTATGTGCCCACTTGCACGTTTTGGGGTTTCTGTCATAAAGGATGGAGGATTAGCACTCTATAACTTTACCCTCTACTTGCAGGGGGAGTAATTACTTGCTAGAACGACAGTCATTCATTTCCTTCTATGCTACAGTCATAACTCTAAACTATTTTAACATCTTTGAAGAGAATTAATTAGCTCTTCTGTTGATACTTCTAAAGCGCTTTAATGCAGGTCTGGTTTTAACTCAGCCTTTAAAAGAATTTCCATGGCAGCCATTTAACAGATAACAGACTTTTCAGGAAATGCCCAATGCTTTGTAGTATCTGAAAGGAATCATGTTTGATGGACATTTGTGCAATTAAGAAATATAATTACTCATTGATAAAAGTTGATGAAAAATCCCTTAAAAATGAAAGGTATGTCTTATAATTGATTTTTTTCTGTAGACAGAAAATAATATCATGGCCAATTTCTTTAATTATAAGGAAACTTTAAAGTAGAGGACAGTACTGAGTGCCAGGAAAATCACAAATTATTTAAAATCTCCTGAGTGAAATTCATCATTTCTCCCAATGGCACATTCCTGCGTCTAACGGACATTTTCATTCCAGATCTTCTTCTTAGTTTATCCTTGAATCAGATTTATTGAAAGCCACTGGGCACCTGCTGTATGCCAGGGTAATTTGGCAATCATTAATTTGAAATCTGCAAAACCAATTCCACACAACAGGTTGTAGTAAAGTAGCAAAAACGCCCCCCAACCCCCCACTTTCCAGATGAGCAAATGCAAGTTTTGGAAAAATCAATTCACATGGTTAAAATCACACAGCCGTAAGGGCCAGAACCAGAACTTGAACCCAGGGCTTCAGCCTACAGTCAAGCTGCACCTGCTTTGCTAAGGGGCAGCTGTGGAAATGTCACCCGCTGTGGTCCTGTGCACACCTGTCTCTTCTCGTCCCGGTCCCTACGCTAAGAGAGTTGCTCATTTCAGGCCTGCTGCTAGAAGCTGGGTCTGTAGTGTGTATTGCTCAGTGAAAGCAATCCTGATATAAAAAGCGAGTTTACAGAAGCATCACTGTGTCTTATTTGATCGGGATTAATAATATATGGATATCTGTATTTTTTAAATCTTCCTCAGCCGTTTCTTGGGTAGGAAGAAAGAGTTGAGAAACACGCTTAAAATCTATGAACCCAATTCCATTGGCCTCTCTCACAAATCTCATTTTCTGCAAACCATCTGCACTTTGCCTTTGCTGCCTTGGGACTCATCCCTCATAATTAACGTGGAGTGACCCTGGAAGAGACTGCCAGCTCCAGGATAGGACTGTGGCCAGTTTCCTTCCTGTTGAATCTCCTCAACGTCTTCTCGCTTATTCAATATTTAGGTAAAAAAAAAAAAAAAAAAAATCAACGACTTTTTCTAAAGCTAAGACAGGTCTGTAGGTGTAGCTGTGGAGGCAAAACACCTCCGTATAATTGAAAGAACATGAGAAGTCAACAGACCTTTCTTGAAATCCTTGTGACTTGATTTTGGCTAAGTAATTTACTCTCTCCGAATGTATGAAATAGGGCTAGTCACAGATACCTCTTGGAGCTGTTGGGAGATCACGGATGGGCCTCAGAGAGAACTGACACCAGAGCATCATACTCAGAGAAAATAGAAATCATCTCCAAAAATACCTTGGAAAGCAATGTATATCTGTATAAATGTACATCTGAGGTCTCTTCAAAGGTGACAAACATGGCCGACAAATGGCAATACACATCCGACTCAGCCATGGACTTGAAAGTCAGATTGCCTACATTCAAATCCTGACTCCATCATTTCTTAGTCATGTGTCCTTGGACGTGTTTGTAGGTCCTGTCTCTGCCTCAGTCTGTTCATCTGTGAAATGAAGGTAATAATGGTATTTACCTCGGAGGCCTAGAAACTACGAGAAATAGAACAGCCAAGATAGAACAAATCTTTTCGAGGCCGGTTGCCTTGCTTCCTGGAAACATATCTCAATTGTAAGTAGGCTGGACAGAGCTTGTGGAATTTAGATGCATGGTCTGTGTGTGACCTCTTCCTCCCTCCTATTTTCCTGACCACCACCCTCACCCCTGTCCCAACATCCAGTTCCACTGGTCTGGAATTCTGGAGGGCCATCTTTTTGTACAGCTGAGGCCTAGAGTCTCAGGATTCAGTGCATTACTAGATGTAAAGAACAGTGCCTGGGACATAGTCTAGAAAGTGCCATGGTAATTATCCTTAAAACCCTTGACCCAAGTAAGTCCCCAAGGTCCCACATCGGGCGGCAGCTGCCCCAGTCTGTCATCTCTTTCTCTCCCTAACAGTCCTGCCTCCCTGGCTAACGCCCTCCACCTGTCTCTCAAACATCTTCACATTCCCCCATCCCCATAGGCCGAAGCTCCTCCTCAGGTAACATGGTGGACGCCTTTCCCTACTTGCCTCATTTCTTCAACCAGCATCCCAACCTTTATTCCTGTCAGCCTCACAGGCGTTGTCAAGGGCCTGGAGAGGCAGCAGGTCATAGGATACTTTTGTCACACACACACACACACACACACACACACACACACTGTTATATATTTTCGGTGCTTGGCACCTAGTTGGCACTCCATAACTTTGAGTTCCCTTCGCTCTTTAATATTGGTTACAGAACAAAGGCAAAGTGACCCATTTCAGATGTTCATGGGAAGTCTGATACCACCAATTTCTTCACATCCCCAGTGTGTTAATACACCTACCTGATGATCTGGGTTCTGAAAACCAGAACCACAAACACGCACAGGCTCGAGGCACACGCAACCTGAGGCCCCACAGTTGGACTGTCGAGCGTAGCAGCCCCTAATCACATGAGCCTACTTCAGTTGGAATAATTAAAATTAAATAAAGTTAAAAATTCAGCTCCTCAGGCACATTAGCCCCATTTCAAGTGCCCAACTGCCAGATACGACGAATGGCTATTACACTGGGCGGCACGGCCATGGAACCTCTCTGCCACAGCAGAAAGTTCTACTGGATGGCGCTGGTGTGTCTAGAGAGATAAAACAGAGCATTTCAGCCCTTTCGGAGCCTCCAGGGCTCGGCTGCAGAAACCGAGCCCCCAAGTGTCCAAGACTGTTGCAGCCGGATATCAGGGCAGAGGCGGGGCAGTGCTCAGGACGGTGGGAAAAAGAAGACAGACTCGAGGTCGGCATCCAAATTCTGCAGGCTCTAGTCTGCCTAAGGTCAAGATGGATTCCCAAGAAACAAGGCAGCATGCCTTGAAAAGGTTCCTTCTACCTCAACCAGTCTAGCTCTTGGGGCTGAACCTCTTGGGACAGGAACTCTGAGATCATTTCTTGCCTTTTCAAGCGGAGCAGATGTTGGGAGCAATTATCAGGACGTTTCAAAGAGAAAAATGTGTGAAATAAGTTATCAGCAAGGTTAATGCAACACGTAAGCTTTCTGCCCTGAGTTATCCGGATTATTGCTTTGATTCTTACGCGGACGTAATCTGAGAATCTGTTGCCCACGCTTGCTTGTGACTTGTTCCTGCTGTGAAGTGAGAACCGCAGGAGATGAGAACGGCCGCAGTCAGTAGGACGTGCTCGCAAACGTGGTCTGGCCAATGGCAGAGTTCGCTGAATGGAATCTTGATCGTCAACTGGTTCTTTAGAAGTTGGCGAGGCTGCCAAAATGGATTCTCAAAGGCATCCTGCCTTTCCAGGGCCCCCTGCCTCTGGGCCTTTCTTTGCCGCTGTCTCTGGAAGGTTTCCACATGCAGTCCTGACCAAATGGGCTTTCTAGATTTTTTTACAAGGTATTTTTTATTTTGTCTCCCTCTCTCTCTCTTTTTTAATGTTTACTTACTTTGAGAGAGAGAGAGAGAGACAGAGAGGAAGATACTGTGAGCGAGGAAGGGGCAGAGAGAGGAAGAGAGGGATCCCAAGCAGGCTCCACGCGGTCAACGCAGGGCCTGGCGCAGGGCTCGATCTCACAAACCATGACATCACGACCTGAGCTGAGATCAAGAGTCGGACACTCAACCCACTGAGCCACCCACACGCCCCACGAGGTATTTTTAATCAAAGACTTCTACTCAGGGAAGACGTGAGCTGGTGCTCAATGGGCATGCGTGACGTATCAGGGTACTTCTACGTTGGGATAGCAGCTGTCCAAAGTAGTCGATCAGGTGTCTGAGGAAGGACGAGGAGGGCATATACTGCCACAACCTCCAGGCCAACCTGTGAGTGTACAAAGCAAGCCAGCGGCCTCATTGGCACCTGGCAGCTTAGGGAGACTTCTGAAGCCCCCTGCCTTAGTTTCCCTTCTTTTTCTGTCACTTTTCCTACTGCCCCACAGCACCCCACACAGAGACACATTCTGACGCTTACACAATATGTGAGGGCTTCTTTAGAAAAAAGGGTAAACAGTTGTGAACACAATTTAAGTCGAAAAGGGCATATTATGGGGCGCCTGGGTGGCTCAGTCGGTTGGGCTTCCGACTTCAGCTCAGGTCACGATCTCACGGTCCGTGAGTTCGAGCCCCGAGTCAGGCTCTGGGCTGACGGCTCAGAGCCTGGAGCCTGCTTCCGATTCTGTGTCTCCCTCTCTCTCTGCCCCTCCCCCGTTCATGCTGTGTCTCTCTCTGTCTCAAAAATAAATAAAACGTTAAAAAAAATTTAAAAATAAAGAAAAGGGCATATTATTTAGACTTTGAAGTCCTAGAATCATAGAAATTCAGTGCCCTTCCTCTGAGATCTCTTCAGGCAATTCACCAGAAATGCTTACATAGCATTGCTTCCTAATGGCAACCTGGCTTTTCCTCTCTACCTAGAACATTCTGGTTGTTGCCTGCAACAAGGAGTACTCGTGGGAGCCACGCAGGTGAGGGTCTCCAAAGTTCAAGCTTTATTAGCTTCACAGAAAATCCACCTCTGGGTGTAGCTCACAGGGCTGTGGATGGGCTCGTAGGGTGAGCCCAAGTACGACAGCTCTCCAGTTTTTTTCTTTCACAAATAAGAAAATGGCCCCAGAAAAGTAGTTTCCCCACGCTCCCATAGCTTTTAACATTAGGAATGAGAACCGGGTCTCCTGATTCCCAGACCTGATTCCTCTAAACCACTTTGGTAAGAAGAAGCATCGTGGAGTGGACAGAGACCGAGCTTGGAGTCAGAAGCCCCGAGTTACAAATCCCTGAAGTGCGTCTTCCTAGCAGCGATATCTCAGGCAAATCACACAGCTTCTCTGAACCTTTGTTTCTTTGTCTCTTGGGCTTGTTGTGTGCACTAAGTGAAATAATACATTGCAAATGCACAAAACGTGGTCGGTGCTTAATAAACGTTGACGGCCTTGTGGCGCTAATGCCATTTCTTGGACTACGCCTTCCATGGGAGGGTGTGTGTTTACAGCAAGAGAGAGTGAAATTAAACGGTATAACTAACATTTGTTAAATTGTGTTTTGCAAGTCTAAACGAAGAGGAACCACACATCCTTATGCCGTTTTTACAATTCAAGCAGCCCAGGTGTTGGGTTCCCAGAGTATAACTGGCTATAAAATTAGCTCTAACCATGTAGGAAAATAAAGTACAGAAGTAATTTACAATTAATGTATTCTCCATTCTGCTCTTGATATCTTCGTGGTTAGTTTAACGCATTTAAAAATATGAATTCAAACCAATACTTAAAATATGGGGTATCGATTCTGTTTCCTATTTTACCTGGTGACAAAAGAGATTTCATGCTGTCATATACACATTCAAGCAGAAAGCCATTTTGCTTTTTCCATTTGTTTTCATTACTTTTTTTCTATATTTGTTCTTTGACACTGTTTGTATTGAAGCCAGGGTTTGCCTTCTTTTCACTTTATCTCTCCATGGCAACAGATAGATTGCAATGCCACACACAAAAATGCAGAATTACAACCGCCCTGCCAGATCAAGCAGAAAGAACTGTATACAGTGTAACCAGTAATGGAAACTCGGAATAGTTAATGAATAAGCCAAATCTTTCTTTTTCAGATAGAATATAAATCACCATTCCTTTTTATATCTTCTCTCTTCTCCCTAGGAAAGATCCCTAGTAGGCACTCAATAAATATTTGTAGAATGAATGACTGATTGACTATCACTGTTTCCTTTTCCAAGCTTTTGCCGGTCATCTGAGTCGTGATGTAGTTAAGAGATTGTAACTGTAATTATTGTAACGTATTGAATGCTTTCCTTCCACAGTGCACTGTAGAGAATACTTTACATACAAGAGTTCATTACGTCATAACTACAGCCCCATGGAGTGGTCATTATCATCTCCTTTTGCAGATGAAGAACCAGAGGCTCAGACAGGTTAAGTGCCGCGTTCACAGCTAAGTGGAGGAACAGAGATTTGCTCCTTTAAAGTCCGTCTGATGCTAGGGCTTGGCTTCTTAGCCTCTCTGCTGGCATGCACACCCAGAATTTTGCTCAGAGATCAATGTCAACTCTATGGATCCATTTCTTCCTTGAGCTACTGCTCCCACCTCGATTTTAAAGGGGGTACATCTCCTCATCTCTAATGTGTTCCTTGTGCTTTCTCAGAGGTTTCTGACCGTGGCTCTATATTACAATTCCAGTTTCCTTCAGTGTCTAGGATTTGTTTGACACAGACACCTGAACTCATCTGAAAATAGATACAAGCCCTCTTTCTTTATACTGTTTGTTACAGTCCTTCCAGTACCAATTCCACATTCTTTTCCTACGATTGTTCTTTCATGATTCATTCTTGGGAGCCATATTTGCTCTTCCTTCAATATTTACTCCAAAGTCCTGTTGGCTTTTTTCTCTGCACCCTCATTCAGACCTGTTCTTTCTTTTCCAGTTTTGCAGCCTCTATCAGATCAAGACACTTACACGACACCCCTAAATTATTGCAGCAGTCTCCTGAACATTCTCCTTTAAGATCTCCATCCCACTCAGTTCTCCTGCTAAAGCATTTAGGACTCTTCTGTTTAGGAGTTTACTGCAGCTTTACGTCTCTTCAAGGATAGGTACCAAATCCCTTCACTGTCCTTGAACAAGCCCATTTTCTCATTCTTCCAAAGATCAGACCTAGACTAGCAAATCTGTAGGTCTCTGACATAGGGTCTACTGATATCTGTCTCTAAACTTCCCCTGCACCGCTCTTCTGATTGAAATTTCCTCTCGGCTCCTCTCTGTCAAAATGTGTCCTTTCCTTCCATGATTAGACACCAAGCTTCTTTCTCTCACTTCTGCCAGTAACTAGTTTCGGATGGTGGACAAGCCTCTTACATTTCTATCTTTTTAGGCAATTAACCAGAAATGCTTACATAGAAATGCTCCCCCAAAGATTGGCTGTCCTGGGCTTCCTGGTGCCCTCCCCAATTAAGGCTTCCCTTTGGCTTGGTGCCCAGGAGGTTTTACGACTTAGAGCAAGGCACCCAAGTAAAATTGTAGGTGAACAAGGACCAGGTCATTCTTTTTGTGGAAAAATGAGCCACCTCTCAGGCAGATCAAACTGAATAAAAATATCAAGCTTCATAATAATAATGCAGAAATTCTGGATCTGAAAATGGACTCTCTTCAAACACCCATAGGTAAGCACCCCTTGAAAAATCTTCCCATTCCCCTAGAAATACAAATGCTCCAGATTGGAGATCACTGGGACTGCAGGATACTTGAAGGTTTTTCCAGTGATAAGGTTCCATATGATTTGAGTTTAAGCTTCTGTCTGGGCATCCTGGGAGGTGCAAATCCTGGAGCCAAATGATTGACATTCAGATCTCAGTGCGTTCCACCACCTACTACCTGTGTGAGTAACATTACACATCCGCTCCTTGACTAAAGAGAAATAATAGTAGTGTCTCTCTCACAGAGACGTGAAGAACAAATGATTTAGTGCAAGGAAAGCACTAGAACAGTGTCTGGCACATATTTTAAATACTTAATAGATATGAACTGCTATACTTAGAGAGATGCCCTAGCAAGTGTTTGAGAAGTCAGTCTTCTGTACGGTTGAGGGGGTATCTGCATACAGGCAGTTATGTAAATTGTGTGCAATGGTGCTTCCGAGGAAGTCCTTTCATTCAACAAATGCCTATTGATCACCCACTAACTGTGTGCTAACGGTCCCTCACCCTGCCAGAGCTAACAGCTTGGAAGGGAGAGTTACGTCAGTGCGTGCTAGCATGCAACTTAGGGACAAAATGATTGGTTGACCATACTTGCTACAGGAAGTCAGAAAAGAGGAGAGCAGGAAGGACAGATGCCTTAGGAACTAACTGTGCCTTGGACAAATGTGGAGGGGGCTGAGCATTTTACCCATGACCTGAGCATCACCAGAAGGGTTAGTACAGGAGACTAAGTTGGTGAGAGAGAGTGAGGGCGCTCAGTCAGCCGACGTTGAATCTTAATGGGGAAGAGATAATGGTCCCTAGCCAACAAGATGGCAATTGATAGCAAAGTTCTGTGTCCATGCCCCAAATGTCAGCTATGCAAGTTGAGGAGTAGGTAACCTTAAACTGTCAGTAGTTCATGTGAAAAAAATCCAGAAGGAAATTAGGGGCCAACTGACTGATTGCAAGCTTAATACGGGCGGGATTTTTTCAGTCTGGGCTGAAATTCCTAACCCAGACTAGGAGGCTATGACAAGATCAAGTGAAGTGATCTTTGAAGACTATTAGGGGGCTGATTTTGGTTTTAAAATAATACAATGCTTTAAGATACGTAGTTTTAAACTCTAGTTCTTAAGCTTTGAACTTAACTTACAAACCCTATCATTTAATTCTAGTAAATTTAACAATCATTTTTAAATGAACTTTGAATAATACTTGGCCCTGATTATAAATGTAAAGATCTCAAGACATTTAAACTATGTTTATAAATTTAATATAGTCCGTTATATTTAAAAAAAACTGTTTAATGTCTCACTTAACAGAAGACAAAACTTCCCAAGTGCTTAAGTAATTATAATAAAAATAAATTGTATTTATAAACATGACTCAAGCTCTCTTAAATGTTCCAATACTATTATACACTTAGTAAGATTTGCACTTAAAATCGTAAGTCTAAGTTACATCCTCAGTTACATATTTTATTTTATTTTATTTTATTTTATTTTATTTTATTTTATTTTATTTTAAGTAGGCTCCACACCCAGCACGGAGCCCAACGTGGGGCTTGAGCTCATGACCCTGAGATCAAGACCCAAGCTAAGGTCAAGAGTCAGACACTCAACCGACCGAGGTGCCCCAGCTACCCAGGCGACCCTAAACATTTGAAACTGGAGTAATAAGGTTGCCTCTCAAAACAATTTCTAAATATTTCAAATGTAAATACTAAATATGTATCGATTCCTTGATATAAAAAGATTAATATCTTGGGTTTTAATTTTTAAAACATGTTACACAATTTTAAATCTTCCCAAGGTTTAACCCTTAAGTTAACTATTTTACTTTTATTGCACAGTTTAGGTGTTTACTTTCTCATGTAATACGGGGAGTGGCCTTTTCTGCATGAGATGACAAATGACCAGAGATTTCAGTGGGCCGCTGTCTGCATTTGCTTCTTGGAAAAGCTGGATGGAATGCTTTGAATCCAATTAGTTTTTATGGAAATTACTCCATAACTTCAAAGGGTTTATGGGGTAGAAGGGGAAGAAGAAAGGAAAAGTAACCTATTTCCCTGGATTCAAGTTTCATACATTACCTCGTTTTTATTCTTGTCACAGATGTTTGTGATTCCTACCTAAATTGACCATTTGACTGGATTTTGCATTTGTGTGGTTCTCAAGGGAAGTGTTTTTCTCTTCTAACTCTAAAAGCCCTTGTACTTAACAGAACAGTCCAATTTTTTCCCCCCACGTATTTGTGATTGCTTTAGGGTCACACACAACTCTTGTAATCAGTAATAAGACATACAATTAGATTCTGGATATCTCTCCAGATTTTGCCTTAATTTTTACCCCAACCTGCAAGGCCATGCGGATACTCCAAATCTATCATATTTGGCGCTGGGCAGACTGCGTCAGGTGCCTTCTGTCCAGTGCTACCCCAGGGGATTTGAAAACGCATGACAACACAATAAATGCCTACCGAGGGGGCAGCCATCTGGATTGCATGGGGACTGGAAACCAACATGCGTGCAGGAGGGCACAAGGGAGACATAATAACTCTCTGCAAACGTGTGAACAAGTGTCCCGTGGAAGAAGAAGAAGTAGACTTCTTTTATTTGGCTCCGCTGATTAGATGTAACAGAGTAGCAAACTTTCTAACTTTCTAACAATGGGGTTTCTCCCAAGGGAACAGGTTACCTTGGGAGATAGTTACCCCCTACTAGCTGAAAGTATCCAAGCGAACCTGGGTACCCATCTGTCGAAGATGTACTAGAAGAGACTAACAATAGCCAAGAGGCTGACTTAAATGATTCATAAACTCGCTCCCACCTTTAAGAATCTCTGATTACAAAAAACAGAGCTCACAAAGCTAGATGGCTCATAAAAGGCATCTAAATGTCAAAAACGTAATGCCGTCATTATATTGCCCCACTTATGGCCTCATGGGCACGTCAAACCTCCTGAGGCTGAAAGCCTTCCTTTTTCCTGGGACAGAAAGCCTTTTGAGTTTGACAAAGAGATTAGAAGGGAGATGGATCAGGGAAGTGGTGGAGGGAGAACGTAGGGGGGAGGGGAGGCGTTGCAGCCACAGCTGGAAGAAATTAGAGCCACAATAGAAATCAAAAGGAACAGATACCCTGAAAGAAGCGAGAAAACAGTGCCCCTCTGCAGTTTGGAAGGGGCAAAATGGTGGAAAAAGCTTTCCTTGAGATAAAGCCCTTGAAGACACAGGTACCCACGTATATATGTATATGCTTGTGTGTTTGAACACGCGTGTGCATGAAACAGGCAAAGGGAATTGACCTGAGTTAACTAATTACAGTTTATCAGGTATGGGACAAAATAAGTCATTTAGCCACTTCGCTATTAATCATTATATTTTCATAGTAGTATTAGCTAACGTTTATTGAATGCCTACTCAGTGACAGGGGCTGTACCAGACATTTTCCATGTTCTTTCGTGTTCCATATAAGGTACAGATTTGGCATGATAAAGTGATCAGAGAAGACAGGGAAGCCTGAAGAGCATTGTAGAAAGATGTCCATTGACCACTCTTCAGATTACACAATTAAACGTTCCGATTCACTGGTCAGACACCTGGCTTTGAAACTAGGCTCCCCTATTTTACAGGTATGAAAAGTTTTAACTCCTGAAAACCTCAGCTTTCCTAGATGTAACATGAGGGATAAATGATATATCCACTATTTCACAGTGTGATAGACGAGACAATGGGGCGCCTGGGTGGCTCAGTCGGTTAAGCGTCCAACTTCGGCTGGGGTCATGATCTCACGATTTGCGAGTTTGAACCCCATGTGGGGCTCCCTGCTGTCAGCGCAGAGCCTGTTTCAGATTCTCTGTCCCTCTCTCTCTCTGCCCCTCCCCTGCTTACACTCTCTCTCTCCCTCTCAAAAATAAACATTAAGAAACCAAAACAAACAAACAAATAAGACAATAGGGCCAAAATGGAGTCACTTGTGTAAACTGCATGTCATCAAGTAGAGACTTAACTCAGTTACAGTTTCAGCCCTTCCAGAAATGGAGTCTTAAACCAGTCAGGAATCACCCGATCAGAACTAGTTAGGTCATCTGCCTGATAGCCCCTCCCATCCCACAAAGGAAAGTAACCTTACTGTATCACCAACTGCTTTTTTGCCTGGTGTAACTAACTGCCTTGTTTCATTCCGTACAGCTCCTCGGAGCCCCTTTCTCTCTGCAAGATTGGATGCTGCCAGATTCAAATTGATTTTTGCCCAAACAAACTCTTAAAAATTTTAAATATGGCTCAGTTTATGTTTTAACAATACGAAGAGTTGTCAAAATTAAATGAGGAAACGCACGTAAAATTATCTCTATAGTACTTGGCACACAATAAGTACTCAGGAAATGGAAACTATTCCTCTCTCATACCGGTGGGCAAACTTTTTCTCTGATGGGCCACACGGCAAATATTAGGCTTTGTGGGCCATATGGTTTCTGTCACAACTATCCCACGGCCCAGTGACTTTATTTCTGGACGCTGAAATTTGACTGGAATAAAACTTTCACCTATCATACTACGATTTTCCTCTTCTTTTATTTTTTTTCAGCTATTAAGAATGACAAGAACCGGGTTTTTTTTTTGCTCGCAGTCTGTGGGCCCTAGTTTATGACTCCTGTTCCAGCAATCAGAAAACCTGTGCTTCCATTCCACAGCAGGTACCAGCGAGGCTGCTCAGGCCTCGGACCCTGTCACCAGAATTCTCTTTCCTCTTAAACATCTCATTGCTTCTCCTCAGCCACAAAATGAAAAATAGCTTTGCTAAGTGCCCCCACTGTGCTAAATGTTGCAACGGAAAAAGGACTGCCCTTCGATGCTTCCGATTCTGCTAGAGAGGCAAAGAGTAAACTCAGGGAAAGCTGATGGCCCCTGCCCCCTTGCTCTCCCAACATATCCGTCAAATCCTGCCTGCTTCCTTACTAAGGGCATCTTCACCCTCCGTTTCTTGCTTCCTAGTGCCACAGATTTCCTCCCCAACCTAGATCCCATGGCAGCTACTTGAAACTGACCTTTCAAGCAACGGGGACTCCCTAAAAGTTGGTTTTTTTTTTTTTTTTTTTTTTTTGTTTGTTTTTTAATTTACACGTAACAATACAGGGAAACACAGTGTGACCAAGTCCCTTGGTGGGCTTTCATTACCATCTTTTTATCAAAACTGTGTTCACTGATGAGCTCTCGAATAAATTAACATTTCTATCCTACTGCAAACTGGAAAGGGGACATCAGCAAGGCTTTTTACAATGCATGGAGATGTTCATACAACTTTCCTGGAGAGTGACTTGGTAACATCTATCAAGGTATTTAATGTTGCCAGTGCTGTTGACTGCGTAATTGACCTTCTAAGAATGTGCCCCAAGGAAATAACCATACTCATACACAAAAATTTATGAACAAGATGTTCATCACAGCCTGTGTCCCTCAGACCAAATTCTTGAGAGAAAGACTCATCACTTGCCATAGTTGGACCTATGGTTCCCTGCCCCCTGCCTCCCCGCCTCCTGCTGCCCCTGTGTCTGATGCCTATCTCTGGTCCAATCAGCTATGACTTCAAGGGTTGAGAGGTGAGCAGGGTCATGTGATAATCAAGGTCATCGCCCTCCGGGGATCGTGGTTAGGGAGACAATACTTTCCATACGATATTTAATGACACAAGAAAATATCCACAATGTAATGGCAAGTGAAAAGAACAGAATATAACCAGTACATGGGATAGACCTTAATTTTTAAACTACAAAATTATTCAAAAAGAAAAAGATACTTACAAAAAATGAATTATTCAGGAACCAAGATATATATGTACATATCATCGAAACCTATTTGTGAGGAAACTCTTAAAGTTATTTCTCTACCCTTACGAATGTTTGATACGTGCCCCCCTTAATGCCACGCCGGACCCATCAGTCCTACAGCCTGATGCAGCCAAGCACAGCTCCAACAGTTCAAGTGGAGTCAGGATTTGTTCCTTCATTTCCTTAAGGCTACAAAGAAAAGTGGTAGCAACACAAAGTTTTTGACACATGCCTACAAGTAGAAATTGCAAGATATCACGAACATTGTAATTCTTTCAATTATCTTTTCAGCAACCTGTAGCTGCATAACACAAACACACGTATACATTTTTGCACATGAACACACACACACACAGAAAACCACTGAAGGATGCACCCCAAAAGGCGAGTGGTCATTACCTCTGGGTGATAGGATTACTGCTGTGGCTTGTTTCCTTCTTTATATCTTTCTGTATTTTGCAGATTTTCTGCAATAAAACTGTCTTTCCTTTATAGTTATAAACAGTAAGCATTTTTTTAAAGATTAAAAGGAAAACCATTGAAAGGTAGCAGAATATGAAACACCAACATATGACTGAAGGAGTTCAGGACATAGCACCCCAAAATACGCTGCTTTGGCACATTGATTATTTTGAGCCATAGGCACTTAAAAAACAGCAAAAGTGGGGAGAGACTCTCTCTGAACTCCCCTTATCTGCCTAAAGACTCATCCTCCAGAAGCAGCTCCATTGTCATAGGCCCCTACCTGCAGTTTCATCAACAAGGAAGATTGACTGTTATCCCGGGACAGGACAGTAGAAGTGGACTTCTACTGTGTCCCCAGCTATCATACCATTCTCCTATTTTTCTTTTTTTTTTTTTTTTAAATTTTTTTTTTAATGTTTATTTATTTTTGAGACAGAGAGAGACAGAGCATGAATGGGGGAGGGGCAGAGAGAGAGGGAGACACAGAATCGGAAGCAGGCTCCAGGCTCTGAGCCATCAGCCCAGAGCCTGACGCGGGGCTCGAACTCACGGACCGCGAGATCGTGACCTGAGCCGAAGTCGGACGCTCAACCGACTGAGCCACCCAGGCGCCCCTCATTCTCCTATTTTTCTAAGGTCTTCTTCATCTCTCCTAAAAATCAGTTACTCTCCCCTAAGAGGCCTACATACCCCCACCCCTTTCCCTGTTACAGGGTATTTAGGCCTGAATTCAAAGCCACCTCAGGGAGTAACTTATTTTTGTCTAAGAATCATCCATGTATACATGAGGTATACGTGTTGACAAACTTCTCCTCTTGTATTTTAGGGGCCTCGGCGAAGAACTCAGAAGCGTAGAGGGAAATTGTTTTCCCTCCTCCGTGGAATTCTTTTACAAATAATAACAATAATAATCACAACCATGCCAGATATCATTCCTGAGCTTGCTGCCCCCCTCCCCCCACCCCCAGTCTTCTCTCTGTTCTTCTATATGGGAGGTGGAGCCTCACTGCAGGGGGGGATAAAGCCATGTTGATTAGCCTGGAAATGTTCTCTGTGCTGCCATCTTCCATTTGCTTCTCCAGATCTACACTCTTCTTTCCTCTGCCTTGTGCTATGGTAGACTGACGCATACGGGTCTGCATCACCAGCCTCCTTTGTCCTCTGGGATCCGTTGGATTCGGCCAACCTCAAGGCAGGGTGTAGGCCAGCAGAGAAACTGAGGGCAGCAGCGTTGGCCAAAAGCCACAGCTACCTGTCCCTGTTACTCCTCTCTCTGTAAGTCCTGATAATTGGTTTCTCCCCTTGTGTCTTCAGGCCTGGTAGTGGTAAGGTCCCCACTGTGACTGCTGCAGAGCCCTGCACCCTTTCTGCCACATTCCCTAAGAGGTGGAAACCAACCTTTGTTCAACTCTCGTTAAAGACCCAACTTGAGTGCGCCCTCTGTTTCCTGCTGAGTCGCTAATAAATATTCACACTGCTCCACACATCCTGCCCCACGCCGCTCCCCACTGCTTATGTTCCTCCTGCTGACTCTCCAGAATTCTCCCACAATGAGGTCCCCACCACATTCATAGCTGGATCCTGGAACCGCTCAGGCCTCGCAGGCTTCCTTTCCACTCAGCTCTCTCCCCCCAGAGATCCGGAAGTCAGAGGATGCGGCCTCTCACAGGTTCATGGAAACCTTCCTCCTGGACAATCTCTGCTCCTTACTGCTTCCCCATTGTTGGCGGCTGCCCAGACTGCGGTGACACCCCAGATATTCCACCTCTGCCCCTTTCTCCTTTCCATATCATGAGATGGTGTCCACTTTTATTTTCAGTCCTCAAACCTAACCTTTGCCGTACACACACACACACACACACACACACCAAGAGGCTTTGTATATGGTGTTCAGCTATTAGTGAAACTAAAAAGAAATAAAAGAGTACATCTCCACCCTCTTTCTTCGGTAAAACTCCTTCCCATCATACTAGAGGACGCCCATGTGATGCCACGGACTCCCATAGCCCACCACCTCCAGACATGCCCAGAAACATATGAATCCTAGTTTTTTGGACAAGGCCCTTAGTTTTCCAAGTTATGCCACCAGGAATGGGCCACACAAGCCCCTAATGGGGTCAGTGAATGGAGTTAGCCGATAGAGTGAGAAGGCCTTCTGGATCCACGGCTGGGTGATTAGCAGATATTCAGCCCGCAGAGAGCTGCAAGAATGATGTGAGAAGAAAGACCAGGTTCAGCTTGAGTTTCGCACGTGCCCTGGAAAACCATCTCTCGCATTTACCCTTCCGTCTTGCTTGTTTGTTTGTCTTTTTCTACTCTCTCATTCTCCCCCTCTCTCCTCGTGTCCTCATACCTTTACTTCTCTTCCCATTAGGGTGGTGCTGTTCATAGCCCATGGCAGGTCCAGGGCAGCCTGGCCTGAGACATCTCATCATCACACTGACAAATAAACCAAGTGTTGAACTAGAACCTTGGTGGGAACGTTTGATTAGGATTCGACATACCTGCTGTTCCACAGCCTGAAGACCCGCCTTGACTTGGATCTTTTCAGAGCATTCCACTTGGGGAAGCACCTGGCTTTGGTTTTGTTCATTTTCTCCTTTGTATTCAGCACTGGGGGCATTAAACTTTATCTCCTCTGAACCCTCCTGGTTGAACTTCAGGGTAATCTTAGAGTGATCTTAAGTTCTTTTCCTCAATCTCCAAAAGCTTATCAACTCTGTATGAATCTAAGATACTTCAGAAAGCAATATGGGGGTTGCCATCTAGGTGGGGAACATGGTATAGCTACTGTGGAATACGAAGGGTATTAAAAGGGAGTTTTCCGGATGCCTGCGTGGCTCGGTTGGTTGAGTATCCTACTCTTGGTTTCAGCTCAGGTCATGATCCCAGGGTCATGGGATTGAGCCACACTCAGTATGGAGCCTGCTTGGGATTCTCCCTCTCTCTCTCTCTCCCTCTTCCTCTGCCCCACACGTTCAAGGGTGTGAGTGCACGCTCTCTCTCTTTCTCTCTCAAAATAAATAAAAATCAATAAGAGGGAGTTTTCTGCTAGCCATCATAACGGTAATAACAGACATGCATAGTGAGAAAGTTAAACAGCAAAATTTAGAAACGGTTCCAGAGGGTCCTCAAGGCAGTACGATGCCATCCTTGCTAAGGGCTGTCTTCTACACAGAACCTGGCATGTAGCGGTCACATACCGTCACATAAACGTCAGTCAATTAAAAGCAGAAGGAAGCCTCCCAAGGAGCCCCCACAGCCAACCCCTCCGTGGTTCCACCACCTTCCTGGGTCTTCCTCGCCAACGTCAGCCCCATTGCAATTTCAGAAATCATTTCCTCTCACCTGCTTTGGCTTCTTCCTTTCCCGCCTGTCTGAGTCCATTTGGGCTGCTCTAACAGATACCATAGCCTGGGTGGCTTAAAGAGCAAACCGGTGTTTCTGATGATTCTGGACATTGGAAAGTCCAAGATCAAGGCACCAGCAAATTCAGTGTCTGGTGAGAGCCTGCTTTCTAGTCCCCAGAGGACCATCTTTTCACTGTGTTCTCACATGGAGAACAAAGTTCTGTCAAAGGACCTTTCTGGGGTATATTTCATAATGGCATTAATCCCATTCGCAAGAACTCCGCCCTCATGACCTACTTGCCTGCCTAAAGCCACATCTCCACGTACCGTCACACTGCAGATTAGGTATCCACATACGAATTTGGGGAGGACACAACCATTCGGTCTATAACACCACACATAGCACTTGGTATAATCCACTCAATTTAAATGCTTGGGCTTTCACTAAATCACAGAAAAGAGCGTCATGTCAAGCAGCCTCTTAAATACAGCCCTGCAAACACCATAGAGGCCAGGAACACCACGATAAACAGTGGCAACAAACAAACGCTCCATAAATTACTCTGACACACCAGTCAGGAAAAATCTCTTTCTATCCTACTGGTCTAGATTTCACCGGAGGCAGCACTGGGAGAGTGGGGTGTAGCAGGCCCTTGGCTATAGGCCAGTGAGATATAGCTCAGGGGGAGGACTGGTGAAATACACCCAGGACTGAAGGAGTTTGGCCATTGGTCCCACCCATTTGGCTTTGGATCACATGTTGCCTTACATTGATTCCGATATTATTGTCTTCCATCTCCATTTATTTCTTGATTCTCATTTCCTTTATTGCAGTTATATAGCCTGCCTCACCCACGACACTCTAGTTCTTATAAGAGCAGGAACCTGGATATATACCTCTTTATATGACCCGTGTAATTCTACAGGTGCTTGATAAATACCAATCAAAATAAATCATGACTCTTAAAACTTTAAACAAACCCTCTCTCCAAAGTAAGATCCTAATTATTGTAGTCTTTCTTCTCTGATAAGTGGTTCTTCCAAGGCTGAATATTTACAGTTACTAATCTCCAAATGATATTCCTTATGTGCAAAGAAAGGTATTTCAGCTACAGAGAGTCAAGTTTTTAGAGAAGCAGGTATTTGATTATTTTTTATGAAATACTTTGCATTTAATTTCTAATATTAGGCTGATGACACAAAGCATTTCCTTGGCTATCTAAGGTGAGACAATGTATTCAGGGATCGGCCTCTAAGAGTGTGGTTCTCAAAGGGTGGTCCACAAACTCCACTGACCCTGAGATCCCTGAAAATATAAAAATAATTTCTCTTCTCACTCTCAGGGAGTGAGCAAAGTAAAAACTGTTTCCATAATAATACTGAGAAATTGTTTGCATTCCTGCATGCACTTACATGCAGTTGAATACTTCCCCGGATTAGCACTGAGGGTGCAAAAGTGACAGCAGGTAAAACCACAGTTCGCTTAGCTGCAGGGCTCACTGTATTCTTCACCACCATACAGCAGCAATAAAAAAAAAAAAAAAAAAAAAAAAGATGGGGCACCTGGGTGGCTCAGTTGGTTGAGCTTCCGACTCTTGATTTCGGCTCAGGGCATGATCTCACAGTTCGTGGGTTCGAGTCCCACGTCGGGCTCTGTGCTGACAGTGTGGAGCCTGCTTGGGATTCTCTCTCTCTCCCCCCTCTCTCTCTGCCCCTCTCTCTGTGCCCCTCTCTGTCTCTCTCAAAATAAGTAAATAAACTTTTAAAAAAGGCAATTTCACTTAAGAATGTCCTTCATGAAGGAGCAAAAACGATTAACTTTATTAAGTTTGAACCCTTGGGAACATATGTTTTTGATATCCTGTGTAGCGAAATAAGAACCACATAAATAATGTCTGCATGATAAATATGAAGATTGTCTTGAGGAAAAACACTCATGCAATTGAATTCTGTGCTATGCTCACTTCCTTCATGCAACATGTTACTTGAAAGAATGACAGACAATGGCCATGACAGATACCTTCTCCAAAATGAAGAAAGTGAGCCCATCACTTCAAAGAAATAGAACTGACAGTACTTGTTGCCAATGATAAAATGTGCATTTTCAAACAAAAATGACAATTTCAGAAAACTCGTGTCGCTCACTGCGAACTGGACCTCTTCTCAATGCCTAAAGAAGTTGATGAGTTCCAGGGTAATATGAACAGCGTTGTTTTCTATTCTAGAGTGAAACATCGACATTGGAAAGATCTACCGAATTCAGCCAATCAACAATTTCCAAATGAATAATTCACTGTGCTACACAAATGATGCAGGGGTTTAAATTAAAAAAAAAAAAAAAATCAAAGCACAGGGTAAATCAATGGATTTTACTATAACAGAACATGAAAAGATAACATGGTTTCAGATTCCACAATGTGACCAACCTCTAAAAAGCCACCACTGGGTGAGTTTTAGTGTGGTATCCATAATTACCTTAGCAATATCCATAATTACCTTAAAAAGACTATGAAAACATAGAACTTTTCCAACTATTCATCTGTGCGAGGCCAGATTTTCTTCATCTACTTTAATTAAAATAGTATTACAAGAGCTTGAATGCAGAAGCAAATATAATCATCCACTCTTTTCTCCTAAATCATACATTAAAGAGATTTGCAAAAAATATAAAAATAATTTCATTCTTCTCACCAGTTTCTTAATTTGGAAAATGTAGCTAATTGAAATTGTTTTATTTATATTAATGTGTAATGGGTTTGTTGTAATTTTAATTTTTTAAGTTTATTCATTTTTGAGAGAGAGGGACAGAGTGAGAACAGGGGTGGGGCAGAGAGAGAGAGAGGGAGACACAGAATACAAAGCAGGCTCCAGGCTCTGAGCGGTCAGCAAAGAGCCCAACGCAGGGCTCTAACTCACGAACCGCGAGATCACGCCCTGAGCCGAAGTTGGACACTTAACAGACGGAGCCACCCAGACGTGCCAGTCTGTTGTAACTTCAAAATGAACTAATAAATAACTGTTTGAAATCCTCTATAAATGGTATATTTTTAAATGTTTATTTACTTATTTGGGGGGGGGAGGGTCAGAGAGAGAGAGAGAGAGAATCCCAAGCATGCTCCACTCACTCTGTCAGTGCTGATCCCCACGTGGGGTTTGATCTCACAAACCGTGAGCTCATGACCTGAGCTGAAATCAAGAGTCAGATGCTTAACGAACTGAGCCACCCAGGTGCCCCTAAAATCCTCAGATTTTAACCTTTTGGTCTTGGGACCAAAAGGTTTGAGAACTGCTGGTCCGGGATAACTCAACCTGTAGGTTTTCTTCTTTGATCACAACTTACCAACATGACTAACAGGGAGTTACATCTTTAAGGTATAAGCCCAGCATCTTCAAAATATAAACTGGATTATTTTTTATCCACGCGTCTTATCTGACCCTTGCCTACACTGAGGCTCCCAGTTGGTGTTAATGGTGGCATTTATGGTGCTCACATGGCAAGATTGAAGAACATCCTATATTTCGCTTCTCCGAGGAGCTTAGTGCTCTTTGAAAATTTGGAAGATTTGCCTTTTCAGATCATTCATAAAGATATTGAGTAGGAGTTCCCTCTGTACTTACTACCCCTAAAAGGTACCCATTTTGCTTTATGTGCTTTCTGTCACCAAACAACTCTCTGCCCTTGAGTAAACGTTGCCCTCAGTTTCACAAGGTTTCAACAATGGGACTGACTGTGGTATGGGGCTGATAATAGTCAATATCAACCACATCCATATGTTTCCTTTGCTGTAGACGTATGTAGCCCCTCGAGGATTCCTGGGGCATTTTTCAGGCATGATTTCTCTTTACAGAATCATTTCCCCAAACAGTTCCTGCTTGATTCAGTATTCCTTGATCTTGCAGCTTGAGGGACTCATCCTGTAGAATCCTAGCCACTCAGAGATGGCTCATATTAAAATGGTATTCCCTATTCTATATGATCCTTGAATTTCTGCCTAATTTCTGATATGAGTTTGATCTGACAGAAGTTATAGGCTTTCCTGTTTCTGTCATTTGTGGAATGTTTCCCTTCTCCCCTCTTACCGCCAGCGATTTCGTTTACTGCTCTGGTGAACAACATATGATTTTTCCTCCAACAGCTAATTTGCAAAATTGGTGACATTCATTTCTCAAGAAGGTATTTTTAAAGTCTTTGTATTATTTTTTTAAATGAACTACAGGTATTTATTTCAATGTAGCAATTTGGTTTTATTTCCCTTTTAAAATCAAGCATCTTGATGGATTTTTTTCTTCCTTTCCTCTCCCTCTAGATTCCGAATTCAATCATGTTGTCACTATTATGTAACAGTTCCCCCACAGCTACTTTCTGGAGCTATTCCTGACCACCACTCAGGACAAAATACAATGTATTCCTTTCCTTGTGGATTTAAAGGCTAGCTTAAAAAAAAATTTTTTTTTCTTTGCCCCAGACTCTTTATTTCTATAAATCCGTCTTGAGGGTAAGTCCCTGGCTATTATTATTTGGTCTAATTGTGTAGCTTCCCTTCTTATTGTAAACTGTCAGCTCAGACTCATCATTCAATTTAATAAACATGCGTCCAGAGCGTACAATAAAATGAGTGCTGTGGGATAGAAATATGAAAGACAATATAAAATACTAGACACACCATGATTTCTGAACTCCCAGGAGTCCAGCCTAATTGGGGAGACAGAGGCTGACAGGAGTTAACTCCAACGGGCACTAACCAAGTGTGTTGGGAGGGCAGCAGGACTCCCGTTACCATAGCTGCATTATTGAAGGCAACTCTGCCTTAGGGTTCTCCTTCACCCACATGGTGCAGCCCTTGTATCCCTGAGCTACACCAGTCTTGGCATCTGTGAGGCTAGGGTTATAAGTGCAAGGGCATTTGCATCCACCCGCTTCGAGAGATCATATCCAACACCCTGTACTTCCCGGTGTATTCCTTTCTGGTGGGTTCTTCAACTGTGGTCGGTCTTCACTGCTTCTTCTAACACGTGTCTGGAACCCCACTCCACCGCAACACTGTGGCCTTGACTTCCAGTGCCTTTGGTGCTGGGCTCTCCTGCCCTCATTGTCATCACTGAAGAAAAGTTCTAGAAGCTGGGACAATACTTTTACCCAGTCTTTGAGGTCTCAGAAAGGTTGATTAGTTATTTTCAAGCTCTTAGGATGGCCTGTCTCTTCCTTAGCCCCGTCAGGAGAGGGGTTTGGTGAAAGCCCTGCAAAGCAGGGGGGAGGTGGGAGATACGACTTCAGAGGCACACCATCCGTGTGTTGAGCACTGATACGTATGATTTTTTTTCTCCTCACCATAAATATTTCACCTTCCCGGAGGCATACTGATCCCAGAGGTTGGGAAGCTCTTTATCTCCTGTCTGTTGAGCTACATGGCCAAGGTATTCTAAAATCTGACAGCTTCAAAGTCCCTTCAGCATTTATCCCAGGAACAGCGTCCCCCATGCAAATGGGGGTCTTGAGGGACTGCCTGGCTATTTACAGCATTTCTGAGGTTAGCATTCAGATTAGGCCCCCACACCAATCCTCAATCCTCTTGTTAATGCTTTTCCAGCAAGACTTTTTCATTATCGGAGTAATACATGTTCTTTTTCAAAAATTAAAATTATACACAAAATATATATAAAGTAAAAAAGGTCCCCATTGTACCCTCCCACTGATCTCATTTCTCAGAGATGGTTATCATTTCAAATCTGGTGTCTTTTCTGTTTTCACACGCACGCGCACGTGCTCACACACACTATTGTTCACATGCAGATTTTTAACAAAATAACATTATACTCTGCATATTATTTTACAACTGAATTCTTACCAATAATAATATATTACTGTTGTACCATGTCGGTTCATGTAACCCTACATTTTTCTCTTCATGGTATTCTTGGTATCCCATAATATGAATGCATGATAACTTGTATAATCGTTTATATACCCATATGTAGGTATATTATTCGAATCTTTTCTTTTTTTCAAGCAATTCTACAGCTAACATCTTGTATGTCCAATTGTGTACGCGCACATTTCTTATAGATAACGCCAAAATAACAAGATTTTAAAATTCTTACCGATCATGCTGCTCCTCACACAGATGCTTCACCCTCTTCTATGTGTCCACCCCTGGCTTTCCTCAAGAGTTTTTTGTAGCCTGATCGTTCTCTGTCCCTTTGTTTGCCGACCTCTTAGCTATGGGGGTTCATTCTATCCCAACTCCTAGCACGATGCCTGAGACATAATAGATACCCGATAGGCACTTGAAAGAAAGGAGGGACAAATGCTAAGCACTACAGTACGTGTATTGTTTTATGAGCTGCTATCTGCATATCTTTAATATTACTTTTATGCCACTCTCCACATCAGTTGCTGCTTAAGGAGGTCTTGGTTTTGTCTGTTCACAAGGCTATAGAGTGATGGAAAGTGATTGTAAGAAATTCTTGGTCCTTGGCCTTGGAAGCCCTAGAACCGTCTCAGAGTTAGGGAAGAGTCAAGATGTTAAAAGGGCCACCATAGTTCCCAACCTTTGTGTTATCCTCTCATGTGTCTTTAGACTTGGCCATGTAACTTGCTTTGGCCAATGGGACACAGACAGAGACTTGGAAAATGTTTGCGTATTTGGGCTTGTTTTTTCCTTGCAGCTCTTAGAAACCCTGAAACTACCATGTGAAAAGATTACAATTTCAGCCAGGCTCTTAGAGGGTTCAAGACCATATGGAGCAGAGACAAGCCTTGTCAACCAAGGCTTCCTAAATCAATCATCCCACCAAGCACCAGACATGTTTGTTGCTATCTCAGATCATCCAGCCCCAGCCAAGCTGCCACTTGACTGAGCTCTGATCAGAAAAACCACCCATAGCTGACCTAGAATCATTCAGAATAATAAATGTTTGTATTTCAAGCAACTAAGTTTTGAAGTGTTTTTTTGTTTCTTTCTTTTATGCAGCAAAAACTAATTGATACACAAGAACTTACCAGAAAATGACAGTATCAGATACAATAATTTAGATTCATATTATACCTTACAAATGCAAAGCCCTACATAACATATTAACAAATCATGTGCCATGTGTAAACATAGAATCATGGACAACGTGGGTTATCTCAAGAATATATGGGATTTGCCGCTTAAATCATCCTATCAACAGAACAAAGAGAAAATGTTTCTAGTTGTCTTAATAGATGCAGAAAAAATGCTCAATAAAATTCAACAGTGATTTCTAATAAAACTTTTAGCAAATAGGAACAGAAGGAAATTTTATAATGATTGTCTTCTTAAAAACACACATAATATCACAGTTAATGATAAAATGTAGAATTTTCCTTTTAAAGTGAGAAGATTAGGATGTTTACTATCACTGCTTCTATTCAATAACATTCTGAAAGTCCTAATCAGTGTAATAAAGTAAGAAAATAAGATATGAAAGAATTAGAAAGAAAGAAAACAAATTGTCATTCACAGACAATACGATTGTGTAATAGAGAAAATTCAAGCACATGTAAAAAATATTACAAGTTTAAGAGATTTAAGCATAGTGGCAGAATACAAAACGAATACCCAGAAATCAATAGGACTTTCCTACAGAACAGTGGTAACCAACTGGAAAATTAAATTCAAAAAAATAATAATCGCCACGGTCAAAGCCCAGTCTAACCCTGTCTGCTTAATCATCCTAACTGTATTACCATGAGATATGGATGGACTAGTTGCAGATTTCTAAGTTGCATGAGGGCAGGGACAGTATGTGTTTTGCTCAACACCGTAACTGTAATACCTAGCACATAGTGGGTCCACAATAAACATTTTTGCCTAACAAACCTGATAGAGTAACCAACTATCCTGGTTTGTCCGAGGCTGAGAGTCTTCCGAGGACATGGAAGTTTCAGTGCTAAAATCAGGACAGTCCTGAGCAAGCTGAGACAGCTGGTCACCCTACCTGTCAATAAAGTCAAAGGAAAGAGAATTTGAGGGTCTTTGTGTACTGAAAATTTCAGTTCAGTCTACCTCTGTTGCAGGGAAAGAAACCCTTTCTTCCCTGCTGTGAGTCTTCCCTTTGACTCTCCTTTACTACTCACACAAAACAATTCATTTGTGGTCACCAAATATGTGGTTTTCCCCCACTCCAAGCAAGTCTCTCCAACACCAGCCCGGTCTCCTACAATTTAACTCAATTCTGACACTATCTATCAGCAAACAGCTCAGATCCCACAGCTTAAGGGCTCAGTCCCACAAGACTGTCCCACCTACCTCTCACACCCAGTCCTATCCCCCACTCCGGACTCCAGTCACAAGCCCAGGTTATCACCTTGTTTCTGACCAACTGCCTATAGATTGGAGGTTCCAAAAAACCCCTCTTTGGGTTCAATTAATTTGCCAGAGTGGCTCAGAGAACTGAGGGAAACACTTACTTATGTTTATTGGTTTATGAAAGGATATGATAAAGGATACAGATGAACAGCCAGATGAAGAGATACATAAAGAGAAGTCTGGGAGCGAATTGAGCACAGGAGCTTCTGTCCCTGTGGAGTTAAGGTATGTCACCCTCTTGATGTGTACATGTTCACCCACCTGGAAGCTCCCCAGACCCCATACTATTGGGAACTTATGGAGGCTTCCTCACATAGGTGTGATCAATTATTAACTCCACTCCCAGCCCTTCTTTCCTTTCTGAACGATGAGGGGGTGGAGCTGAAAATTCCTAGCTTCTAATTATGGTTTTGTCTTTCCGGTGACCAGGCGCCATCCAGGACCCATCCAGGACCCCACCCAAGGTCACTTCATTAGAACAAAAGATGCTCATAGTATTCTTTTCACTTAGGAAATTATAAGGGTTTTAGGAGCTCTGTGCCAGAAACTGGGCAGAGATCAATATATATCTTCCATTATTGCACAACCAAGGAATAAACTATTGGTTTCAGGGTTAAAAAAGAAAAGTGACAGAGTTTTCGTTGAGTTTGTTGTGGTAGGTTATCAAGCAAATCAGGGTAGGTAATGAAACAGTGCCTCTCCCTGCTAAAAATTATACAGTGATATTTTAGAATCTAAGACAAAGTTAAAACCACCAAGAGTTTGTAGAACTCATAAGATTCTCCTTACACCATGCCAACACAATCTAACAGCATCCCAAAGTGAGAAGCCATAAAAGAATTTTCTTCATTAAATTGCAAGTAACTGCAATGTCTTTTCTCCCAAAAGAAATCTGAAAAATTCAAAAGGCCCTGTTGCTCTGGAAATGAAATAATAATGAAATAATACTCATCTGATAAAACAACTACTTCTGGTGAGAAATAGAAGTAACAAATTCACATTACATTGAATACTTGACAATTTTTCTAAAATACCCTGAACAAACCACACAGATTTTCTATTTCAAATTAACACCCATTATACTCAAGATGCAGGAGAGGGATACAGTGGTATCGATGATTCAATATGTAAATAATATTTACCAAAGTGTCATGTCATGGTCTGTGATTTGCTTATCCACAAATAAATGCAAATTTCTTCAGCATTCCTGGGTAACTTCCCACGTCCAGTTGAAATCTTAGACTCCTGTGTGACTTCCGCCTCATTCTTTCTCTATGTCAGCCGCTCCTCAATTATTCTGCCTTTATGATGCTTTTCTAATTCTTTTCTTCTGCCCAAGTCGAACCCAGGTCTAACATAAGGGGAATAGAAATAGAAAATAGATCAATTTATGGTACTTTCAGATTGATCAGCCAAGCAACGATGGAAAAGAGAGAACAACATATACAGAGTCCCTAAAGTGTGCCAATAAATATGTTGCCTCATTTAGTCCTTAAAATAACTCTGACAAGTATATATTGCTATCCCTGTTTGCTTATGAGCAAACTGAGGCTCAGAAAGTTTGAATGTACTGAACAAGTTCACTCAGCTACCGAGCTGCAGGATTCAGATTTAATTAATCTGGGTGAACACACCCAGGTGGCTTGGGTAGTCAACGATAAATGAATCATCCAGACCCACATAATTAGAAAGTGAATTTTCTTGGCTTTAACTAATAAGAAATGTAAGAAAACTAACTTGTATGAATGTGTAATTATATTTTTAGAGTTTATTATTAACATGATTTTATAACTCCAAATTTGATTAAGCTGAACTAATAAACCACATATATAATAAATTTTTCCTGACCCCCTCCCAAAATAAAAAAAAAACCTCACCACTTTGTAGATAAACACATTCTCTTATTTTAGCTTCAATATATATTAGTAGTTTAAGTTTGGATTTTATATTATTTCAAAAGCACATCTAATTTAAGATATCCATTTTGGATCAAATTATTTGATATGTGATGCAATACATCACCCATAAAGCCATAATTGCTAAATAATGTTTAGCAATTCAAAAACTTTTTAGCTTCAAATTCTTAGCTTTATTAAAACTTATTTTATTCTGTTCAAGTGACATTATATTCTATGTTAGATTTAATAATACTAACCTTATTTATTTTTAGATTATAGGATCTGAACTATGTCATTAAACAAATTAGCAATGCTGTTATATATAAAGAGAAATATAGTAGAACAGAGGAGAAACAAGAGGTCAGTTTATGGAGGGTCTTATAGGTCAGATAAAGGGGTTTGAACTTTACTCACATTCATGAAGAAGCTAATGGAAGATTTTAAGCAGGAGAATGACATGATCTGATTTCTGTTTTAAGAAAAGCATTTTGGCTGTTGTATGAAGAGTGGATCATAAGGAAGGGCAAGAGTGGAATCTGGAAGATGAGTTGAAAGGTGTGGTCAAACCATGTTTAGGGGAAAGACATTGGTAACTGAATGGTGGGGAAATAGTGGAAATAGACAGAAGGGTTGTGTTTGATATCTTACTGATGGATTGGGTTGGGAGTGGGCTGGTTAGAGATTGCCAAGAGCCAAGGATACCTCTCGGGTTTAAAGGCTTTGCATTGGATGGCAGCATTTTCCAAAATGGAGGATAGGAGAGAAGCAGAGTGCTTCCCTTGTTGGAAGGTTTAGATGTGTGCTTGTTTGGGGATGGTGTGGCTCCTAGAATTTCACCCTACTCTACTGCTCACATACATTTTGTAGTTTTCCAATCGCGGCAGATAGACTCCACAGTGGTCCTCATGATCCCACCTTCCTGGTGCTCATGCTTTGTGTGACCCCTTCCCCTTGATGGGACCTGTGTCTTGCTTGTCAACAATGGAATACAGTTTCTCACCAATGGAATACGGCAAATGTGATGGTACATGTATATGGTATTATGTAACACTGTCACCCATTTTGTGAGGAAACTCTCTCTCCTGTTGGCTTTGGAGAAGCAAGAAGCAAGCTATCATGGTGTAGTCTGGCCGAGAAGAGAGCCAACTGGCAAATAACTGAGGGCAGCTTCTGGTTAACGGCCAGAAAAGTGCTGAGTCCCTCAGTGCGACAATCTGGAACAGATCGAATACTGCCAACAACTACACGAACTTGGAAGCAGATCCTTCCCCAGTCAGACCTCAGATAGGACTGCAGCCCAGCCGACACCTTGATTGTGACCTTTTGAAACCCTAAAACAGCTGAGCTGTCCTCAGATTCCTGATCCACAGAAACTGTGACATAATAAATGTGTGTTGTCTTAAGCTATGTGTTTGAGGCAATATTGCTAAGTAGAAATAAGTCACTAATAAACCAATTTTCTTAAACTATTTTTTAAAAGAAATGATTATTGTAACAGGATTCAGGTTTCTCCCATAGAAACATCCTTATTGCTGTTTTGGAAAAGTTGCTTTTTATAAATGTATAATATTTATAAATGTGTAAGTCCATACACATTTGATACATATGTATAGAAGTATTGCACATATCTGTTAATTTAACACTTCTAGAATTATAAGCTACAAGGAATTTGGAGAAGTGAAGCAACTTTACCCGAGTTCCTACAGCCAGTTAGTGACAAATCTGGGAGCAAAACTTACCACATTGAACTGTGATTTTAACATTCACAGCACATGTAACCACGAGGAAAGCCTTGACAATCTTCCATTTTTAAAGCACATCCTACCAAAATCTTTCAAGAACGGCCCGAAAGACAAAAATTCTCTCACCTAGAAAGTGTACTGCCATATGTAAACTTAGCATTCTAAAGCCCATCAGAGCTGAATAAAATGGCTTTTACTTGTATCTGACTCCCTACTTCATGCTAAATTAGTTCATGATAAATGTTTTTTGGCTTTTATATTTCATTCGAGATCTTATTAAATACAGACGAGCCACAGTAGATGCCGAGAAAGGGGGAGAACACAGCCTCCGCTCTCACAAAGCTGCTGGTTTGAAGTGGTGTCTATGGCATCCACAGATAGATCTATCTTGGCTTAGGAAAAGACTGTCTTAAAATGTTTCATTTGATCCTGATAAGAAAGCATTAATGACGATGCAGGCACAGTCCCGGGCACAGAGTAAAGTACCCGTTGTTATTAGAAAGGAAACGGGAGGGACACGGGGACGGTGTGTTCCAAACTTTCAGCCAATGATGACACAAACCTCCTCGCCCTATTCCTTTGTCATTCCCCATGATTTTACTTTTGATAGTTTGTCATCTTATTTGATAACGACCCTGATAGAAAGAAATGTTCAGCAGCATGCTGAGAGCAACTGGAATGATTCACCAACGTGAACATTGCCCAACCGTCCTCAGGTGTGGAAAGTGACTGAAAGTTGCGCCAGTACAAACAAATACTTTGGGCTTCTGCCAGAGGCTTGAGAAACGGCAATGGGCAAACTGCAGGGTTGAACTGGCAAAACCGGGAGTCTCTTCAATTCTCTTTGGCAGATATTTATTGAGCACCTACTGTCAATCAGACACTGTGCTAGACTCTGGGAATGGAAAAATGAATAGAGTACAATCTTTGACCCCAACAAAAATAAATTGTAAAAGGGCTCTGCAGTGGAACAGTATTCACAAGGCCACACAGAGGAATAAAGGTTTAACTTAGCACGGGGGTCAGAGAAAGCATCTTGGAGAAGGTACAGGGTTTCTTTAAAGGGTGACGAAAATGTTCGAAAAGTGATTGTGATGATGGTTGCACAACCTTGTGAATATCGTAAGAACCATTGAATTGTATACTCTAAATGGGTGAGCTATATGGTATGTGAATTGTATCTCAATAAAACTGATAGAGGAAAAAAGCCACAATAGATGTGGGATCACTGAGCGCTCAGATGGTCTCAATTTTTCACGTGACTCTGTATCCATGTCCTTGGACAGGGGACTTGCCACTTCCTCTCACTAAAGAGGTCGAATTATTTCCCTACACATGAAATCTGGGTTGACCTTGTGATTTGGTTTTTCTATTAGGATGTAGGGAAATGGCTCAGGGCCAGTTCCGAGCCTGGGACTCAAGAATCCTTCCATGTTTCCATTAGATCTTGGCTCCCCTGCCATTGTCATAAGAACATATCTGGATGAGCCTGATAGAGGATGGGAGACATGAGGTGCAGAGAAGATTCTCTTTTATCATCCTATCTGAGGTTATCCTAGATTAGCCAAAAGCCACCCAATTCCCAGATGCGAGCCCCAGGCATGACCAGAAAACACCACCCTGTCAAACTCAGCCCTAATTGTCAACCTTCAAACGTATAAACTAGATGGTTTTTGTCTTAGGCTCCAGTGTTTTGGGATAGTTTGCAGGATTTTTTTTTTTTTTTTTTTTTTGGTAGAAATAGGTAACTGACAAAGTGGTATAATACAGCATTCAAGTGTCACTTCATGAACTTCAAGAAGGAGGATAGAGAGTATAGTGAATGAAATCCAGAGCTTCCTGGATACCTTCTCTTACAGAGAAAGAGCTGGAGGGTTAGAATACGTATATTCAATTATATGTGTATGTATGTGCACGTGTATGTGCATAAAAGTATAAAAATGTTGTTTAAAAGTAGTACAAGGTGGTTGGAAATTCGATGGTGACACTTCAATATATAGCATATACTGGGGGGCCTGGCTGGTTTGGTTGGTAGAGCATGCAACTCTTGATCTCAGGATCATGAGTTCAAGCTCCACATTGGGCATGAAAAATTGTAAATAAAATGATAAATTAAAAACATTGTAAATAAAATATAGCACATACTATTTAATATATGCTAGTGATTACATTGAAAAATACATCTTCATTTTTTCAAACAACATCACATCTATAGTATTCATGCCAAAAATGTACAACCTCAACTTGTTTATAAGAAAATTTTAGGGGCACCTGGGTGGCTCAGTCAGTTGAGCATCCAGCTTCGGCTCAGGTCATGATCTTGAGGTTCATGGGTTCGAGCCCCGTGTCGGGCTCTGTGCTGATAGCTCAGAGCCTGGAGCCTGCTTCGGATTCTGTGTCTCCCTCTCTGGGCCCCTTTCCCGCTCACACTTTTCCCCTCTCTCTTTCTCTCTCTCTCAAAAATAAATAAACATTTAAAAAATTTAAAAGAAAATTTTAGAATACGGGCGCCATTTTAGAATACAGAATTTAGGGGCGCCAGTGTGGCTCAGTTGGTTGAGTGTCCAACCTCACCTTGGGTCATGATCTCATGGTCTGTGGGTTTGAGCCCCGTGTCTGCTCTGTGCTGACAGCTTGGAGCCTGGAGCCTGCTTCAGATGCTGTGTCTCCCTCTCTCTCTGCCCCTCCCTGGCTCGCACTCTGTCTCTCTCTCTCTCTCTCTCTCTCTCTCTCTCAAAAACAAATAAAAGCATTTTTAAAAAATTAAGAAAATGTTAGAATAATCCAAAATTGTGGGACATTCTAGCAAAACAATTGGTCAGCACCTTGAAAACTGTCAAGGTCATGAAAGACAAAACAAGGAACTTTCCTAGGTCTGGAGGAAATAAAGGAGACATGGCAATCAAACGAAATGTGGAATCCTTGGATTCTAGAACAGAAAAAGGACATTAGTGGGATGATTAGCAAATTTTAAATGAGATCTATAGGTGAATTAATAGTAAAAAAATATTAAATCAATGTTAATTTTCGAGTTTCAATAACTGTATTATGTAGGTAAGTTCTCAACATTTGTAGAAGCTGGGCGAAGGATTATACAAGAACTCTGTACTGTTTTTGCAACTTTTTTGTAAGTCTAAAATTATTTCAAGACAAAGTGTTTTTTAAATAAGAAAGTTAGACCAAGGGTAATGTGATCACATTTATATTTATTTATATTTATATCTATATTTGCATTTGTATTTTAAAGACAAGAGTATATAGAAAACTGTTAGCAGCAGCAAATAATTTGTTGGACATGCCTGCCACACACTATTCTAGATACTGGTGATATAGCAGTTAATAGGAGAGAAAAAAACCCTAGACTCACTCGTAAGTGGACAGAAATATACAAGATAATTTCAGCTGGTGCTAAATACCACGTAGAAAATAAAACAAGGTGAGGGAGTAAAAACGGATTGGGTAGGCTACTTTAGATTAGGTGGCCCGGAAAACTCTCTTTGAGGACGTATCCTTTGAGACCTGACTGACCTAAGAGGCCCACTTGGTGCAGATATGGAAGGGACATTCTAGGCAGGGAAAAGCAAAGCAAAGGCCTTGAGGAAGAAGCACATATGAAGCAGGAAGAGAAAGGCTAGACTGGCCCAGAGGGAACATGACCAGGTCAGACTAGAATGCAGGGATTATTCAGAACAGGTCGGCCTGGGTAAGGAGTTTGTGTTTTAGTTTATGTGAAAAAAGAAACCATCAGATGGTTTTGAGAGAGAAGGGACATCATATGACTGACATTCTTTAAGATGTCATTTAATTTGGGGGGGGGGGGTGGAAATTGACCCGCAAGAGGACAAGAGTGGAAGGAGAGGGGCCTGTGAGGAGGCATTTGCAGTAGTCTAGGGGACGAGGGATGGTGGCTTTATTGGGGGGGGGGGTCAGTGAAGGCAGAAAGCAGTAAACGATTTGGGATATCATTTGTTGGAGATGGAGCTAAATTTTGCAGATGGATTGGATGTGAGAAGTGAGGAAAAGCAAGGAATCTAGGAAAATTCCTTGTTTTCTTGTGCAACTTTGCATGGATTTTGGTGCCAATGACCAGGGAAGAATGATGGAGGAATAGTTTTCTTGGGGGAAAAAAAATCAAGAATTCTGGTCTAGATATATTAAATTTGAGACATTAGACCCTCTTTATTTCAGTTTTTTTTTGCAATGATTAGTGTGTGTGTGTGTGTGTGTGTGTAAGTATAAGTGTATTTTCTTTTAGGAACTTACATTTTGAAAAAAAAAATAAGTTGAGGAACATTCAAAATATGTTTGACCAACCAGGTACCTCAATTATTCAAATAGACAGGGAGCATGCCTCACCTGGAAAAAGTTGCTGGAATATAGGACAAATGGTCCCATCAACAAGCAGTTATAGAATTCACAAAGAAAAGCAATGTATTAAATTTGTTCCTGAACATGAACTGATGCTGGGCATCCAGGGGTGAACCTTTTTATAATCATCATCACCCGTGTAAATACAACATCTTTTAAGAGAAAAACAGTAGAGACCATGCCCATGTCCTTCAGGTTTAGAAAAGGGAACTCTGACCACATGTGCATCTAGGAAGAGATATAATGGTCATTTCTTTTCTTTTTTAGAGGAGCAGTGCACAGGGAACCTGGGGACTCTTGAGAGTGTAACTACAGGAAGGACTGTGGTATAGCGGCCAAGGAGGTAAGCCGTGGATCCCACAGTCTGTGCTCTATTCCCACCTCCACTTACTTGTGGTTGTACAACTTGGTTCAAGTTCTATAACCTCTCTGTGCCTCAGTTATGTTATCTGTAAAGCTGGGATAACAATATGTGGTAGACCCTGTAATGCCTTCCCCCTCCCCTTTCCCAGATTCTCCTTCTTAACTACTAGGAGTGTTACCAGAAGATGGCCTTCAGCTGTCAGCCCTCTTTGGCAATTGCCTTGGCTGAAGAAATTGTCTCTCCTAAGGTCACACCTCCTTCCAGGGGCAACCCGTGTCCAGTGGCTGGTCAACAGGGGTATGAAGGCGTGAACTCCCAGTTCAGGGCAGCTAGAAGGGCCTTTCAGCTCCAGAGCTGCCGGTGGAGTTGGCTGATGCCTTCACCAGGCTTCAACTTTAGTGTCTCACTCTATCCAATCCTGCTTCCTTCTCCTCCCTCCCCCAGGAGTTGGTCCCAACACCTGTCCCTAAGAAACATCTTGTAATGCTAATGATCTCCCTCCCACTCAGAGACTGCTTCCCAGGGAGCCCAGCCTGTGACATAAGAGAACCCTGGTGTTCTCTTAAGCACTTCCAAGAGTGTGGGTACATAGTAAGTGGATAGAAGTGTTAGCTACTGTTATCAAAGTGTTTCCTTATGTAGTTATCAGTACCTGCAATAGTCTTTTCCACCATGAAAAGCTCATTGCAGTGGTTTGAGTTAATTTTCCGTGCATTGTGTTATATACGAATAACGCTAAGTGCCTTGTTTTAGGTGACAAGGAAAGAAGTGTATTTCTGACCTATTTGTTGCTACTGGAATCCCTTCATTCTTATTTTAAATGTTTGTTTATTATTTTTTGAGGGGGGAAGGGGCAGAGAGAGACAGAGAGAGAGAATCCCAGGCCGGCTCCACACTGTCAGTGCAGAGCTCGACACAGGGCTCGAACTCACAAACTGTGAAATCATGACCTGAGCCAAAAATCAAGTCAGATGCTCAACCGACTGAGCCACACAGGCAACCCTGGAATCCCCTCATTCTTGATTGTCAGGGGAGTATCTCTGGGTTTGCAAACTATTAAAAACCTTCTCTGTGTGTGTGTGTGTGTGTGTGTGTGTGTATATATATATATGTGTGTGTGTGTGTGTGTGTGTATATATATGTATATATGTGTATATACATATACATATACATATACATATATATTTTCAACTGAGAAAAGTTAAGCATGATTTGTATTTTTATTAGGCTGGGATTACATACATCTCCTGACAAAGACTTCTTCGCAACAGGAATTCACATTTACAGGGTCTTCTAAGATGAGAGGAAACAAATGTCCTGAGCTTCGTCCATTCTGTTCAGAAATAGTTCTGATAACCAGAGGGCTAGATAGTAAGCTCATTTTGTCACTGCATTTTATTTTTCTGGTTTGTAAGTACTTGATCCTTTTGAATAAAATAAAGAAGGAAGCTTTCCCACAAAATGAAAGATCCTAAACACACGGATAACCAGAGAGCTTTCGTTCTTGAAAACAATGAATAGGAAACCACATAAAGCTCAATTTGAAAAACAAATGTTATGCAAAATATCAGGTTATGCATTAGATCAGACCACAATCTAACACATCAGGAGAAAAAAAAGGAGTGACAAATGCAAGCTAGCTGAAAAGCAGAGGTTATGGTTGGTGAGAAGTTATCTTTGTACCATCTACAATTCTCCCAAGAGCACTGGTTGAATCATGTGGTTAAGAGTCATGTATACAACGCATACAACAGGTGACTATATTCCTCTTCTTCTGACTGGAAAACCCATAAGTCTGTGGTCCTGATCTCCTGTGTTTGATACTATTCCCTGACACAAAGCCCTCATACTGTGAACAGTTTTGTAAGTAATCACCAGAAGAAGATCCCTCCCTGTCCTGTTCAGTGGGAGTTCTCATCCCCCAGGTCCATTTGGAGGCCCCCGGCTTTCATGAGACTCCAAGTCGGTATTCACGGCACCTGGGACACGTGCCCTCATTCCAGTGGGCACCTCGTTTCTCAGCCACAAATTGAATGAACTGGGAATGTCTGGCACAAAGCCTGAGTTGATCAGTGACGTCCACCCACTTCACTTTCTTGGCATCATCACCGGCTTCCAGAGGAAGCTCGTCCATCGCCTCACCCGTTTCATCATGGTAGTTCACAGCTTCCGTCTGCATCCACGCATTATGTGTTTCAGGATCAACCAGGTAGCCTTTATAGACTACAAAGTGTTCCTGGCTGAATAGTTTGTGAAGTTGTTTCTTCAACTCCTGTGTTTCTGCTCTGGATTTCTGTAAGGAGCTCATGGCTTCCTCACCAAATTCTCTCTTCAGCGTGGTACTAATTTTCTCTCCCGGCTCCACCATTCCCCCTGAGATGGCCCATTCTCCACAGTCCTTCCTTTTGATGGCTACAAATTGCAGGATGCTTCTCTCAGAAACAGGATGGGTAACTTTATTTCCCGTGCTATCCTTTTTCCACCTGGTTGAGATGGGGTCTGCGGCACGATTTGGGACCCACGGCCTTAAAAGCCCTCTGCCAACCAAGCCCTGTCTGACCTGCAGGATTTCTGGGTCTGCCATTTTCAAGCTCATACAAGCCATTCTGGCTCCTTCTTTCAACATGCCCATCCCTTTCGTTGAGTTTAGGAAAGAAGTTCCTTTCCCCCACTGCAGGGTCTGCCCACATGGGCTGGGCCAAGACAGAGCCAGCAGTGTCCTCAACAGGTTTGTACTCTGGCCATTCGACCGGCCAGGCACTTTCTCGTTGGGGACCTGGCTTTGCTCCACTTTAGAGCCAGGGTACTGAGATGTCCTGGCCTTCTTGTGGGGATGCTCAGCTGCGCCATTCGAATCTGACATGCTGAAGCCTGGAGGAAACCCAAGTGAGGAAAACGGGCTCCAACTGGGGAGACATTGGGGCAGCTGCTGAGCCTGACGGCTGCAGAGGCCAAGGTCAAGGAAAGAGACACCGCCGCTAATGCCTTTGCCCAGCTGTGTCCGGCCATCCACCGTCCCACGGCCTGGGGGTGAGGGGTGTCCGAGGCACTCAGTGGGGTGCTGGGACCGTGCGTGGAGCCAACGGTGAAGCGGGGCTACGGCGGGTGCCCCACCACCCCCTCCAGGCCGCGCATGCCTTCTCATTTTACACCGAAAGATTTCAACATCTGGAAGGGCTTCCAAATGCAAAGTCTGGGGTTGAGAACAACCAATGTCAGAACACCTGCGGCAAAATTAGCATACAAGAACCATAAAAGTGCTTTCTTGCTTACCAGGGTATTAGCCATTTAGTTCCCTAGGTCTAGAACCACAGCCTGCTTGGGAGAGGGCAGAATGAATGCGTTACAGGTGGCAGGTAGGGGGGTGGGGTAGAGTGAATGGGAGCATAAAATGCCTTGTTTGGGATGATCAAAAGCCTGGTGAATGTGACCTCCAAGGGGAAAAAGAGCTCACTTGGTACACAGAGCATGGTTCTTGTGGGAAATCCATGATGAGTAAGGTGTGGGAGATGGTTCAAATCTTAGGTCCACTGTTTACTAGCTGAGTGGCTTGGGCAAGTTGCTTAATTTTTCTCTTCAAAGGAAGTATTGGCTACAGCATGCCAGGTGCTGTGTCAAGCACAGAAGATTCTACTGTTGTCTGGACCGTGTGGCCACTGCTCTTAAAGGATTCTGGTTGGGAAGGCCGCGCATACATTAAAAAACAGAACAAACACTGGAAGGGCAGGGGCCTGGAATCCTTCAGAGTTGAACACAGGTTCAATCCCAGCTTCCCCTCCTTTGCTGGGACCCTCTTGGGCAAAGTTAGTTAAGCTCACCTCGGTTTTCTCATGTGTAAAATGGAAACCATAACATCTACCTCACACGGTTGTGTTGACAATTAAATGGGATGTTACATGTAAAGCTGTTAGCACAATATCTGGCCCACTGCACACACTCAGAAATGCTATTTGTAATTACTACAATTATTATTACCTTTTTGACCCTGCACCTTGAAAACTATAGAAAAGAATAGGACAGTTGAAAATAATTACAGGAATTGGGCAGCTCAGGTATGAGGTCAGAGTTAAATGAACTACGTTTTTTCTGTGTGGAGAAATTCAGGCTGAGAAATAATAGCACCTGGGTCCTAAAATGATAAATAATGAGAAGAAGAGGCACAGGGTAAGTCATTATATCCAAGACAACAAACCCCAGGGAAAGGTATCTTAACATTTGAAACAGATAGTTTTGGAATAAAGGGAGTACCGTAGACTCTAATTGAACCTCAAAGGATATTTAACATTTCCTAAAGTTTGTTCCATGTTACCCAAGTCCCATAAATGATCTGATGGTCAAATATGTTTGGGAAATTCTACACATGTCACCACCCTCCCTTAGAAATTCAGGATTCACATTACTGTTTTAAAGATCCTGTGAATTCTGGTAAAATTGAACCAA
This sequence comes from Panthera tigris, assembly GCF_018350195.1. Classification (NCBI taxonomy): domain Eukaryota; kingdom Metazoa; phylum Chordata; class Mammalia; order Carnivora; family Felidae; genus Panthera; species Panthera tigris. Next base: position 50,836,834 of record NC_056670.1, read on the forward strand.
CTGACCCTAAGCACTTTAATTCTGTTTCATTTCGTATTTTTCAGATTGCCTGACCGGGGAATGCCTTTTGTATGCAATACTTGGCATTATTTTAGGAACACACATCCTCAACTTTAGAAAAGTTTCCAAATGTGTGCTTAGGGGTAGATCTCTAACTATTTGAAGTCATCACCATTCCTATGGAAGGCAGCTCCTGAAAACCCACCCATCACCCTCATCAAGAACCCTAAGCTAAATGAGCTAGGCTTCCAGAAGGCTTGAAACCCAGAAATAGCTGGGACTATAGAGAACAAAATAGTAGAACTGACAGCATAGAAATGTGAGAACTGGTTATCGTCAGTTGTCGTCATCATCATCACTGAGTCCCAACTCTGTAAGTCATGCCTTCCTGTGGCTGCATTTTTTTTCACTTGTGGAATTCTTATTTCTCGGAGCCTCCTGGAAATGTATTAGGAAAACCACTTATATGAAAAGGTAAACATGTTGGAGGAAGACACTTATAAATTCTTCATAGTATCATTTCCAGGGATCATAATCCAACTCACAAGAAAAAAATGAAGCAGAAGTCTTGGGTCCGGTTCTAGCTTTCCCCCACCATAGGCTGTGTAGCTTTGCATCTGACACTTGGCTTCTCTGGGTCTTGGTTTTATACCATAAAAGGAATCGATCGGCCTCTGTTATCTGCAGAAGTCCTTCCACCGTTAACATTTTATGATTCTGCGATGCTTGAAAAATCTCATTATTAGAAGGCCAAAGTCAATTTTTGCTATGAATCAAAAAGACCAGATGTTCAAATATAAACGGCCAGATGCTCAGGGGGTAATAGACACTTGAGGAAAGCAAGGGAGCAGGGAAAGCCTGGTAAGTCAAGTACAATGCAGAAATACACTGGACCACAGAAGAACACCTACCCAGAAAAGGACATCAAAACCAGTAATGAGAGGTTTTGCTTGTTTTTGGCATCATCAAAGAGAAGAAGACGGTTAAATCACACCATTTGATGATCATGGTGCAAAAAGTGTCCTAAGGGAAGGAAATGAAGTACTATAGTCGAGACCAAAAGAATTATTTGCTGGGAAGCCACTGGGGAGATTCTCTTTTCTCAGTTGTTGTCTGAGGCATAAAAACAGAGCTAGACACAGAGAATGTTCTGGTCCATCCAGGAGAAAGCCCTAAAGGAATTGTAAGCACAGTCAGAGAACAAATCTTTGGCCTGTCATTATGAACTATTCTTGGGCCAGAGATTGCCTGTGTGATCCCCATTTTATCATGAATATTATGGAGGGCAGACTAGGGATGGATAGTGCCCGGCTGATTATAGGCCCCCAGCAGCACAATTAACCCTAACCATCCTTCCAGCCTCTCTTTCAGAAGCAAAAGCAAGTGGTACCCGGAAAACTAGATTTCTGTGAATTATCCTCTCCTCCTAAAGTGATGCTAAAGTCCTACTTCTGAAAGAAGTCTGGAAGGAAAGCAAAGATGAGGCTTTCTACTCTCTTTAGGGTGGTAACACTGATAGTAAATAACAATAATAAAATAACTACCATTTACTAAATGCTCTCTATGTAGCAGTCTTTGGTATAGTGGTCAGTGAGTGGTCAGGGTATTGGGTCTTTGTCTGGCTTTGAAGTAAAAGAGAAAAATGGACAACGATTAACTTTTTTAAAGATTAAAGAAAACTGTGCCTTTTAGGAAATGACTTAGGCAGGATAATTAATACAGCCATATGCAGAATGGAGGCCATCTACAATTTAGCCTAAGAAATCTGAAGTGAAATGTGTTACAATGAAAGTCAAAGAGCTTTTATTTATATGAGAGGTTTTATTTATTTGTGCGGTGTGATGCAAAGGTGTTAGGAAAGTCCAGCTGCCCCCAAAAATGTCTTCCCATCCCTCTTAAAATACTGCCTGGATTTACACCATTAAAATACCCCTCTTTGAATGTAGTTTATGTTGTAAAATGCAGATTTATTTCACACTCAGCTGTTGTCGTGCTTTCCAGTGAATTAGTGCAACAGGCTGATAACTAGCTAAGGATGTCAACTGAAGACAGAAAGATTTGAAGGGGGAGGAAGAGGGCATCCTTTCGGTACATGTGGCATTGCTCAAGTCCACTCAACAGCATGTGGGCACCTGGAAGGCCCCAGATACCAAGCTAGGTCTGAGAGATTAAAAAAAAAAATGGGGCGCCTGGGTGGCTCAGTCGGTTAAGCAGCCAACTTTGGCTCAGGTCATGATCTCGCGGTTCATGAGTTCGAGCCCTGCATCGGGCTGTGTGCTGACAGCCTGGAGCCTGCTTCTGTTTCTGTTTCTGTGTCTCCCTCTCTCCGCCCCTCCCCCATTCGTGCTCTGTCTCTCTCTGCCTTTCAAAAATGAATAAATGTTAAAAAAATTTTTTTTTTAAAAAGGTGAGTAACACGGTTCATTTCAGAGAGTGAACTACATGAAGATCATGGGGTTGGGGAGTTTTGAAAAGTGGGGCCAGAGACTCAGAAAGGAAAGGTGGAGAGAGAAAGAAAATTCTCTTCCATCACAACTTATTGAAGGATTGGACACTCACTTTTTAAACCAAGGCTTTTTCTTGGTCCCAGTGAGTTCCTCTAAGGAACCATCAAAATTTAAGCCGGTAAGTTTGACACTCTACAGGCTGCAGGATGACAGATAACTCAAACCCCTTTAATTCAACAATTATTTTTTGTCCTTTGAAATTTAAATGAGTAAAATTTGAGGATATCAGAACTGGTAAACTACATTGCTTAACGTGGAATGTGCCCATTGCTAATTTTTCATGCCCCCCACCCAGAACTTCACAGGATGCAATACTGATTGTATCGTGGGATTGCTGAGGCCGGTGGCAGAGCAGATAGCAGGAGGTGTAGAGGAATGGAAGCCAGGAGGATAACTGAGAACACCAGGCCAGAGGAGCCGCCATATTTTCACAGACGGCATCCTAAGATATGGCTTCTAAGAAATGGGGAGAACACTCAATTACTGCTTAAAAGGTTTGGGGACCATTTCTGACTCCGGTATTTACCAGCCAAATAGCCGTGGGAAATCATAATAATATTCACCTCTATTTAGTGAAGACTGACTATGTGCCAGGCACTGTGCTATGTGTTTTACCTGTAAGAACATTTAATTCTCACACCAGCCCACTGGGATAGATTCTATCATTTTCCTATCTTATAGATGAGGAATCTTAAACACTGATAAGTTCAAGGTCAAATAACCTAACATTTGTCAAAGTGGGCATTTGAACACAGGTATTCAAACTCTAATGTCCACATTTTTTTTGCTTTTTTAAAAAGTTTATTTACCTTTTTGAGAGAGAAGGTGCATACATGTGCATGCACATGAGCAGGGGAGGGGCAGAGAAAGAAAGAGAGAGAGGGAGGGAATCCCAAGCAGACTCCATGCCACCAGTGCAGAGCCCAATGTGGGGCTCAATACCATGAAGCATGAGATCATGACCCAGGCTGAGATCAAGAGTCAGCCACTTAATCGACTGAGTCACCCAGGCACCCCTCTAATGTCCGTGGTTAACTACTGCAATACTCCAGCTACCTAAGCCTGGTAGGCCTCAGTTCATTCACTTAAAAATGGACAAATCAAGACAAGGTCTTGATTTCTTTCTGGCTTTAAAATATTATGATTCTAATTATATGAATTATACACACGCTGAATATACTTAAGGTGAATTTGTGTTTCTGCGTAGTCTGTCTTAGCTGAAATCTAAAGGCAAATATTTGAAATCTGGTCCTATATCCTACCTGTACCTTTTGTTCATTCAAACTGGACCATTTTATTCACTGTCCCACGAAGAATGCTTTTCCTCAATCTCCATTTATTGAATTCTCCCCACCCTGCCAAAGTCAGCTGAAATGCCAATTTAGAGTACGGATCTATTAGGCTGTCGAGAGTTGAGATTTAGGAAAAATAGTTGAGCTAGTGGAAGGAAGAGATGTGGGATAAGAAAAAGAAAGGGGGGAGGGAGGCACCTAACAGAGGAGGAAAGCCAAGAGCAGTGACGTTGGTGACCTGTACTAGCAAAGCCTTCCCTCTGATGGAAAATGATGAAGCCACCGGAGTTTATTCAAGGGTGCCCAGCTAGCAGGTGAGGCGAAGATAAAATGAGATCACATATGTGAAATGCCTCGCACGGTGTCTGGAGGGGAACTATACGATAGGTCCGGATTCCATGACCTACCATAGGAACCCACTGATCTCCTTCATGCTGAAGAAGGCTGCCATCCTGCTCAGGAAGGAGTAGGACAAAGAGGGGAGCAGAGACTCCATGGAGAGAAGAGAAGTCAGGAGGAAGTATACTGGAACCCAAAAAGAAAAATGGGAGCCACAGAATAAGAGAGAAAAAGGAAATATAAGGGAATTATGGTAGAGAAGAAGCTAGAAGGAGAAATGGAAGCAAAAGGGCAAAGAGGGACCAGAAGGAGGAAGGGAGTGCTGGGGCTCAGAAACAAAGTGTGCTTTGTTCCTGCAGAATCCCTGCGAAAGAAGAGTCCCCGGGGTAACCAGACGTTGCACCCATGCCCGGAACGTCAGTGGCCTGCCACTGTGCTCTCTGATCCACCTCCTTTCCCTACTCTGATCTGCACTGTAGGGGCTCTGACCCCTGCTCTCTGTCATCCTGTCCCCTGGCTTCTACTTTCTACCACTGGGTGGCCCTGGAGGGTGAGAGGGATTTCTTTGCTATGGGAGGCATCTTCAGCATTCTTTGTAAGTTCCTTCATGGCTTCAGCTCGCACTGGGCAAGACCTTCAAGGTTCCGGCAGCCTCTTCCCTTTGTCCCTCCAGCCCTAGGGGAGAGATGCATCCAGCAGTTGCTAATCTCAGGATTGCCTCACCTTCCCCTGGTTGCACTTCCAGTTCTTTCAGCACGTTTGTAACTAATTTGCTGCCTTAAATCATCACTATGGAACTGCCTGGGAAAGAAAACTTTACTTTCACTTGGATTTACCCTCAGAATTCAAAGACAGCTTTCCCAGTGGGACTGGAAGCAGTGAATCTCAAGAGAGAAAGAAATCCAGCCATCCCAAGAGTCGGGGAGGGTCTGGGTCTACTTCCCTAGTGTTCGACTGGAGACTGGCAAATCCATACTAGCTGTCATAGTTGAGGGACTCTTAGCCCCAGGAATTATCTGTAAAATGACTGGGTTCCTGGGCATTCATGTCTATTCCTTCATGATTTACTATATTCACTTTAATCACCTTGAGCTTTAGCTTAGGGAACATCTCAGTTTTACTCCCCCAAGGGTTATCAGGTGCCCATTAAGAGTATAGAGGGCACATAGCTAGGTGTGGCAGGGAAAAGACACAGAGACACAGGGGAAATGGAGGGCATTCTCGGGTTTTGGAAGTATTTGCTTTTTGCAAGATGAGGTTTGCAGACTATCAGGAGACCCTCTTGATAGAGACTCTCTTGAGTCCTTCCGGCACCAGCAGAGCTGCAGACATTCAGTGACAATTTTATTCTTACAGCTTTCATCTCTCCCATCCCCAGGGCCCTATTAAAACCAGGCTCCTGTTCTTAAGGAATCCACAGACTGGTTGGGGGCACAGAGTAGGCACATGACTGACCCTCAAGCCAAACTGATGCGGGCCACAAGGGGTGGGTTCTGCACCCGGCTGGTGGAGACTGCACAGAGACGGTAGGAGATGCTAGACAAGCTGTGTCCACGAGGGTTTGACAAGCTGTGGGAGCTACAGGGTTCTCTGGGTTTGTGGCAGAGAACGGAGCAGGATCAAAATCCATCTGGAAAGAACGGGGGCGCCTAAGGTGTTGTCTGCAGGCAAAGGTTTTGGGGGTGAGGGTTGTCAGTGGAGAGGAGACGGACAAGTGGAGGCCCAGGTGTGGAATACTCTGAGGCTGAGGAATCGGGGGTTGAGGCCATGGGGAGTCATCTGGGATCTTAGGCATCATGAGGCAAGGTCATTCCTGGGATGGCAACTTTGAATGCTGCGTGAGGACAGAATACAAGCCGAGAAGCTGAAGGCCCGGGAGGAAACTGAGCTCCCAGGGAAAGCTTACAGAGGAAGGTTCGGCTTGACCATCGCCGAAGGGGCACATTTGAGCCGCTGCTTTCTATCCACTCAAGGGCAAGCTTCCTCCATCTGTGGTGGGGGGGGGGGGGACCGGGGGAGGGGGGAGAAAGTGCCCCTTCTCCAGCTGAATGACACGAAGTCCCCAGCTCAGAAGTTTCGAATTTCTCCTTGCCAAGGTCGGGCCACTACAGGTGGGCGATGGCGAGCCTTGGGCCGACGAGTGGCTCCGTGCCCGCCGCCGGCGGCCGCCGCGGCTCGTCCCCTCCAGGCCCGGGCGCCGCCGCGGGCCGTGCCGGGCAGGGCGCTCCGGGAGCTGCGCGGCGGCTGCTCGAGGAGGCCTGGCGGGCGGCGGCGAGAGGCTGTGCCCCAGTTTGTGTCCAATCAGGGAGTGCGGGCTGTGCCCCGAGCCGGGCAGCAATGCGTAAACAAACCCACGGCAACTCCTCCGCCCCCTCGGCGCGCTCGCCCCGCGCCCGCCGCCGCCGCCGCCGCCGCCGCCGCCGCCGCCGGCTCCGCTCTCCTCGCGCCCGCCCGCCGGGCCGGCCCCCCCGCCCCCGCCCGCGCCGCCCGCACCCCCGCTGCCCCGCCCCGCCCCCGCCGGCGCGGGCTCCCTCACCTACCGCCCCACGCGCGCGCGCTCGCGCACCACGCGCCCCGCGCGGCCCGCCCGGATCGTGGCCTCCCGAGAGCAAGGTAAGGGCGATGCACGGGGACCCGGGCGGCTTCCCCGCCCGGCGCGGCCCGGGGAAGTTTCTGGCGTCGCCGCTTTCCGCTGGGCCGGCGGGGGGAGTGGAGGGGGAGGCCCCCGGCGCCGGGCGAGCCCGGCGGGCGGGAGGGGGCCGCCCGGCGCCCGGGGGTCACAAGTTGCCCAAGCTGACATTGGCGCGGGCTGGCGGGCTGCGCGGCGGGGCGGGCGTCGCGCGGAGAGGGGCTGGAGGCGCGGCGGGGCCGGGCGCGGTGCGGGCGAGGGGAGGGCCCCGAGGAACTTTCTCCTCCCCGGAGGGGCTCCTTCCAGCCCCGGCCGCGGCCCCGCCTCGGGAGCAGCCGGCTCCCGGGCTGGAGGGAGACCATGAAATGTGTTTGAAGAAGCTGACGCAGTTTGTGACGCTCGCGGCTTCCTGACGGGGACCGGCAGGAGCGGCGCCTTCTGCGAGGAGGGACGAGCCGGGGCGGCGCTCGGGCCCTTCCCCCCCGCCCCAGAGCCGCGCGCCCGGGCGCCTAGTTCGGGGGCCGCGGGCTCGGGGGGCGAGCATCTAGCCCCGGCCGCGAGACGGGCCCCGGCTGCGCGCGTCGCTTCCGTTTTGATTAGCTCGGGTTATTATATAAGATGTCACGGAGAGGGAAGGGGCGAGCGGGAGGCGCGTTGGCGAGGGAGCGTCGGCCTTCGTCGAGTGGCGGGGAGGGGCGGGAGGCAGGGCCGGGCGGGGACCCACCTGTGCGCCCTCCGCGCCCCCTGCGGGCGCCGCCGACGCGCGTGCCGAGGTTGGGGGGGTGCCGGGGGCCCGGGAGGCGGGCGGGGGGCCCAAGGGGCGGGCGGACGTGCCCGCCGCTCCCCTCCCGGCCCCGGGAACGGTCGGGCAGCGGCCGAAACGTGCCGTTTCCTCCCCGCCGCCTCGCCTGGGTCTACACGTTTCTGGCTCCGGGCATTCGTACTTTGAAACATTTGTTTAATATTAAGGAAGCTGCGTGTGCGGCCGTCATAGTACGCCCGGAACGTGTGGCCGTGAGCTCCAGGGCGGTGAATGAATCATCGCCCGCGGACCCGGGCGCCGATGATTCATGCGGGGTACACACGCGCGCGTACTCGCAGTGTGCCTCCGACCCGGGGACAGCGGCCCTTCTGCAGCGATGACGCCTGGAGGGGCGGGGGAGAGTTCATGCAAAAGAGCGGCGGCTTGTTTTTTGTCCCTGCCTCAACGTGTGGGAACTTTGGGGTGTCAGGTTCCCCAGATTCCCCGAAGCTCGTTTCCCATTCTTGGAAAGGTTACAGGATTCCACCTGGCTGCATTAATGAGTCGGCGGAGGAGCGCTGATTCGCTGCAAGGCTGGGTCCTGTCTCATTCAGAATTTGGTGTCAGGTGAGGTACTGGGTTCTGAAGGAGTCCTTCTAGTCATCGCCTGTACTTAAGTACCGCTAAAGTAATTAGCACAAACTTGAAAAGTTGGTGGATCTTAAAAGAAAAACAAGTGGCCCCTAAGTAGAAGTCCCAGTTAAAGATTTAGGCTTTGGTTTTGTTGTTGTTTTTTTTTTTAAGGCAAACCAAAAAGGAACTTAGTTTGCCGTTAATACAGAACTTTGAACCACTGTGACCACCCTTAAAGACTGACTTGACTCATTCCCACCTCATTCCACATTTGTAGGATTCAGAGTCAAGTTTTCTTAGCGTTCAGGACTCACGTCCTGAATGTATTCAGCAAGGCCCTGTTGATCATCTTCAATAGCTTCTCACCCCTCACCCCAGGAACCACACCCAATCCTATTTTATTTTCTCCAGAGCACTTCATCGCCATCTGAAGTGGTTTTGTTTAGGTATTCTTTAAGTCCTGTCTCTTTGCACTAGAGTGTAACCTCCACTGTGGCAGGGATTTTTGCCTGTTTTGCTCACCGCTGTAACTCTAGCACCTAGCACAGTACCTGGCATATACTAGGCACTCAGTATTTGTTGACTAGCGAATGAACAAATTCTCTTTCCTCGTTTCTTGGTAGGGCTATCTTTGACAGTTGAAAGTCAATGCCTTTTATGAGCAAGGCACTGAGATGGCACAGTTTTGTTTTTTGGTTTTTTTTTTCCTTCCAGTTTTCTTTTGGTTGATTCATTTCCTCCTCTGTGCTTGTTTAACTGATGGCACAAGATGCGTTTGAGCATCACATCCTAAGATGCTGAGTGTGAAGAAAGATAAGGCACAGGGAGCCTTGTCAAGAGAAAGCATATTACCGTAGAAGACTGGGTGCTTAAAAACATTACCTGTGCTAATTGAAAACAAGTGCAGGATATTGAAACAATCAACAAGGTCAAGTTCCCACAGGCCTATATGTTTTAAAACTCATATTTTAAATACCCATAGTTCTATATTCCTCCCTCCCTGCTGTTTTCACCAACTTCAGCATTAGCTGAAGCTTGGGAAGGTCCATCGGAAGTAGCACTTAATATGAAGTCTCAGTTTAACTAAGTGAATACAAGAGGCTGTATCTCTCTTCTTTGTTGTCATTAATGTCAATAACTCTACAGAAGAGTAGATGGAAGGAGAAGATACTTAAAATATTTTAAACATCTTAAATGTATTGTAAAGAATTAAAGCTGTAATCAGGCAATGATGTAATGGAAGAATTCAAATGTAGTGCTGAATGTTACCTCCTTAGAGGGTAAACTTTAGTGTACTTTTTATTATAAATGGTAAACTTTGCAAGGATATTACTCAGCTTTACTCTTGTAGCAATGTTTTTAGAACTCGGTACTCCCAAAGTTAAAGAGGAGTAGGCACCCAGCAGGTCCCTTTCCCTGACAGTAGTTGTGATTGCTTTCAAAAGTGTAATCTAATTTCAAGAGTAAGCTGGGCAATAATAGAAATTTAAAGCTAGAAGCGACCTTGAGAATACTTAGCACAATTCATTCCTTTGTACCAGTCCCTTTGCTGAGGAAACTGAGACACAGCGAGAAGACTTGCCAAGGCTGCAGAGCAGGGATTAGAACTTAAGTGTCTTGACTTCTTGTGGGAAGTCCCTAAATTAACCAGAGCTCCCCTAAGTAGGGGAGGAGAGGTTCCTACCATTAATACATTGACTGCCTGTTGCTTGTAAACTCTCCAAGTAAAACTGTTTCGTCTTCAACTTTGTGCCCTCCCATGTGCCTTGGACATCTAGGAGCTCAAAAATACTTGCTGAATGTGGTTGGGCAAATGCGTTTTAAGTCAAGGAATGTACTTATGAATTGCAAAAGCAGGAAAACATCTCTCTCTTCCGGATTGGAGAAGTTTTTTGACAAGAGTCAGGATGTTGGCAGTTATTAACCTTAGAACTTTCATAGTAATGAAGCTACTATTTAATTTTCATGCCTCCAGTTTCAAACAAAATGACTTACAACTTTTAAGTATGTGTGCTTGCTTAGTTGGCATAATTATTCACTGGAGAAACAGTAGGACAGGAGTCGAGACATATGGTAGGTCTTGCCTCTGCCACAGTGTCCAATTAGAAAAGCCTAGACTTGACAGCCAAATAGAATTAGGGCTGAAGCTCAACTCTGCCCCTAATAAGCAGGGCCCTCTGTAGCAACTTACTTCACTTTTCTTGAGCATTCTCTCATCTTCTAAGGGGGTAGTACCACCTCCCTCGAAGGATTGTCATGGGGCTGGATAGCATTTGTAAAATGTCTGATGTACACTAGGTCCTTAATAAATGGAATGGCTACAATTATGACTTCTGATTTATGTGACCATGGGAACAGCTTCCTCTCTCAAAACTTTTATTTTCTCAACTGGAGCCTTGGTAGTTGGGATAGGACAAGGGCAGGGGGAGGTGTGGTTTGGGGAGGAATTAAATGTTCTCTAAGATCTGGTCTATCTCTGTACATGTCTGTAGTTTAAGGAACCAATAAATAATGCACAGTTCTCCTGCAAAGTTAGTAAAATGATTCATATATCCTTGATCTAACATTCATGTATCCTTGAACCAACAGCAGAAATGGTTTGTTTCTAGGCCTTCCTAAGAATTTGGCATAATTAACTTTGATGATATTAAATACATTTTCATTCTTTCATTCTTTTCATATATCACATGATATATGATGGATACCAAGTTAACTTGAATATTTCAGCCTCTCAGCTTACTATATATAAAGCAGTATAAGGAGTATGCAGGTTAATCAGGCCTTGGCACCCTTTCCTTGAGAGGTTTGAGAGTCATGCAAGGAGCATAGGAGAGATAACCAAAGGCTATATTACATGGAAGAACTGTGAGAGAGGCACAAAGAAAATTATTTGTGATTTCAGAGAAGGAAAAACTTAAATAAGACCGAATTCAGGCATCCTGAGCAAGGCCTTAAACAATTAGTAAGACTTCAGCTGGCAGAGAGGTGGGAACCAGCCTATACTAAGACCTGAATAAAAGGATGTAGGAGCATATCCAGAAATGGAGAGGGACATGCTTACACTGAAGGGTGAGGAACCTGGAGGCAGGATAGTCGGCCAGAAGGCTGCATGGCAAGGCTAGGACCCTACTGTGATGGTCTTGAATGCTGGGCTAAGGAGCCCATTTTGCAGGCAGTATATCACCATCAAAGGTATTTTAAGGTGGGGGAGGTGATGTGATGAAAGCTATGCCTTAAGAAAATTAATCTGAATCAGAGGAGCCACGGGCAGTCCAGTTAGGCAGCTATTAAAATACTCTCCAGAAGAGAAGCAACAGAGAATATAAATTAGGGTGGGAGCAGGTGGGTTGGGTGTGACACCATAGAAGTGAATGCGACAGGACTTGTTGACTAATTACATGAGGGAGTTGAGGGACAAATGAAAGATGGAAGCGGAGGGACTGGACGGCAATGGCAGGAATTGAAATAGTCAAGAAGAACCACTAGTAAAGGCACCTGCTAGTAGTAGAATGCAACCAATAAGTGTTTGTCTCATGAATGGAAGTGGCGATAAGTTTGCATTTGGATATGTTCACATTTGTGTGCCTGTGGACCATTGCAAATAGAGGAAGATTTGGGGCATCCTTGTGAAGGGATTAAGTTGTGAGAAGGGTTCACGGTGTGGGTGAGAAGGCCAGGGCAGAGCCTTGGAAAAACCAGTATTTGTGCGCTTGGAGGGAGACGGAAAGAGGCTGTCAGGATGCTGAGAAGAGGGAAGCAAGAGAACAAGGAAAGGACTGGGTCAGGAAAGGTGTGAGAGGAAGATTGGCGGAGGCTGATAAGGTTGGAGGGTGGAGGATCAAAGACTGGGAAGAAGCCATTGGACTCATCTGGGAGACCATTGTCAACAGCCTTTGAGGGTGGAGTCAGTTGGGCAGTGGAGATAAGTCAGAGATAAGTCGCCAGATAGATGCCTGAGGGGTCCCTGAATGGGAAGGAAATGGAGTGAGGGTAAACTATGATTGCACTGTGAAAATCTGAGAGGCCAGTGACTAAAAAGCATAAGAAAGGCCTGAGAGTGTGGTGGCTGTCCAGTGGAGAGGGAGGGACTGAAGATCAGGAGAGGGAGTGGGAAGGTGATTCCTGCACCAGGCCCTCCACAAGTATTGGGGGGGGGGGGCGGTGGTAGGAGCAAGAGACAGTGGCTGTATGTCCGGATCACCCAGGACAGTCTCGGTTCACACCTGTTACCCCAGTTTATTTATGGGATAATGTTTGGACAGATATTACAAATACCTGGACAAATAATCCTCATTTTCATTCTACAAGAAGGTCCTTTTTTGAAAAATAAATTATTTGATTGCCCAGGTCATGGCACAGATAGTTGTTCATGGAAAAACAGATGTGACCTAGAGGGGAAAAGAGGTTACGTAAAGGCGAAAAGATTTAGAAAGGGAAGTTGGGAGCTGGGAGGGAGGGTGGCTGGATCCGAAATGGATCCATTGCCTTCTGTTGGGAAGTAAGAGCAACAACAGAGGAGGCTAGTTGATTTGGTCAAAGTAAGTTGGGAGTGAGGGGTAAAGTTGGGAGAGGGGGAAGGGGAAGAGCTTGGAGTAGCTGCACATCTGAGCGCTATAGGGAGCCAGAGGTGGCTGGGCCTGACCAGTGGTAGAAGGAATCTTCCCTGTCTCCCTGACTCTCCAGCAGTGCTCAGAGAATTGGAAGTGGTGATATGAGTATCACTGGCACTGCCAATTCCATCTGGGCCCTCGGTGGAGTAGAGAGGCACAGGAGACTGGCACAGACAGGCTGGGACAGTGGGCAACAGTCAGGAGAATGGAATGGGTTAAAGGGTAGCGGCTGGTTCAGCAGGGAAGGGGGGAGGGAGACATAAGAGAGGATGTGCAGGGGGTGGTTGTGTGGCTGGTGGCAGAGGGCACGGGGAACTTTCAGAGTGTCTTGTCGCTATGGGGGGGATCAGTTCTGAGTGATGATGTAAATTCAGAATGTCACTGAGCTTGAGAAGGGTGAGGTGCCCCAGCCATGAGGTGGAAGGTCATTGACCTTCAGGAACTGTGAGGCCCAGGTATACAATGTCAACGTCTGCTTTTAAAATCCCAGAATACATTTATTAAAACCTTTTCTGCCCTTTAGAGTTGGAAAGTACCTTAAAAAATAGGGAAGTTATCCCTTCCTTCAAAAGATGAGGAAGCTAAAGTCTTTCAAAGGCTAGAAAGACTGTGTCTTGCCCCAGATCACGGACGTGTGTGGAAGGGTTGCCTCTCGGAGGAACCAGAATCCCTAAATCTCAGTTTAATATTGCCCTCTAGGGCAGAAGTAATTAAAGTATCCACCGAACAAAACCTTAGAAAGCTTCCTCACCACTCAATTTGCTTACATACTGCTGTTAAAACACCAGTGTTTGTGGGCAGAAGAACCCACTGAGATCTGTGGGGTCAGGTCCATGTCCTCTGACTTCTAACCCGAAGGCAGTGGTGGCGTCTTTGAGGAGGACCCATGGAAAGCACCAGCCCTTCCCCACTAATTAAAAAACAGATATGCACTTCAGCAGGTAGACAAAATATTTGCTTCATTATTGATGAAGTCTAGATGGGAAGACATAGCGTGGTGTGAAGGTGAACATGGTCTTGTGCAATCTCCACCTGGTGTAGGCTTTGGAACAAAATTTGAGGCTGCCGAGCAGAACTACCCAGGTTCCGCCTTTCACTGTCCAGCTAGAGAAACAGAGAAAGAGGCTGAATCTCTTACGCTTAATATCTTTTGTAGAAAAACTCTGTCCATTTGAAAACTGGGAAACGGTTGTCACGTACTAACCAAATGAACTGTTCCACCTCTATGGGGAGGAATATGGTGTAGGGCAAGAAGATGGGGGTGGACAGGGAATATCCCTCCTTTGGAAACCTTGTGAATGGGAAAGAGATGTTGTTCCCTTTGAACATGAGGTTATTAACCACTCGAGGGTTTCTTATTTGCATTTGAGTTAAAGTAACTTCTGAGGCAGCAGGTGCATTTTTATACTAACTAGAAGTAAGTGAAATAACTAAGAACCACCCTTCATTTATCAGTTTCACAGCCATACCTGGGATCTCTGCTTCCTCCCTGGGGATCTCAGGAAACTCACAGACAGCAGAGCAGAGACCATCAGCTTTGATACCCTGTTTTTAAATTCAAAACTTTGGAAAAGTGGAAAGTTCTTTCTCCTTGTAAAGTGTTAAAGGAGCCCTTAACTGGACATACAGCTCTTGGAATTAGTGCTAATTCCATCACTATTAGTAACCTTACTAATTAACTGTTAAGTTCCTCAGTTTCTTCATCTGACAATAACTATTGAAATTTGGGGAAACTCTAGTTTAGGCACTTAAGGTAAATCATGATGACTTTTCTCCCTTTTCCATGTCAGTGTGCATGATAATTTTAGACAAATAAGATTATAGCACGGTGTTTCATGACAAATGAAATTTGACTTTTTATCCATTTCTCTTTTAACTGTTAAAAAAGTAATTTTTATTACAAAACATATCACATATGAAACTTTTGAAATGTAAAATGTACAGTTCGATGAATTATTAAAAAGTGAACATCCATGTAACTACCAACCAGCTCGAGAAATAGAACAATTTAATTTTTCTCCCTATTGGAACCTTTTTTGTTAGATGCTTGGTTTTCTTTCCAGGGCTGTCATAAGTAGTAGCAGGAGGCAATATGTGCTCCTTTAAAAAAAATTTTTTTTAAATGTGTATTTATTTTTGAGAGAGAAAGAGAGCACAAGTGGGAAAGGGGACGAAAGAGGGAGACACAGAATCCAAAGCAGGCTCCAGGCTCTGTGTTGTCAGCAAAGAGCCCGATGCGGGGCCCGAACTCACGAACTGTGAGACCATGACCTGAGCTGAAGTCAGACACTTAACTGACTGAGCCACCCAGGCACCCCAATATGTCTCCTTTTGAGTGGAATTAGATCAAAAATGCAATGTTGGTATTTTACCCTATAGTAATTTCTTATTTCTATAACTATGAATTTAGTGTTTAGGACAAGTCCTGGGTTTTCAGCCTTAAAGATCAAAATCTTCAGGTTAAGAGTCTTCAGATTTGTGTCTTTGGGATGAGAGTGAAGAAAATGTGATCATTTGGTTGTGAGAAAAGTTCTCATGCTTAATTATTTTTTAAACTTTCTGATCATCCCTCCTTTGCCTGTCTTTAGAAGCCAGACAGCAAAGATTCCAGTATTTATGATGACTGACAGTAGTCAAGGTCTTCCTGGAAAATACCTGACCATTGAGGCAAATACCTTTCAATTCAGGTCACCATAGGCTAGATTTGAAGTCACAAGAAGGAGTCAACGAAAACAGCTTTATTGCAGGAAGTATCTGTATTTTCTTTGTTCAATTATAATCTAGTATTTAGAATTCTGGTTTGAGACTAAATTAATGAATCCATAAATAAAAACATTTTTATGGTAACCAGGGGTGCCTAGGCAGCTCAGTCAGTTAAGTGTCCAAGTCTTGATTTCCGCTTAGGTCACGATCTCACGATTCAGTTCGTGGGACTGAGCTTCAAGTCAGGCTCTGCATTAACATCGTGGAGCCTGCTTGGGATTCTCTCACTCCTTCTTTCTCTGCCCCCCTCCTGCTTGCATGGGCACTCATGTTCTCTTTCCCTTTCTCAAAAATAAATAAACTTAAAAAAAAAGTCTCGGGGCACCTGGGTGGCTCAGTTGGTTAAGCATCTGACTTTGACTCAGGTCATGAGCTCGTGGTTTGTGGGTTTGAGCCCTGCATCAGGCTCTGTGCTGACAGCTCAGAGCCTGGAGCCTGCTTCAGATTCTGTGTCTCCCTGTCTCTCTGCCTCTCCCCTGCTCAGATGCTCTCTTGCTCTCTCTCTCTCTCTCTCCCCCTCCCCTGCCTCTTAAAAATAAATAAACATTTAAAAACAAAAAGTCTTTTGTGGTATCCAGAAAAGGATTCTTTCGGATAAGGTTTTCTTATGACTAAAAAAAGAAAATGATGATAAACGTTAATTGGAAAAGTATCTTAGCTGATCTGGTGTATGTATAAAAACAAAAGCTATGGGTGTTTGAAAATTGGAAAAAAAAAAAGAAAAAGAGGCTCATCTTTTCGGGCAGTTTCTGTGGTTGTAAGATTTGGGTATGGCAGCTTCGGGTTAGAATTTGGTGGCCTGAACATGTGTTTAGTGTCAGTCCTGCCAAAACACCACTGTAATGATGGTGAACACAAGAGGCAACAGCAGATGGGCAACACCAACAAGGTTTTGGAGGATGAAAAGCAAACAGACCTGTGGCAATGGACTTAGTGCAGTGGAGAAAGTTGGTACTCAAGTGCCCTGAAAGGAATTTGGGAGTAGATCCTGGGAAGAAACAGCCAGTTAATCTCCCAGAATCCCAGAAAGCCTCTGGAATGAGAGGCTCTGGAACGGGGCTGAAAATAAGGGAGTGATTGCAAGCCTGTGAAAGGAACCAGAGCTGCAGGTGACTTTCCCCATCCTGTGCGGTAAGAAGAAATCCTTGCTGGGCACTGGACATTTGTCTCTGGAGAAGCTGAAGTAAATTAGCGGTTTTGGATTTAGAGATACCAGGCAAAAAAGAGGATAAGGGTGAAATGCTCAATGAAAACAGAGGAATGTAATGAAATTCAGCATACTAAGCAGTGAGACCCTATGCTCTTTTTCCCCCTGCCCAGTCCTAGGAGAGCAAGGTGATGACCAACGCAGGTAGGATATTGAAGGACTCTTCTCTGGATGTAAAGAACAGCCCTAGGGAAAAGACCTACAGTACAGGTACCGACATCTGAGGCCTCACGATGAAAACACTGACTTACTACCCAGTGTTCCTAAAGTGAACCCACCAGGCAACAACCCTCTTCCCTCAACTCCATGAGTCTGCAACTTGCAACCATCTTTTTAGGACCTTACTCTTGAATCCAATTAGACTATATATTCTCTTACTAGTATGATGTAATGCCTGCTGAACGGATCCTCTCATTGTATCTCTTCTGTTTTTCTATCGTTTTGCTTTTATTTCAGCTTTATCTTCTCCTTCCAATGATTTTTTTTGCCATCTGATTTTTAATTTCTAATATCTGTTTCTTATTCTCTGATGATTATTTTGTACAGCCTCATTCTTATTTCATGATTTATAGGTGGATTTAGGAATATGAAATTAAATATCTGAAGAGATAGCTAGAAGTTTTAAATGTAGTTTACCTTTAGGAAGTGGGTTTGGGGGTGACGAAGAGGTAAGACAGGCTACTGCTGTATTTCCATCTTAAACATGGTAGTAGTATATGAATTTTAAAGTAATCTATATGAGATGGACAGAAATGAAATTAGTTTTTTTTTAATGTTTATTTAATTTTGAGAGAGAGAGAGAGAGCGAGCGAGCAGGGGAGGGGCAGAGAGAGAGGGAGACACAGAATCCAAAGCAGGCTCTAGGCTCTGAGCTGTCAGCGCAGACCCCGATGCAGGGCTTGAACTCATGAACCGCGAGATCATGACCTGAGCCAAAGTCGGATGTTTAACCAACTGAGCCACCCAGATGCCCCAGACAGAAATAAAATCGGTAAGAAAAAACTAGTGTGATGCCAGTAAGTGGATTAGGGAATGATTTACATGTATCCAGAGGTTAAAAAAGATAAATATTAAAAGTTAAGAAGTGATGTTTTGATGTTGGAATCCCCTGTCACAACTGGGATTCCAGCCCTCAGTCTGTCTCAGAATCATTTGAGGGAGCTTTTCAGAAACTCACATGGTTCCCTTTAACCCAAGATTCTTATTTATTTGGCTTTGGGTGGGCCCCTGGGAAGGAGACATTTTTAAAAGAACTCCAGCAGCTTCTGATACGTGGCTCAGGCTAACTCCTAGTCAAATAGTTTAAACACCTTTGTTGCTTTCTTCAGTGTTTCTTGTATTCTTCTTATTCTCTCTCTGTCTCTCTGCTTCTGCTTTGAGTCAGATCTTCCCTCTCTCCCAGTTCTGAATTGATACGGTCTATTTTAGGTCAGAAGAGTAGGAGGAAAGAAAGGGAGACATGGGAGAGGTCATTTGGATGACCATAAGTAAGGAGAGTGGCTGCACACAGAGCCAATATTTATTTCCTTTCGTTTTGTAGAAACTACTTAAATTGATGACCTTATCTTGAATTTCCTATGGAGTAATTTTGGAGCGCAACTTCAAGTAAATTTGAACTTAATAGCATTTTGTTATTTCTGTACCTTTAGTGTTGCCTTTTGGGGGTAAATGAGCTGCACCTGCAGGTTCCCCTCAAGTTCTTTTACCTCCCTTGGGTTTTGCCCCTGCCTCTCCCAGCTGTGGTCTACCAGATGTCCACCAATTGCAGCATTTCCATTTTGCACCTGGAATCGACAGTAATTTTCATGGCTCTCTAGTTTTCTGTGAGGGAATTCTTGGAAGAGGGGTTAGCAAGCAAGAGATGAAGGAATGTAAAAATTACATAATTTCCCAAGGGTGGAGGTCTTGTTGCATTGGATCTTTGACGACAGAGGATTTGTGTATCTAAAAGAAGAAATGTTTGTTGTGTGGAGGAGAGAAACATTTCAGACTCCAGGGAGAAACTTAAAAAAAAAAAACCTGACTAACTTGAAGTTTAGAAAAATATCAGTAATTACAGAGAGTTGAGGTTTCCTTTGTACCTTTCCCCAGTCCTACTCCCTGCCTCCCTGGACTCAACCACTCCTGTGAATCGGGTGTGTCCGTGACTTACTTGTCATTTCACATCAAGTAAGTCGTCAGGTAACGTCCCATCAAGTAAGGCATTTCATGCCCTGCTCCATAGAGTGGTAGGACTTACGTCTAGCATTCTGTCCAATGTAGAGAGCTTTTTAGCTGGTGTCTGAGGGATCACTTCACATTTAGTACATTTATACAGCTAGGCCAAAGAATGATCTTTAAGGTGAGGGATGGGTTCATCTCATCAATAAGTCTTATTTAGAGCTTGCCCACTTGATGCAAGACTTCTAGACTAGGGCTTCTCACACTTGACTGTGTACACACGTCACTGTGGATGGCATTACATTGCAGACTCCAATTTAGTTGATCTCAAGTGGGGCCTGAGCTTCTGCATGTCTGATCAGCTCCCAGGGGATGCCACTGGTCTGCAGACCACAGGTAGAGAAGCAAGATCCTGGCTAGTGGTTCTCAGCCCTCATTGCTCATGAGGATCACCTGGGTGCCTTTTGGACCTATCCTTAGTGATTCTGAATTAACTGGTCTACGGTGGGGCCCTGACATGATATACACGTGTGTGTGTGTCCATGTGTATTTTAACTCCCCAAGTGACACTAATGTGCAAATAGGGTTGAGAACCACCGTTAGAAGTTCTGCCCACCTTTGCTGTGACTCATAGGTAACGATCTTCATGGATAGACTTTTGTAGCAATCTGGGAAGCACCTTACATAGCCTTTATGAGGTAGATTCACTTGCTTTGTGGATACAGTCCATGAAGAAGAGATTCCTCTTGGATTGCTAGGTTCCTGAAGATAAGGTGGAGGTGGCTATCAGAGGAGGACATACCTAGGAAGAAAAAAAAAAGTGGCCTTTTCATTGAAATCCAGTTGTCACCTGATACCAAAATGATATTTGAAGTGATGAACAAATGCAAAGTTGGGGTCTCTTCATTTAGCGGATCTTTCTGTTTTCTCCATCCTTTCAGTAAGAGATTGGGGAAAAGTATGTTATAAACTTTGATGCTTTATGTTTTCTTCAGAGAAGTCTATAAATTTACTTCTTACTATTTCTATGTATATGTTTGTCTATAAATATATGTACTTGCAAAGTTCCTGCATAGCCAGAATTCTAGTATGTATTTATATTTTTCCTTTGCCAATTATTTAGAAAAATTTAGAGTATTTTCTATGCATTCACTTTTAGGTCCTAATTTGTCCTAAAAAATTCAGTGACGGCATTCTGATGAAGGGACTGTTATTCTCAGGAGCTTCCAATGCTAATGGCAGATTAATGATTCAGTTTGCTCATAACTCATAGGCCTTAGCCCACTTCAAATTTTGTTGTTTTATTATTATTACAAGGATGATCCTAGAAGCAAATAATATAGTTTTATGTACATTGAAATTATGTGATTACAATTTCTTGGAAACAATAAGCTTTAAAACCAGTGGGTTAAAGTTAAGTATAATTGTGCTGCTGAAACTTTGGAATCCTCTCCTCTACCTCCCCACCATTCAATCATAAAGTAGGCCTTTGATTTTATTTCCTTAACATTACCTTGTCTGCTTCATAGCTCCTGACTTCAGTCAGATTGTCATTACTTCTCATTCACCTTAATTTCCTCCCTGGACCTCACTCCCTTGAGTCTTGCCCCTTTCTCTCTCGTGGAGGTAAATCTATGGGTCTCCTTTGTCTGAGGATAAAGTTCAAATCTCCAGAGTGTCATGTAGAGCCTCTGACCTGGCCCTCCCCTTTCTCTGCCCTCATCCCCTGTCACTTCTCTGGATGGCAGTGTATGCATTCCTTAACTGAGTTTGAGGACTGGGGAGGAAGTATTGTAGGCTTGAAGAGAAAGGGAAAGGCATGAACGAGTGGTTTAGGAGAGGGGGACAGGAGATGGCATGAGGGCCATGAGGTGTGGTTGCTGACAGGGGATGATGGACATAGACTGAGACCAGTTAGCCTACAGCTGCAGGGTTCCAGGTGCACAGGAAGTGGCACCTTGACTAAGCCATTCTACTTTTTGTCTCTGTATTTGTGCATGTCGGGTCCTCCATCTAAAATACTCCTCGTATCTTCATTACCCAGAACAACCTTTCTCCTCCTTTGAGAAACCCCAGTTAATAGTATTCTCCTTTTTCCAGATATTCTCCCTTCATTCCCGTGGTATGTGATCACCGTCCTCCATTTTGCCCCCACTGTTCCCTTGACCAGTCCCTGTTAATTGCACTTACTATGCCACCTGCTCATACCTGGGTCTACTGGGCTGTGAGCTCAGCAAGGGCAGGGACACAGTCTTCTGAGATTCCAATTCGTAACACAGTGCCTGGCACATAGTAGACACGTATAATAAATGCTGGATGAATTCATATAAGCTTTCTCTGTGAAGTCCTACTGGATTGGAGGTCATTTTATTTTTTTAAGATATTTATTTATTTATTTTGAGAGAGAAGAAAGAGCAAGAGAGAGAGGAAGGGGCAGAAAGAGAGAGAGAGAGAGAGAGAGAGAGAATCTCAAGCAGGCTCTGTGCTGTCAGCACAGAGCCCGACATGAGGCTCGCCCTCAAAACCATGAGATTATGACCTGAGCCGAGATCAAGAACTGGATGCTTAACTGACAGAACCGCCCAGGCGCCCTTGGATTGGGGGTCATTTTAAAAATGAATTTCACTTAATAGTAAATGACATGAAAAATTTTATTGCCTTAATTTTTAATTGATCTGCCTGTACCAAATATCCAAGTTAATAAGATCTGTCCAAATATACACATGTATGTACACGTGTGTGTGTGTGTATATATGTATATATATATATATATACACACACACACACACGAACTACATAAAAATGGAGGAAAGTTAGAGACCAAAGAGTATGAATAAATATTAAGAGTTCGTAGAGGCCTGTACAATACACGTGGCTTATCTGCCCCCTTGGCTAGCAGGGAACAGGTTGAACACATCTATATTTTCAAGTTGCGTTGAAGTTACGAGTAGAAAAATGTAGTTTTGAAAAGGTTTTCCCCAATCATGTAGAAACATGGAGATTTTAACTGCCAAAACAATTTCATAGCATTTGCAAATGAATAAAACCCAGAGAGAAATTAAGAGGTACCTTTTTTCTGAGGTAATGGTTTCACATTTTTCCTTATGAATGAGGGGACTTGAGTTCTGTTGTGACGTGCCATGAAGGGGCCGTGTTGTCGGATGATCTTTACCACCTCTCTAAGCTTCAGTTTCTCCGTGGATAAAATATGAGATTTGGTCTAAATGATTACCAAGGTCATTTTGAATCATCTGTGATTCTGGAAAGTTATGAAACATGGCCTGTAACCATGGTGAGGAAAGTTGATTGGTGATTCCAAAAATAGACTTATTTTCTCCTTCTGTACAACATTGATGCTCTCCCATTGAATAAGTCACTCTGTGTACATTGCCATAATAAACCGATTTCTTGATTTTTTTTCTTGATGCCAAGTGCTCAAAAGTGAATGAAAGATTATCTGAAGAAATACCAAACAAGCTCTTGTCTCTTGTTTTAAATATAGATCTGAATTATTATGCTCTTTTGCATTCCTGTTGCAGGTATTCATAAAGCAGAAGGTGGTGATTTGGTAAATTAGAAACTATTTCGCATCAGTTCCTGCTGCCTTTTGTGTTTGTGTGGGAACCTCATTCAAAATATGTCTTGCCTATTCTTCCCTTAAAATATGCACTTTCCTTCATTTTTGCATTTATACTTATAGATGTCCTCAAGGTCTTTGGGTAACAGTTATTTTTCTCTACTAACATGTAGATAATCTCATCAGATATCATTACATTTTCTTCCTGAAGCCCTTTAATATCTTGATATGTAGCATGATAAGCCTGTCCTCAGTGCAGTGATGTGTAGAGGGGCCCTCCTGGACTCACTCTGAGGTTGCAAGGTCTATGGCCATGTCATGCCCTTCAGGGACTGTCCCCAGGCTGGAGCACTCCACCTGAACTAAGATATCTTGACCTAGTTGGGCTAGACACAGTGCTGGTGGGCAGAATCTCCCTGTCTGTGAGCATCTGTGCTGGATCCAGCCCTTTGAAGCAGAGAATCAGCTCATTAAATGAACATTTTCAATGCCTAGAGAGATAACAGAAATTTAATTTTCACCATATTCTGTAATAATATATATCCAAAGAATCACATCACTGTCTAGCTCTGTGAGATTAGAGAAGTCATTTACCTTCTCTGAGCCTCAGTTTCCTCCTATAAAGTTTGGATTTGATTTCTAAAATGACTTTGGCTCCAAAATTCTTTTTTTTTTCTTATCTAGCTTTGTCATCATCTCTCTAGCCCTAAACTGACTGATGGCAATCTGTATTCTTAAACTCCAGTAAGTCTTAGTCCTTTTTGTGGTGCAGAACAGTTCATTTTTCCACCCACGGGCATTCGTAGAGATTTTTAAAGAGCATCTAGGATGATTTTAGTCCATTTATTTTTTTTCTATGGTTTGAGACCAGATGATGTCAACAACTCAGTTGTTTTACTTGTGTACTTAGATAATGGCATAAAAGTAAAGCATGCTTATTTTTGTGGAAATAACCAACTTTTTTTCCCCAGCAACATTGCTCTGAGAACTGAGTTGGTTAGTGAGAACTGAGCTGTTAGTGAGAACTAGGCTGATTAGATGGGGGAATATTAAGAGAGCAGTTATTTGATACTTACCCATATTCCTCCCCATAAATCAAGAAACTTTGTTATAATTAGTGTTTTAAAACCATTGAAGCTAAAAACAGTCTGTGGAAGTGGGGTTTGAGAATATTTCAGGATAGAATAAGTTTATTTATTCAAGAAATATTCACTGAGTGCCTACCAGGGACTCTTTGGACTATCAGTGAACCAAACAGAGATCCTTGACCTAATGGAGTTTATTTTCTAGCAAAGGAAGACAGATAATAATCAATAAGCATAATAAGTATTTGTTACACAGTTTGTTATAAAGTGATAAGAGGTATGGAAAACAGAAAAAGTTGAGTAGGAAAAGGGGAATGAAAGGTGGGTGATGAGTGGAGAGCTGAGTTGCAGTGTAAATACCATGGTCAGGAAAGGAGGTGTGGAGTGCAGAATGGCCCTCAAAGACATCACTCCCTGATTCCTAGAATCTGTAGATGGGTTACATAGCAAAAAGGACTTTCAACCTTTAATTAAAGTTACAGACTTTGCAATATGGAGACCATCCTGGCTATGCGCATGACCCAAGCTACTCAGAGAGCCCTGGAGAGTAGAGTAATGGTTAGAATCAGAGAGATGTAGCTGATGTTGAAACATGAGAGAGACTGAACCCACAGTGCTGGAGGGTGGAGGCATGGAAAGCATGGGAAGGAAGGAGGGAGCCTCTAGGAGCAAAGAGCAACCT
Organism: Panthera tigris; assembly: GCF_018350195.1. Classification (NCBI taxonomy): domain Eukaryota; kingdom Metazoa; phylum Chordata; class Mammalia; order Carnivora; family Felidae; genus Panthera; species Panthera tigris. The sequence continues at coordinate 50,861,060 of NC_056670.1, forward strand.
CCCCGTGATAGTCAGTGAGGACATGGGACCTCAGTACTACAGCTGTAAGAAACTGAATCTGGCCAACAACCTGGAAAAGCCTGGAAGCAGATTTATCCTCAGAGCCTTCATAAAGGAATGCAGCCCTGCTGACAACTTAAAATTTGGCCTTGTGAGACTCTGTGCAGCAGACTCAACTGAGCCATGCTGTACCAGAACTTTTGACCTACAGAACTATGAGATAATAAATGAGTGTTGTTTTAAGCCACTGAATCTGTAGTAATTGCTCATGGCAGCAATAGAAAACTAATACAGGGACAAGGAAGTTAGCCAGGCTGGGAAAAGAATCTTCCAGGCAGAGGGAACAATGAGAGCCAAGTGCTAACGTGAGGTCCGCTTGGGGTGGTAGAGGCAGAACAAGTGGCCAGTGTGGCTGGAGTGAAGAGCACAAGGGAATGAGCAGTAGGAGATGAGGTCATGAAGGCAACTGGAGTGGAGAATGGAGACCACGAAGGGCTTTGGCTATAATTCCAAGTGAGCTAGAGAGTCATTGCAGCATTTTGATCAGAAAAGTGATCTGATGTGACTTAATTGTTGAAAGGATCATGCTGGCTGCTCTGACAATAGGCTGTAGGGGAGAAGCCAGGAGACCAGTTAGGAAGTGATAGTAGAAATCTTGGCACAAGGTGGTGGTGGCTTAGACCAGTGGTAGTGATGATGAGAAGTGGTCAGATTCTAGACATATTTTGAAAATAGAATCTATTTCTTTGTGACTTATATGTGAGATAAGAGAGAGAGAAGAGTCAAAGATGATTCTATAATTTAGGTCCTGAATAACAGGAAAGATGAAATTGCTGTCAACTAAGAGGTGGAAAGCTGTGGGTGGAGGAGATCTAGGGTGGAGGGGAGAATTCAAGTTCAGTTTCAACACACCAAGGATAGCTTATCTTCTAGACATCCAGTTGAAGATGCATAGTTTGGTAGCAGAATAATGGCTTCCAAATATGTCCACACCCTAACCCCCAGAACCTGTGAATATGATATCAAGAGGGACCTTGCAAGTGTGATTAAGTTAAGGATCTTGAGACAGAGAGACTTTTCTGGATTATCCAGGTGGGCCCAACCTTAAAAGTGGAAAACCTTTTCTGTGGTGGTAGGAGGGAGATATGACTCTGGAAGAATGGTCAGGAGATGCGGTGACTTTGAAGATGGAGGAAGTGGGGCACTGGTCAAGGCACATAGAGGTGGCCTCTAGAAGCTGGAAGTGGGAAAGAGATGAATTATCCCCTGGAGCCTCAGGAAAAGAACACAGCCTTGCCAGCATCTTGATTTCAGCCCAGTCAGACCCATACCTGACCGACAGAACTGTAAGATAGTAAATTTGTGTTGCCTTAAGTCACTCAGTGCATGGTACTTTGTTACAACAGCCATAGAAAATGAAGATACAGGGTAAGCAGTTGGATATGAGTCTGGAGGTGTTGAAAGCACAGGGATGGTCCTTAAAGCTGTGGGACTGGATGAGATCTCCAGTAGAATGAACAGAGACTGGGAAGAGGAGGACAAAGCGCTCAACAGTTGGCACGGAAAGAAGGGAATAGCAAAGCACACCGAGAACGATCAACCAAGGAGGAAAGGGCTGTGTCCTGGAAAGTCAGTGAAGAAAGTGTATCAAGGAGGAGGGAGTGGTTGCTTGTGACCAATGCTGCTGCTGGGTTAGCTGAAGTGGAGAGTGAGGCAACGCTAATGAAGAGTTTTGCTGCAGAGGAGAGGAGGCAATAAGGATGGTCTGAGGGCTTGAGTCGGGTGCCTACTTCGATAGGAGAATGGTGAGTTCTTTATGGTGTTCGTAGAGAAGGCAGAGAGTACAGAGTAGGTGAATGTGGTGGGAGTGTGGGGGGTTCTCTTCTGATGCTTCCATTTTCTCAGAGGAACAAGAAACAGTTGAGAATGAGGACGGGGAAGATGGTTTGGGTGATTTAACAGACTAGGGACATGTAGCAGGATTACCTGGCAGCATTAAAAGCCCATTAGAAGTTTATGGTCATGAATTCAAAGGAGTAAATACCACCACACACATTGGAGAAAAATGCCTCTTAATAGCTAGATACCTCCTCCCTCCAAAGGAAAAAGAAAAGCCAAATATTAAAGGAAAATTCCAAGTGGAATCATGTAAGGAAAGCCCAGTATTTCTTTATTTTCTTATCATTTCTATTGGCACCTAGATTCCTATAAGATAGCTGGCCTTCTAAGGGTTATTAATACTTCTAAGTTGTTGAATATAAGTCATATGTTGCTAAATCAAATTTAAACACTGTCCTAGCCTGGGTTCCTCTGAATGTCAGAATGTGGACAAGGGTTTAGGGACAATTTGTTTATTTGAGGAGTAATCCCAAAGAACAGGATTTGGGGACTGGGAAGACTTAACAAGGAGAGAAGAAAACCCAATTTAAGGTTCATTCAGTAACTTGGTCACCACTGTGGGCAGCTGGGGCATGATCTCACAGGGGACTGATGGTCCAAGAGTATGCTTTAGAATTGCCCGATGGAGAGACAGAGTGAGGGAGGGGTAATTCATTTTCATCCCTTGCTCCCATCCCCTCCTGATCAGGTGTTGCCCAGGGGGTGTAAAGTCCATCACAGGACCATGCTTGTGTCAGAATGCTCAGCAGGTTCTTACAGATGAGATGAGAGGAACTTGGCAGCAGTATCCCCAGGTCCACCTGGAAGGAGCTAAGTTTCTACTCGTTGGGTGCATGGCTTCATCATTCATCTTCCTGTGTACTTTTTTCCATGTCGTGTGGCTCCTCTTGCCCAGTGAAGGTACTTGCTAGACGAGGAGCTGCTGGGGCTCTGGGAAGTCACTGGTGGACAAGACGCAGTCCCTGCCTTCACATCTCACAGTCTGTTGAGGAGCTTCCGGATTCTTTTTATCCCACGCATGAGGTGGAGCCCCACTTGAATCCTTTTTAAACAGAAGAATCACTTGGTATGGTTGCTGTATTAGAAGGAGACGAGGGAGTTGATTGGCAGTGTTCTGGTTATCTAATGGTGAGAGGCATGCCACCCCAAAACTTGATGATTTAAAACAACAACAATCATCTGTTATCTCTCATGGTTTATTTGGGTCGGGAACTTAGACTGTGGTCGGCCGGGTGGCCTCTGTTCCGCTCAGCATCAGGAGGGAAGGCTCAAAGACTGGGGGCTGGGACCACCTTAAGGTGTGCTCACTTATATGGTGCCGGGTCTGGGACACCTGGGCTCTTCGAACATGCTCTTCACCCTGTGTGATGTCTCCATGTGGTCTCTCCAGCACAGAAGCATCATGGGAAACAGACTTGCTAATGGCCACTGAGGGCTCCCAAGGAGCATGTCCCAAAAGAGAAAGAATCAGAGAAAATCTGTATCACCTTTTATGACCCTTTTATGACCTAGTCTTGGAAGTCACAGAGGGTCACTTCTGCCTAGTCAGAGGCCTGCCCAGATTCAGGAGGAAGGATCATAGACCCACCTCTCTTTGGGGGAGCATCACACTATAAGTAGAGCCTATGGGATGGGACATGTATGTCAGTGCCACATCTTGGGAAAATAAGGTCTCATGGGCAGTATTATCATCACAATTGCTGACATTTATTGAGAGTTTACTGAGGTCCAAGCATTGAGCTCCACATGCTGGATGTATTCTATTATTTAACTCCTGGCAGGTGTGATTTGTAAAATAGCCCCCATTTTACAGTGAAACAGGGAGACCCCGTGAGGGTAAACGACTGATGTAAGTCCACAAAGAATTTCTAAATTTAGTGATAAAAAGGCGAATAGTTGTAAGGAGTGTGTGGGAACCTTGCTTCCAGAGGGGAAACGGAACCTCGGGCCCCTTGATTGACTCCTCCTTCAGCACCTCCTGGACAGCTTTCTGCCACCCCCATTCCCTCCTCACTTTTCCTCCCAGCATCAGCACATTTTCATTGTGTTCATTAAATTTCAGAGATGTTTTCCTACACCCTTTTTCCCACTATGCATGTAAATCATTTTAGTTATGTTTGAGTCTGTGGATTGATCTGAAAACATAAGTATTATGAAAAGGCACACAAACTGATTTAAAAAAAACTTTCTGGATCATAAACTATTGGTATGTTGAAAACTTTTGTATATAAAAAGGACACATTTTCTTAAACCAGTGAATCTCAAACATTTTTACATCCAGAAGGCACCCCTGAAAATTGTCTAGGTCAGTGATTTTCAAAGAAGAATCTCCATGCTGACAGGTTGGGAACTAGTGTAGTTTGGAAATACCCCACCCCCCCACCCCAACTTCCTCCCTCCTGCCTTGAGAATTGCCAGCCTACGGCACCCAGAAAGCCAGTGGCTCTGAAATACTATTCATTTTACCCTTCATTTTTTAAAGTTTATTTATTTTGAGAGACAGAGAGAGAAAGAGAAAGAGTGTATGAGTAGGGGAGGGACAGAGAGAGGGGGGAAGAGAGAGGATCCCAAGTAGGCTCCTCGCTGTCAGAGAAGATCCTGACATGGGGCTTGAACTCATGAACCATGAGGTCATGACCTGAGCCTAAATCAAGAGTCAGTTGGCCAACCGAATAAGCCACCCATGCACCCTCCAATCCTATTCATTTTAAACCTCATTATTGAGCATCTCATAGACACTGTCACTCAATATGTATTTAATGAATGAATTCCATAAATGTAAAACCTCCCCCTCCCAAACTGTTGATGCTTTTGTCATTTCCTCCTGCATCTAGGCATCCGGTTCTTAGAAATTAGAAACATATTTGGTTTTAGGGCCTTGCCTAGGTGCCTAAAAGAGCTAATAAATAGTTATTGGTATTTTGGCCTTACAGGGCTGATTTAAACACATACCTCCCGAGGAAGCAGAAATATTATTCTCCTTGTTTGGATTTGGATTCATATTGCCATTTAGAAAAGAGATCTTCAGCTTCTTCTCAAGACGATCCATTCATCTATTCAATAAATATTGACTATTAAGTGCCAGACACTGGTGTGGCCATGGAGAAGAGGGGTAGTCTACAGCAATGAATCCAGGTGACAAAATTTGTCTGCCCTCATGGAGCTCAGATTCTAATGTGTTGAGACAGCCAGTAAGTATATAACATATAATTTGTCAGATAGTCAGAAGTGCTATGGAGAAAAATCAATCCAGAGAAGGGAATAGGAGTGTCAGAGCTTGTCGCTGTAGCTAGTTATGTTTCCCTGGCTTCCCATCTTCCCCACGTAGAAGGTCTTATGGTGGCCCAAAAGGCCCTGCATGATCTGGCCATTATCCTCCCTGACTTCAGCGCCTTCTCAGTTCTCAGTCCCTCTGGCCCCCTTGCTGCTCCTTGGGCATCAGCATCCTTCCTGCTAGTGGCCCTTCCATGTCTCTGCTCATCACCACTCTTTCTTCAGATAACCATAAGACTAACTACTCATCTCTTTTTGGTCTTGGCTCATGCGTCACCTTCTCAGTAATGCCTTCCTTGTTTTAAGTTTTAGTCACCCTCCTTACCCACCCCTTGCACTCTGTACTGTCCAGGAGGTCACAGTCCAGCAGAGGAGGTGGCTGGATGCCACCAGTTGGGCACCACCATAGGCCAAACAGCATCACGGGCTTCCTCTCAAGAGGCAGATCTGCCTGTGGTCGGAGAGCCCTCTCTGACTTTCAGTGTTGTTGGAGAGTTCTCAGCAAAGGCCCCCCTAGGGGCAGTACCATGGGACTCTCCCTGGCCTCTTCAGTAGCAGTGATCCAACCCTGAGCTTAATTAGTGGGGATTCCCAGGATGGCACTTGCTTTTGTCATACCATGGCATAATACCTCTTATGCATTAGTTGTAGTCTCTTGAAATAGAGGGCCCTCTTTGAGATGGATTATTTCTACCCCATGGTTTTTGACTGGGTGTGTTTGGTATGTTTAGTCTGTTTCTCCTCCTTGGCGAGGCCGTTCTTGTTTTGCTTCTCTCTCTCTCATCACCCACTGTGACTGCCTCATCTGAGTCCTCAGCTTCCAGTTTCACTGACTATGCTGACCTTTTATATATTTCTTGTTTTTGTTCAGAAACCGAAACTGCATCTCATACATGACTGGCTTATATCTGCCTCATTCCCATTTTATTAAAAAAAAAATAGCTCTTTCCCTCCTTGTCTCTGGCTTCCTGGTCTTACAGCATTAAAAAGAACATCCTTGCTTCCACAGGCCAAGTTCAAAAGTCTATGACTTTCGTGGCATAATAAACACAATTTAAAATGTGATTGTCATGGTTTGGGTTTCCCGGGAAACAGACTCTGAGGTGGAGCTTGGCATTCAGAATGTGTATTAGAGGGTAGGAAGGAAGGGGAAGAAGGAGAAGTTGGGCTGTGGTGCAGGCCCAGCGACAACCTTGGTCAGCCCCATGGGCATCTCTCTCTGGAGCTAGAATGGCTCTTCAGGGTTGTCTTGACTTGGCTGGGATGGTCAGGCCTCTACCCGCCAGTATCCCTCAGTCATTGCATGTTGGCCACCTTGGGAAAGTGTGTGACCTTGAGCAAAGAGGACCCCTGCAGCCGAGGTCATCCCTGTAGAGGCCAACAGCACCCCCGGCAAGTATGTTAAGAGGACCTCACTGAAGGGGAATCTGGGCAGTGCCTCTCAGCTCCTTCCACATTAACGGAGGTGCAGTGCAGCAATAGCTCCAGGATCTGGTGCAATGTTTTCGTTAAGAAGTAACCTCCACTGTTACTTTTAGTTTGTGATCGAAATTGGCTTTATTTCAACTGGAAGCATAGGATATTGGAGCCTGAAGAGGCCATAGAGATCCTCTATCCAGCCTTCTTGTTTAATGAATGGAGAAATGCAGTAATAAAGGAGAGGAAATCTCAGTTTGGTTTCCCCAGAAACATACCCTAAAGCAGGGTTTTGAAGAGGAAGTGGTTTATTGGAGAGGTTCTCCCCAGAAGTGGGCAAGTGGGACAGGGAAGAGAAGGAAGGCAACAAAGGTGCATTTGCGAAAGAGTGACTTCCGTGGGCGCCTAGAGCTCAGTCCCTTAGGGGAACTCGGGAGAACAGCGCACACGCTTTCAAGTTGCCCTCTGTAAAGGGCAAGGAAGCTGGGGTATTTGCTCAGCAGCTTGCCCCATCCATCCTTGACAGAGGATGGCACTAACTTCCCTGCATTCCCAGCTCACTCAGTGAGTGGGCCCAGCCTCTTCCTGGAGCCAGAGGAAAAGCCACAGGTGTTCCCAGAAAGCTGCCTGCCACATGTAGAGGTGAGCCTTCAGGACATAGGAGGGAGCGAGAGACAGAAAGAGCAGGGGACATAGTCCCTCTTTTTGAGAAACAGTCTAACTGGAGGGCCAAGCACACACGCATGTCGGGGAGAGCACAGAAGTTCCCAGGCATCTGCAGCAACGTGTGCGGATGATACTGTGTCCAAAGCTGTGGTGCGCATGCCAATGCTGGGAAGCTGCTACGAATCGCTGCCTCAGAAGGAAAGGTGTTCTTTGTTTTGTTTTGAAATTTATTTATTTATTTTGAGAGACAGAGAAAACAGGAGTACAGGAGGGGCAGAGAGAGAAGAGAGGGCGAGAATCCCAAGCAGGCTCCACACTGTCAGCACAGACCCCAGTGCAGGACTGGAAATCAGAAACCATGAGATCATGACCCCAGCCGAAGTCGGACACTTAACTGAATAAGCCACCCAGGCGCCTCTTGGTTTTTTGTTTGTTTGTGTGTTTGCTGTTTGTTTTTAAGCACGAGTCTCTGTCAAAATTTTGCACATGGATTGATGTGGACTGAGAGGCAGGGTAGAATACTGGTGACGAGTCAGGGGCCTTTGGAGTGGGCCGTCTAGTTTTTCATCCTACTTCCATCACTCTTGGTCACTGGATGGTGGGCAAATTAAGCCTCAGTTTCCTCCTCTATAAAATGGGGACAGTAATAGAACCTAATTCATAGAGAGCATATTCATGAAATAATTGATGCAAACACACTGAACCAAGAGCCTATCATGTGGGAAGGAGTTTGATAAACGTTGGCAGTGGTTGTGATAATTGTTGACAGAGAAGAATGGTAAGGTAAGGTCAAGTGGGAAAGTTATTAGGGCATGAGATTCAAGAAGCGAGAAGAGACATGCCGTGAGGTACAGCCTCTGGGATGCTGGGGGAAGTGATGGGGGAAGGCTTTACAAGGTCGAGAAGGGCTGCCCACTCAGACTGAGTTCTCATGGGAGCCTAGGTCCCATCAAAATGAAAGTTTATGGGGAAACCCAGTATGTTAAATATATAAACACAGCTACTCATTTGAAGGTGGAGTGGGGAAGCAAGGTCCTGTCTTCTCCCCTCCTCCCTCAACCACCCACAGCCCCTAAGGGAATTCTGAGAAACCCCAAAGCTATGAGAACAAAAACAATTTCTACAGAAGGATTTTAAAAAGCTACTGTAACACCTCATTTGTTCTGTATTGAGTTAGCTTTCCAGAAAAACATTTTTTTAGAAACTCATCTTGGTTGAAATTTTGTTTAGGTGTGTTACTTTTTTGCCTTCTTAACAAGGCTGAGTGAAAACCTTTTAATCTGTTCTTGATGATTTTTGATTATAGTAATGAACATTTAGTTATGGTTCTGTGCTTTAATGTGGTGATTTCCAACCTCAGAGGTTCTGAAGAGTTAGGACTGTTTACTTTACTCTGCTTTTTAAATTGTTGCAAGAAGCACCATGGCTTCAGGGAGGGTCTTGGATTTGGGAGCCAGACTACCCGGGTTTCTCCCCCAGCCTTGCATCTTTTTAACATAGTGACCTTGGGCAAGTACTTAACATCTCTTTGCCTCAGTTTTTTCTTCTGTAAATTTGGAATAATAATCCTACTTACCCATATGTTTATTGTGAGACAAAGACAAGTTTTTGTATGTCCATTGTTAGAATAATGCCTGCATCTTAAAAAAATGCTATGTAAGTGCTGTTGTGATGATGATGATGGTGAAGATACCTGTTTTTAGAATTCTTCTGTTGTCTTCTTTGATGTAGCATAGTGGTTAAGCCTATGGGCTCTCAAGCTAAATCACCTGAACTTGACTCCCACCACCATTGTGATTTGGGGAAAGTTCACCAATTTTCTGTGATTCAGTTTATTCATCTGAAAAATGGGGTTAATAACACAAACCAGTTCACAGGATTGTCGTAAGGATTAAACTGGATAAAATTTGTAAAGCCTCTATTAGCACAGTGCCTGGCACGTGTGTCAGAGCCATCATTAGTATTAATTATTAAGGTTCTAAACGAAGGATACTGAGTATAACATGTAATGTATACGTGTAATGTAATATAGAGCCGTAAGTTTTTACTATATTGACTCCTTAGAAGCCTTTAGAAAGTTCCTTCTTGTTACTCAATTGGTTTTCAGTTAGTAGAGGTTGTTAATCTTAAACAATAAACATTTGCAATGTGCCTCTTAATTTTGGAACAAGGAATGCATGGGCAAAGGGATTAACCATTGAAACTGCGTAACGTGGTGTTTATTATTAAACCCTGACTTAGAACGTTTCGATGTATTTATGTTGAAGGAGTTAGATATTTTTTGGCTAAAAGGTCGACATGATTGGGGCACCTGGATGGCTTAGTCAGTAGAGCATGAAACTCTTGATCTCCGCGTTGTGAGTTTGAGCCCCATGTTGGATGTAGAGATTACTTAAAAGATAAAATCTTTAACATAAAGTAAAATGAAATAAAGGTAGATATGACTAGTATTCATACAAAGGGATACTGTCAAAGGAAGAAAAACAGAAAAGAAATGTGTTGGTAGAAGCAACACATGATAGGCAGCAGATTCTCTGATATAGAAGAATAGAGACTAACCATGTGCTAAAAAGCAGGGAAGTGGATAAGCTGATTTTGCAGCCTTGGTTGGGGGGCAGGGAGACTGTTCAGCCATCAGCCATCAGTGTGCCCCTTAGTACTCAGCATTTCGAGGTCTAAATTAAGGTCTGTAGAGCATGTCACTTTCAAGACTAACCCTTGCACGAGGGTGTTGTATACCCAAGGTTTTATTGCATATCCAGGTCGTAAGAAAAACTATCCAGTACTTAGGAATAAGGCACAAGGATGACGCATGCCCTTTCCATGTTAGACTGGAATATTGTCAGACATACCCAGCCAAGGATCACATCATTCTCTAGGGAAACATACCTTTATGTAACTTACTATTTGCTGTTGATTGAGACCCAGATTTTATGAAGTTAGATGTTAATTGTAGATAACTTGCAAATTATTTGTCTGATGGAGAAGATAATCCCCAAAGTTTAGAGTTTTATTGACCTATAGGACATTAACTAGTTTTATATCTAAACTATTTTTTAAAGCTTATTGTATTCTTTCATTGACTGTATATACTCCAGTCTTTCATATATTCACCGAACCAGATGTATCATCCTGCTGGTTTTCTCATTAATAGTTGAAATAAATATTTGACAAATGTTCAGTTTATATTTGTGTAAGTCACATTTTTAACTTCTTGAAACTATATGCCAACAAATAAACTACCTATTAATGGAAATTTTCTTTCTTACTGTTTTTTTTTTTTTTTTTTTTTTACTTTCCCTAACATTTTTGTTTCCTTTTCATTGTAATTTCAAAATTGGAGTATATTTTATATGTCTTTTATTTTTTTAATGAAGGCATCATGTGAAGAACAGAAGCAAGTGTAGGAGTTAAAAAAATTTAAACCTTCTTTTAGGGTAAGTTTAATTGCAAATCTAATATTTTCAGTAAGATCCACATTTTTGAAGTGTGTGTAAGCTGATGTAATGCTTTTATAGTTTTCATGTGACTGTACAACTAGTTGCTGCTTGTTGTAGTCGATTGAGTTTGTGGAGCATGACATCAAAAATTGTTAAGATGTTCAGGGCGCCTGGGTGGCTCAGTTGGTTAAGTGTCTGACTTCAGCTTGGGTCATGGTCTCACAGTCCGTGGGTTCGAGCCCCACGTGGGGCTCTGTGCTGACAGCTCAGAGCCTGGAGCCTGCTTTGGATTCTGTGTCTTCCCGCTCTCTGCTCCTCCCCTGAGCACGTGTGCTCTCTCTCTCAAAAATAAGTGAACACTAAAAAAAAAAATTTTTTTTAATTGTAAAAATGTTCCATTTTATGGAACTGGAACTACAAATGAAATAGTGTTAAATTTAGAGAAGGCATTTTTAAATACTCTCTTTTATAAAGAAATGTTTTAGAATTACCAATATAATGTTTCATTTACATACATTCCTGCCCACTCTTTACTCCTTATAAAATATTCTGACTAGTTTTGCAGTACAGAAGAGAGGTATTGTTAGGGACGTCTTAGACAGGGTGCCAGGATTGGATAATAAATTTAATGTGTGACCTTTAAGGTCACTTGGATTGTTTACGTTATGTGATCCTAAGTTTTTCATAAAAAATTTCTCATGTTAGTCTCTCCTCCTTTTGTTAGAAGTTTGCTTTCAACTGTCTTAGATACCCTTAACTAGTATTTACTTTACAGATATTTGTTTAATATTTAATTCTTTTGGAATATAAGCTCCCTGAGGAAAGGGTCATGTCTGTGTAATTTACCATTGTTCTCAGACACCTGTCACAGTACCTGATCTACAGTAGGCCTTCAGCAAAAATATTTCTATATTTCTATAATACACTCTATTATAAAATGATTTAGAATGCGATCATGACAATTCCTGCTGAATCCACATGCTGAATGTGGCTAGAGATGTAGTCTGGGGCTTTCCCCAGCGGTGAGAATCATGGAGACACAGCACACCCTTCAAGTTCTCTTCATGGTCCTCCGTCTCAAACCCCTCCATTCTCTGCAGCGTTGGTTGTCATGTTGTTTAATTAGCCTGTTTGGCAACTACCAACATCGGAAATAAATTGATATGAAATGGTAGAGCCATCTCTATCCAGACACACTTTTGGTTCTCAAAAATCTTGGGAGATGATTAGCATGAGAACCCCCAAAAAATACAAAGAGGGAGAGCTCAGAGAATAAAAGCAATTAGTTGTCATAGCAAAATTTCCCCCAGTCCCAATTGATGGTTGCTCTGTCCTTGTTTTCTCTCTTCCTCCTCAAATTCCTTCCCCTGTTAACTGCCTCAGTTTCTGGTTCTGAAAATGAGTGCTCTGGGTATTGATTTAGTGCTGTGTAGGCCACCAAGTTTGAGAAATGTAACAAACTGCCTTTATCTGGGCGCAGTGTTAAAAGTTTTCTAACTGTACAAGTTTTAACTTCTTTCTCACAAAACGCCAGCAGTGAAGACTTTTGTAAAATTCAGAATGTGTGTTCAGTGTATTTAAATTGAATATCTATATTATGTATATGTAATTGGATATATTATGTATTAAATTTGTAATCTTTCTAAAAACAGTTCTTTTTAAAATTTTTTTTCAACATTTATTTAGTATTAAGAGACACAAAGACAGAATATGAGCATGGGAGGGGCAGAGAGAGGAGGAGACACAGAATCCAAAGCAGGTTCCAGGCTCTGAGCTGTCAGCACACAGCCTGACACGGGGCTCGAATTCACAAACCAGAGAGCATGACCTGAGCTTAACTGACGCTTAACCGACTGAGCCACCGAGGCATCCCAAAACTATTCTTTAAAATTTTGTGGGCAGACCAAATTATAACGAATACAGATTTAGTACCCTAGTCCTTCCAGTCCAGTGAGATTAGATCTGTAAATATAATCATTTTTTAAAAAATTTTTTTAATGTTTATTTATTTTTGAGACAGAGAGAGACAGAGCATGAACAGGGGAGGGGCAGAGAGAGAGGGAGACACAGAATCTGAAGCAGGCTCCAGGCTCTGAGCTGTCAGCACAGAGCCCGACGCAGGGCTCGAACTCACAGACCATGAGATCATGACCTAAGCTGAAGTCGAACGCTTAACCGACCGAGCCACCCAGGCGCCCCTAAATATAATCATTTTTAAAACATCAAATGTATTTCTGTCCCTCATTAGAGTCACTAAGTTGGGCAGAATCTTTATTTCCTTCATTCTCTGTCATCCATTCTTGAGCACGGTTGCTCTCAAATAGTTTGAAAGGATATTATTGAATTAATTTTCTTTTTTCTGAGTTTCCAAATTATGTGGCGCACCTCTCTGCCACCCCTCCCCAATAGTATGTGAGTAAAAACGTACCTGTGGTCTCAGATACCAATATTACAAGTGACAGTATTGTATCCAAAGTTCATTTATGAACTAATTGCTATGAACCAAACTCAAAGTACTTTTTTTCCTCTAAAAATTTATTATAAATATTATAAGTGATGGGTTTCACAACTCCTATCTGATGTGTGGTCAGTCGTCCATCTAACCATCCCTCCATCCACCAAATGCCTGGCAAGGTCCCTACTATGTGCCAAGCAGCTTGCCCTGCATCAGACTGCATCTGAATAATTTACAGTTAATAGGAAAGGTACAGTATTAACATTTTGGCAGCCCTCATAACAAGCTTAACCAGAAATTGGCTTTTTAACCTTTTAATCTATAAACTAGTTCCACAAATATTTACAGAAGAACTTTTATGTGGCAGACTTTGTGCTTGTCACTGGGAAAAAAAGAGCGAACAGGGTGATCCCTGCCTTCAAGTAGCGTAACAGCAGAACTCTTAAAGAAAAGCGAGTTTGGTTAAAGGCAAATAGAGAGGTAGGCACAGTTTTCTGAAGCCTTTTCTGGGTGTTGTCAAAGACTTTTTTATAGTGATGGCACCAATGGTTTATTGTGCTTCAGTCCCCTTCAAAACTGCACATCCAGGAAAGGGCGATGATTCTGTGAAAACCAGCACTGGATGTTGTAAATACAACTCTCAAGCTTGTCAGCTGTGATAGGTCTCATTTTTTTTAACCCCCCAAACCAAAGAGAACATTTCTGAGGCTTTTGAGGGTTAACAGAGAGTGAAGGGAGGAAGGAATTAGGCAGAGTATGTTTCCTCGGACAGAGGACATTCACTGGACAAATGGAGAAGTGGGAGATAGCAATCAGACTAAACAAGAAGGCCTTGATACTGTCCTGTAAGGGATACCGACCTCTGATCTCATCTCCTACACCCTCCACCTCACTCTGTGATCGTGCCTCCGTGCCTTTGCACATGCTGTGCTGTCTGCCTGTTACACTCTTCCCCCAAGACACTCATATAGTTTAGTCCCTCACCTCATGTAGGTCTCTGCTCAGTGACCCTTGGCTGCAGTCCTCTGACCACCCTGTTGTAAACAGCACTCCCCTGCAGTCCCTCTCAGCTTTAGTTTTCTCTATAGCACTTAACTGCTATCTGACATCATTTATTTGTTTATTGTCTGTTTCCTTCTACTTAAATGCAAGCTCCGTGAGAACAGGCTCTTGGTCTGCCTCACCTTTCTATTTCCTGTGATGATAACAAGCCATGGCACATTGTAGAAGAATTATGTGGTGCATTTCCAGAAAGTGGGCTTTTAGCCCCAAAAGTGATTTTTCCTAAAAATCTTTTAAAGAGGGATTTTTTGCAGCCTGCCATTTCATTGTATTCAAGACTGCTCTGTGTGGGGAGAGGGTACGGTTAATTATGATATTCTGTATCCTTCTACCAGAAGGTTGTGGGTTGGGGGGCCATTTGTGATTGAATTGTTTTTTGGTCTTTCACTGTTTTTTTTTTCTATTTCTAATTTTTTATTTTGACAAATTTGAAATCTACAGAAAATTTGCTACAGTCACTCAATGAATATCCATATACCTTTCACTTAGATTTATTATTTGTTAACATTTTGCCATATTGCTTTGTATCTCTACATGCATATATTATTACAGTTCTCACTGAATTACTCAATGTTTAACAGTAGGTTGCATATATGACCTTTGGCCTCTAAATGTTTCAGTTTGTATCACCTCAAAAGGAGATACAGTTACCGTGTTTAGGAAGGTAACATTGATACAATAGTAATGTTACCTAATGTGCAGACCTGTCTCAATGATGTCTTTATAACAATATACATGTAACAACAGGAAGGAAGTCTTAATCCAGGAAACAATCCTAAAACTATAATCTGTAATCACAGATTACGTTTAGTTATGTAGTTTCTTTCATCTTTCTCAGTTTTCTTTGTTTTTCATGACATTGACATTTTTGAAAAGTACAGGCCATTTGTCTTATAAAATAAATACCTCTTAGTATGGGCTTATTTTATATTTCCTCATGATTAGAGTCAGGTTATGCATTTCTGGCAGAAGTATTATGCAGGTGATCTCCTATCTCAGATCTCAGGACTCATATCCTCCTAAGTGTATCACCTCAGCAGGTACATTGACGTCAGGTGGTCTCATTACTGACGACATTAAATTTAATCACTTGGTTTAGGAAATGTCCAACAGAATTCTCCACTGTCAGGATACTGTTCTCCCTTTGTAATTTAGAAGTAATCTGCAGAGAGATAACTGCAAAACTGTATATATATATGATATATATCATATATATATATATATATATATACACACACGATATATACATATGATATATAGTGTATATATATATACGAGATATAGATATAGATATAGATATAGATAGATATAGATATAGATATATAGTATATATATATATCCTACTCCTCAAGAAACTTTCACCTAATGGTTTTAGGATCTGTGGAGATTCTTGCCTGAATCCATGACAACAGTGGTTGTTGCAAAATGGTGGTTCCTGACTCTTTCATTCCTTATATATTTATAAATCGTGAATTCTATTACACATTCCATTGTAAAGAAGAGCATCCACTTCACCCATTTGCTTATTTCCTTATTATAAACATGGATTCATGCTTATTATAAGCATTGATTTCCTTAAATTCAATGTGTGATAATTCATTACTGTCATTCATCTTGATGTTCGGATTGTCCTAGAAATGGCCTCACTGCATTGATCCCTCACATGTGGGGAGAGAAATACCTAATCACAGGAGTAAGAAATATTTTTAGTACATTCACAGTGCTTCTTAAATTTTAATTGCATACAAATCACCTGGGGCCCCAGATTCTGCATTCCTAGCAAGGTCCCTGGTCATGCTGATGATGATGGTCTGTGGACTGCAGTTGTAGGAGTCTGTAGGCTGATCTGGAAGACTTTAAATACATCCTGCTCTCCCCATAAAATTCACCTCATTAGCATGGAAGAGACTGATCTTTTGAACAGTGTATGAGCTCTGGTAGGCATGGAGAGAGAGGAGGTACACCCCAGCTACTTGATTCCCAGAAATCATGATAATGTGAAACACTGTATTCCCACTCACATTTGCATTTCCCTAGAAATCCTGACCTTTCAGGAAGCTGTCTTCGGCTGGGATCCAACACCTGGGATCAGGGGACAATAGTGACAACCTTCATGGAGGATGTCTCTACCAGTGTTCTCCATTAGTCAGACCCAACTTTATTGATACCCAGGGAAGTTAGGCAGTTTGAACTCCCCTCCTCAAAAAATAAATATTTATCTATTTACTTATTTTGTTCCACAAGAGCTATGAGTTTTCTGTCATTGGAAGATTTCGATGGCTTTTGTTCAAATAATTTCCTTTTCCCCCTTTAAAGCCATGTTTAGATAGATTGTGGTTGGCACTCTGGCCCTTTGCAGTTTGCAACCACCCCATTCATAAACATTACAAATGTCCATGGAATTTTGTATTGCTTAGTCATATTGTCTAATCTGTTTACATTTTTTTTTAAATCAGTAATCCTTTCTTCCCTTGGCATGGTTTCATTTACCCATCTGTCATCTGACTTTTCTATTTCCCCTTATTTTCTTCTATTAAGAATGCATGGCATCTTCCTTAGAAGAAGAGAGCTTTACAGCTGAGGGAATCCCCCTGCGGAGGTTACAGAGGATGTGTCCGAAATCCGAGGCCATCTGGTGTTAGGGACTGAGTGTGTGTGCTGCTAATCACCGCTGGGGAGTGAGTGTGGAACCCATGGGCACATAGCAACTCATTTAACAGGATGCTGAGGATTACTAAAGTCAATGTTTTGTTTCTGACTGTATGTTTGTTTTAATCTCTACCATTTGTATCTTCTGCTGTCTCTGGCATTTAAATAGATAGCTGATAATAATAGTAGAGTTGAGTAAAACTTGGGCAGTTTCTGGCTTAGGAATGATTCACAGCTTCCTACGTCCCAATTAGTGCTATTAGTGCCCACTTCCTTTCAGGCCAGTCCCCACCTCCCCACTAAGGGATGCAGGACACTCTTACCTTTATTGCAAAGAATCTGTCTGCTCCCAGAGCCTCCTTCTCTAAAAGAAAGTGCTACAGCTCTTGCGATCTTGTTCTTGGTCACAGCACATACTAACATGTCCATTGAATTAGGTGGGGCTACAGGGGGTTTTATTCCCCCTCTCTGAGTAACATATGTTATAGAGGGTGTTTAATATGGCCCCACTATGAAAACATTATGTCTAAAAGCTAACCTGAAAATCTCGTGAGATACACCAACAAGTAAGCAACTTTAGTGTTTTCTTTGTTACAGGATGCAACCTGAAGATTTCTAGGATCAAACAGTATAATCGACTTAGCCTGGTAATAGATGGATTGCCCCACAGAGGGTCAGTGGTTGCTATAGAAGGTCAGGGCCAAAAGAACTGTGGTCTGTGCAGGCCACTTTCAGGGTATTCAGGGGCTTGGTCATGGCGGGTGCCAAGGCCCTGTGGAAAGCAGAGAGGCTGCGTCAGTGCCTCAAATGCTAGGCACCTGGTACCAATTAGACTGCACCTGCTTTCTGCTGTTGGGTCTCTCCCTTTCTCCTGTGAGCTACTTATTTTTTTTAAGTAATTTATTTATTTTGAGAGAGAAACAGAGCAAGTGGGGGAGGGGGACAGAGAGAGGGAGAGAGAGAAACCCAAACAGGCTCCGCCCCATCAGTGTAGAGCCCAGTGCAGGGCTTGAACTCATAAACCATGAGGTCATGACCTGGGCTGAAATCAGGAGTCAAATGCTTAACTGACTGAGCCACCCAGTGCCCTTCTTGTGAGCTACTCTTACAAAAACAAATCACTGAAAACCAGAAATGTTTCAGATTCTGACTCAGATCTCTGTGTATCTTTATAACCTCTGGAAACTGAATTCTGGTGATGGCAGTAAGTAGGAGAGAAGTTTCACCTCTTCTCTCCTTCAAATGTAGAGGAATATCTCATTCTAGCATTGAAAAATTCTCGGGTGAGCTGCTTCACACACATACAACACACACACACACACACACACACAACACACACACACACACACACACACACACACACACACACACAAAACCTCAGCAGGACGATGGCAGCATCCTTCACCATGTACAAAACAGTGTTTAACATGTAGGTACTGGGAAGTGCTTGTTAAATGATCCAAAGCAAAAAGGCCAATTGAGTGCCTTTTATTTCCATTTCCCATCTTATCAATTTTTTCAAAACATCATTTTAATTCCAACAAACTTGGATCCCTCATTATGTTTCTAATGCTGTATTTGAACATTGCTTGAATGTCTGTCCCTGGCTGTTTATGCGCACACATATGCATACACTGACTCTCTGTATCCAAACACAGAAATGCCTTAACTTAGTTGATGTGATTAGCTGGAGAAATTGGCTGTTAGGTTGAAGAATACCCTGGAAGTGAATATGTGCCTTTAATTTTACCCAAAAAGTCTTGAGATGATTTCTAGAGTGTTACTTTATGACCATGAGCTGCATGAATTTTACTTCCCATGTTGCTAGAGAGGTTATATAAATTCAGTCAACATTTACTGAGCATCTGCTAGGTTCACAGACCTGTGCTGGGCCCCGTCTGTCCATGCCTTCAGGTGTCCATCTTACCTGACAGACTACATAAACACAAAACATTAAAACTCACACTAAACTAGTTAAATATCAGGGGCACAGGTTTCAGGAAACAGAGATTCCAACGAGGTAGAAAGGTTGGAAGAAGGAACAGTTTGGAAAGCTGTGTAGTTGCCATTGGCCTTCATGGATGGTGAAAAGGAGCAGAAGGAGGGAGAGCATTCCGTTTAGTGGCACGTAGTGTAAGCAAAGGCTAGAGGTTGGCATTCACATTGTATTTGTGGGTCAGCGAGAGCTTGGTCCGGTTGTGGCGTAGAGGTTCTGTGTTGGAAAGAGCAGAGATAAGGTAGTAAAGCTTGTCTGGGTCCAGGTCCCAGGGGTATTATGCTGCCACAAAGCAGAGTAGTCCGGAACGTGGTTTTAGCAGCACCAGGACCTTCTCTGCTAGCTTCCGCCCTTGCCTCCATCAGTCCTCAGCTTTGTGATCCCGTTGCCCCACAAGCTCTGGGCCACTGCTTCTTCATCTGTAAAATGAGGGCAGTGATTTTATTTATCACGCAGGGTTGCTGTTGGGAGTAGAAGAAGTGATAATCACACAAATTGCTTGGCACCGTTCTGGGTACTTGGTAAGGCTTATGACGTCATTAGTTCTTGGCAAGGGAGAGAAGTAGTGGCAGCTATGCCTTAGAGAGCTGACTTTGATAGAGGATAAAGCTTTGGTACAGGACTGAAACTTGGAGGCTTGGTAGAATTGCCTCCCGCCTGGACGGAGTTGAAGATGGAATTTTAGAGCTGTCCCCACCATTTCCAGCCTCCACAGGAAGGCACAGGAAAGGGTACAGGGTGATGTGCTCGGCAAAGCCTTTCTGCTTCCACTGCATCTCCATTTCACAGATTTTAGGAATGATTATGCTTGCTCATCCTTCAAAAATGACTTGGTGAGAGTAATTGGCAATGTCCCTGAATAACTAACCACAGAGAATTCCTAATGCTGGTCAGTGAGAGGAAGTGAATCGTTGAGCCAGAGGTAACTGGAAGTTTATTTGCTTGCTCTTTTTTTGGTTAATATTTTATAGTGTGTACCCAGAGGCTGCTGTGCTGACAGGGATAAGATAGAGAATTGAATCTGAATAAATCAAAATGGAAAATAACTCTGAATATCCCTGTAAGAATTGCAGCGCCTAACTTCCGTAACTCATGCATGCTAATTCTGCTTGTCGTATTTACACTTTGGGTGGACGAGAAAATGGAAGGCAGGCCTCTCTATAAAGACGGGAATTCTGTTTTGGACCTTTCCTTGAAGCTTTTCTTTCTTCTAACCGTCAGGTTTTTAGCCTGAAGTAAGTTTAATTCATCTAGTCAGAAGTTTGCGTTTTTACTCAGCTTGTCTTTGTACAGGTATGAATAAGTTGCACTTTGGCCCTACCGTCATGATGGCAAGTTGTATGAAAAAAATGTACAGCATGAGCATTATGCTTCATGAAGAAACAGAATCTTCAAAGGATAGCATTACAAAACATTTACATTTTTGCTTATCACAGTGAGTTTTACTTCCTAAGTGCTACTTGTCTATATTTTGATTCTGAATATTACAGATGGTCCCATCTATGGTCGGGAGTGCTCTTTTGTGCAATTTAAAAATGGTTTCAGGAGTCAGGGCGTATAAATGTTGGTAGTTCGGGTACAGCGCTCCAAGTGTAATGCCCAGTGTGTACTGACATGTACAGTTGTTGATTAGTCTTGACGATATTTGTGCCTTACAAAAGAAAAGAGATAATCAGTTAAAATGAGTGTGACTGTACGTTTGAAGAAGCACATCTCTCTAGTTCTTTGCTCGTGCAGTCTTTAATATATACTACGCATATGTGTATTCAAATACATATATACGTGTATGTTCACGTATATACGTATCAAGTAATCTCTGTAACTGCTTAGCTCTGTATAGCACAGAGTAGTTCTATGCCAGGTATTTTAAGTATTAACCTATATCAGATTCCTTTGAACTGATCCAAAAGAATGTCTAGAATTAAGTACAGTATAAATTGGTTTTAAAATAAGCATATTCTAGCTTATATGCTTGGAAAGTACGTTAATAGAAGTGGGTATTCACTGCCCCTCCGTTTCTGTTTAGTCCAGCCAACCCTGTCTGGGTCCCTTCCCTTCCTTGTCTTCTTCAGCCCCCGGTGTGATCATCCTGACCTTTCTCTTAGCTCCTTCCTTCTACCCACTGTGTCCACAATCCTTTACCCTTTGGGCCGGTCCGTTTATCCATTTGTGCTGCTTCTCTACCACCATGGCTGTCTGCAAATCTGTACCGCTAGAAGTGTGTTATCCAATTCAACTGGGTTCTCAGTGCTGCTGGGTTTTGTTTTTTTGTTTGTTTGTTTGTTTGTTTGTTTATTTTGGTTTGGTTTTGGTTTTTTGTGGGAAGCGTTGTTTGTTTGTTTGTATTCTTCTTCTATATGTGCCTGGACAAATTCTCTCCCATTTCCCATAGCCGTGATCGTAAACTCGATCAGTGTCCGTAAATTCTATGACCCAGAGGTAGTTGAGCCGCGGTCCCCCCTTCTGGCGGAAACCTCCCTGGAGGAGGCTTCCCCTATGGCGTGTTAGTTGTGGTGCCGCTACCCCAGTCTCTGCCTGTGTCGTCATATGGCCTCCTTCTCTGTGCATCTGTGTCTGCACACGGCGTTCTCCCTGGCTTTCTCCTGCTCTTCCAAGGGCACCAGGCCTATTGGGTTACAGGCCCAACTACTCTGGTATGACCTCCTTGGAACTTCCTTATGCCTTCAAAGACTTTACTTCCTAATAAAGCCACGTACACAGGTACCCCGGTCAGGACTTCAACATGTCTTTTTGAGGCACACAGTTCAACCCATAACAGGCATTTAGAATAAATGTGTGTAATATTTAACATGTATCCTTAACATGTGTGTTAAGGGTTTGTGTTTAATGTGACATATAAAGATCACGAAGTCAGGAAACAAGGTACAGAAGTGTGAAGCATTCACACCGGTGTTGGGTATGGGCATTGTAGTATCATACAACTTTTAACTTTTAAAACTTTTTTTAACTTTTATTTTATTTATTTATTTATTTATTTTTTTAAACGTTTATTTATTTTTGAGACAGAGAAAGACAGAGCATGAACGGGGGAGGGGCAGAGAGAGAGGGAAACACAGAATCGGAAGCAGGCTCCAGGCTCTGAGCCGTCAGCCCAGAGCCCGACGCGGGGCTTGAACTCACGGACCGCGAGATCATGACCTGAGCTGAAGTCGGACGCTTAACCAACTGAGCCACCCAGGCGCCCCAACTTTTTTTAACTTTTAAAACGAATTCTATTTATTCAATTTTATCAATGACTAGTTTCTTGTTGGATACTTCTAACGTGAATTAACTTACATAACGTAAAGTCTTCATGCAAGCATTCATGCCTATGCCTATAAGTTCAGTTTCTAATTACAGAAATTCTTTCCTTTTCTAGCAGAAATGAGTACTCCACTTAAAACTTCAGACTTCACTGGTTAAAAAAAATGATTAAAAAATAAATTGTTCAGGAAATACTGTAAAGGAAATGGTGATCTACTAATTTATAATTATCAAGTTCCAATTAACCTCCTTGTCAGTATTTGTGATAAGCATTATCCTTCCAAAATTTTTAGGAAGTGAAGTACCACTGTAAGTTGTTCAAATCAAGAACAACAATTCTTGACAAAACTTACCTTTGAAAAATGTTAAGTGAACCCAATTTGACAATAAATTATATAAAAAGAGAGAGAGAGAGAGAGAGCGCGCACAAGTCGGGGAGGGGCAGAGAGAGAAGGAGACACAGAGTCCGAAGCAGGCTCCAGGCTCTGAGGTGTCAGCACAGAGCCTGACATGAGGCTTGAACCCACAAACCGTGAGATCATGACTTGAGCCTAGGAGCCCGATCTGATATCTCTGATAAGAGAGTTCTGTGTTCTATATTCATCTGCCTCTTTTCTGTGTGACCACCATTCAGCCTTATTTATGATGTTCTGCTTCTGCACAATCTGCTATTGTAGTGATGAAAAAAGAGGGACAGGTTGCCTTTAATAAAAAGAGTAATTTTCTTATTGGGGAAGAAAAAAAAAGCGTTAAGTGAATACATGTAATTACCTCTCTTCTGATTTTTCTGCAGTTTTCTTAATTTAGTAAATTAAAATGCCAGTATTCAAATGATCCAATAGCAAAGCCTCCTCTTGTAATTCAGCAGTATGGTAGTGAATGGACCTCAGTTGTGATGACTTACGGGAAAAGTACTTTAAACTCTTACCCTTTTTGCAGATTCTTCTTGATTTGCCTGTAACAGTCATCCAAAAAAGCTAGAAGGGGAGAATATCATCTTGACCTATCAATTGCATCATAGGAATAGAAGCATCCCTCCTTCTCCTTAGGCTGTCAGGCCAGATCTAGTTCCCACAGTATCCTCATTTTAAATGTGCCATCTCAGGCTGCCTGGGTGGCTCAGTTGGTTAAGCTACCGACTCTTGATTTTGGTTCAGGTCATGCTGTCATGGTTCATGAGATCGAGCCCTGCCTGGGGCTCTGCACTGACAGCATGGAGCCTGCTTGGATTCTCTCTCTCCCTCTCTCTCTGCCCCTCCCTATGCACATGCACACTTTCTCCCTCTCTCTCAAAATAAATAAACATTTAAAATAATAGTAAATAAATGTGCCCTCTCTCGTTGGAGCTGCTGATCTTCAAAGGAGATGGAATGGTGAACTCTTCCCACCCGGTCCTTCATGGCCTCTTCTCAGACCAGGATCCAGGCTGCCAAAGCTGGCCACAGGGAGTCTGGCGGTGACATACACACACATTGCAGTGTGACTTGCCCAGGTCAGGCTAGCTTGCAGCACTGTCTCTAAGTATGTAAGCAGATAGCTTACCCCTTGAAGCCCTGTGTTTTCTCTTAAATCAGCACTCTAGAATCTCAGGTAAAATGGGAAAATATTTTTTTTTCAATTTTTTTTAACGTTTATTTATTTTTGAGACAGGGACAGAGCATGAACGGGGGAGGGGCAGAGAGAGAGGGAGACACAGGATCAGAAGCAGGCTCCAGGCTCTGAGCTATCAGCCCAGAGCCCGACGCGGGGCTGGAACTCATGGACCGCGAGATCGTGACCTGAGCTGAAGTCGGACGCCCAACCGACTGAGCCACCCAGGCGCCCCTTAAATATTTTTTATTTAAATGCCACTGGGACTATATGGTGTCTTGAAGTCAGAGGTGAGAGACTAAGTCTGCTCTTCAGCAAACAGGACAGGACAGAATGTGTTTATTTAATATTCTTTTTCTCTTTGTTGGTAGGTTTTCTCCACTGTGACATAGGAGAAAGATCAGATTATGATAAACCTTTAAATTAAAAAACATTTTTTTTTTTTGTTTTTTGAGAGAGAGAGTGAGAGAGCACATGCACATGAGCGGGGGAGGCACAGAGAGAGAGAGAGAGAGAGAGAGACAGAGAGAGACAGAGAGACAGAATCTGAAGCAGGCTCCAGGCTCTGAGCTGTCAGCACAGAGCCCGACACGGGCTTGAACCCAGGAGCCATGAGATCATGACCTGAGCCAAAGTCGGATACTTAGCCGACTGAACCACGCAGGTGCCCCATGATTATGGTAAACCTTTACAAAGAATGAAAGATAGTTTCTAACTCTGTAAGCTGTTGATGGTGGTGGTGTTGGTGGTGATGAAGATGATGATACTACCACCATCTTTTGGTAGTTAAGCCACTGCATTCTACTCACTGCCTGGAAAATAGAAATCATAACATTAAAATGTTACACTAAAACAAGAGCTTATTGGAATTGTAAACGTTATCAACCCTGGGACACAGAAGAATTTTAACTGCTATCCTCTATACATATTCACAGATATATGCTCTAGGTCAGGAATTGGCAAACAACAGTCCCAAAGGCCAAATCTGGCTTGCTGCCTGTTTTTTTTTTTTTTTTTTAAGTTTATTTATTTATTTTGAGGGACACAGAGACAGCGTGAATGGGGGAGGGGCAGAGACAGGGAGAGATTGAAAATCCTAAGCAGGCTCCACGCTGTCAGCGCAGAGCCTGATGTGGGGCTCGAACTCACAAACCTCGAGATCGTTACCTGAATCCAAACCAAGAGTCAGTCGCTTAACTGACAGAGCCACCCAGGTGCCCCTGCTGCTTGTTTCTTAAATAAAGTTTTATTAGAACATAGCTGCCGCCATTCATTTGCATATTGTTTTTGGCAGCTTTTACCCTATAGGCAGAGTGGAGTTACAACAGAAACCATGTAGTCCACAAAGCCTAAAATATCTACCGTCTTGTCCATTGCAGATAAAATTTGCCAACCTCTGCTCTAGGTAATGCTTCCAAATTGTACAACCATATAATTGAAGAACTTTAAGGGTCATTAGAGATTATGTAGCCCAAGTCTAGAGCAGTTTTATAGATGGGCAGATCAAGGCTCATGAAGTGATTTGCCAAGGGTCTTAACTATTTGCTGTGATTTACTTTTTCTTTTTAAAAAAACAAAGATTTTTTTCCCCTAACATTTTTTTTATTGTGGCAAAATATACATAACAAATTTTACCATTTTAACCATATTTAAGTGCACAGTTCAGTGGCATTAAATACATTCATATTGTTGTGCGACCATCTCCATCATCCATCTGCAGAACTTTTTCTTTAAAAAATTTTTTTAATGTTTATTTATTTTTGAGACAGAGAGAGACAGAGCATGAACGGGGGAGGGTCAGAGAGAGAGGGAGACACAGAATCCGAAGAAGGCTCCAGGCTCTGAGCTGTCAGCACAGAGCCCGACGCGGGGCTCGAACCCACGGACCGTGAGGTCATGACCTGAGCTGGGGTCGGACGCTTAATCGACTGAGCCACCCAGGCGCCCCTGCAGAACTTTTTCACCATCCTAAACTGCAACTCTGTCCCTATTAACCTAACTCTCCCCTCCCCTTCCCCCTAGTCCCTGGCAACCACGACAGTACTTTCTGTCTCTATGAATTTGACTACTCTCGATACTTCATATGAGTAGAATCATATAATAGTTGTCCATTTGTGACTGGGTCATCTATAACTTTTTTTAATTGAAGGAAATGTGCTTTACAGAAACAAGAAAATTCTATCCTTACCCCTTACTTGACTTGGCCCAGGGTAAGCTGGCCAACCTTACTTCATGTCCCCAACTCTAAAATGGCACCTTTTAGGATCTATCTATGAAGAATTTAATACAATGTCATTCATGGTATTAGTCAGTTACAGTAAAAAAGAAAGATCTTAAACTTTACAGTGCAATAGTCACAAATATTAATTTTACGGTTCAAGTATTTGCTTCCAGAATTTTGGTATAGGAGAACAGAAATGCATACTTAGAAAGTAACTTTGTGGGCATTGGAATCAGCGCCAAAGATGAAGGGTGGTAATTCAGGTCTTAGGAACCACTGCTGGGTAGGATCAGAGCATGCTTCTCTGGTGACTGTTTCAGAGTTTGCCAGATTCAGTGTCTCCCTGTCCTAGACAGAGCTGCCTACACACAGGTCACATCTTGCCCTTTGTTCATCATCCTTTGTCTATTTACATAAAGTTACTCCAGATGAGGTAAACTATAATTGATTTTTAGTTTACTAACTGTCACATTTCAGTTCTGCCTCCCTAAGACTATATGCAGATCACTCAGTTGGAATTTTGAGTGTTCATAACACTCTTCAGACTTCTGTGCACATCCTATTTCTTGATTTCATCTTGAGTAATAGAAGCTGTGAGTTTCATATTTTACTCATTTGCCGCTTAGAGAGTAAGCTTGTTTTAAAATTCTTCCAGGGCAAGGAAGGGCAACTGGCAGGAAAGTTAGGTGACTGAAAAGCAAATAAATTGTACAAGGCATTTGTTCAAAGTATTTGTTTGTCATCAGGCCTTAAATTCTGTCTTCTGTTTTACTGTTGTTTTGTCTAAATAGCAAGGAAGCGTATAGATCTGAAATTCTTAAACTTAAGTCAGCATTCGTTTGCTTACTAAGTGCATTGCTTGAATTGTCTCCTATAATCCCCTTAAAAACTCCTAAAATGTGTGCTTTTATTATATCCATTTAAGTCATGGGAAAGCTGAGACACAGAATAGTTCTTTGCCCTATGACATATAGCCAGGAAGAGACTGTGCCAAAATTTGAACACTGGCACTCTTGAGTGCAAAGTCAGATTTCACTTATTTGCTTGTTCATTTGTCCATTCATTCATTCAACAAATCTTTAAGGAGAGCCTGTTATGTGTTAGACTTGATTCAAGGGCTACAGCAGTCATGATAAAAAGCCTTGCTCTCACGGAGCTTATGCTGTTAACCACTTTGCTGTGAACCATCTTGCATTCTCCTTCATCATCTAGTCTAAGATGCTTAGATGCTGGTGCTTTTTTCAGCTTCTCATCAAGAAGATATCAGGAAGTTTTGGTAACTGGTAGAAGCTTTTCCAGTCATTTCAACAGACAGAAATTAAGAAACCATTGAAGACAAATGTATCATTTCTTTCTTCTTGAACTATCACAAGTTATCATGGCTTCTGAGACTGTTTGTGGGGTTTATCACCCGGAAGGTAAAGAATTAAGAATATCTGTCTTATAGCTAATGTCCCCTTGCTTTAATTTAGGCCAATGTTCTCTTATCTTCCTGCACACCTGAACACAAAGTAATCGGCATCTTAGTCATTAATTCTGAATAGTTGAAGACACTGTGAACATACCAATTTGCCTTTGTTTTCAAGAGTGTTTTTGTTTTTGTTTTTGTTTTTGATCCAAGACAGAATTGTGTGAAGTACAAGAGAGAAGGTTGTTTTTGGCGGTTTGCTTTCCTCCTCTTGCAGTTAGGCTTTCCTTCCTCCTACTGGTTCCTCCACCTCCCAGCCAGCAAAGTGTTACAGTTAATATCCTGCTAAAGTGTTAAGTAATAACTAAAGCCTCCTGTCCTTCCCTGGCCTTTCTCCCTTCCTATGGCCTTTCTCCCTTCTACTAATCCTGGTGAGCTGGGAACCCATAGCTTAAGAGGTGGCTCATAAGAGCCTAACTGTGCCCCCCTCCCCCCGGATATTTTGCATTTTAGTGGAAAACCTTAAATTTCTGCTACCCCTTCATTTGAGGGGAGTGAATAAAGATTTAACACATACCTCTGAGATGTTCGACTATACCAAATTATTAAACATTTGGGGATTTAGTTTTCTTTGTATGTCACTAAATTGCTTAGTGTGAAATATTTAGGGTTTCCCGTCTTGTTTTTAAACATTGGGTGGGAGAAATACTGAGTTCAGAGGAAGGAATACTTTGTGGCCATTGCGTGCCTTACTTTATGCTGTGTCCTAGATCCGTTGCTTTGCCTGAAGTGTCTCATTCATCCTACAAACATTCTTTGGATATATCTCAGCATCAGGACCTCTGCTGGGTGGGACAAGATTACTAGGTACTGTTCAGTGCTGGTGGCCCACAAGATTACCACTTATACCTTTCATGTTTATAGTCCTTTATGGTTTATAATTTAAAAAACATTTCTCACTTACCATCTTATTTAATCTTCTATATGCTCATTATAATAACACAGAAGTATATGAAGAAAATCTTCCCTGTAGATCAGTGATTAAGATGATAATATTAATCTTAGTTTTTATAGGAGGAAAATGAAGCCAAGGGAAGTTAAGTGACTTGCCCTGACTGAAAATCAAGGTCTCTTATTAGGTCTAGTGTCCCTTCCTCCCAACCACAGCTACCTGTAAAATAAGGACTTTTTCAAATCATGTGCCTAGTCTCCTCTGGTATTTGAGTGTTTATATCACTAAATTTTCATATTGCATTTGCCCCATTTGAATTTCATATCTTTTTTTGGTAGGGCTTTTTTTCTAACTTTTCTATAATCGTTCCTAACTTAGAATCATCTACATTCAGATTTGATGGAATATTCTTAGTTTCTGCATGTCAGTCACTTGTCCATTTATAATCCTCAGGGATTTAATCTGACCTCCCAAAATAACAGTTGTGGTTTTGTCATGATGTTTTAAAATATCCATAGCCCTGATGATTGGAGTAAATGCAGCTTTTCCTTATAGTCTGTACCTATTTTAGCTACATCTCTGTTCTTCCAGTATAAATGGAACTTGCTCTAGCCAACTGTTGAAATCGCAGTAAAGAAAATACAGCTAGTTTTTTCTGCCTCTCAAAAGAGGAAAAAAACAAGTTGTGTCGGTCTGTCTCTTTAGCATAGTGTATTTAAGGCACTTTAAAATATTTAGCTAGTTGCACTGTGTTTCACAGACTAATCTTGTCCCTATACCTAATGCTATTTATTTGTACTCACTTTTAGCATACTGACTTAATTTCCCTTTTTTCCCCTGGCTTTCTCATTTATTTTTCATATCCATAGCTTTTGGTATTTTGCCTTGCTGTATTTATTGCTGGTAGAGTCATAAGCATGTAGGACTAGTTTCTTGACCTCCAATAGCAGTGCCTCTTTCAGCTGGAGTTTTTGTCATTTAACACCTTATTAGTAAATTTGGTGTATTGCTCCCTACTTGTTTCTTGTGGATAAGTCTCTGTTGCCTGTTGTGATTCATTTAGTAGTCCTAGATGGCAGGGATTATGCCTAACATATCTTTGGAAAGGTCCCTCCAGGAAGAAACCAGAGAAAGAGTACACAGAATAGGTCTTAAAGTGCCTACAAATATTCAGCTTTCAGTCAGTGTTTATTTGAATGCTTACCATTTGCCATCCATAGTGCTAGTGAAGCACAGTCGAGCAATGGATCCAGAAGGGGGCTCAGCCACGTCAACCAGGTAACCCAAGACAGTGTGCTATGAGACTTGAGAGAATAAGCTGAGTTGTCATGTAGGTACGCGGTGTATGTATATCATGGAAGTTCTTCAGCACCTTCAGGGTGTCTTGGAAAGTGGCCTTTGAGATTTCCCGATAAACCTCAAAGTGGCCTTTGAGATTTCCCGATAAAGGATAAACAAGGGCTGACCAGATTTAGCAAGAGTGGGGAGGGGTGAGGGAACTGGGACAGGATGCTCATTTGAAAGAAAGGAGATCCACCTCTGTAGTTCAAAGGTAAAAATGTTCATTAGGGCTACAGCCTAGACTTCAAGGGAGAGGCTGTAGAAGGAATGGGAATCTGGGATGGGTTTATTAAGTGTTTGGGTGGTTAGCCTAAGAACAGAGTTGTGTTTTTTCTTTGTTTTTTTTAACTGGGGAGCAACACGATCCAATTTGTAGTTAGAGAGTCTTCTGGTTATGCTGTGGAGAAGGGTTTGACAGACGAGAGCCATAGCTTTCTAAGAGTTCGCTGAAGTGATGGAAGGTAGACATGGTAGTAATCTCAACCAGGGTAAGTGGAAGGATTCAAAGGCATTTACTAGAGAGAGTCCTTGACAATTATTGATCATAAGGGAGGGCTGCATTAACAGGAAAAGAGACGTGGTTGAGGGGGATTGGAAGTCCTTCAGTTCTGTTCCCCTCTCATTCCACTGTCACTGATTTTAGGTAATCATAGATTTTGAGCTGTAATATCCATGGTTATAAAATAAATACATTTTATTTTATATGTCCCATTTATTTTATTTTTATTTATTATTTTTATTTATTATTTATTTTATTTTAAATGCCCCAAGGGGACATTCAATTTGAATATTTCCTAAAATCTCTGTAGGAAGACTTTTAGATTACAGAGGATAGTTTTATGTTAGAGATATTCTGTATAAAACGATTAAATAGCATACTTAGGTAGATAAAATAATTTACAATAATGAAAAAGCCATCTTATTTAATATCCCAGGGGAAATGTAAATAAAGTTCTAACCCGATTTTTAAACATTATGCTATTAAACGTCAGATCATTGATAATATATTTATTAGCCAAGGACAGAATGTGAACTTTTCAGTATAGAATTACTTATCCATTACCGGGCCTTGACTGAAATAAAAATCTAGACATAAAATATAAAGTAATGAAAACATTTGTCAGATATACAGGTACCTCCAAATAGTTCCAAGAGTTATCAGGAGCCATCTGTGGTTCCCCGGAAGAGTCTGGATCAATGATGAAATGAAGCAAGTCATTGCTTTGGGATGATGCTTCTTTGATAGGAGATCACCAGTGGCAGTTCCTCCTGCATGCCATATTGGCAGTAATTCCCCTCTCTCCCTTCATCCATTCTTCTCTCCCTTTGTTCCTTATTTTCTTGTAAGCTCATTTGTTTCTTACCAAACCTCCCCTAAAATCCTGGACTTAGGAAATTCCCTTTGAGAGATGTAAATGATATGGAACCGGTACCTTTGTTTAGGTGTTGGCTTTACCAAAAGCAGGTCTGTGATTACGAACTTGCCACTTCCCAGGATCTTGGTTTCTACGTTTGTAAAATGAGAAAGCTGAAGTAGATTAGTGATAAGGGGACTCTCAGCGATGATTCTTTTATCTGCCTTTTCCCCCCCAGTCCTGTATATCCAATTGCTTCCAGGCCTTTGTTTATTTGAGGGTCTCACTGGTACTTGAGATTTGTTATCAGAGCACCTGCTCACATGGAAGCTTCTGTGGTTTGTTCCAACCCCATGTCAGAACCAAAGAACTAAGAGGTAAGTTACTGGCAAGTATTCCCAGGGAAGAAAAGGAAACAGCCACCGAAAGTCCTATGTTTAGATGCTCAGAACCTACACGTAGGTCAGGAAACTTGTCTCTTTGTAACATTCTCTCTTACCATTTCTTTTGATACTAATTTTTTTAACCAGACAAATGTTTGAGGTTTTTTTCTTATTTTTTTCATATGTGCATTTTTTTTTCTTGGACTGGGAAAGGTGGGTGGTTGCTGAAGAAGGGAAAGGGGGCACCACCAAGCATTTTACTACATCGTGTGCTACCTCTGGGTACACAAGGCACAGATTTCCTTACCAAGGTTGTAATTCTTTGTTACCCCCAAGCCCACCATTTGTAGTTCTGATTGTGGCAATGCCACCTCTACATCCGTGTTCAAATACTGCTCTAGCATGTTCATCATCCCTCTTCCATTGCTAATAGAAGCCTTTCTAATATCCATCCTCAAGCTCATTTCCTCAGGGAATGCTGATTAACCCCACTTACTATTGACCACCAGTCACATTTAAGCCCCCCTGGACCTTCAGTAAGTGGTATGTGTGTGTGTGTATGTGTGTATGTGTGTGTGTGTGTGTATACACACACATACATACACACACATATACACATATATGTGTATACACACATATATGTACACATATATGTGTACATATACATATGCATACATATACAAGTGCATATACATATATGTATACATATACATATATGTGTGTGTGTGTATATACATTTTCCATTACATGTTTTACATGCACTTGAAATAGGGCGACTTTTCACATATTCATCTGTTTTGTCTCTGAGATGAAAGATTTGAAAGTAATCCTTCCGCTCTAAAGTCATTTGACCAATGTGCCCATTGTGATTGCTGTGACTTATTGAAGTTGATCCTAGCGTGGAAATTGGCATATATATTTTAGGTTCTTGTAAGGATGATAAAAATGTCATTGAAAGCTGTTTGAGAAAATGTATTGCTCCTGCTGTAATATTAACAGTGGTATTTTTTAAATGTTATGTCCACTCTACATAAGTTTTATGATAAATTGGATATTTTTAAAAGCTGTCTTTGTCTACTTGTTTGGTGTATTCACATTTGAAATAGATCTTTGAACACCTGTATGGTTGCTGGACCGGTGGTTGTTGGGTTTGTTGGCCACTAGAACCATTTCCACAGTCTGTCCCTCTGGTGATAAGGAAGGTTAGTCCTGTCAACAGGAGATCAAACAAATAACTTTGCATTAATCGCCCCTCCCCAACTGTCAGTTCCCTAGCCCCCACTGCTCTCACTTCTGCAGAAGCAAAGATGATGTAATTGCAACACCTTTCCCTCTTATGCACAAATTGAAGCCACCTTTTGCTGATTACCTTTGGGATGTTCGCTTTGACTTTTGTTTTACTGGTGGAGACCACACGGATTTGCCTGCCACCGTAGGATTACTGGGTTGCAGTCTTCTAAGAAGCAAAGAACCAGGTCTAATTTAATGTTTAGCAAACGAGTGGTTGTAGAAGAAATTTGTTAAATTTTTGGAATGCAGTAGAATAGGATTGAATGACTTTAAGGAATCCTTTAATGCATGGTTTTGAATACATTTTTGCAGTAAGTGGTCTCTTGCAGGTCTCAAAGCCACTACGAAGAGAACTGGGGTTTTTGTTTGTTTTGAACCTTGAAAATAGTAACTCTTTACCTTTCTGCTAATACCCCCGCCCCCACCGCGCTCCTTGCTCACTTGTCCACGATCCCCACCCCAGAGTAGTAAGTTCGTTAGTGATTTTTACATAAGGTGTAAATCAAGGAATGTCTTCGTCCCCGCTGCTGCGCAGGTGGGACTGGCTTGGGGAAGACGCAGTTGAGTAGACAGTTTCACAGGGTGACTCATTATCAGCACTGACCGTTGCTTTTAAACGCACCAGGGAAAATGTACCAGACATTGTTATGATGAAAACAACCGGGAGGGGTGGCGAGAAGAAGAACCGAGATGAAATTTGGCCAAGGCTGCGAGTCGCGCTGAAGCCAAGGAGGCCAGGGCGGGCGGCAGGCCGCAGCACCTGCGAGGAGCGCGGGCAGGCGGGCGTGGCCTGCGGGCGTGGCGCCGGGGGCGTGGCCGGGGGCGTGGCCGGCCGGCGGCGCCGGCGGTTGGAAGGGGGTGGAGTTGCCCTTGGAGGCGGCACCGGCTCTGGGCCCCGAGGCCCGCCGCGCCCTATCGGGCCCGAGCCGAGTGGCCCCGCGGAGCCGGCGCGCTCCCGCCTGCAGGGGGAGGGCGGACGGGGCGCGGGGACCGGCCAGGCCGCGGCGGGCGCTGTTTCTCTTTCACTTTCCTTCCCTCTGAGGCCGGCGCGCTGGCGGGCGAGGAGCGGCGGCGGCGGCGGCGGCCGCGGGGTAGGTACCGGGCGGGCTTGAGAGCGGCCGAGGGGCCCCGGCCGCCCCCGCGCTCCCTGCCCAAGTTTGCGCCCGGGGCGGGAGCGGCACCTCCAGGCACCTGCCGCGGCCGGCCTCGCCTGGAGCCGGGAGTCTCTCGCAGCCGGGGTTGGGGTGTCCGGCCAGGGTCTGGGGGCTTCGGGGCCGCGTCCTGGCCTCGGGCGCGGAGAGGGCGGCGAGCTGCCGGCGCTCGGCCCCGGGAGAGGCGGCGCGTCTTCCCCGGCGCAGCCCCGGCCCGGCCCGAGCGGCGCGTCCTCCGGGCCCGGGCCCGCGCACCTGCCAGGCGGGCGGGGCGGACTTGTGCTTGGACCGCCCCGGGCCGTGCTGCCGGGTCCCGCCGGAGGACGCGGAAAAGTTCCCTTCCTCCCCGTCACTGCAAATACTTGCTTCCTTTAACCGTCGTGGTGACAGGACTCTGTGGCTCGGGGGGTATGAGATCGGGACCGTGCATTTCCTCTTTCAGAAGACTTTCTCTTAACTTTGGAGCTTCCTGGCAAACCTGTGGACAAGGCAAGGCCCTTAGTCCCAATGTGTACAGGAGAAGCCGAAACCCAGGCACGGATATTAAATGCCTTGCGGAAGGTCATAAAGGGCCGCAGACCAGACCCGCCCCCCCCCCCCCCGCCCCGGCCGGCTGTTATTTATGCTCCCTTTGTGTTACACCCTCGACACAGTTCTCCTGAGCGGTTAGGATGACACCCCCAGAACCTGTACCGTGCACATTCTTAATGGCGATGTGTCAATGGAATGATGCCTTTTACCTCTCCCATTGCTTTATACTCACCTGTGAGTTAACCGCTAAGATAGGAGAAAAGTTCCTGTTTATAGGATTAACCTAGGAAATCAGTACCTTCCTTCATGCTGTTTTCTCCTAGAACACATTTGTTTGTAAGAAACCTTTAAAACTTTTTTTTCCAGCAACTCCACGGACCAGCCAACTGTGCTAAACATTTCTGGAAAAAAAGTTAATGACGTTCAGTTCTTATTGTGTGCTAGCTTTATGTATATGGTCTTATTTAATCCTTACCACTCTAGGGCGCGCGCACTCTTTTCATTAATAGTTTAAAAACTGAGATTTAGAGGATAAATAACATTGCCCAAGTTATACATTTACTAAATGTGACCAGTTTCTATCAAAGAATTTGCAGTCTAATAGAGGAGATAAAGAATGAATGGAACTATAAATTAAATTAAAAGAAAGATGTAATAGAGTAGTAAGGGTTAAACCCGAGAAGAGAGTACACTGAGCATAACTTTGGAGAAGGGTTTCCAAGGATACAGGTAGAATTTAGAGGAGAGGAAGGGCTTGTTGGACAGTGGGTATATAGAGCCTGCAAAATGGACCATGAGAGATCCTTTCACTTTGCCTGAAGAAAAGTGTTGAAGGGTATGCTAAGGTCAGCCTGTGAAGGTCTTGTATGGAAAGCTAAGGAATTTAAATGTCTGTCTGTTTGTAAAGAGGGAACACTGACAATCTTTGAAAAGAGGACCCGAATGTGATAGAATAAAATAAATCTGGTAGAATGTAAGATGGACTGCAGGTGGAGAGGTACTATTCAAATAGGGTGGCTATGGATGGAACGGAAAAGGACATCAACTTGATTTCACTGACTGGATGCAGGGTACAAAATGGAAATAGGAAGCATTTTGATAGGATAATGATTTCAATTTTGAATCTTGTAACTCGTATTGGAAAGGACTCCTAATAGAGAAGTCAAGCAGGTAGTTAAACTGCATTACTGAAGAGGTAAAGATATCAAAACTGGAGTTAACCGCTTTGGGTGTCACGTGTAGAATTGAGAGTTAAGGCTCCAGATTGGATGAATTTGTCATTTTCCTGAATGACACCATAGCAGGTTTACAAATTAATGTGACAGTGAATGAAGTGTTCTGTTCACCCATACACCCAATTTGGAGCATATAACACTTGCTGCTAATATGTTATCAATACCGTATGAGGAATTTGACACTCTTTTTCTCTTATTTTAAAATTACTGTGGAAACAGAGATGGGAAAGCAGAACCACCAAAAGGAGTGATGACCAGCGATCTCATGATAAATCTGGATGTTAGTTCTCATGCCTCAGGACATCCAGTTGGGAACTCCACGCCGGCTCCTGGGATCAGACTTCATCCGCTTACTACCCCTCTTTGCCTGAACTACTAAAGCCAGTCCTAGCTAACCACGAATGGCTACCCAAAGGAAACACTTGGTGAAAGATTTCAATCCTTATATCACCTGCTACATCTGTAAAGGGTACCTGATCAAGCCAACCACAGTGACAGAATGCCTCCATACCTGTGAGTATTCTTTTTTGTCATTTATGCCTCAGAAGTTATGGGCTACACTTGTTCTTTTAAAACCACCACATTTTGTTTTTATCTAGATTTTAGCTTTCAAAACAATGAGTATTCCAAGAATTAACTTTGAATCTATTTTCAGGATTGAATTTGTCATTAAGATACCAGGGGCATGAAATTTTTCTTGTATTATTATGTAATAGTTGACTTTTGTTTAATTTTCATGTTCTAAAAACCATAAACATATTATTGGATATAGTTTTTTCAAAAGCGAACCATTTTAGCTTTTTGATTTAAAAAAATTATATTGCAGGAATTAATCTCACAGGTTTTGTTTGGGTATGCTTGCTTTAATTCATTGGCTTTTTAAGACCTTATTGTATGGTTGACTTACAAAAAGCTGTACATATTCAGTGTATGCAACTTGATGAGTTTAGAGATAAGTGTATGCCCATGAAATCATTACCATAGGTCATAAACCTATCTATTTCCTCTAAAAGTTTCCTCCCATGCTCTTGTTATTATTTTTTTGTGATATGACCACTGAATA
Organism: Panthera tigris; assembly: GCF_018350195.1. Lineage (NCBI taxonomy): Eukaryota > Metazoa > Chordata > Mammalia > Carnivora > Felidae > Panthera > Panthera tigris. The sequence continues at coordinate 50,897,700 of NC_056670.1, forward strand.
TAAAACCTATCCTCAGCAAATTTTAAGCATACAACACAGTGATATTAACGATAGGCTGTATGCTGTGCAGATCTCTAGGACTTCTTCGTCTTGTTGAACTGAAATTTTCTACCCTTTGACCAAAAAACCAGCAGCCTATGCATCACTTGGGAACTTATGAGAAATGCACATTAACAAGCCCCACTCCAGAATTACTGAATCAAAAGGTCTGGGAGTAGACCCAGCAATCTGTGTTCAATAAGCCCTCTAGGTGATTTGGAAGCATGATCAAGTTTGAAAACCTCTGTTCTAATATGGTCATGTCTGTGGAACTCCTGTCAAGTTTCTTTCTCACCTGGCCTATCAGTAGAAGTTTCATTGTTCTAGCCACTTATGCCAGGATTCCACATACTTTCTGTGTTTCTGCCCATATGAAACTGTTTTCCTGTTTCAGTGAAAGTAATTCTAGTAAGTTCTAGTTTAATGCCTATTGTGTGCACCAAATAGATACTTTATATTATATATATATATATATATATATATATGTATATATATATTTTTTTTTATATATATTATATATATATTTTATATACTTGATTTCATTTTAGCTTTGCTTGAAACAGTCTGGAGTGGATATTGGGAAAGAGAGAGTATAGAGATTATCTTCATTTTGTGGGTGTGGAAACCTTGAGTTAAGTAACTTGCCCAGTGTCACAGCTAATGAGTGGTGAACCTTATTCAACTTCAAAGCTCATGCTCTAAGATCCTCCCTTTCACCTGTTCTCCTGCTACTGAACTGACATAATACTACACCAGGAGTTTTAGATAGGTACAAAATAGAGAATCACCTGGAAATGGTTAAAATGGCAAATTTTATGTAATATATAGTGTACCACAATAAAAGCAAAATAGAATCATTCTAAGAAGCTGTTTAAAATACATACACTCAGGGGCGCCTGGGTGGCTCAGTCGGTTGGGTGTCTGACTTCAGCCCACGTAACGATCTCGCGGTGAGTTCGAGCCCCGCGTCGGGCTCTGTGCTGACAGGTCGGAGCCTGGTGCCTGCTTCTGATTCTGTGTCTCCCTCTCTTTCTGCCCCTCCCCTACTCATGCTCTGTCTCCCTCTGTCTCAGAAATAAATAAACATTAAAAAAAATTAAAAATAAAATAAAATACATATGCTCAGATTTCCACCTAGAGCGATTTGGTGAATCAGTTGTGGTGAGGTCTGTGTATGTGTATTTTGGAAAACCTCTCCAAGTGATGGAGATATGTATTACCTTTGGGTATTACTGGCCTATGCTATTCAATTAGCAATTAACTATGAACTGTCTTGAAATACTAATTTGCTGTTGCCCTGTATCATTACTTAACTTGAATAATTACCAGTTAAATGTCATCGAACAAATATTTATTGAATACCTATTGTGTGCCAGGCACTGTCCATTCTGGACACAGAGGATACCACAGTGAACAGGATAGTCAAACATCTGGGCTCTCAAGAAGCTTAGATTCGAGTAGCTGAAACTAATAATAAATATGTGCCATGTAAGATAATGATAAATGCTATGAAGAGAAATAAAGAAGGTTGTGGATAGGAGAGATGGGGTTATTTTATATACAGTGTCAGGGTTGGCCTCTTTGATACGATGACATTTGAACACAAACCTGAAGGAATTGAGCTCTGTGTATATATGGGAAGAGCATTCTAGATGGAGGGAAAAGCAAGTATAAGGCCTTGAGGTGGGAATGCCCTTGGCAGGTTTATGGAACAGCAATCAGCAGGCTATCACTGCATGTCAGCTGAAAGATTATAGGGCCTTCAACCAGGGTAATGAGGTGTGCAATGGAGGCGGGGAAGAGTGGATTGTGGATGTATTTTGGAGGAAGAGCCAATAGAATGTGAATACTCTAGGGCAAGGACTCAATCTTCTACTTACATGTTTCCCACTACACCAAGCATGGTACCCGGACCTGGTCCATGGTCTGTTTTGTTTTACTTCTTCTAACATTTGTGCGTTATTTTCATATTTGGATTTCTCCAGCAAAAACTGCCAAATCTGGGAGATAAGAAGAAAGCACAAATTCTCCAATTTCTGCCTTTCTAATGCAGATTTTATATCTGTTTTTCTGAAAGAAAATTTTCTCTGGGACATAATAAAATCCCAATTTTAAATTGAGATGGAAAACAAAAGATTCCAGAAGTATAAACAGTCATGTTATAAGCAAAGGCTATGTTTATGTTTGCAACAGCAGTTTAAAGTCTAAAAGGGTAAGTGACAGTTTAACAGCACAAGTCATTCTGGCCTGAAAAACTCCTTGGCCATCATCAAGCCCCTTTGCTGAAAGAGAATGTATGTGGCAGAAGTGGGATTAAAAGACAGTGGTAAATAAATCATAAATGTGGCCTTTATCATCAGCAGAGAATACCAAATAATAGAGTAAATGATGGAGTCAGATACTCAACCCAGTGTTTCTGGAGAGCTGAGGATCCTGTAGTACTCATCTTTATTCACTTTCTGGTCCTTGGATTTCCGGGTACTATTTTGCTTGTATTTATATTGGAGCTTGTAGGCAAAAACTATCCCATTTGCAAAGTATCTTATTTGTAACAATAAGATAATACTGCAACTCAGCGTTTCTCAGTCATTGGTTGGGTCTTTGATCTTACCCAGTTTTCTTTTTTTTTTTAATAAGTTTTTTTTTTTTTAATATTCATTTTTGAGACAGAGACAGAGCATGAACGGGGGGAGGGTCAGAGAGAGGGAGACACAGAATCCGAAGCAGGCTCCAGGCTCCGAGCTGTCAGCACAGAGCCCGATGCGGGGCTCAAACCCACAAACCGTGATATCATGACCTGAGCCGAAGTTGGACGCTCAACCAACTGAGCCACCCAGGCGCCCTTACCCAGTTTTCTAATGTATTATATGGGTCAGATATAATGATGCTGTGATTTGAGATAGTATAAAATATAAAAGTAAGATGGCCAAATGGGACAGGAGGAAAGTGAGAAATGTTAAGTGACGCTGCAGTACATCATCATATTTTTTATCTTGACTGATAGAATATAGAAAGAATATCTTATTAAAATAACTCTGTACAAAGACTATGATTTTGTGATTCTTTAAAGTATGGGTAAAAAAATAGTTCTTACTATGAAAATTCATGATATAAGATTCTGGTCTTACTTGAATTTTGAAAATTAAAATATATAAATGGAGCTTTACCGTTGATGAGTAAAACCAGACATGGAATCTGCCCTTCTGAACTTTCTGGTCAAATGAGGAAGGACAGAGTAATCAAGTTAAGAAATATATGAAATTTGGATGCTGATAAGTGCAATGAAACTAATGAAACGGAATGATATAATAACAGGTATGTGTTGGGATATTGCAGCAGAATGGCATGCAAGATAAGAAACTAGAATGTTTTTTGAAATTCCTAAAGCCATAGGCCCTGGCCTTCTCAGGCAGAGATGTGAGTAAGCTTGGGCCTGGCTGGGGTGGAAATGCATGCAGCAGGGCGGGAGGTGGGAATCATGCATGATGCTCCCCGCTGTCATATGGATACATGAAGTTACTTTTTTCCTTTGGGATACTCTGCAAATGCATTTCACCTCTTTGTCTCTCCTCCTCAGATCAGATAGGTTTATGCTCTCCCATTCTCCCAGTAAGTTCTGGAGCTAACACTGCCCGGCTTCCCTATTGATGTAGAAAGAAGGGCCAACAGAACCAGCATGATAAGTGACTGCAGCAGCCCTCGATGTTAGCACGCCAGCTGTGTGGAAGAAAGAGAAAGGGGCAAGCCAGTTAGAAGGATGTGGGAGGCAGAGGTGACAGGGCAGGCTGTGTCCCAGGCTCTGGGCAAGGAATTGCCAAAACAAACAGACAGACAAAGCTTACAAAAGCCCCCATTTTTAAGTAGGTTTGTACCTCACCTACTAATACCACTTCTCTAAAGCAGGCCAAGGACACTTGATAAAAAGATAAATTTTTTAAATTAGGTGGAAATTAACATACAAATGAGTTTTATCTTTGGTCACTTCATGCTAGATGAGCTAAATCCACATTAACCATGGTTGCAGATCTATGAGATCATTTTAATAACCCAAAACTTAAGGAAGTAAACGTCCCTCCAAATAATTATTGAATTATTTAAAATATTTAGTTGTCAGTCACTTTGCTAGCCACTGGAGTAGAGTGGTAAAAAAAAAAAAGATTGATTTAGAACTTAAACTCTATCAAGCAAACTTCTCATAAGCCAAGAAAAAAATTCTACGTGTGTATTTGGATCTTTTTCTTTTCCATGTGAGCTCACCTACTCTGGGACTTCAGCTGCATGTGCTGATGTCTCCCAATCTTTATTTCTGGCATAAACCTTTCTTCTGAGCTTCAAAATCCTCCTGGTGTCCACCTGGATGTCCTGAAGCCATCTGGAGCTCAGCATGTCTAAAAATGAGTGAATGGGATACTGATCTTCAGTTATTCCAGCAGGAAATGAGCTCCACACTCGACTCTGTTTACCCTCCCTAACAGAATGGGGACCAAGTCCTGTCTGGTCTCTCTCTTTAATCCCTCTCAAATCTGTCCCTTCACTGCCACCCCCCTGTGACTGTTCAGGCCCTCATTACTTCTGCCCAAAGTCTCTGCAACTCACTTCTAACCTGTGTCAAAGCATGATCATTTAAACAGTTTACTGTCTTCACTGCTCACTCATCAGCTGACCCAGAATTTCTTAGAGATACCCAGGTGCCTCGGGATAAATTGAAACTACTTAGCCGTGCCCACATCTTCCTCCCTCACTGCCTACTGCACATACAGGCACATACTTGGTTCAGCAGTGTGCTCTGCTTTAGAATGCACTTCACCCATATGCCCAGCGAGCAGATGCACATCCTTTAAAACTCATCTCCTCCAAGATATGCCACCGACTTGCTACCATAGGTAGCTTTGGGTTACGTGTACCTTAGTGCCTGGTACTTAGGTGCTTGATAAAGGATCAAATGAATAAATAAATGGCCAATTTGTTGATTATTTTATTGTGTTTTTTCTTTCAGAGATTCATACGCAGCAATAGGTAGCTTGAAAGGCACGTAGGCAATGTCAATTAGGAATTACATATTTTGAAAAACGGTCTTCTGCAATTTAGGGGGAAGCCTCGTGGGTCTTAGGGAGAGAGAGACACTGGATTGGGGACCAGAGATTGGCAGTTCTAGATTAAAGGATGCTCTGTCTCTTGCACCAGGATCCTCAGAAACTTTTTGAGGTTGCTTAGGGTGTATTTGCTTGTGGCTGTATAGGTTGTTGACTTAAAATTAAAGACTTTTCACTTCAACTAAGAACAAAGGAGCTTTGTTCCGGCAGCTAAAATGTGGAGAATACAGTGCGTTGGTTCTTAACTCTCTTGTGGTTAGCGGCCCCTGTAAGAGTGATGATTCTTTCCCCAGGAGAAAAAGAAGGTTATAGACATAGAAATCTGTGGTACAGGAAAGGAAAGCTTTCTTCTTTGTGCCCTTTCAGAGATTGTGGCAGTAATCCCTGTACAGAGAACAAATTCTTTGGAAAAGTGTTGTTGTACTTAGTTTTTAACTTATGCAAAGAAGAAGCGTTAATTGATAATTAAGTATAGTTGATGTGACAGTTAAGGGACTTGGTGATTTTATGTGGTAATAAGTAAAAATGAAGGAACAACACAATCAGAAGGTGGTAAAATTTAAGTATAACCAACCATTTATTGTTTTTGAACAAGTATCGTAAATATATAAGTACTTTAAGGTACAGAGATTTCTTGATATGTTCATACTCGATGTTTGAAAATCTTAGGCTACATCCACTTGCTATATCCAAAGCGCAGTCTCCATCTGCCAGCCACAGCATCACCTGGGAACTTGTTAAAAGTGCAAATTCTTGGGCCTTACCGTAGACCTGCTGAATCAAAATCTCTGGGGACAAGGCCAGAAATCTGTGTAATAACAAGCTTTCAGGTGATTCTGTGATGTGCTAGTTTGAAAAGCACAGCTCATGACCAGACTTTTATAATACTAGCATACTTCAACTAGGCAGTCTGTAATCATACTGCAATTAAATCACACCATAATTAAAATAAATGCTAATAAAAGATTAAACTAATGGCTATTATTTATTGAGTGTTTGTTGTATTTGGGGTCATGAGCTTTACATTTATTATCTTATTCAATCTTCCCAAGAACCCCTCAAGTTAGGTGGTATTATTTAATCATTCAACAGATGTTTATTAGCACCTACATTGTGCCAATCATTATTCTAGCCAATGGAAACACAGCAATAAACAAGACAGACCTAGTCTGCACCCTCCTGGAACTTCTGTTCTAACTGGAGAGACAGACAATAAGCAAGTAAACAGGATAATTTCAGATGCTATGTATAACAACAGCTATGAGAAACAATAAAACAGAGTCTTTCTTGGGACTTACCATTTGAACAGAGACCAAAATAATAGGAAAGAGCAGGCTGTGAGAACGGTTGAGGGGAGAGTATTTCAGATTTTATCACAGTGTTTTTTCACAGAAATAGGACTCAGAAAGGTTAAGTAACGAAGCTGATAAATGCTGGAGCTGGGTTTGGAATCCTGGACATCTGACTCTGGCATATCTTCATAATAAATTATGATATTTTCCTAATTTTATTTTTTCTTCTTTCTGCTTGGCTTTGTTTCTGAAGCTTCTTTAAGCAAAGAGGTGAATTTAAATATACGTATATACAGAGAGAGCGCGCGCACACGCGTGCACATGAGCTCACACACACGGCTCTCCCAACTATGTTTGCATGACAGTATACCTGTCATGATGTACCCAATCATCTGAATTTATTAATTTATTAATATTAAATAGCCATTATATTGAAGGAAAGATATAAATTGAACTTTCCAATAAGGTATTCTTTATAAATTTCAATTTTTTGAGGCAAGACTTTTTCTTAGAATAAAAATCAAAGACCTAATTAGGAATTATATTTAAAGTCTCAACAGGTTGCACGTACAGTGTTTCAGGATTGTACTAGAAATGAGGTGAGGTCAATGGTATACTGATGTTACATGTTTCAAACAATATTTTGGCAGAAACTAGACATTCATTTATGAAAGTGATTATAGTGTTCATTTTGATGATTCTTTTTAAATAAGAAAATAATTATGGGTCTTAATCTAGGTGTTACTAGCAATAATGCTAAAGAAAAATCATTAAATTGATGGTTCTTTTAGCTTTTGAAACTGTGCATGAGATAATAAAGGATGTTTAAACAGTTGAGCAGAGCATCATAGTGGACACTAAAAGACAAAACTAAGGATAACAAATTTAAAAATGAAATTGTCTTATATTGCCTTCTGAAAATAAATTATATCTAGGTCATAATCATTTGTGATCAGTGACGGATTGAAAAAAAAAATATGTACCCTAAAATAAGTAAGTATTCAGAGTTAGAAATCATGGTTAGTGTACTGGTATGTTTAAGAGTCGAACACAATCGTTGAATGTAACCATTATGAGTAAGTACAGTCCAAACATGTAGAAAAGGCAGAAGACAATTTCTATTTGGATACTTTGAAGACTTTTCGTAACTACTAATTTTTTATAACATACTGGGTTTTTTTTTAAGTTTCTTCATTAGAGAGAGAGAGAGAGAATGAGTGGGAGAGGGGCAAAGAGAGAGGGAGACACAGAATCCGAAGCAGGCTCCAGGCTCTGAGCTGGGCTCGAGTCCACGAACTGTGAGATCATGACCTGAGCCGAAGTCAGATGCTTAACCGACTGAGCCACCCAGGCGCCCCGATTGGTTTTTACCAGGCTACTATATTGTATCAAAAAATTTAAAACCAATAGACAAAGCTTTGTTCTCTCAGAATGTTCAACTGCTGACATTTCTTTATTCAGTTAACAGAAAATTATCATTGTATTTTAGAAAACTAAAATAGATTTTAATTTCTGTTGAATTAACTCTTTAATTGTCAAAAAAAAAAATCACTAGTAAACTCAGAATCTCTTCCCTTGCTCTAGTTAAGTATGCAGGCTGATTTCTGACTTGACTACAGTAGGACACTATAGGCCCTAAAATCCTGGCTCCCTTTATTATTCCTAACCCTTGTGTCCTCCTTTATTTCACAAATATTTACCGAGCACCTCCTCCTCCAGGTACTATTCTGGGCACCTGGGACACATCAGGCAGCATAGTAGGCAATAGGTAAGTCATAGTGTATAGTAGTAGGAGGTGGTAAGTGCTCTAGAAAAAAGGAAAGTCAAACTGGGTAAAGGGAATTGGGCAGTGACATGTTACAATTTAAAATAAGCCTGGGGGCACCTGGGTGACTCAGTCGGCTGAGCATCTGACTCTTGATTTAGGCTCAGGTCATGATCTCATGGTTGTGAGATCAAGCCCCAACGATGTTGGGCTCCACTCTGTGTGTGGAGCCTACTTCAGATTCTCTATCTCTCTCTCTCTCTCTCCCTCTCTCTCCCTCTCTCTCCCTCTCTCTCCCTCTCTCTGACCCTTTTTCTTTCGCTCTCTTTCCCTCTCTCTCTTTCTCTCTCTCTCTCAAAAAAAATAAAATAAAATAAACCTGTGTTCAGGGTAGACCTCATTAAGAAAGTAACATTTAGACATTTAAGGGTGCGTGGGTGGCTCAGTGTTAAGCGTCTGACTTCGCCTCAGGTCACGATCTCACAGTTCATGAGTTCATGAGTTCATGAGTTTGAGCCCCGTGTCAGGCTCTGTGCTGACAGCTCAGATTCTGTGTGTCCCTTTCTGTCTGCCTCTCCCTCACTTTTGTGTGCGTGCTTTCTCTCCGTCCCCCTCTCCCTGTCTCCCCCCGCCCCTGTCAAAAATAAACAAACATTTAAAAAAATTTAAAAAAAGGAAAGTGGCATTTGAATGGACAAGGAGGTGAAGGAGTTAGCCAATCACATATCCGAGGAGAGACTGTTTCAGGTAGAGGAAGAGCAAGAGCGAAGGCTTTAAGGCAGGCGTGTGCCTGCCATGTTGAGAAATGGTCAGGAGGCCAGTGTGGCCACGTGGCAGTGGGTAAAGGAGAGTTGAGGAAGGTAATGGGGTGGATGTGGGCCACAGGCACAGTGCACAGTTCTTGTAGAGCCACTTTAAGAAGTTTGGCTTTTACTCTGAGAAAAACAAGACCCATTTCAGGCAGAGTTTTGAGTAGAGGAATAACATGATCTAACAACGTTTAAGAGCATTACTCAGACTCCTGTTGAAAATGGACCCGTTAGGAATGATTGCAAATAAGCCAGGCAAGAGGTGGTGATGGCTTGCACCAATGGGGTGGTGGTGGTGAAAGTGTTCAGATTCTGCTTGTATTTGAAGGCAGAGCCAGATTTGCTAATGAACTAACGGTGGGTCATACAAGAAAAAGGAATTAAGGATATCTTCAAGGTTTTTGGCCTGAGAAACTTGAAGGATAAAGATGTCACTAAAGCATGTAGGACAAACTGAGGGTGGGAGATCAAGTGGTTGTTTTTTGGAAATTGAACAAAAAGCTGTGAGGGACAGCTGTGAGACATCCAGAGATACCGAGTTGGGAGGTGGACATAGGAGTCCAGAGATTATCGGCATATAGATGTATGTAAACAATGGAAGCACCGAGGGAGGGAGTGTAGATAGAGAAAAAGGGCAAGGACTGACCCGGGGACGCTGAGAAGGAGAAGAGGAGGCCTGAGGTAGGAGGAAGACTGCACATCACCTGGAGGAGGAGTCAGCTGAGTCAGCAGGGTTGAGGTAGACAGGACTGAAGTGTAGACCTCTAGGTTTAGCTACCTGGAGGTCACAGATCATCTCATCAAGCAGTTTCAGTGGAGGGGTCAGAAATACTATAGGACAGGAGAGAGAGGGAAGATGGCGGCGTAGGAGGACGCTGGGCTCACCGCGCATCCTGCTGATCAGTGGAGGGGTCAGGAGTGAAAGTCTGGATAGATATGAAAGGCTGGAACTTTCTTAACTCCCTGGTTTTGATGATTGTAGTATGATTATGTAAGTATTTAACCTTCATGAAGGTAAAGAAAAGGTGAAAAAAATCGGGAAGAGAGGAACTGGGGAGAATAAGTGTGGTACCTCTGAAATGGAGTGATAGCTCACAAGGGAAGTAGAGTCAACAGAAGTTTGTGGGTTTTTTTTTTTTAAGGTGGAGAAATAATATGTTTGCATGTTGACGGGAATCTCAGCAAAGACTAATGTAGGTGAAAGGGGAGACGCACTGGAACAGTGTTCTTGGGCCATTGGGAGGGGATCTAGTCCACAGGCAGAGACTGGCGTGAGATAGACACGTGAATGTTTGGAAACAGGCAAGAGCACAAAGTCAAGATGCTAGTAAGTAAACAGATGTGGTATGAACTCTTTCAGTTTTGTTTTTTTTTCTTTCCCTTTTGCTTTCAGTAAAAAGGAAGCGAGGCCATCGGTGGATAGTGAGGATGGGGGAGGAAATGTTGGGGATTTGAGCAGAGGAGAAGTTATGAAGTATTAGCAAAGAATGTAACGGACTTGGGGCAGATGCACGACCCACTGACGTTCACGGTCATGAGTTTAAGGGGAGAGACCAGTCAGCATGGTGCGTGTGTTTGTCCCACAGTGTCCCACTGTAATCCTGTAGAAGCAGAGTATGTAGAGAGGTGGATTTTGTGGGGGTATAATAGTTTAAATGAACCAAGTATGTCGAAAAAAAGAGGCAAAAGAACTGAAGTAGAAGAGAGCAGAGCTATTCAAGGGCATGAATGAGGAAGTATAATTATTTTGATTGATCACGAAATTTATATGGATAAGGAGGGGGACGAGGGCAGTGCTGCACTGACTGAACTACCAGACTCTACCCTGACCTTGGAGTCCTTCTTGACTCCTTAAACCTTTCTGTGGAAGTGGGGTACCCTTTCTAGCCTTTCTGACCTTTTGGTCTCCTGGACTACTTGGTCTGAGATCCCCCTACCATGCTTAAATCCCAAGACTCTATCCTGATCCTGTTCAGAAAATTCTTTTTGCTACCTGTTCCTCTGTCCTGGCCAGATAATAATGATAATAAAGCATTCTGCTCAGTAGAAAGGAATGCTGTCCTTAGTGTTCACCATGAAACCACAACTCATGTAGGCCTTTGAAAGAAATATGCTATGTATGACATGAGAGAAATAAAGATGTTTATTAGTTCCTTATGGAAGTAAAACCAGAAGATACCATCTCATGGAAGCAAATGGCAGATATTCTGGAAAACTTTCTAAAAACTGTCAGTTTCACACATAAGAGTATGCATCAAAAGCAGGAAACTGATGCCTCTTCTCTTTGCAGATGACCACGGTTTACTTCCAGACTGTTAGCAGATAATAGATAAATTTTTCAAAGGCAAAAAGTATCAAATGAGTGCTATCAAGAAGGGTATATAAAGATGGTGATGTGTTTAAGGAAACTAGAAAAAACATGCTTCTGTGTTAACAGATAAAACTAACACATTCAGATGATTTTAACAAAGGAAGTCAGCATTTGATCACGTTCAATAAACGGCATTACTAATGAGTGACTACACCAAGGACATGAGAGAAAAGAATATTATTGTTTTATTATCAGTGATAGCAGACTCTGCTCAAGAAGAGAAATTTGTGCAGATTAGTTTGTGTCATCAAAGCTGGGAAGCTAGCCCTCTGTGATACATAAGAGATGTGGGTGGACCATATATCTAAGATAGCAACAACAAATGGTCCTTGTACCTGTTGTGAAGAACTCTCTCCCTCAAGAATTTGAAAATAAAGTAAAATAGATAGCCCTTGAATAAACTGTGAAATCAACAGATGACAGTGCTTCAGAGCAGGTATGTGCAAAGTGATTGGGAAGAGACAGAACAAGGTAAGGCCTAGGCAAGTGGGGCTGTGCTGGAATTATATTAAACATATAAAGTTTAGGAAGGAGTGTGTAGTGGAGAAATGTTGGTAAATCTTGGAACCTCCACCCCAGAAAAAGAAATATCACACATGCAGAGATAGGCAGTTCCCATTCAGGTGAAGGAGTGTGTCATAAATATCATACCTGAATTGCAAGACTCTCTAGGGTGGAAATGGCTGCAGAGGATTGATCCCAATACATGATAGACATTTCAAGTTTCGTTAGCAAGGTCGTCTGGTATTTAAGATGGACACATGAAACTGATGCCGTTCAATATTCAATTACTCCGATTCTCCTCCTCCTCATTTTATGTTCATCCACTGATCAATGTATAGTGGTAGCTCACATGTACTGAATATTTACAAGCTCTCTGACACGCATTTCCATACTTTGCATATACTATCTCATTTAATCTTCACAAGAACCCTGTGAGATAGGAACCTTTGCTATCTTCCTCGTACATAGAAGTGCAAAGTAAGTAATTTGCCAAATGAGAGAACTGGGACTCAGCTCCAGGCAGTCTGCTGCAAGATCATTTTTATCTAGAACAACTGTGTTGTGTACTACCTGGTTCTCAAGTAGATCTGCATTATGGGGAGAGTGAATTAATCCCATATTCTTTTGACTGCGTTTTGTCCTGTGACAGTGATTTCCTTATGGTGAATAAGAAAGTAACTTCTGAATGAATCCTTGGTCAGGATTTCCTGGTTGTTTTTTGGCTGCCTCAGTGAGAGAGCTTTGCAAGGTTAAAATCTCTGGTGCTAATCTCACAGAGATTCAGGCTTAATTGGTCTTGGATGTGGTCCACCAATCTATCTTTTAAAAAAATCTCACTGGTGATTGTGGTGATTTGAGAACCACTACTTTAAAAAAAACGTATTTTTATTGAAGAATAATTGACATACAATATTATATTCGTTTCAGGTATACAACATAGTGATTTTATATTTACCTACATTATAAAATGGTCAACACAATAAGCCCAGTTACTATCTGTCACCATATAAAGTTGACACAGTAATATTGACTGTATTACTATATATATTACTGTACTATATATACATTACTATATATATTACCATATTATATAAACATATTCCCTATGTTCTACCTTACAGCCCATGTCTTATTTATGTTATAACTGGAAGATTGTAGCCCTTAATCCCTTTTAACTATTTCATGCATCCCCCCCATCTTCATCCCCTTGTAACAAACTAACAACTATCAGTTTGTTCTCTATCAATCTGTTTTATTTGTTCCCTTTTTTTCTTTTTAGATTACACATATAAGTGGAATTTGGTTTTCTCTGACTTATTTCACTAACCATGTAGGTCCATCCATATTGTTGCCAAGGGCAAGATTTCATTCTTTTTTATGGTTCATATTCATATGTATGCATATTATGCATGCATAGTATACATATTATGCACGCATACAATACACACATACATGTACATACACACGCGTATATACATATATACATACCCCAGAAAAAAGAACCACTGCTCTTTTTTAAAAAAATTTTAATGTTTATTTATTTGAGAGAGAGCACAGGTGTGCACAAGCAGGGGAAGGGCAGAGAGAGAGAGAGAGAGAGAGAGAGAGAGAGAATGAATCCCAAGCAGGCTCTCTGCTGTCAGTGCTGAGCCCAGTGTGGGGCTCCAACCCACCGTGAGAACATGCCCCGAGCCAAAATCAAGAGTCCAACAGTTAACTGACTGAGCCACCTAAGCACCCTGAGAACCACAGCTTTAGATCATACAATGATTTTTACTCTGTTTGTGCAACAACCTAGTTCAAATACAAGAAACGGTGAAAAGAAAAATTTTGCTTAGTAAGCTTTAGGCAGAAGTTTAAGGCTATTTGTGCTGGGCAAAATATAAGCCTCAGTTAAAAAAACTCCTAAATACCTTAAGTGAAATCTTTAGGTCAAGGACCAAGTGTTACAGACATTAAGATTTGGTGTGTGGCGCCTTGGATTTTAGGCCTGGGGCTGCACGGCCTGAGGATGGATGTCGTCTGCTCTGGGCAGCCGACCAGCTGCGGACAGCCGCTCCGCTCCGGCTCTCCAGTACTGCATTTCTCATTTGCCCAAGGGGGTGGTAAAAGTCCATCCTGTAATGCACACAAAGCCTTGAGCCCAGAGCCTGATACTTGGTTAGGCTCAGGAAATGTTAGCGCTTGTTGCTATTTAAGTGTTTTCCAACTGGGGATATCTTTGGTGAGCCTGATTCCCTTTCTCACCCAGGTGTTTCTTGTGGCTAGAACATCTGTCCATAGAGGGGCTGGTGAGAGTGAAAACTCTAGTTGGTCTCCATACACAGTCTTAACCATGGGCCGGGACTTTTTCAACATCTTTCTCAGACTCGCTGATTTAACCAGTACAGCAGTTGAGCAATTAATTAGAAAGCTTGGTATTAAATCTTTAAGATATTTTTAAAATGTATTTTCCACCTAATATAAACAATGATAAACTAAGAGAGGTCAGTTTTGTAATGATGGATTTTTTAAGCATCTAAGGGAAAGTAAATCCTCCCTTTACTTTTTTCAGTTTTGCTAAAATCCTGGCCTGGATTTTCTCAGGTTCTAATTCATATAAGGTTGTGCTTTATTCAGCGATTTTTAAAAGCATGTAGGAAATGTATTTTCTAGAGTTTTTTTTTTATTTTAAGAAATAAATAAGCTATTAAAGGGGCTATTTTGTGCAAAATATTCAGCTTAAAAGGAGATCTGATTCTATACATAGACATTTTTAAGGTTTCCAAATTAAGTGGTAAGGCATTCTTTTTCTATGTATTATAGGTCCATAGAAATAAAATCAGAAGAAACTATATCATGTAGACATGCATTAGTTAAGCACATGGGCTCTTGACTCAAACCCTGGCTTTTCACACTTACTGACGCTATGATTTTTGCCAAATTATACTAAAGTTCTACTCTATTTCTTCAGCTGTAAGAGGCCTAATAATATTACCTAATTAATAGGGTTGAAGCATTTAGGGTAGTGCCTGGTACACCTGGTATTTTCCTCTGTAAAGTTAAAAAAAATCTTTAAAATGTGACTTAAAATTTGTGATTTCATATCAGAAAACCTGGATTCAAGTCTCTGTGCTGCCATTCATCAGAGTAGGCAGGTAACTTGGCCTGTGGAAACCTCTTCTTCGTATTCAAAAGTAGAATAAAGTACTTTATCTCAAATGTTGGTGTGAAAAATAAATTCACCTCCTGATGGGGCTTTCTGCATCCCTCTAAAACAGCACTCATTCAGTAGAAATAAAATGTGACATTCCTGGTAGACAGCCAGGAATTCCTGAACTCTTTGAGTTTGATAAACCTTTTTGAACCACAAGGATCAGAGCTCCAGGGTCGGATCAGAGATTTAGGATAGGATCAGGCTTTGTAATACTCTTCATTCTTGCCTCTTATCTGTCTTTTTTTTTTGCTTCTTTCCCAACTTTCAGAGACTTATCTTGTGTCCCTGGGAAAAGAGCAAATACTAGCAAGCTTTGAAAGAATTCAGCTTCTCTGCTCTCCACTTTAATATAGCTTACCAAGAAAGTCCTTTCTTCCCAAACATTGACTTTTTAAAAGACATTTAGAACCTTCTTGGGGCCCAGGGATTTGGAAGACAGAGGAAGTATTCATATCTAAGCTCTTTTATTTTTAAGGTTTTTCGATACTGTTTTTCTCATCCAAATTTGGGGAGAATTTTATTGAAGAGGTATTGTCCTAATAGCTGTATGCTGGGAAAAAGAGAGAATATGGGAATCAGGTGTACTTACCTAACAAAAAATATCTGCTCATATGTCATCTTCTTAGAAAGCCCTACCCTGGCCACTCTGTCTAAAATAGCTGATAGTTCTTAGCACTCTAGCTACTTTTTTTTTATATATAAATATCACTTATTACTAAAATCCTTTGCTTGCCTGTCCAAAGAAAATACAAGCTCTGTATAGGTCTGGGCTTTGTTTTGTTTGCCCCCGCATCCCCAACTCCTAGTGCGATGCATGGCATTCGGTGTCTATTGAATCAATGAGTAAGTGAAAGGAAGTACCAAGATATCATTCTATATATGTACTAATGACTTTAAAATTAGAGACCTAGTAGAATTCTTCCTTGACCATTGATGCCCTGACCGACGTATGTGAGATGCTTGAATTTTCAGACCTAATCTCAGTGGGAGGAATCCTAGTGTTTACTTTTGATCAATTGTTTACATAAACTTTTTACTTCTTTTAGTTAGTGTGGGGCATGAGGAGGGGGGAAAGTAGTAGTTTGTAGTGGAGTTGAAAAAGGGAGTTTGGGGAGCTGATCTGTACTGGGTAAGAATTTCAGATTATACAGGGTAATAAAATGGAGGAGGGGGTATTGAGACAGGGAATTAGATCAGTTTTTTTTTTTTTTATAGTTTAGGTGCTATAAATATGTTTAAGGTTTTTGGGCAAAACAGTTGACATAGTAGGTAATAGAAACCTAGGGAAAAGGTGAGAGAGATTCATAGCCAGAAAGATTTGTACTGTTAGAAGAAACATAGGCTATATGGACTTGTGGCCAAAAATCCACAAATCGTATTTCTGTTGTCTTTGTTTAGAACTTTTATTTAAAATCTTACTTACACCTGTCCGTTTCTCAGTTCTTCCACTTTAACGCTCATGCCTTTGTACCGACTTGATGCCACTACCTGTATACTTTGTGCTCCGTGGAGTTAGGGCACTTGGGAGCACAGACTCACCAGGCTCTGCCACGGCCGGCAGTTCCATTGTAACTCCCCACCTGTCCTGGGAATTTTCAGATGTGCTGAAAATTCTCAAGTTTTATTAAGAACTATTTATGTTGCATTCAAAAGAAGTGCAGAGTTACCACTTTGTGCTTCTTTTCCTTCTGTAAATGAGAAAACTGTTGTTTACGTAAACGCACCAGCTTTTTCATAGTAATATGAACAAATTATTTGGTTTGTGAATATATTTAAGAAAAGCAATCAGCAAAGTAGTATATACTTTTTATGTTGTTGACTGTAAGCTTCATTTCAATTGGGTATTTATTTTATTATTTGGGTGTTAAAAATTTTTAATTTGGGTTTTATAAAATTTGGTAAAAGAATGGTATTCTACCCATAGTAGGCAGTTTTTAAGGACTGTTTCTAATTACATTTGATTTAAGTTCATATGATATGTTTCAACCTAACATCTTCTTCCTTCTTAGTCTGTAAGACTTGTATTGTCCAGCACTTTGAAGACAGCAATGATTGTCCAAGGTGTGGCAACCAAGTGCATGAGACAAATCCATTAGAAATGTTGAGGTAAGTAAGTGTATTTTATAGTTTGTCTAAATTATATAAACTCTTAATATGTTTTATTGTGCATCATAATATTTGTTGGCACTTGACTCAGTTAATATAGGTTTTATGAATTTTTTTATTTTCGTTCAAAGTATTTTGTTTCACTTTAAAGCATTTTATTAAGAGGAATTTAAAAATAAGGCTGTGTATATTAAATACTTGAGAAATGTATTTCCAAATTAAAAATTATATCTTTATCTCATAGCTACTTTAGATGTAGTTATTTTTGGTGTTTTAATATTCCACACATGCTCTGCTTTTACTGAGCAACATGGTAGTGGAAGAGAGGGCAGACCTAACAGTGAGGGAAACTGACCTCGGTACTGTTACTTTTCTAATTATATCAAAAAGTATACAAACATTTATGTAAACTTAGACTACCATTTACTTAAGAAGTGTAATCCTAGGGGCGTCTTGGTGGCTCAGTCGGTTGAGCATCCAACTCTTGGCTTCGGCTCAGGTCATGATCTCACCATCGTTGGTTCAAGTCCTGCACTGGGTTTCTCTCTTTCCCTGTCCCTCTGCTCCGCCCCCAAATAAACTTTTTTAAAAAAGAGGTATAATTCTTCATTTTTAAAGCTGGAAGTAGTCCATAAGATCCTAAACTCTTTTTTTTTTTTCCAGATGAAGAAATTGAAACTTACAGAAGTGACATAGCTTTTCCTAGGGCTTCAGCAAACTCAAATATCCTTTCCCAAGCCCAGTGTCCTTACCACCTAACCCATTTTCTTCCTATTTTTCCTGCCCTAACTCCACCACAGATTGCCTGTGTGATCTTAGTGAAGCACACATCTAAAAACAGTACTAGATACTCCCTAAATAGCCCTTCTGTAACCCTCATGATCTGTGTGATGTTTGCCATCATTCTGTAAATCTGGATTTGCAAGTCTTCTCAGACTTTTTAAAATTAAAAAAAATTTTCTTTAAACCTTTATTTATTATTGAGAGACAGAGACGGAGCATGAGCATGAGCATGGGAGGGGCAGAGAGAGGGAAACACAGAATCCGAAGCAGGCTCCAGGCTCTGAGCTGTCAGCACAGAGCCCGACGCGGGGCTTGAACTCACAAACCACGAGATCATGACCTGAGCCGAAGTCGGACACTTTACCGACTGAGCCGCCCCAAGACTTTTTTAAATTTTATTGTCGTGTCTGTAGTTGGGAGTAATTTATCTATCAGTAAATGTCAAGCCTAGTGGTTTTCAAAGTGTGGTCCCCAAACCATTAGTATCTTGTTGGAAACGATAGTGACTGGTTCCCCCTCAGACCTGCTGAAACGGAAACTGGAGAGGGGAGCCCATTTTAATTAGCAAACCTTCCAGATGTTTCTGATACACTCTTGTACTGTGGCCTGTAGTCCTGAGCAGGGCTTCTCCTACTTGAATTTACACCAGTGCTTCTCAAGCACCAATGGGTTTTCCCCCCATCCCCACCCCTGGTGTACTTTTAGCAATGTCTAGAGATATTTTTGATTGTCAGGACTGGGTGGGTGCTGCTGGCATCTAGTAGGTAGAGGCTAGGGAGGCTGGACACTACTGAGCATCCTGTGATTCATAGGACAGTCTCCTCCCACACCAGAGAGTCAACCCAAAATGTCAACAGTACTGGGGTCAAGAAACCCTGATTTAAGTCACTCAGAGAAGAATAGGGCAAACTCTTTCTCTAAAATTTTTTCCTGATGCTTTTATCAAAAACTGTGTCAAAAGTTAATTATTACCTACTCCATTTTAAAGTGCTGTGTTGGAGGAAAAATTAACTTTTGGTTTTTGACTGTTAGATACCCAAAGGACTCCAGTCACCATTTAATCAAATGTACTCCCGTGGCTGAAGTATGATAGCACATTTTTTTCTAAGTTTTTATTTGGAAAAAATTTAAAACAAAAAGTTCCCAAAAGTAGTACAAGGAGGACTTGTACTCTCTTTACCCAGGTTAGTCTGTTGTTAACATTTTATCTCATTTGTTTTATCGTGTGCGTGCATGCATGCCTGCTCTGTTTTTTTCTGAATTTGAGAGTAAGTTACATACCTCATGGCCCCTTACCCCTAACTACTTTAGTATGTATTTCCTAAGACTAGAGATATTATGCACACTGCATAACCACAGTGTGCTTACACTGGCATAATATTTTAATCTATCCTCCATATTCCAGTTTTGTCAGTTTATCTAATGATATCCTTTATAGATTTTTTTCCCTCCTATCCCACTAAAATTATTCTACAAAGGAACAACTTTAAAGATGTAAACTCACAGAAATGATAAGAACGAAAACTTCAGTATTCTTGGCACCTCGGGGTAACTCCTGGAACGCAATACATTCTCAGTAAATGCTTGTTGAAAGGATGAGAAGTGATGGGAATTGGAAAGTAGATTGATGGTAGTGATGGTCCAGCAGACCCAAGAGAATGAGGTGGCAGGCAGAAGATCTTCACCAAAGGGTACCCTCAGCAGCTTCCACACTAGGAAACATGCAAACCCTCAGTAAAGGAGTTGGGGGGGGGGCGGGGTGGGTCTACAGGTGCCTTAGTAAATTCTCATTTATGCCTAAGGCTGGACATATTGCTGCCAGAACATAATCATATTTTGTTAGCAAGAAGAAAGAGGGATCAAGTCTTCTTCAGTAGGTAACATTGTGTCTGTTACACAGGTATCAATTTTTTCTCCTACATACTTTCTCAGGAGGCTGCTGGAGGATGTGCTGGTGCATAAACCAAGGAGGAAGGGAGTCTAACATAGGAGGGAGATGAAGGGGTATGGCAGTTGTGCAGGAGGCCTGGACAAGTCTGTGTCCATGCTGTAGAGTCTGGTAGTCATTAGCCACATGTGGCTGTTGAGCACTTGGGATTTTGCTGGTGCACCTGAGGAAAGGAATTTGAAGTTTTACTTAAATGGAACACTGCAACAGTAGGAATACTTTCACATTAAACGGAACCTTATTGTCAAGGAAATTCAGGTTACTAAACAAGCGCATTGTTAAATATTTTAATGCATTAACCTTATTAGAATTACTTTTACACAAAACATGTAAAATACTTTTGTTCTTGTGCCTACTAGAAAATTTAAAATTATTTCTACTGGATACAGAAGGTAGAAGGAAGATGGAGTACTCTATGAGGAATCATTCATTCAAATATTTACTGAATGCCTGCTGTGTTCAGGCACCGTACTAGGTGCTTGACGTCCATTAGTGGGCAAAATAGATTAAGATTTTTGCCCTTGTAGGATTAATATTTTTGTGGGGAGAGACAGACAACAAACTGTATAATAAATAACTTATATGGTATACTAGAAAGTACAAAGGGGAAAAAGGAGGGGGTGCTGCAGGTGAGGGGGATCAGGAGTGTGAAGAGAGGGACAGATTGCAATTTTAATTACAATGGTGAGGATAGGCCTTGTTGAGAAGGTAAGCTTTGAGCAAAGAATTAATGGCCAGGAGGGAGTTAGCCGTGTATAAATCTAGGGAAAGCAGGCCTGTTCCAGATAAAGGGAGAAGCCAGTGCAAAGGACCTCAGTCAGGAGTGCTCCTGAAACTTGTTTGAGGAACAGCAAGGAGACCAGTGTGGCCAGAGAACAGTGAGGGAGGGAGAAGATAGTGGGAGATGAGGGCAGAGAGACAATGGGAGCCTAAGGGCCACGTAGGCCACTGTAAAAAAAAGGCCTTTTTTACTTACTTCACGTTATCTTTCACTCTGAGTGAAATGGGGAACCACTGCAAGGTTTTGGTTACAGGATGGACATGATCTGGTTTTGTTTTAAATCATTTTGATGACCATGTTGAGAATACACTGTACATCACAAGGCAAAGGTAGGAGCAGGGAGAGCAGCTAGAAGGCAATTGCAGTGATCCAGGTAAGAGACGGTAGCAGTGGAGGGTGCACGAGAGGGTGCAAGAGGTGGATATAGTTTGAAGGAAGATCCAGCAGGATTTGCTGGTGGATTAGATTTAGAGTATGAGAGGAAGAGCAGACCCTGACCTGAGATTCTGGACCTGAGCAACTGTAATAATGGAGCTGTCACTAACTGGGACAGGGAAGACTAATGATGGAGCAGCTTTGGGGGAGGGGTAGATTGGGAGTCTGGTTTGGGACATGTTGAGTTAATCATTTCAGAGAAGAAAGGAAGTTGGCAGGTGGAAATACAAATCTATGATTCAAGGGAAAGGTCTGGCTGGAGATAAATATTTGATAGTCTTCAGCATATAGAAGGTATTTAAACTGTGAGACAGGATGAGATCACCTGAGGGAATATAGATAGTGAAGAGTGGAGGACCAAGGATTGAGTCTTGGAGCAAACCAAGAGATCAGAGAGAGGAGGAGGAACCAGCAAAGGAAACTGGAAAGGTTCAGTCATTGACATAGAAGGAAAATCCAAGAGTGTGGCTTGGAAGCCAAGTGCAGAATGTATATCCAAGAAGAGGGAACGATCAGCTGTGTCAGATGTTGTTCCTGGGGCCAAGTAAGGTGAAGACAGAATCGATGCTCAGATTTCACAACATGGAGGTCATCAGCCTTGACAAGAGCACTTCCAGTATTGCCATGATGCAAAAACCTAACTGGATTGCTTCAAGAGAGAAAGGGAGAAAGAATAATTAGACACAGTGAATATGGACAACTCTTCCAAAGTTTTGCCACAAATAGGAGGAAAGAATGGGACAGTAGCTGTTAGGGGAAATACAGTCGAGAAGGTTTCTGTTTGATTTGATACAGGAGAAAAGATGGCATGTTTGAAGGGAATGGTCCAATAGACAGCAGAAAGTTAATGTAGGAGAGTAGGGTGGAGGGGGGACTGGTGAAACAATGTTCTTGGATAGATGAGAGGGAATGGAATCTCCTAGTATAAGAGAGGAGACAGATTTTATATAGGAGCACTGACAGGTCATGTGTAGCAACAGGCAGGAGGGCGGAGTATATGTGGGTACAGACACTGTAGGTAGATACGGCGGTCAGAGTCTGTGGAGGTTTCTCATTGAGGAGGAAATGTTTATCGGCCAAGAGGAAGGATGGAGAGGGGGGGTGTAATGGTTTGAGGAGAGAAAAAACGGTGAATCCAGGAAAGTGAGAGAATAAGTTGACTAGGGAAGGGAAGTAGGATTCCTAACAACTTTAAAAGAACATTTGGATTGTAGTTATGAATTTGTAGGGGTGTGGTTGTGTTTTTTTCCAGCCACGGATGCAGGCACAGAGTTGATGGATAGTTGGATTTAGCCAGTGTTGTGGTTGTACTAAATAATTTTGAGCAAGTGAGAGAGGGACAGACGGGGGAATCAAAGGTACATGCAAAGGTGTGGTTTTAATGACTGACCTTGGAGTAAATCAGTCCTAAACTGGATAGGAGGACAGAGGGCATCAATTTGATGAGGGATGTCTCAGGGGAACAGAAATGAAACTCGTTGATTCCGGATCTGTTTGTGAACAGTGAGAACAAATTCTTGTAAGAATTTGGGAATAGGTACTTAGAAAATGAAGAAAAGAAAGCAATTACTAGCTTTAGAGAAAGAAAAAAGTTGCATGAGGTGATGTCTATAATCAGAGTACACTGCAAATATTTATATAACCATGTAAACTGGTTATTAAACCAAAAAATAATAATAAGAGTAAATCAGGGAGATGAGAGTAGTTTGGAGGAAAGGGGGCTGGCAAGATGGTAGCAGAGAACCAAATCTTTATTTTCCATAAAAGGAAGTCAAAAGAATCTAGACAGCAGAAAAGGCGTGGCTACCAGAAGAAACAGGTTGGATTTAAAAGTGGCTGCCTCCTCAGTTGTGAGCATCAGAAATGGAAGGGTGGCTCATCAAAATGTTGTATTTTAATATAAGTTTTATGGGGAAGTTTTATTTGGAAATTGTATGTGTATGTGTGTATATATGTGTGTGTGTGTGTACATACATGTATAATGTGTATAATTGTGTATATATGTATATATACACATAGGTATATGTATATATAATAGATGTGTATATATACAATTATGTGTATATTTACCCATGTATATAGTACTCTGATAAAAAAAAATCAAGAAAAATACTGCTTCTCAAGTACTATTTCTAGTAAATAGTCTGGGAAAACTTTGTGAACAAGTTAGTATTTGAGTTAAGTTTTGAAGAATAAGGTGACATTGGTTGGGTTGGAGAGCAAGAAAAGAGTGTATGAGCCAGGATGAAGAGCATGAGGGAGAAAACAGATGGGAATTGACAAGACATTCTTAGGGATAGTTAAGTAAGCCAGTTGGCTAGAGAAGAGAGACAGTAAGAGAGTAGCACCAGTTACGATTTGTGGGTTGGATTCAAGTTAAATAAACACTCAAACCAGCTGGTGGGAAGAAATCAGTCCTTGAGCAGGCAGATAATGGTCAAGTGACTGCTTAAGGAAAATTCACTAAGAGTATGTCAACTTAAAGAGAAGTAGTTATGTGCTGTCTTCTAAGTAGGGTGGTGACTGACAGTGGGAGCATGGGAGGTATGGAAAGACCAGGTGGGAGGGACATGGAGAAGGTGCAGCCAGTGGGGCTTGGTGAGTCAATGTACGCATTGTGAGGGGGGTGGGGGAAGGCTTAGATAATTCTTGCATTTTGAGCCTGTTTGGGAGAGCTATGGTATCATTTCTAAATTTCATTTTTAAAAAGTAAGACAATGAGAGAGGTATTCAGTATTTTGTTGAGGGATAGATGAGACAGTCTTGACACTGATGAACAAAAGGAGGTGCTTGAGATATTCAACATCAGTTCGAAAAATGGAACTTGAGCTCAGCAGAGAAGTGTAATGGATATGCATCTATGTTTGTGTATACACATGCACACACGTGCACATACAATCTGCCTGGATGTTAGCTTTCAACCACAGAGTGGATGTGATAGTCAGGGCCTTTTGAAGAGGTCAAGAGTGCACAGCAATGAAGAATAGTCAAATTGCGAGGTAGTCGGGAAAAGAAAGTACTTAGGGACAAAGAGAAGTAGAGAGAAAAAAGGAAAACCAGGAGGGGGAATTTTCAAGGAGGCAGTATCTGGCAACAGTATCAAGCTGCAATATAAGAGAGAAATGACTTTTAAAAACCATTTTAAAACTTTAAACTGTAATTCTAAAACAAGAATTTAAACCTGTGCACTATGGAAGCTATGGATGATTCCAGGAGTCCAGGAGAGTAAAAGAAACAAAACACAGAGTATGGGGCAGAACTAACATCGATTATGCTTTCAGACTTTTCCAGTTAGAAGAAAATATTGAGAAACTGCCAACAGCTTGAAAAGACAGTAGATTAAGCAAAGGTTTGGGGGTTTTGAGATGTGAGAAGATTGTCCATATTTGTATCCTAGAAGAGCGATGCTGCTGAGCAGGGGGTGGGGGTGGGGAGCAGAGGGGCTGTTGGAGCAGGGGGAGAGTGAAGAAACAGTCATAGAAAGGGGGCATTTCACTCTTACATGGCAGGAAAAGGAAACAGGAAAAATGTCAAGATAAGTGTTTACATGTATTATCTAGGAAGACAGAGTGACTAAAAGGTCTAAGTTGCTCAGAAGAAAGGAATGGACATCATTTCCATTACAGCAAAGAGCCAGAATTGTGGTAGAGAGTTTGAGAACAGGTGTATCGGCTATTGCTGCATAACAAACGAGCCTTAAATTTAATGCCTAAAGCAGTAATAAAAGCGTTTGTTATTCCTCACAGTCCTGTGTGGTTCATAGATCTAGGTGGTTCTTCTGGTCTTGGCTGGACTTACTCAGAAGACCACAGTGAATGAATGAGTCAAAAGTGGTCTCATCAGGGCAGCTTGGCTTGTACGTGGTGTCCTGTCCTCCTGACGGCAGGATTCTGAGAGAGAGCGCGCATGGAGCACAGGAGGCCTCTTTGGCTCAGAACCCAGCACAGTGTCATTTGGGCCACATTCCGTTGGCCTAAGCACGTTTCAAGGCTAGCCCATATAGATTGTTGAGATGGGGAAATAGATGCCATCCTTTAATCAAGGGAGGGATTTCAGAGTCCTGATCAGAGAGTGGAGATGTAGAGAGCTGGGGACTCTGGGACCATTTTTGTCATGGATCTGACACTGTGGGAAAGGCTGGAAATGGGTGCACTCTAAATGCAGAGGAGTTTGGTATAGTAGATGTGCTAAAATTGTGTATGTTCTGAATTTTGCAATACGTGTAAGATACAGATCTCAAACTCTTTACATATTGGATTTTGATATCTTCATTGTTAGTATATTCTCTTTTTTCCTCTTTGGAAGGTTGGATAATACATTAGAGGAAATTATATTTAAGCTGGTCCCTGGACTGCGAGAACGTAAGTTGCTTTTTGGCTTCTTGCAGATTTTTGTGTTCTGTGAAGTCAGCATTTCTATTAAAGATTTTGTGATTGTTTCTGTTATTCTTATACTTTTTTTTTCTTTTAAATTAGAAGAACTTGAGCGTGAATCTGAATTTTGGAAGAAAAATAAGCCTCAAGAAAATGGACAAGGTGACTTTTTCTTTTTTCTCTGGTACAATCTCTCAAATCGGTTAGCTTTATGTAGCTTTGGTGAACTAATATCTCTTCAAGCTCAAATTTATCCTGTACAAAATTCATGTACCCCTTTATTTACATTGTGAACCTTTTACATAAAATCATGAGATGTTATATACATATATGTAAATCTGGAGTTATGGCAGTTGAAGGTAATTGGAAATAGAGGAAATTGGACTTTGGGAAGAGAAAAGGGAGTTAAGACTAAAAACTGACTACTGATTATAGCAATATTTGCTGGAGAGCTGAAGGAAACTCTAATAGCCATAGTCTGCAGCTAAACACGGAGGGGTTTTCTGTTTTATTTATTTTAGTTTATGTGTTTATTTTAGTAAGAGAAGGAACCAAGATGTGGCTGAGTGCCAAAATAGGGGGTCTTTCTATGCTCTGATAATCTGGAATTAAGTTTTTATAGGTGGAACTCAGATGATACAGATTTGTATATTTGGGGATTTAAAAAATATTTCTAGTCGCTTATGGGGATTTTCTCCATCACTTAATGCTGAGTGTCCAAATTTCTCTTTTGGATCCCAGGAGACTCAGCCATCAGTAATTTTTAATAATGTCAGCAAAATAGCAAACATTACTGGGCAGAGAAAAGGCTTTTAGTATGTGTAATTCACACAAAGGGGGGGGGGGGGGAAGTACACCATACCTGAAATTAGAAGGAACTAGTATCCTTTCCCATTGTTTTCTAATATGATATTTATTTCAGGAGAGCCTGAATACCACTAAAATCTTTTAAGGATGTATGTTTTTATAGGCTCATTGTGAGCTCAGTCTCTTACCCTTGGTTTTCCCTTAAGATCATAGGATTGTCAATTATACATCATTAGTATGGGTGAGGAAATGCTCTCTTTCTCTTTTCATCTGTAAACTGAGGATCATAGTTTTATTAACTGTTCAAGGCTGGCTTCCAAAGCAGGGGAGGTTTGAGAATAGCTTTCAATGACTGGAATAAGATAGTAAGGGCTTATTATCTATAACAACAAAATGGGCAAAGAAGCCAAATCAGACAAAAAAAAAAAAAAGACTTTGCTAAAGGCTTTGTTTTACCAAGTGTACATTGCAGTTTAGACAGTAGTGCTCTAATAAAAGTGCAAATAATTTAAAGTTGACTAAATGTTCCAATTTTTGACTGTCTTTTCAAGAGGGCAGGAACCCAAGGGACTGTTATCAGAAGCTTTTACGTAGTAGGTTTAGTCGATGACTCTGTATCTTACAAGACTCACAAAGGACCACAGCCTCCTGTGTGTGGACCTCCCTTTACCCATCTCTCTCTCTTTTTAAAGTATTTTACAGTGTTTGCTCTTAGTTTGGGTAGAGAATTTGGATCTTTTCTTGGAGCCTGGGAGGTCGGTTCATAAAAACCCACCCTGTCTACTTGGGCTCCATATAAATATGTAGAAGAAAGAATGCAGAAGAAAGAGAACCCACCTGCCCTTTATGATATAACTGTGATGCTGTTACTAGTCATTAAAGAGGAGCTTTTTTTTTTAGTCATTTTTTCTGGCATTTTTTCTTTCTGGGACTTTGTATACTGTAATGCTTAACTGGCTAGCTCTTTCAGGTTTCAGCTTAGAGATAGTTTATCTGGAAATGTTCCCTGAATCTCTGCTTCACCCCAAAGTTTGGATTTATTACCTCTCTTGCATGTTTCCACATAGTCTGTTTTTACCTCTTCCATCAAAGTCCTTATCATATTTCTCCATCTGTCTGTTTTCCTTACTTGCCTGTATCTCTTCCTGTACCCTGACCACTATGAGGGTGAGGATGATAACACTCTAGTTTCAATATTCCCTCAAGCCTAGCACAATGCATATCCACCACAGAGTTAAAGGGACTCTGTAAATAAGGGAGTCAGCACATGGAGTTGCGATGTAGGCTGCAGGTATTTCATAGGCTAAATACACTTGTCTGTAACACGACGTATGCTATCCAGACTTCCCTAATGGATTGTTAATGTTACACAGCTACATACATGTTTCAAAAGCTAACTCATTCTACTCATTTCACTAACTGATTTTATGACTGTTTAATAATTTGAAATGTTGAGAACTCAAAGAATATTTTATATTTTGAAAAGAGTACTTAGTTTCAAATTTGAATGTATATAGGAGTTGGAATATTTTTTCTAAGTGATCTAATCACCAATTGCGATCATCTTTGTGGCCAGATATAGCTAGTCCTGAATCTTTCATTTGGATGTCCCCAGTAAGTCTAGAAATTTTAAGCCATGTCAGTGAGTCACTGATGGCTTTTTAAAAATATCTCCATTGTTGAATTGGTTGGAACATTTTAAAGATATTACAATTTTTAGTTATTCTTCAATCAAAAACTAAGAAATGTCTTTTAAACATTTTTGTTTTGATGATGAATATACTGTTGCTTAACTTTAAAATCAACTTTGAGTTCCATCTAACTTAGTTTTGTTTAAATTATGCAGATGATACTTCAAAAGTTGACAAACCTAAAGTAGATGAAGAAGGTGATGAAAATCAAGATGATAAAGACTATCACAGAAGTGACCCACAAATTGCTATATGTCTAGATTGTTTACGAAATAATGGACAGTCAGGAGACAATGTAGTAAAGGTGAGTGGATGAGCAAAGTTATATTTTTTAGTAATCATTTCATAGTAAACCTTTGATAATTTGTTGATGAATTTAGCTGGTGTTTGCTTTCAAAATTTTTGTTAACATTATCAAGTAGAATGTCATTCTCTCATAGTCTCGTAGCTACAAGGGACGACACGGTTGCTTACTCCAGGCGCTTGATTTCCAGCCTTCACAACTGAACAGTCCTGGGCCAATGCCACCACCTAGTGGCTAATTTCAAGAATCACGCCTCTTTTCTCTGTTACCTCCTTTTATACTTTTGTTGGGAGTTCATATACATTGTTTCTCCCTTCTTATGTGTAGTAACCAATTCAGACTCCCATCATTACATCATGGGCACTGCCTCCAACTCTTTCATTCATACCCTCTTCATTTTCCTATTTTTCTGTTATTTGCAATTCAAAAAGCTATCCATGACATGACTAATACATTTCATACATAATATAATTAGTTTTGAAGTAAAATTGGGTGTCATAAAGTGCCTACGAACTTTTAAAGTTCCTGAAGTCTCCCAGACATTTCCTGTAGAATCTCTGTTTCTAATTCTGTTTCTCCCTGTATTTTCTAATTCAAACTTTTTTTAAAAAAATGTATATACTGAAGAGTTTAAAACACCCTATTCAGTTTTATTTATTTTCTTTGGTCTTTACATGGTATTGTTTAAATATTGTTTTCTGCTTTTTTATTGCAAGGCACTTCCCTTTTCATTATAAATGTTCACTACTTTAGCTCTTAAATAGATTTTTGTCCATTTGTCCTAGCAAATATCAGTGATTGAGAATATTGTTTCTCTCTTTATACTCCATATTTTATTCAAATACCTATCTGTATTCATTGTTTCTTGTTTTCTTTTACTTACTTGCTCTGTTTAAATCTGTAGGTGAGTGGGTTAGATTCTTCACTAATACATTTAATGATATTTTCCTATTAGGAAATTAAAAACAAATAATTTTCAACTCAGATTAAGTTTTCCTAGCATCTTACAACAGAGAGTATGTAGGAGCAAGGGGATTCAGTGAAGATATAAGTGATAAGAAAAAAAATGTTTCACTCAGGGAACTTTAGTTAGGACCTACGCGTGCAGCCAAACAGTTATAATAAAATAATGGGTTTAGTTAAGAGGGGCTGGTTGGACAAGGCATGTAATCAACAGCAGCAGTCTTTAGAGAAGTGGTTACCAGACCTATTTATCCTTCCAGGCTTCTCTGTTGTTTCTTATGTCCTGGTGCAGCACTCCTTGCTTTTCGTAAGTCTTTTTAATAACCTTACATTTCTCTCTTATTGCCAATCATTTCTGTAATCCTCTTTTTAAGAGATTCTTCTTAATAGCGATTGTGATCATCCTTTAGCTGTCTGACACGAGTTACTGTCTTGTAATGAAAATTAAATCAGTAGAAAAGCTGAATATCTTTTCATAAATAAATGTGAAGTCTACTTCCTGTAGGATTTCTAGTATGAAAGTTATAAAGCACTGCATTTTAGAGATTCATCTGAAAAATTACCCCTTGCCTTGATACTCTCTTTTGACAACTTTGACACTCTGCCGTTCCAGTTGACCCTCTATCCATTCACTCTTTCCTTTTTAGAGTTTTGTTCATCCTTGTGCCTTCTATTCATAAAACAGCTTTCACAGCTTTTATGACTTCTGCTTTGCTACCCTGATTCCCACCTTCCTCTCTGGCCCTTCCTCCACTGTCTCCACTTCTTCCAGTCTTCTACTTGATATATGTGAGTATCTCCTAATACTAGTCTTCCACTCAATTATCCTTTCTCTGGATTTATCCTGGGAGTTCAGTACGATTCTCTGTGGCTTCAACTCTACAGAGAACTTTTAAATCCCCATTTCCAACTCTGTTATCCCTCCCATGTTGAAGTATTAAGTCTCTGACTATTAAATACCCCGGTTGAAAGTTTCACTAACACCTGAAACTTAGTATGTTTAAAGACAGATTCATTATACTTTCGCCTAACTTTACTCCAAACGTTCTACTTCAGTTAGGACTGCCATCTTTGTCCTAGTCCTACAAGTTCAAAACCTTGGAGTCATCTCTCACTTTTTACTGTCTCCCTTCAACAAGCCGTAAGTCCTGAAAACTTTGCCTCATCTAGTGCTGC
Organism: Panthera tigris; assembly: GCF_018350195.1. NCBI lineage: Eukaryota > Metazoa > Chordata > Mammalia > Carnivora > Felidae > Panthera > Panthera tigris. Next base: position 50,928,136 of record NC_056670.1, read on the forward strand.
TCACCTTTTTCCTAGATTTTTTTAAGCAATCTTATCATCCAGGGCTGAGGCTATAGCCTGAAGGTGTGGGCCAGAGTCATGGCCAATATTAGGGTCAGATAGAAAATGTTTTAGGCTCTGTGGAACTCCCAACAAAGATACAAAAGGAGAGATGACATACGTTCTCTTTTGCAACTTTTCAGCTTACTTATTGTAGCACTACAGCAGCCTTCGACCATAGTGAATGAACTGGCATGATTGTGTTCCAATAAAACCTTACCTACAAAAATAGGTAATTTTGGCTTGAGGTCTGTGGCCGTCGTTTGCCACCTTCCAGCCTACAGAATCAAGTCTCACTTATGTTAGCATTCAGGGCCTTCCACTAACTAAACCCCATCTTGATAAGTTTATCTCCCATTATACTTATGAGTGAACCCTCGTCTCAAGACAAATGATTATTGCCATATATCTGACAAAGGATTTGCATCCAGAATACATAAAGGCTCGTATTAAGAATATTTAAAACCCTCTCAAACTGAGAAACACTTCCTTTTCTGGCACGTTCTTGCCTCATTTCACCACTTTGCTATGTTTCTGTCAAGACCCAAGCAGAGACCTCCTTCTTGTGATGCAGTTTTCAACCCTACTCAATCCCTTCTCTGAGATTCTGTAGGATTTGCATTTATAACTCAGGTTGTTATTTATCCAGTCAGCATTTATCGTGTTCCTGAAGTTTTCAGGTACTGATACTTTTATCTTTTGAGTATATGTCTTGTCCTTCAGACTAGATTGTAAACCCCTTAAAGGCAAAGAAACCCTGTCTGTGTTTCTTGATAGCCTTCTCAGCCACCTCACTTCTGTGGAGTAGGCTGTGCTTTTCAAATGTGGGGGTGACGTAGTTGCACATACAGTTTATATAGTATACTTGCTGTTTTTGTAATCCCAAAAATCAAAGTCGGGAGCAGGAAGACTGTGAAAATAGTAGAGTGAGGACCTTCAAAAATTCACTCCTCCATAAAAGCAGTGAAAAAACTGCCAAAAAAAAAAAAAAAAAAAAGAAAGAAAAGAAATTACCTCTCAAAAGCTTGCAGAAGCCCATGGAGCATTTAATCAAGAAAACGGTGTGAACAGTGAGTTTTGTGGCATTTTAACTTGCCTTAGTCCAATCCCCTGCTCTCCAGCTCAGGAGTAGCCTTGAAAAAGAAGAGCCCACTTTTCCACTGCAACCTCTCAGGCACCAAAGGGACAAAACAAAGGTGGAGCTCTTTCAAAGCCGAATTACCAAATAATTATCACTATTTGACCAGACTGGTGGTTCCTCGAATACCCCACTTACAAGGCTGTCCATATTAGACCTGATACGGAGCTTGCCCAGTAGAAAACACCTCTGTGGTCTGGGAAGGGTGGAGCATTTTTCAGAACCAATTACAAATACTTTAACTTCATGGCTGTCTGAGGTATAGCTAACATTTGGGGCAAACCATAGACAACCAAAAAGCTTAAAAGAAAAAGCTGGTGAATAAGAGGTCCATAGATATCAAAGTCTATAGGGACTTTGAAAAGCTCTAACAATCTACAATTTTAAGCATGTAGATAGGACTGTGTAGATGCTCAAGAAAGACCTAAGTAGGCCTTAAGCTCTCACCTCTGGCTGACCTTGAGGCTCTGTACAGAGTCAGGATGTGAAAGACTAAGGCAGAATTGTCAACAGCCTGGTTGAATGTTGAAGGTGTGCCCTCAAACAGTCGATTAGCAAAGATTGGGAGATTTATTGGTTCCAAGTGTATAAGGAAATCTCTGTTCAATCACTAGCCAGCCGTGAGGTGGAAACTTAAGTGGGTACATACTGTAAAGAATACCAGCTTCACAGAATTAGTTTAGGAAAGTCACTAAACAAAGAGAAACAGCAAGATACAGACACAGTAACAAACCCTAAGAGGCAGGTGGGAACCTGATTCCATTGTTGCCACATTATATTACTTTAAACATCAAGTTTTCAACAAAAAATTACGAGATGAATAGAAATAAAGCACAACTCATATACAGGGCAAAAAAAAAAGTAGTCAATTAAAACTGTCCCTGAAGGGGCGCCTGGGTGGCTCAGTCACTTGAGCATCCGACTCTTGATTTTGGCTCAGATCATGAGCCTAGTGTCCATGGGATCAAGCCCTGCATCAGGCTCCATGCTGAGTGTAGTCAGTCAGTGTCTCTCTCTCTCTCTCTCTCTCTCTCTCTCTCTCTCTCTCCCTTCCTTCCTTCCTTCATCTCCCCTCCACCCCTGACCCTTCCCCCATTCACACACTTACTCTCTCTAAATTAAAAAAAAAAAAAATCTGCCCCTGGAGAAGTCCAGACATTGGACTTATTACTAGATATAGATTTTAAGTAATCCATTTTAAATGTGTACATAGAACTAAAAGAAACCATCTGTAAACATTTAAATGAAAGTGTAAGAGCAGAGCAAAGCTGAGGGCCAAACGGGATCTTGAGCTTGCCACGTCCCAGAGACACACCAAGACAGCTACTACGTCGATTGTAACTAACTCTAAAACTGACTTCAAGACTGGCAGAACAGATCTTCCATAGCTAGTCATAGAAAGAAGGCTACATCAAAAAGGGTAAAAGGAGTGAAGATTTTGTTGGGAACCATGCTAACCACAGACAAGAGGGATATCACAAGCACAGAGGAGCAAGGGGATTAGACCCCTTATGAGTCACCCCAGCCCTGGGGATGCACACTGGGAAGATGAGTCCCTATAATGCCTTTGAAAATAAGTGGGGCTTAACCCTAGGAGAGCCAGAGGGTGATAGGAAACCAAGTCCCCACACTTAGTGTGTTGGCTCTCTAAATAACGTGCCCTGAGACACAGCACAGCACACAGCATTTTGAAAAGTATTTGAGGTATACACGAAGGATATTTATTGACTAATCTTAGGATCTGTACCAGAAGGGGAGGGATCTGCAGAAGATTTCTCTGGGAACAAAACTGCTTGCAGGTGCCGTATTTCTTGCCCTCTCCCAGCCTAGGCAGCTGGACGCCTACAGAAGCCAGTTCTGACATTCTACATCTACCTTGCTAGCACCACAAGACACACCCCAGGATTCCCCTGCAGATTTGCCCCACCCGACACATTCAGTTCTGCAGACATCCCTCCAAAGTGGCACTTGCCCTGCCGTGCCCAATAGGCAACCCCAGCCAGGACTGGCACCACTCCAAAGTGACTCCTGCTCTGGAGAGGGGGACATTTAACCCCACAAACCAGCACACCCTTAGTTTCTACAGCCAGGCTTTTTAGCTGGCTACCAAGGGAGCAAGCCCTGCCTGTCAGTGCACCTGCAGCTGATGCAGAAACTAATTGCAGATGGCTAAGCTCAGTACCAGCCCCACCCACCAGTGAGCCCATGGCAGCTGCAGCCAAGCCTCTGAGTTGGCCATGCAAGAATCAAGCCCTGCCCATCATTGCACATTTCCCTGCAGCTAAGTGAAGACAACTAGCCTGTGTGCTGACTCCACCCACCAGCAAGCCCATGACAGCTTCAGACAGACCTCTTAACAGCATGGGGAACAAACCCTGCACAGTGTGCCCACGGCAAGTGAAGTGGGTCATTGTGGTCAGCTAGGCTGAAGACCGGCTTCACTCACAAGCATGTCCACAGCAATCACAGCTCAGCCACAACAGGAAGGTGCACACAGCCCACACAGGGACACCCCTGGAGCACCTTATTCTATTGTGCTACAGGGCACCACAGAACCTCTTCTACACAGGACCACTTATTTCAAGACCAGGAGGTGTAGCTGACTTGGCTAATACATAGAAGCAGAGAGTTAGACAAAATGAGGAGACAGAGGAATATGTCCCAAATGGGAAAAAAAAAAAAAAAAATCACAGAAGAGCTAAATGAAATGGAGATAAGAAACATCCCTGATAAAGAGTTCAAAATAATGGTCATAAAGTTTCTCATAAGACTTGAGAAAAGAGTGGAGGAACTCACTGAGAAATTTTTAACAAAGAGGTAGATATAAAAAAGAACTAGTTAGAGCTAAGCATACGGGAACTGAAATGAAGAATACATTTGAGAGAATCAACAGCAGATTAGAGGCTGCAGAAGAATGGATCAGCAATCTGAAAGGGTAATAGAAAGCAACCAAGCTGAAACACAAAAAGAAAAAAATGATAAAAAATAAAAATTAAGGTTAAGGGAAATTTGCCACATCATCAAGTATAAAAACATTCATATTATAGCGATTCCAGAAGTAGAAGAGAGAAGAGGGCAGAAAACTTATTTGAAGAAATAATTGCTGAAAACTTTCCTAATCCGGGGAAGGAAATAGACATCCACATCCAGGAATTACAGAGAGTCCCTCACAAGGTGAACCCAAGGAAGTCCACATGACAACAGGTAATAATTAAAATGGCAAAAAGTAATGACAAAGAATCTTACAAGTAGTGAAAAAACTGAGTTACATACAAGGGAAACCCTTTAAGAACATCAGCTGATTTTTCAACAGAAATTTTGCAGTCCAGAAGGGAGTGGCATGATATATTCAAAGTGCTAAAGGAAAAAACATAAAACCTACAGCCAAGAATACTCTACCTGGAAAATTTGTCTTTCGGAAATGAGGGAGAGATAAGAGTTTCTCAGACAAAAAAGTTAAAAGATTTAATCACCACTAAACTAACCTTGTAAGAAACACTACAGGAAACTCTTTAAGTAGAAAAAAAAGGCCATAACTAGAAATAAGAAAAGTATGAAAGCAGGGGGAACCTGTATTGCTTTACACAAAGTAGTAAAATCAGTTCTATCTACAAAAATTAGTCAAGGGATACATAAAATAGAAAGGTGTAAAATACATAAAATGTGGAGGAAGGAGTAAAAATTTAATGCTTTTAGAATGTGTTTAAACTTAAGAGATCATCAAGCTCATCCAAGCTGTGCTGTACACATAGGATGTTATATATGAGCCAAATGTAACCACAAATCAAAAACCTATAATAGATACACACAAAAAAAATAAAGAGCAAAGAATCTAAGCAGAACGCTAAAGAAAGCCATCAAACCACAAGAGAGCAGAAGAAAAAGAAAGGAACAGAGAAGAAATATAAAACAACCAGAAAACAATTAACAAAATGGAAATAAGTATATACCTATTGATTACTTTAAATGTAAATGGACTAAATGCTTCACTCAAAAGATGTAGGGTGACTGAATGGATTTTTAAAAATGACCCATCTATATGGTACCTATAAGAGACACACACTTCAGACCAAAGTGTAGGGGGAGAAAGAGATGTTCTGTGCAAATGGAAGCAAGGAAAAGAAAAGGGCAGGATAGCAATACTTTTATTGGACAAAATAGACTTTAAAACAAAGACTGTAGCAAGAGACAAAGAAGGGCACCATAATGATAAAGGGATCAAGCCAATAAAAGTATTTACAATTATAACTATCTATGCACCGAACATAGGAGAACCTAAATACATAAAGCAAATATTAACATACATAAAGGGAGAAATTGAAAATAATGCAATAATAGCAGGGTACTTTAACATCACACTTAACATAGATAGATCATCCAGACATAAAATCAACAAGGAAACAATGGTTTTGAATAACACATCAGACCAGATATATATAGAACTTAACAGATTTAAGTATGGACCTAACAAACATACACACAGTAGTCCTTCCAAAAATAGAATACACATTCTTTTGAAGTGCACATGGAACATTATTTTTTTTTTTTAACGTTTATTTATTTTTGAGAGACAGAGCACTAAGTGGGGGAGGGGCAGAGAGCGAGGGAGACACAGAATCTGAAGCAGGCCTCGGGCTCTGAGCTGTCAGCACAGAGCCTGATGGCGGCGCTCAAACCCACAAACCGTGAGATCATGACCTGAGCTGAAGTCAGACGCTTAACTGACTGAGCCACCCAGGCACCCCATGCACATGGAACATTCTTTAGGACAGACTGCATATTAGGCCACAAAACAAGTCTTGATAAACTTAAGACTAAAATCATACCAAGCATCTTTCTCAATCATAATGGTATGAAACTATCTTTCATAACTCTTCTATAGTTTTCAGAGTACAGATCTTTTGTCTCTTTAGAAAGGTTTATTCCTAGGTATCTTATTGTTTTAGGTACAACTGTAAATGGGATTGATTCCTTGATTTCTTTTTCTGCTCCTTCATTATTGGTGTATAAAAATGCAACAGATTTCTTCCTGATTTTTATCGTGCAACTTTGCTGAATTCATGTGTTCTAGCAATTTTTTTGGTGGAGTCTTTAGGGTTTTCTGCATATAGTACCATCCATGTCATTTGTGAATAGTGAAAGTTTGACTTCTTTATTGCCAATTTGTATGCCTTTTATTTCTTTTTATTGTCTGATTGCTGAGGCTAAGACTTCCAGTACTGTATTAAATAGTAATGGTGGGAGTGGACATCTTGTCTTGTTTCTGACCATAGGGGAAAGCTCTCAGTTTTTCCCCATTGAAGATGGTATTAGCTGTGGGTCTTTCATATATGGCCTTTATGATGTTTACGTATGCTCCATCTATCCCTCCTTTATCGAGGGTTTTTACCAAGAACGGATGCTGTATTTTGACAGATGCTTTGTCTGTATCTATTGACAGGATCATATGGTTCTTACCCTTTCTTTTATTAGTGGGGTGTATCACACTGATTGATTTGCAAATACTGAACCAGCCCTGCAATCCAGGAATAAATCCCACTTGCTCATGGTGAATAATTCTTTTAATGTACTATTGAATTCAATTTGCTAGGAACTTGTTGAGAATTTTTGCACCCAGCTTCATCAGAGATATTAGCCTGTAATTCTCCTTTTTAGTGAGGTCTGGTTTTGGAATTAATGCTGCCTGGCTTCATAGGAGTTTGGAAACTTTCCTTCCATTTCTATTTTTTTGGAACAGTTTGAGAATAGGTTTAACTCTTTTTAAATATCTGGTAGAATTCCCCAGGGTCGCCATCTGGCCCAGGACTCTTGTTTGTTGGGAGATTTTTGATAACAAATTCAATTTCTTTGCTGTTTATGGGTCTGTTCAAATTTTCTATTTCTTCCTGTTTCAGTTTTGGTAGTTTGTGAGTTTCTAGGAGTTTGTCCATTTCTTCCAGATTGCCTAATTTGTTGGCATATAATTTTTCATATTATTCTCTTATTTATAATTGTTTGTATTTCTGTGGTGTTGGTTGTGATCTCTTTTGTTTGTGATCCCTTTGGGTCCTTTCTCTTTTCTTTTTGGTAAGTCTGGCTAGGGGTTTACCAATTTTGTGAATTCTTTCAAAGAATCAGCTTTTAGTTTCATTCATCTGTTCTACTGGGGTTTTTTTTGTTTGTTTTCTATATTATTTCTGCTCTAATCTTTATTATTTCCCTTCTGCTGGCTTTAGGTTTATTTGCTGTTCCTTTTCTGGCTCCTTTAGGTATAAGGTTAGATTGTATATTTGAGACCTTTCTTGCTTCTTGAAATAGGCCTGAATTGCTATATACTTTCCTCTAGGATTGCCTTTGCTTCATCCCAAAGGGTTTGACTGTCATGTTTTCATTTTCATTTGCTTTCATGTATTTTTCTATTTCTTCATTCATTTCCTGTTTAACCCATTAATTCTTTAGTGGGATGTTCTCTAATCTCCATGTATTTGAGGGATTTCAAAATTTTTTCCTGTGGTTGAATTCAAGTTTCATAGCATTGCGATCTGAAAATATGCATGGTATGATCTCGATCTTTTTGTACCTATTCAGGGCTGATTTGTGACCCAGTATGTGATCTGTTCTGGAGAATGTTCCATGTTCATTTGAGAAAAATGTGTATTCTGCTGCTTTAGAATGAAATGTTCTCAATGTATCTGTTAAGTCCATCCAGGCAGGCCAATGTGTCATTCATAGCCATTGTTTCCTTACTGATTTTCTGCTTAGATAATCTGTCCATTGCTGTATGTGAGGTATTAAAGTCCCTTACTATTATTGTATCATTATTGGGTTTCTGGGTGTTTGTCATTAATTGATTTATATACTTTGAAGAGGACATAAAGAAATGGAAAACATTCCATGCTCATGGATTAGAAGAACAAACATTGTTGAAGTGTTTATACTACCCAAAGCAATCTATACATTTAATGCAATCCCTATCAAAATACCACCAGTGTTCTTCACAGAGCTAGATCAAACAATCCTAAAATTTGTGTGGAACCGCTTAAGACCCTGAATAGCCAAAACAGTCCTGAAAAAGAAAAACAAAACTTGGAGGCATCACGATCCTGGATTTCAAGCTATATTACAAAGCTGTAGTCATTGAGACAGTATGATACTGGCACAAAAACCAGCACATAGATCAATGAAATGGAATAGAAACCCCAGAAATGGGCCCACAACTATACAGCCAACTCATCTTCAACAAAGCAGGAAAGAACTCCAATGGAAAATAGTCTCTTCAATAAATGGTGTTGGGAAAACTGAACAGCGACATGCAAAAGAATGACTGGACCACTTTCTTATAACATACACAAAAGTAAATTAAAAATGGATGAAAGACCTAAATGTGAGACAGGAAACCATCAGAATCCTAGAGGAGAACACAGGCAGCAACCTCTTTGACCTTAGCCAGAGCAACTTCTTACTAGACACATCACCAAAGGCAAGGGAAACGAAAGCAAACATGAACCATTGGGACCTCATCAGATAAAAAGCTTCTACACAGTGAAGGAATCAATCAACAAAACTAAAAGGCAGCCTACACAATGGGAGAAGATATTTGCAAACAACGTATCTGATAAAGGGTTGGTATCCAAAATCAATAAAGAACTTATCCAGCTCAACACCCAAAAAACAAACAACCTGGTTAAGAAATAGGCAGAAGACATAAATAGACACTTTTCCAAAGAAGACATCCAGATGGGTAACAGACACATGAAATCTCAACATCACTTATCATCAGGGAAATACAAATCAAAACCACAATGAGATACCACTTCATACCTGTCAGAATGGCTAAAATTAACAACACAAGAAACAACAAGCATTGGCAAGGATGTTGAAGAGGGGGAACCTTCTTGCACTGTTGGTGGGAATGCAAACTGGTGTAGCCATTCTGGAGAACAGTCTGGAGGTTCCTCAAAAAACCAAAAACAGAGCTACCCTACCATCCAGCAATTGCACTATTAGGTATTTACCCAAAGGATACAAAAATACACATTCAAAGGGGTACATGCACCCTAATGTTTATAGCAGCATTATCAACAGCAGCCAAACTATGGAGAGGGCCCAAATGTCCATCAACTGATGAGTGGATAAAGAAGATGTGGTATATATGTACAATGGAATATTACTCAGCCATCAAAAAATGAAATCTTGCCATTTGCAACAACGTGGATGGAGTTAGAATGTATTACGCTAAGCAAAATAAGTCAATCAGAGAAAGACAAATATATGATTTCACTCATGTGGAATTTAAGAAACAAAACAGATGAACATATGGGAAGGGGGAGGAAAAAAGAGTAGAAAGGGAAACAGACCACAAGAGACTCTTAACAATACAGAACAAACTGAGTTGACGAAGGAGGAAAGTAGGAGATGGGCTAGATCGTTCGATGGGTATTAAGGAGGGCGCTTGTGATGAGCACTGGATATTGTATGTAAGTGATGAATCACTGAAATCTACTTCTGACACCCATGTTGCACTGTATATTAAAATATAACTAAAATATGAAAAAAGGACTTCTCAAATTAAAAAAAAAATAAACATAATGGTGTGAAACTAGAAACCAATTACGAGAAAAATACTGAAAAAAAAAAACAAAACAACCAAACACATGGAGGCCAAGCAACATGATAATCAACAACCATTGGGTCATTAAAGAACTTACAGAGGAAACCAAAAAATACATGGAGACAAATGAAAATGGAAACACAGCTATCCAAAATTATTGGGATGCAGCAAATGTTCTAAGAGGAACATTTATAGGAATACAGGACTATCTCAAGAAACAAGAAAAATCTCAAACAATCTAATTCTATACTTAAAGGAACTAGAAAAAGAACAAAGCCTGATGTTAGCAAAGGAAGGAACTAATAAAGATTAGAGTGGAAGTAAATGAAATAGAGATAAAAAAAAAAAAACTCAATGAAATCAAGAGCTGTTTCTTTGAAAAGGTAAACAAAATTTGATAAACTTTTAGCTAGACTCATCACGAAAAAAAAGATGAAGACTCAAATATACCAGAAATGAAAAAAGAGAAATAACAACGAACACCACAGAAATACAAAGAATTATAAGAGAATATTATGAAAAATCCTATGCAAACAAATTGGGACAACCTAGAAGAAATGAATAAATTTCTAAAAACATACAGTCTTCCAAAACTGAATCAGGGAAAGGTAAAAAATTTGAACAGACTGGTTAATAGTAACAGAATTGAAAAAACAAAAAAACAAAGGATCAGATAGTTTCAGAGATAAAGTCTACCAAACATTTAAATTTTTTTAATAATTTTTTTAATGCTTACTTATTTTTGAGAAATAGAGTGCGAGCGGGGGAGGGGCAAAGAGAGAGGGGGACACAGATTCCAAAGCAGGCTCCAGGCTCCAAGCTGTCAGCACAGAGCCCGACGTGCGGCTCAAACTGAGGAGCTGTGAGATCATGACCTGAGCTGAGGTTGGACACTTAACTGACTGAGCCACCCAGATGCCCCAGATTTTACCTGCATTTAAAGAAGAGTTAATACCTATTCTTCTCAAACTATTACAAAAAATAGAAGAGGAAGGAAATCTTCAAAATTCATTCTATGAGGCCAGCATTACCCTGATACCAAAACCAGAAAAAGACTACAGAAAAAGAAAACTACAGGCCAACATCCCTGATGAGCATAGATTTAAAATTCCTCAATAAAATATTAGCAAGCTGAATTCAATGATACATTAAAAGCATCATTTACCATGATCAAGTGGGATTCCAGGGATTACAGGGTGGATGAATATTGGCAAATCAGTGTTAATATCACATTAACAAGAGGAAGGATGAAAACCACAATTATCTCATTAGATTAAGAAAAACCATTTGACAAAAATACAACCTTTGTTCACGATAAAAACTCTCAACAACATTGATTTTAGGGAATATACTTCAAAATAATAAAGGCCATATGTGAAAAACCCATACCTAGCATCATATTCAGTGATGAAAAACAGAACTTTTCCTCTGAGATCAGGAACAAGACAAGGATGTCCACTCTCACCACTTTTATTCATCATGTACTAGAAATCCTAGCTGAGCAATCAGACAAGAAAAAGAAATAAAAGGCATCCAAATTGATGGGGAGGAAGTTAAACTCATTAATTGCCGATGAATGATACTATATATGGAAAACCACCAGAAAACTATAGAATACATGAATTCAGTAAAGTTTCATTAAAATTAATATAATATTAATATAAAGAAACCTGTTGCATTTTTATACATGAATAATAAAGTAGCAGAAAGAGAAATTAGGAAAACAATCTCATTGACAGTTGTACCAGAAATAATAAATTATCTAGGGAATTTAAAGAGGTGAAAGACCTATACTCTGAAAACTAGAAGACACTGATGAAAGAAATTGAAGATACCACAAATGTAAAGATATTTTCATGGATTGGAAGAATTAATATTGCTAAAATGTCCATACTACTGAAAGCAATCTACAGATTTAAGTGCAATTCCTATCAAAATACAAATAGCATTTTTCACATAACTGGAACAAATAATCCTAAAATTTGTATGAAACCACAAGATTTTGAATATCCAAAGCAATCTTAAGAATAACCAAGCTGGAGGCACCACGATCCCAGATTTCAGGATCTACTACAAAGCCATGGTAATCAAAACGGTGTCATACTGGCACAAAAACAGACACATAGATCAATGAAACAGAATGGAAAGCCCATACTTACAAGGTCAATTAACCTACAACAAAGGGGACAGAGATGTACAATCAGGAAAAGATCATCTTTTCAATAAATGGTGCTAAGAAAACTGGACAGTTACATGCAAAAGAATAACATTGGACCACTTTATTACATCATACACAAAAACTCAGAATGGATTAAGGACTTAAATGTGAGATCTGAAACCATAAAATTCTATGTTTTCTAAAAAAACTTAGGTAGTAATATCTTGGACATAATTCTTCCAACATATTTACAGATATGTCTCCTTGAGCAAGGGGGAAAAAGCAAAAATAAACTGTTGGGACTATACCAGAATAAAAAGCTTTGACACAGCAAAGGAAACTGCCAGCAAAACAAAAAGGCAACCTACTGAATAGGAGAAGATATTTGCAAATGATGTATCTGTTAGGAGTTTATATCCAAAATATATAAAGAACTTAAACAACTCAACACCAAACAACCCAATTTTTTAAAATGGAGAAAGGACCTGAACAGACATTTTTCCAAGGACATAGAGATGGCCAACAGACACACGAAAAAATATTCAACATAATAATCATCAGAGAAATGCAAATCAAAACCACAGTAACATTACCTCACGCTCATTAGGATGGCTACTATCAAAAACAAAACAGAAAATACCAAGTGTTGGTGAGGATGTAGAGGATGACAGACGTATTGGAACCCTTATCCACTAATAGTATCAAAAAGAGAAATACTTAATATAATTAAGAAAGCATAAGATTTATATGCTGAAAACTGCAAAACATTAATAGAAATGAAGAAGGCCTAAGAAATGGAAATATATCCCATGTTCATGGATTAGAAGACTTAATATTGTTAAGACAGCAGTCCTGCCCCAATTGGTCAGATTTAGTGAAAACCCTAACCCAAATTCTAACTGCTGTTTCTACAGAAATTGACAAGCTGATCCTATTTCCCTTATAGAAATCCAAGGGACCTGGAATAGTCAAAACAATCTTGAGAAAGTACAACAAGCTGGAGGACTCAAAGTCCCGTTTTCAAAACTTGCTTCAAAACTACAGTAATCAAGAGAGTATGGTACTGGACAAAGGGTATATATATATGTCAGTGAAGAGAATTGAAGGTCAGAAATAAACACGTGTCGATTATGAATTTATTTTTTACTTGAGGGCCAAGCTAACTCAAGGGAAAGAATAGTCTTTTCAAGAAATGGTGCTGGAACATTTGAATATCCACATGTAAGAAATGAAGTTGGGTTTCTACCTCATGTCATATACAAAAATTAACTCAAAATGGACCCATACCTAAATGTAACAGCTAAAACAGTAAAACTCTTAGAAGAAACATAGAGATAAAATCTCATGACCTTGGATTTGGCAGTAGATTCTTAAAAATGATATCATCAGCAAAAGCATCAAAAGAAAAAATATAGATAAATTAGATTCTATCAAAAGTAAAAACTTTTGTGCTTTTCAGAGAACACTATCAGGGCCCCCTGGGTAGCTCAGTCAGTTAAGCATCCAACTCTTGATCTCAGGGTTTTGAGTTCAAGGCCCACACTGGGCTTTGAGCTTCACATGAAGCCTACTTAAAAAGGTGGGGGAGGTGTATGGGTGGCTCAGTTGGTTAAGTGTCAGATTCTTGATTTCAGCTCAGGTCATGATCTCATTTGTGAACTACCAAGAAAGTGAAAAGACAACATATAGAATGGGAGAAAGTATTTGCAGATCAGGTATCTGATAAATCTTTAGTATTTAGAATATATAAAGAACTCTTACCAATCAACAAAAACATAACCCATTTTTTTAAAGTGGGCAAAGGATTTAAATAGACATTTCTCCAAAGAAGATGTACAAATGGCCAATGAACACATGAAAAGATGCTAAACATCATTAGTCATTAGGGCTGTGCAAACCAAAATCACATGACACTTCACACCCACTAGGATGCATGTAAATTTTTTTTTTTTGCAAAAAGGAAAATAGGATAGTTTTTAATAAACTATAAGCTAGGATCAAATACTGTAACATGCTAGGACATGAATGAACCTTGAAAACATTATGCCAAGTGAAAGAAGCCAGAAACAAAGGCCACATATTGTATGATTTCATTGCTATGAAATGTCCAGAAAAGGCAGTCCATAGACACAGAAAGTAGATTGGCTTTTGTCAGGTCTAGGGAAAAGGAAGGAGTAGTGACTGCTAATAAGTAAGTTTCCTAGTGGGGTAATGAAATGCCCTGGAATTAGATAATGGTAATGGTTGCATAACCTCATGAATATACTGGTATTACTGAATTGTACATTTTAAATGGTGACTTTTATGGTATTTGAATTTCAATTTAAAAAAAAGTTAAAGTCGGGGTGCCTGGGTGGTTCAGTTGGTTAAGTGTCTGGCTCTCGGTTTCGGCTCAGGTCATGATCTCACGGTTCGTGAGTTCAGGCCCCATGTCACACTCTGTGCTGGCAGTGCGGAGTCTGCTTGGGTTTCTCTCTCCCTCTCTCTCTCCCCCTCTCCTGCTCACACTCTCTCTCTAAATAAACTTTAAAAAACTTTAAAAGTATATATATCCATCACCACACCTAGTTACAAATTAAAAAAAAAAAAGTCAAAGGCAAGCTTGATAGCCGTTTTAGCTGGTAAGGATACTAGCCCTACCGTTCCGAAGATGACAGAAGAAACAGGGGTTTGGGTTTAAAAAAATAACCTCAAATAATCATTATCATAAGAACTAGAATTTGTTGCATTGTATTCTACACAACTGGCAACCCGTATAACTCATGATTTTGACCACTAGCCAATTTCAAATCTAGTCTCTTACATCTTTTAAAACAAAGAGATAAAAAAAAGTAAAAGTGCCTCTAGGGTAACCACCTTAGAAGCAGAAAGGAGCCTTTTTTTTTTTTTAACTGTTCCTCTTCTGGTTTGAGTTTAGGGAGCAGGTTAGAAGGCAAGGCATTGTGCCATGCAAGAGAAAGGTAATATTTCTTCAGATATACAGGGGAGCCTGAAATGTTGATCCCACCAGAGCAGCTGACTACACAGCTGCTCTCCCAGCCAGCAGTCTCCCGTTAACCCCCTGTGTGTAGTCCAGATGTTTCCATTTTCTGTGTGTTCTGAAAGGGAATGCCGGGAAGATGCACTGCTCTTAGGATCATCTCTTCCTGGTCATCTATTCAGCACTCTTGTCATTGCCTCTCTTAAAACGTGTTGATTACTTGTTGATTCAGAGGTCTGTATAGCGGTTTCTAGGTGTACCTATCTAGGAAACAGCAAGATTAATTTGGTATAATTGTAAAATGTTTCTGTAGAGGGAGAATGCATAATTGTTATATTGTCATTTTCTAAGTACTTACAAATCAAATATTAGATAATTCAGGCTGGAATTTTGTTAGAGAATAATGTCAAAGTTTATTGAGTTATAAATTCCAGAAACAAGCTTTTGCCTAATTTTTAAAATCTTCTCTTAACTCTTCTGACAGCTCTCTCCTTATTAACAATTTCCAAAAAGTAGTGATGCCGTGTTCGTTTCTGTAGGTTATTTTAACAAGCTGAGATTCTCTGAAGATGATAATATACTTAGAGGGTCTTCTAGTACCTTCACATTCTACTCTAACTTAACTGGGACCTATAAAATGTACCAAGAATTCTTTATAAGCCGTTTGGAACAATAGACTGGAAACATTGGGGTAGTTTAGATGATGGGAATAGATAACAGGGAAGATCTATGTGAATATTTATCCCTTCATTTTCACGCTATCTAGAGTATCAGTCTTTCCATTTGAAATGTCTAGTGTGTGTTTTGCTTTAGATGTAACTTTTGACTTCTGTTTTCTTTTAATGGTTACTTTACCATCTAAATAGTGACCAAGTATCATTTGTAAATTTGTTTCTGTTGGTCTTTGCTAGGAAATATATTTTGCCAGGAACACATTTGCTAACAATACATACTGACTGGATGGCTCTACTTTGGGCTTAGTGAATTTAAGAATATCCTGTATATATAAGTAGAAGTAATACCTTATACCTTTAAAAGAGTCAGTTGCTGGTTTTTGTTTTACTGTTGAAAACTTTTAAGGTTTGGAGATGTAATTTTGTTTCACACATTGGTTCGTGTTTATCATGTCTCCACACCTCATTTTGACTAATTTTAGTTTGAGCATTCGTTCTGGATTGGTTCGTATATTTTAGTGATGTTCAGGCTAAAAGAGTAAGTCAGTACTGCTAATAAAATGAGAAAAATCCAGGTACAAAGAACATGTTTTTCCAGTAAAGTAGTCACAGCCCATCAGACACTGGGACATGTTTCTCCAGAACCAGAGTCCGTTCCACGTGACTTTTACTTGCTAGGGATCTTGTGGCCTGACTGGCCTCTACTGAACTCTGGGGCTCCTTATGGCCCCATCTGAGATCACTGCTCTTTTAAAAAATATTTAAAAGTTTATGAGACTTTTAAAAAATATCCCTAATTCTTTTAGAAGTGACATTCTTTAATAAAATATTTTATATTCTTTTTGCGACCTTTATTTTTGATTAAATTCATAATGCGTTGTTAACTAAACAAATTGACGATCTGCATACCTCTAGACATTTCTAGACATGTCTAGAGGTATGAAGATTTTCAATTTCCCAGGATTTTCTGAGTGTACATAATAGTACATTCTTGAAGAATACCATGTAAGTATCTAAGAATTAGAAGCATTTTTTATTTAGTAGTACTAAAGAGTATAATTTGAAACATTTTCAGAATATATTTTGAAAATCCTCAAAATGATAGTGGAAAATGACACCTGTGGTTTCATTACAAGATATATTTTAACTAATAATCTGTTTCCTTTAGGGTTTAATGAAGAAATTCATTCGATGTTCTACCCGTGTAACTGTGGGAACTATTAAAAAATTTTTAAGTTTAAAACTAAAACTTCCAAGTTCTTATGAGGTAAGTTAACAATACAATCTTGATCATTTTGATAATTCTAATCTGAAGTAAAATTTTAACAAAAGAAGTAAAAATTAACAATAATTTTGTGGAAACCTGGGTTATTTTCATGTTAAAAATTAATTTTGAGAATGTAATATTCTGTTTATGTAATGTGTATTTGTTAACATCCTGACTAAAACATACAAATGCATTTAGTGTTTTACCATTAGAGGAGATACCTAAATAATATTAAGTGATCCAAAAATAAATATCTCAACTAACTGGACTTTAATGCCAACATGCTTTAGGGTCTTTTTTTTTTTTTTTTTTTTTTTAATCTGAGACCTTTGAGATCCAGTTTTACCAATTCTTTATAGACTTCTTTTTCAGAATGTAAAACATTGTCTTTTTATGAAAAGGGATTTTACAAATAGTGTTCCTTTAATTATGTGATTTGCAAAAGTGATATTGTTTAGCAGAAGGTAAAACCAATGTAATTGCATCTGCATAAATGCGGTCTACCAGTTTCCTTACAGGAGAGATAAATTGCCCTGATATTGATCACAGCACAGCTTGTAATGTGTTCAATGTTTAGAGAATGTTTAAGATGCTAGAATTACAGCTATAACATAATGAGATACGGTTACCATTTCTCACCTGCCCAAATGGCAGTCTTACAACTTCTATTAATTTTCTCTTCCTCCCCTTTGGGTTCTGAGAATAGCTTCTGAAAAAACTAAAGACCAAACTAGTGTTCTGTATAAACAAAGACATCAAAGGCAACATAGTTCTTCAGGCTTAGGTATAGTAATATTAATATGAATAGTTTATCATAGTAGAAATAAAATAGGATTTGAACATAGGCATTGACAGGTATTAAGACTATATTATGAGGAAGCCTCTGATCCTAAATTTATTTAAAAACTTCTCTCAGACAACTAATTAATCTATGGATTAAAAATTCTTACTGTGGTTTGGTCCCACACATATTAAAACATTTCCAGAGACATCAACTTTTACATTAGGGAAAAAAAGTATGAGAGTTAATCAAAGCCCTATGTACTTGGTAAAGTAAAAGATAACAATTTATAGATACAACAGTGAAAATAGAAAATGAAACTGTTTTTGTACTTTATTGTCTTCTTACAAAATACCACATGCAGTTTTATTTCCTTACTTTTAGGTGTGACTCAATTATTTTCTAGTTTCCAGGAAGTTGTTAGAGCTGAGAGGATGATTTCTCTCAGTGTCTTACTGCCGGCACTTATCATCTCTCTCCATAGAAAACAGCAAGGGAGGAGACTCAGTCCACTGACAGCTCCTTGTCTATCCCAGTGTAAAGGACTTTTCCTGTGATTTTTAGAAGGATTTACTGGTTCCTCCCTTATTTTGCTGTCTTAACATATAGGGTGATGTAGTAATGAAATACTTATGAGCTGAAGCCTTTTGCAACGGCATTGCTCATTGGGGGAGATAGTTTCATTTGTAAATGACAACAGAAGCAGCATACCGAATTAGGGATTGCATCCTAAATCTCTTTACTTCTTTGCTTATGAGTTTATTTTACAGGCAAGATTAAAAAAAAAAAAAAATCATCGGGGCACCTTGGTGGCCCAGTCAGTTAAGCATCTGGTGCTCGATTTCAGTTCAGGTCATGATCTCACAGTTCGTGGGTTCAAGCCCCACATCAGGCTCTGTGCTGACAGTGAAGAACCTGCTTGGGATTCTCTCTTTCTCCCTCTCTCTGCCCCTCCTGTGCTCTCTGTCTCTCTTTGAAATAAATAAAATAAACTTAAAAAAATAAAAAAAAACTATTTTGTCTTTTTAAAAATGTCTAAAAAACATTTTGAGGTCCATGTAAGTCACGATAAATCATCAAAAAATCAATATAATTTAGCTAAACATTTGTGTAATACAATTGGAACTCTACTCATTTTAGACTTTTAAAGTTCAGGACTCTCTAATCTCTATCTAGCCAAACACAGAATTATTTAAAACCCATTCTTCTTCCCCCTTTCCACACTTTAAATTAAACTCTTATCAGTCTGCTTTTAATAGCTAAAGAACTGAAATGTTTTACTTTGGGGGCCTATGATAAATGTTTGTTTATGTTTTGTTGAATTGGCAAATCATAGCCACAGTTCTTGGGGCCTTCTTAATTAAGGATTTGGGGGGTTGTTTGGTTCCTGCAACTCTAGAGCAAAAGTGAGCTTTGAAACACGCAACCTTTTTTGAAGTTTGATGCAAGGTGAGAAGAGGGTCCTGGAAGTATTATGCAAGTTACCAACCAAGCAAAACAGGCCAGAGAGCCCTAGAAGACACAGGCCTGTGGCGTGGTCCTAACTGTTCTGTCGACTTAGCTACAGGTAATTACCAGAAGTTCTCATATGCCTTGACGTCCCCAAAAATCTTGTATCCACATTCATTCATTTACCCTCTTGGAATACAAACTAATGAGAGGAAAGCAAGTCCTCTAAATCTTGGGAAGGTGAAAGGATTCTGAGAGGTGAGCTCATAAGCCCCAGGTGCTGTGAGGTCTCCACAGTTCCTCCTCATTCTGTAAGAGACAATCCTGGAAATATGTCTAAACCTGTAAGTGCACAGAGACATGGACTAAAAAAATCTTTACACTGCATTTCAAAATTATGTGTATAGACTTGAGTGACAGGTATGTGGGACAAGACAAGCAGTCCTTCATGTTACTTCTATCTGAATTAATACTTATGAGATGGACCAGTGCTTTTAATAAAAATATTCAATGCTCTTTTTAAATAATGGATAATACCTCTATTTTTTATAACTATTTGAATCTTTTTTTGAAATTTGGAAAAAAGTTTAAGACACGAACTACTTACGTTAATGGATCTGTATTCTTTTTAAAGTTGGATGTGCTGTGCAATGGTGAAATTATGGGGAAGGATCACACTATGGAATTCATCTACATGACAAGATGGCGACTAAGAGGCGAAAACGTAAATTGCTTTTATATTTACCTATGTGTATATTTAGTTCTATGTCATTTTATTACTCATATTTAACAGTATTACTTAGAAACAAAAAAACTAGCTTGGGAAAGAGAAGAAACTGATTCCTTTTACTGTTTACGCCCAGCTACTCCATGCTAATTGGTCCCAAGTACAAGACCAAGGTCTGTGTTAAATATGGTTTTGTTATATTGAAGGTGAGTTAAAAGTCCCATCTAAATATGTTCAGAACTCTGCTAACCTCAAGACAGAGAAGATGGCATGTACATGATTTTAAACCCCGGTAAAATACGGGAATTTCTAACTATATGGAGTTGAGTGGGGAGACTAAGTTTTGCCATGATTAGTACGTCTAATGGTTGATGTTATTTTTTGGTTGTGCTAGAAGGAACTGATAGGGTAGAATCTAGGTTATCCTTTTTTTCAGGTACCTCCTTTTCGTGAAAGTGTAAAATCGGAACAAAGGGTAAGTGAGTTTGCAGTGGTTTCTGATGCCAGAATTAGACTATTGTGAGTTAGACCCTAGACAATATGGGAGAAATGATTTAAAAGGAGAAAACCTGAGAAAAATCCAAGAAACCCCAAAGGAGAATTTTATATTTTGAAATGTATCTTTGCTTAGGGTTAATGAGAAGGTTCAAGCATATCTTACCTGAGTTATATATTACATTGATATTATGGAAATCCGAGGGACTAGGGATTATGACACTGATATAGATCAGTGAGGAATGTAGTAGTGATGCTACCAGAAATTCTCTTCATAATCTGAGTACATGAATCCACATTGAGATTGACTAGAAGGTTGTGCTAGGTGACCTACAAGGTCCTCTCAGACATCGAGACTCTGTGGTGGTTATGGTATAATATGTCATACTTCTAAACTGTCTGTAGTTTTAATCTCTCTAATAAGCTAGGCTTTATTACATTTTTGTGAAAACCTAAGTTATGAAAGAATACTAAAGAAACATAACCTCAGTCAAGGACAAGTGATACAGAATCTGAATATAATGAGGGTTGCCATATTCCAGTGGTTCAAAAACATACTTGTGTGGATTGGAAACATCTATGGAACGTTAATGAAACAGACCCCAAAAAATCATTTTTGTGTGTTCTGTTCAATGGATAGGATAATTGGCTACATTTTCCAGAAATGTCTTGATATAACAATAAACGAAGCACCTAACTTCTAAGGTCAGACTTTTTTTTTCTGAGTCCTACTTGGGTACAATCTTCCTTTTGAGGTGGAATTCTCATGACCGGGAAGAAGAAATGATGTTTGAGGACCAGTCACCAGAGAGTTGTGTGCCCTAGAAAAACATATTAGACCTCTCTAAGCCTCATCTTTTAAAAGCCAAATCTAATTATCTTTGTATTTGGTAAATTACTACTTGACTTTCGAGGATATTTTATAGTTTTTTTTTTTTTTTTTTAAATGGTTCTACATACATCACCCTCACTGAATCCTTCCAGCCAAAGTGTTTCGGGTCCCAGGTGCAGCTAAACAGAGGTAGTCAGTTCTTTCTTACCCAGCACAGTTGGGGCCTAGACATTGTGATAGTACATATAATTTCGTAACGATATAATTGCAGCTTTCTTTCTTTGATAAGTCATTGGGCATTTTAAGTACGTGTTAATGATTTTCAGACACTATGAATGGGTTTGCCTTAGGGTTGAAGAGATGTAAGAAGTCATCCACTGCAAGACCTCTGCTAGCACTCACTTGTCCTTCACACGACCCCCTTCCCAGCAGTCGCCCACACTGCCAGTTATTTTAATGTCAAAGTGTGAAGGAGCTAATGCATAGAAATTGATATTAATAGACCATCAGTTAAATCAGTCTTTACTACAGTTATGTTTCTGATTACACGTGTTTGACAGTTTAAATTCCTTGGTTGTTTAAGGCATATTTTAATAAAAGTTGCTTGGAAAAATGGTTCGGTACCTTATGATTTTTCATTCCAGTAAAAACGAAACCAATAAATAGAAAAGTTAACCACATTTTATATTTAGTACAATGGTAAAGTAATGTATTAGCCCAATTAATTTTTTCAGCACGACAGCCCTGTTTTTTGTTTGCTCTCCTCCAAGCCTGTTTGCCCCTCAGTCTTCACAATCTCAATATTCCAAAATTTGTCATCCCATTTTTCCAGTTTCTCACACCAAAATCCTTGCAGTCCTCACTAGTTTCTTTTTCTTTCATCTATCCTTAGCAGATTCTGTGACCTCTGCTATCAGAACACCATCATCAGACTCCAGTTATATCTTACTACCTCCACTCTGCCACGCTCGTCCCAGCCACTGTCACCATTTTCCAGAACATCTGTAAAAATCTCCTGCCTGAGCTCCATGCTTCCACTCTTGCCTCCACCTGGGGTCCACGTACTGTCTTTGGCCGGCATAGCGATCCTCCTAAAACAAGTTAGAATATGTCGCTTCTCTGCTCCGAGCTCTCCAGTGACCTCTAATCTCACTTAGGTAAAAACTGAAGTCCTTCCAGGGACCTGTAGATACTGACCCCCATAATTTTCCCCAGACATCTCTCTGATCCTATGCTTTACTTTCCGTTGGTCATCACATTCTGACCCCACTCACTCCTGTTTCCTCTAACATGCCAGGCTTTCTCCTGCCACCCTAGGTATCCACCTATTTTCTTTACCCTCTTCACTTAAAAGAATTTTGCTTCTATATCACCTTCTCAGTGAGGGCTCTGACCTTCCTTAATATCACAACCACCGCTCCCATTCTGGCATTCTCCTAATCCGTTTTCAGGTTTGACTGTTTTCCGTAGTATTTTTTTCATACCATCTGACACACTATGCCACTTAGTTATGTTATTATTTGTCCCCCAACTAAAATGTAATCTGAGGATGGGGATGATTATTTGTTCCCTGCTGAGTCTCCAGTAGCTAGAGCAGTGCCTAGTACAAATACTCAAAAAGTATTTGTTCAAAGAATAAATTAAATGCAGAGTTTGTCTTTTATAAGGTAATAGTTATGCAAAATATATCCTAAAGATCATCTCATTTATTTGGATCTCCATTTCCCATTTGTTTTCTGTTAAACAGATTTTAAATTTTGGCTCCTGTTCCAATTAATGAGGAGTTATTATAATAATAATTGGTGAATTCTGACAGTTGGAGTGAATGGAAAAATAAGCAACAAAACAGTCATTTCTTGATCAAGCCCCTACTAGTGTACTTGTTGCAGTCACATCTGTCCCCATCTCTGCCCCCACTCTGTCCCCATCAGTGCCCCTCCACTGCCAGCGGGATGCCAGGATGTCGGTCTGAAAAGTTCACATGATCTACTGCTTTTGCTACCTGGCTGTGCCTCCTGCTGGGGTCAGCCGATTTCCTACCTTGTGATTTCTTTTACTTGTTTCTGGTACTTTTTTACGGTCAATATTTTGATCTACCTGAGATTTATTTCCTTACACACACATACCTACCACTAGGCTAAGACTCAGGCTCCTGGGTGACTCAGTCGGTTAAGCAACCGACTCTTGGTTTTGGCTCAGGTCATGGTCTCATGGTTCACAAGATGGAGCCCTGTGTCGGACTCTGTGCCGATAGCCTAAAGCCTGCTTGGGATTCTGTCTCTCCCCCTCTCTTTCTTCCCCTCCCCAGCTCACACGTGCTCTCTCGCTCTCTCAAACAAACATTTAAAAATTTTCTATTAAAAAAAATAAACCAAGACTAAGACTAAATTATTCTAAGATTTTTTTGCCAAAAATATCATTCATTGAATAATCCATACTTTATCTCCGTGTTTTGAGCTGTCAGCATTATCTATGCAGATGTTACCTGTACATGTTTATACACACACAGGTATGTGCATTGTGTTCCTGGACATTGTTTTGTTCTTCTGAGTGGGTCTTATCCCTGCACCACATTACACATCATATATAGCTTTTATAAAAATCTGATCACATACCACCCCTAATTTAAAGCCCCTAAGTTGTCCATTTTCTTTGGGATAAGTCTGAATAAAGTTCAGACTAATTTATAAGGCAAATAGGTTGTTTCTATCCTAGGTTGCTCCTTATTACCCTTTTAAAAATTGTGTTGGCTCGCTTTACCCATTTGTTTTTTCAGATGAGCTCTAGAATGGGACTGTGATTGGCATTGGAAGAAATTTTTAGGTTGACTTGGCTAGAATTGGCATCTTGGCAACTGTTTTCTTCTCTTCGGTGCCGTGGGGTGTTTCTCGGAGGGCTATGTTCTCCTGGGTCTCTGAGTAAACCCTGTGGCTGTCTTCCCTTTTCACACGGGATGCTGCCCTGCCCCCTGGCTCTTCTGCCTCAGGCAAGGCCAGTCCTACTCCAGTCACCTCCTGACTTTAGACCTACATCTAGACTCCCAGGAAGAATCTCAGAGAAGCCAGCTTTGCCTCCGCTTCTCCAGGGCTGCAGCGCACCTCCGGTGCCACAGGGCCTCGGTGCTGCTTCTTCCTCCTGGGGCAGCTCCCCTTCAGACTCGGTCTGTTTTCTCAAGTCCTAGCACTTTCTGAATTCTTCAGTGTGATGCATTTTTAAAAGGTTTTTATCATTAGGAATCAAACATCTGGTTGCACTTAGCAAATCCTTAAGAGATTTTTCAGTTCATAACGATACTGCCGCCTGAAGATGTTATACTCAGGATTGGTGTTTCATCTTTTGCTTATGAATGGGAGAAAATGTACCTTTTTTAAAAGCCAGTGCTTCTCAAACTTTAATGTGAATAGAAATCATGTGGGGATCTTGGTAAAATACAGATTCTGACTCAGTAGGTCTGGGGTGGGGCCCAAAATTCTGCATTTGTAACAAGCTCCCAGGGAATGCCAGTGCATCTGATCTTTGGACCATCCTTTGAGTAATAGAACTTTAGGAAACGTGATCCATGACCACTGGCTTGCCTGTGGCTTCCATATCTGTAAATTGAGGGTATAGAATCACAGAATCTGATCTCAATCTAGAAGGGACTTAGTTATTTAGACTAATCACCAATAATACATGATCCTGTTATAATATCCAGGGTTCGTCACAGTTCTGAAACATAAACGGACTCATATGTACTCTTCTGCAACTTTTTTTTATCATTGATGATGTGTCTTATGGAGAATCAACAAACTTTGATACAATTCTTTATACCACATTGATAGTATTCCATTTGTGTGTCTGTAGCATAATCTGATTAACACACTCCTTTGGTGGAAATTTAGACTTTTTCGAGGTTTTTTTAACATTACAAGCAATAGTTACTCCAGTACATAGATCTTTTTACACATGTGCAAGCATATTCATTGGTTAGATTCCAGGTGTGGGATTTACAAGAGTATGCATATTTAACTTTTTGGTAGATAATAACTATCCTCTTAAAAGATTTTAGCAGTGTATAATTCTACCAGTAATACACGAGAGTGCCCATTTTCTGACACCCTCACCAACACAGCATATTATCAATTTTGTATTTCTTCTGTGAAGTTTCTTTTCTTATCAGTTGCCTTGTTGTTTTTCTATTGTGGTGTTTGTCTTTTCCTTACTAACTTCTAAGAGCTCCTTATGAATTCCAGAAATAAATCTCTGGTCATATGTGTTGTAGCCATTTCCTCCCAGTTGTGTTCTGCTTCCTAGTTTTGACTCAGTTTTTTGATCCCTAAAATTTGAGTAACAATACTTGTCTCGAAATGTCTTAGTAAGAATGAAATACCATGTAATAAAGTACGGCAGAATGCCTGACATAATAAATGTTAGTAAGTTTACGAATAGCTTATGTATCTTACATTTTACTATTATTGTAACTCTCTCTCCTCCTCTCATCCCTGAGAGCTTACTTACTATTCCTATCTTCCCATTCGGCCTCAGCTTTCGTCATGAGCTCGTGTTCTTCCTGCTCTCCTTTTCTCGGGTAGGTTGAATACTAAGTCTCAGTACAGCCCATCTTTCCCAGATGATCCTGGTTGATTTTAGGTCTTGTAGCAAAAGCCCCTGCCAGGACGTACCTACAGTTACTGTACCACATCTGTCTTACTTTGCGTTATTTGCATTATTAAGCACTTTTAGGAAAAACAAACATCCTTCAAGGCTGGTACCAAAAGAGATTAATGGGAAAAAATAATCATCACTCTAGTGAAATAGCCTCTTTTTACCTGAACTCTTCCCTTAAATGCTGTTTGGGACTCGGCACAGTTGAGGACGTGCAAGGTCTGATAGGCCAGGGCATGGGGGCTCCAGAGTGAAAAGGGAAGGTTGCCAGGGCATATCCTTACAGCATGTTGGTGAACCCTGGACACAAAGTCAAGAACTCACTTCTGGAAAAAATTGCTAGTCTTTTGAGGAAATGGATAATTTCTAACATTTTATTTAAAAGGCCACCAATACATTTGTTTGAATCATTGCTTACTTTAATATTCTTTCAAAAAGGTGGCTTGCTTTGGCTAGATTTATCCTGGTTAATTTACACCTCACATATTTTTTATGCATTTTTCCCCATTTTGAAGAGACATACAATGTTGAACTCATATATACATAAGTTTAAAGTATATAATCTCAATTATAATGTTTACGTTTAATAAGTATTTAACCCAGTATTGAAAAATCAAGATTTGGGAATGATTTCTTTCTTTAAATATGAATGGTTAAACTGTTAGAACTTAGCAGGTTTACAAATGAATCCACTCAGTAGTTTTAAGATGTGTTCATTCATTGATTTACTCACAAAACCTTCTGTGAGAAGCTGCTGTGTGCCGCTCAAGGAGCTCACAATCTCATGCTATTAAAATAGAGACAGAGACTAAACACCTCATCTGAGCAACATGAAGAGCCTAAACTAATACGTAAAATGGACCTCTTACAGGTTGGGGCAAGGCTCATGCCCCTTTCAGAGTTCCTGAGGTCCTTAAGCAGTGTTCCTTTCACGGGTAGTGGAAAGGAGAGCTAAGCGAGATCAATCACAGGAAGGGGTGGAAGAAAGAGAATACCCCTCCTGGACTGAAGATGTGAGGGTTTTCCCAGAAATCATTATTTGAAGAGGAAATGGAAAGGATAGCCACCATTTTGGTAAATATTTGCAGAATAGTAACAAAACTGATATTTTAGATACTAAAGTTGTTTCAAGCTACGTTTTACCAGCCACTAAGTTCTTAAAATCTTTTTTTTTTTTTTTTCCAAAAACAACTACCATATTTTGGAAAGTGTTTACTTAAACTAATCATGTTGACTCATGTTTGACGTTAAGATAGTTTAAATAATCAGTTTTAAATATGTATCCAGTTGTGGATGCCTCTTATCTGATGAGTTCATCTCCTCCGCAGTTTCGGTGTCTGAACTGCTCAGCTTCGCAAGTCTGCTCTCAGGATGGCCCTTTGTATCAGGTAAGAGGCACTCACGACTGTACATATGACCCTGACGATGCCCGCCAAGATGGTGATCGCTCTCATCCCAAACTCAAGTTTCTAAGACATGTCACTTTGCCAAACTAATATTTATTTGAGCTACAAAACGTCATTTTTCAATTTACGTCCCCAAATTTCCCATTTTAGTTATCTTGCATTATCTATTTAATTTCACAGAACTAAAAAATGAAATCATAAATGTTAAGGCCATTATTTAGGAGTCAGAAATTTTCAATAATTACTAGTTTCAGCCCTTGAGAAATCTCTGCTCCATATTGGATCTCTGCTCCATACTTAACACAAAGAAGAAGTGGAAGTTTTTGTTTGTTTGTTTTTTGTGTTTTAATCAGTCCCCTACAAGCGAAAGATGCAACGCCGGGTTAGGTGAGGCTCAGCAGCGGCAACAGCCACATGTAACTGTGAGCTTGCTCGGGTCACTTGATACAGATGATAGTGGACAAGTTTTAAAACGCACTGACAAAGACTCTCCTCAGATGCACATTCCAGTTATCTAATAAAAGTACATCTTCTATTGGGATGATGAGTTGTAGTGATGCTTCTGCCTTTAACCGTAACTCCCACATGTGTGGTTTTATGCTTTCACTCTTGGCACTGATGTCTGTTCCTTAGAAATAAAGATGTTCTTAAACTCCCATCTAAAGTATCAGAGAAGAACCGGAATAAGATCGGATTTTTAAAAATCCTCACAAATTCCCTTTTCTTCCTTCAACACTTCATTATGGATTATATGGTCCTGTCGCAGAGTTGAACTTGTGATTAACAGGATGCATTAGCCAAAATTCAGCTACAAGTTTTCAAGGGAAAAGTTATCACTTTTTTTATTTCAAGAAAATATTATGTGTATACTCTTTACACTATTTCATTTTTAAATTAAAAAAAATTTTAAATTCCACCAAATGGACAGTTTTCTAGGAAAATACCAGTGGACCAAAATTCAGCCACGAAGAAAGAAAATTTAAATCTGTAAGCCATGAAAGAAAATAATTATTCAAAAATTACTTCCTCAAAGGATGCCTAAATAGCTTGATGGTCATGCTCTCTCCAATTTTCAAGCAATAGATCATTCCCATTGTAAACTGTTTTAAATTATTGAAAAAGATGGAATTCTTTTCAAATTTATTTTACAAAAGTAACATAATTATGATACCAAAAACTGACAGAAAACCCCCAACTAGAAAACCAGTATCAATCTCATTTTGAATACAAATACAAAGACGATAAGTAATATACTAAAAGAATAATAAACCAAGACTAAATAGTATTTTTATCAGAAATGGAAGAATGGCTTAATATTGGGGGGAAGGAAGTAATATATATTATGTAATATAAACATATTTTATATATATACACACACACACAGAGTCCAATAAAAACCATCAGTAGATACTGAAAAGGCATTTGATAAAATTCACTAAGTCCCAGTTTTTCCTACCAGCTTATTTTAAAAGTTTTCCAAATAACAAAACAATTGAAATAATACAAACGAATATCCTTTACTTGTGCTTAGATTTTACCAGTTAACATTTTGCTACATTTTATGCTCCCTCTTTCCTTCTCTTCCCTTCTCCTTATCTTATTAATCTCTTTATCATTCTGTCTATTGTTTCTTTGTGCAACTATTTGAAAGTAAATTGCCAGTATCATGACAGTTGACTACCAAATATTTCAGCATATACTTCCTAAGATCAAACACTTCCTCATAAATAACCAAAATGCCACTTCACACACAAGAAATTTAAATAGTAAATTAAATATTACAGAGATGTCATTTCTCCCCATAATTAAATTATCAAGTTTGATATAGTTCCAAACACACTTTTTACTAGATTCTTGTTTAACTTAACAGAATCAGTCATTCTAAAGTTCACCAGGAAGTACGAGCCAGTGCTTCTGGTCCGTCACAGTTTTCGGTGGGTAATCAGGGGGCATGTGCATCGCCACATCCTAAAATGCATTTGTAAGCTGAAGTAATTAAAATAGGGCACTGACTTAAACACAGACATATGAGTCAAAAGAATAGCTCAGGGACAGACTCTAGTATTATATGAATCTGTAAAGAGAGTATTTCACATTAGTGGAAGAAAACAGATTTATTTAGCAAATACCTACTGAACACTTAACTATGCACTGGGTACTCTTTTAGGCCCAAGTACTCTTTTAGGACACAAGTGAAAATGAACAACTTCCTCACAGAGCTTACACTCTAATGACGGTAACAGATGAAGAATAAATGAGTCAGATTTGTAGTGTTAGAAGAAAAATTAAGGTAGGGAAGTAGAATATTTTAGATAAGATAGCCAAAGGAAGACTTCTTTGAGGTGGAGGTTCTTGATCAAAAGCAAGTGAGAGAAATAGGTATGTGTGTATCTGGGATCGGATGCTTCAGGCCAAGGGAACACAGTGGAAAGATCTGGAGGAGTGGTCATACCTGGTTGTTTGAGGGTTGCAAGGAGGCCAGCAGGGCTGGACCGGAGACAGTATTTGGCAGTCGGCAGGGCTAATCGGTGAACTCGGAATATAGATTTTGGGGGGAGGGTGTGATCTAGTAGGGTTAGTTTTCAATAAATTTTACTGAGACTTGGTGGTGGTGATGGAGATTCAGTTCATACCTCACATTATAGGAGATTTTCATGGCTTAAAGTGGTAAATATTAAAATAGACACCATCAAAGATCAAGAAGAAATATAGTTGAATAATTTCAGAGTGGGGATGGCCTTTTTCACTGTACATACAAAAGGAAAAAAAGACAAAGCAAGTTGACTGTTAATATTGAAAAGTACATGGCAAAAATATCATAACTAAGGAAATATTTGCAGTATACACAGAGAGGTTTAATGGCCTTAATACATGAAAGAATTCATGCAAATCTGTAAGACAGAGTTCAACTTATCATAGAAAAATGAACAAAAGACCTTAGGAAAGTCACAAAAGAAGGAAACAAAACTGGCTAATCAGCATTCAAAAATGGTTAATTTCTTTAGAAGAAATAAAATACTATTTTATGCTTATTAAATTGCCATATTAAGAGGGAAGAAAAGATAGTACTCATTATTGATGAGACCAGTGAAGAATGAGCATTTATATTTCTTTTGGAAACGTAAAGATAGAATAACTTCCAGTATTTATGCTGTTTGAACCAGCAGTTCCACTCTAGGAACCAGCCCTGATCCTTGGGGCAGGATTAATGTATAATTGCCAAAAAAAAAAAAGGGGGGGGGGCACCTGGGTGGCTCAGTCAGTTGGGCATCTGACTTTGGCTCAGGTCATGATCTCACAGCTTGTGAGTTCGAGCCCCACTTCAGGCTCTGTGCTGACAGCTCAGGGCCTGGAGCCTGCTTCAGATTCTGTGTCTCCCTGTCTCTCTGCCCCTCCCCTATTTGCACTCTGTCTCTCTCTCTAAAATAAATAAACATTAAAAAATTAAAAAAAAAAAAGGAATTAACTAAAATATACAGCAAAAGGAAATTTTTTGGTAACTTATGATTCTTTTCTACAAAGCTATTATGTTCTTCCTTTAAAAATGATCAAGGATATTAAATGGTGTCAAAATAAGTTACGGAATTTTTAAATGGAAATTAAAATTTTACATGGACAAAATGATTTACCAAACAATATGTGTAGCTTGATTACAGTCTTGAAAAAAAAATATGTATACAGACAGAAAGACCAGAAGGATAGACGCTAAAATAATTATGGTAGTTATCTTTGGATGGTGGTATTTAAGTGAGTTTCCTTTTTTCTTGGTGCTTTTCTGTATTTTCCAAATCTATCATGAAACCACATTCACTTTTATGATAAAGATTTTTTACGAAAAGCAGTACATCAGTCAAGGTCGATGTGATTTATCACTTTCCAAAGTTATCACATTTGAAATGGATACTGTGGGAGTAGCTTTTATTTTAGCACATGATGAGACTGACGACTAGCAACTCTCCAAGTAGGCCCATTTGGGGCAGTCACTCAACACTGTGGGGTGGTGCGCCACATTCCCTGGTACTAA
Organism: Panthera tigris; assembly: GCF_018350195.1. Taxonomy (NCBI): domain Eukaryota; kingdom Metazoa; phylum Chordata; class Mammalia; order Carnivora; family Felidae; genus Panthera; species Panthera tigris. Next base: position 50,959,340 of record NC_056670.1, read on the forward strand.
GCACAGCGCTGTTTTACTTCAGAAAGCAAACTGAAATACAGATAGAACTTAAAGTAGATCTTAGTGGTTCCCAGCATTGTAAAACACTTCAGTAAGATTAAACTTCAGCTGTCATCATAGAACAAACACAAATGGTTACTTGGAGAAAGCAAACCATTTTCAACCAAAACCAGAAAATCCTGACCACTGACAAGCCATTTTACTTCCCTCTCTGCCTTCGTCCCAGTAGAACTGCTGATGGATTCTTCTATAGATTACGAAGGAATTCTAGAATGAGTGCCTTAATCATTTGCAGAAAGCGTGCAGACTCCACAGAGTCCGGGATGGAGAACAAAGCTAGGAAGGTTGTTGTGGCGGAGGGAGGGCAAGCCGTGGGCTGGGCCAGAACAGGAAGTAGATCCTACCCTACTGCAGAGGGTAGGGAGTCTGGGTAGCAGTCTCCACAGCTGGCTCAGTTTCACAAGACCCAGGGAGTTTTTTAAAATGCACATTCCTGTTTCTCCCAGATATTGTCATTCAGAGGGAACAAAGTTTAAATAAAACCAAGTAAACAAAATATAAACCAAAATAGATTTAAGACCGTGGAAATCTTGAGACACTGTGACTTTTACTCCAGCCCTAAGAACTGGTGGTGGCATCCCCCTACGTCCTCAGCTGGGAAGAGCAAGACCTAGAAATTTCCATTCCCACCTCCAGTCCCATCCTGAGCTGAATGGCTGAAGACCAATGAGGAGTTTTCTCAGGATATAACCTAGCTATACGGGCAGAAATAGTCCTTTTTAGGATTATAGAGCCTCAGCCCACCCCTTTCACCTGGATGAAAGAGTACACAATTTCGTGGCCTGGATTTTTGTGTCCACTTACACTGAGATGAAGGGGAACCATCAATGACAGTCTCAGCACTTTCTTGGTTTCATAAAAGGAGCTTCTTGATGAAATTTCACTTAAAAGGGGGACTCTGAAGCTTTCGGGAAGGGAAAACCATTGGTTCTCCAGACCAGACTTTGTGATGTTAGGTTCTGTATGAAAAGGTAAAATAGCAGGTGAAAACAGATACTGAAGTGGCAATGTGGCCTATGCCTTCTATGCCCAGGAAGTAGTTTCCTCTCTAGTCTGTTGATGTAGGGATACCTTGTCTGTAGTCACAGCAATGAAGAACAGTCCATACCTTTCAGTTGTGTGTCCACCCAGAACATATAATAGTATCAACTGACTATTGAAAGGAGGTAGCAACCTGAATGTTCCATGTAACAATTCGCTACTTGTTTTTCCAGTTTTTAAAGGACCATTAAAGTTTCAATGCTAAAAAAAAAAGTGTCAAACTTACCAAAAACAAATGTGATTTGTGAAAACTACCCCAGTTTCATAGATTCATAGCAAGAGGTCTCTGTTAATTTGTGACTCAGTGGGCCCTCACAAACAGCAGCTTGGGTGGAATGCAGCCCCACGAGGTACCTGATTGAACGAACACCTTCAAGCAGGGCACAGAGCCTTCAGTCCTCCCTATTACTTTCGTACGACTCATACCCAGCCAGCGTGACCTCGTGAGCCTTTGAACTTGACCTTTGTTACATATCAGAGAAAACTTGCCTGATTCTAGAAAAATAATGGTAATTTAAAAATAAAGCATTTTAATGGTAACTAGTCTTTAATTGTCATAATCACTAGTAGTACTAGGAAATATTGTAAATAATAATCCTGCATTCTTAAAGGCTTTTGTATGTAATCTATATTGTTTTCACTTTTCATATAAACACAGTCTTATTCATCATCATGTTTTTATTTTATAGTCCTACCCCATGGTATTGCAGTATCGACCAAGAATTGATTTCGGTTAGACCAAGGGGCCTAGATCCCACGGAGATGACTCCTGCACTCTTTGTTTACTCATCAGCAGATCGCACAGGGAACGGTGTGTGGACGAGAGGGACACAACCAGATTTTCAGCATGCAAATAAGGCCATTGTCTGTCTCTAAATTGTCAGTTGCATTTATGTTGTTTCTATTAAGAGTGAACCAAGTGCCATTCTGCTACTGAATCATCCGCATACGGTATTTGTGCTGTCTCAGTGTACAAGTCGTGGTTGCAATCAGCTACGGGTGCAGCCATGATTCAGCCTCCCGGATATTTTGCTTGCCTGTTCCAAGACCGTTCTAACGTTTGATTACACTAGTACTATGACTCAATCTGTGTGGTGTTGCAGTTTTCACATACTTAATATTTTATTAATTTTTGTTTAAATAGAGTACTGTACAAGAAATAATTATTATATCTTGAAGTTATTTTGTATGGGAAAGTATTTAGAAGAGTGGTTTTTGAGCCACGGTCCTGTTCTAAGCTTTTTCTGTGTGAAATAGTTCACTTTTGAGTGTGCAAGACTTTGGGGGAAGAATTCCAATTATTCTCGTCATTAGAGCACATTATAGTTGTAGACATGTTAAGTCCTCCAGCTGTGTGGTCTACCTACCATTGCACAAGGAGGCACGCTAGCCCTCCAGATTGAAAGTGTGTGTGACCGGGTGGACCGCTGAAGTCCGATTCAGAACCATTGGAAAGGTCGACAGCTGGCCACACTTACTTCTAACAAAATTACTGCATCAGCAAGGTCAGTCTTTCGTAATGCCTTATGACGAGCAGGTGCTGCTTCGTGAAACATCACTGTGTAGCCCGTTCTATGTATGCGTCATTCTATTGTGGCTCTCATTTAATGAGTAGAATGTCTCTCTTTTTAAGTTGGCCTTAGGTGTGTGTCATTGTGGCATGCAGAGGGTTCTGATGATTTTAAATATTAGGATTTTTAGAGCAGATAACATTAGCTATTTTATGGATTTTAGAAGTCTCAAGGCAATTATAAATTAAAACTGTTACCTATCGCAGCTCCAAACCACATGCGTCTAATAGAGTAACTGCAGTGTAGTAGGTGAACATGCTAACCCAAATTAATGATTTGAGGAGATTCCATTTTAGATCCTGTAGTCAGCAGGGGGAAATGGGATTCTTGTTTTATACATAAACTCGTTAAGGTCAGAGCTGGGATAATGTCCTTGATTTTGCAGTTTTGTTAAGTCTTCCATTCATTTTGAGATTAGTCTGCAAGTCAGAGAAAGTCTCATTACCTGAAATTATGTGAAGAACTTCGTTTTAAACCTTTAAATCGACAGTTGTTTTCAAAAAAACTTATTTGGAAATGAAGTTTTGTTAATTGCCTCAAAATAAACAAGTTAACCTCCGAAACTTAGTAAAAGTCTTGAAAGCTAGGAAAAACTGTTTTAGAAATCTGACACGAGCACAATCTGTGTGTTACACACATAGTTTTTATACTGTATACATTGTAGACGTGCTACATTTTCCAGTAAAATGTATCACGGATTAATGCCTTCTGAATCTCAAAATGCTTCTTAGGAATAAAACATTGTACAACTCTAAAAAACACATACAAAATACAGCTAAATCTTGATGCATTTCACACTCTAAAAGGCTGAAACTTCCTAAATTACCTTTTCATGTGTCATTGTTTCAAGTCAGGAAGTCTCTATCAGAGTTTTCTGTTGTTATTGTTTGGACTTTTGTGAAAAAGGTTATGGCAGTGCTTTCTTAATTTCATTCTGTTAGATTCTGTTTGTGCCTGGAGGGACTCAGAAGCAGAATTTAAAAGGCAGATTATTGTGAACTCTTTCAAGATGGTTAGAACAGACCATTACACTCAACCAAAAACAGCATCTACTCTCTAGCTACAGAAATTATTTTGCTGTGCTGTGAAATCCAATTCCCTGACATCCCTAGGAAATTCTAATATTATAAATTTGTCACATCTAGGTCAGTGATTAAAATAGTGTTTTACATATGGAAGTTAACTAACTCAAAATGAATTGAGAGTGCATTTTAAAATAAAACCACAAACGAGACCTGTGTGTTTTGGGGTCCCCAGCCAAAACTTAGAGCCTTCAGTGAGTTTTAGACACATGAGCTCTTTAAGTTGGGTCTGTTGCTGCCTCATCACATGTAATTTTACTGTTTTCCAAGGAAATATGTAGGAAGCAATTATGGAATTGAGAATCGTTTTATGTAAAATTCCTTTATTCACTGTTCACATGTTAACATTTTTATGGAAATGCAGTGGAATATGTGCCAAAACATGTGAAAGGAAACCATAGGGGAAGCAGGGCATCAGTTAGCACTTAGGGAAACGTACAGTTTAGGACCGTCCTGAGTGATACAGCATTACTATTCAGAACTGTAGACTTCTTCAACCCACCTCTTGTGGTATGTTCAGCTATAATTTCCTAAGTATGGGACTGCTTTCATGTCTGAGCAATACACTAATTATCCCCTAAGTCAGCTTAAGGAATTTGCAAGAAACCAGATACAAGAAACATATACAGGTGACTTTTGCAGTTAGTTTTATAAACTTAGGGTGCTAATAAAGCTCTTACATAAGTAAACTGTAGGAATAATCCTCTGAATCTGCAAAACTGGAGAAGAAAACTCAATTAAATTTGTTTAAATCTGTTGTCTCTTAAGCAAGAAACCGAAAGAACTTTACCTTCCATAAAGGACTTTGTAATCGCTTTTCTCTGCCCTAGGATGTCAGAGATATAAGAGGGCCAAGGAAGCGTGGATATAAAGAAGGACTGTGGTTCATACAGACCACTTTAACTGAAGTAATCACATCAGTTAACAGAAAAATCAGAATATGGCCTTTTCTCTAGATGAATGGAATACTTTTAAGAGGTATAAAAAATAAACTAAAAGGCTCACTGATGAGGTAAGATAAGGTCATTCAGTCTGGGGTGCGGGTACTTTGGGTAAGGTCTTTTAACTACTTTTAGAAAAGTGTATTATTTATCCATTGAAAAATCTGTCCCATACTCGACTACGTTATACACTAAAACGAAATCCAAATTTAAGTGATTCTTGAAGGGGGAAAAGTGTGTTATATAATATTGTCAACTCTTTAGCTTTAGTGAAATATTTAAGAGAAAGTGCCTCTTTTGCTAAAAGTGCATTTCTGTTTAGATTTGCTGCATAACTTTTGAGTTCTCTGTACCTGTCTCTTATGAATGGTTTTATATCCAAATAGGCACTCATAAGTGAGAGTAATCTCTTTTTGAAAGATTTTCATAAGAAGTAGAGATCACCAAAGACATTCTACTGTTGATTAACAATCATGCTAGAGAGACAGTTTTAACAGTTTGGAGGGTGGAATTTTTTAGGTTGCAATTTAATTTTATATAGTTAGGCAATAACCTTAAGTAACCTTAACTGCTACAATATCACCAAAGAAAGGCTTTAAACTGATTTTTGTGGTGAGATCAATCAAATGTAAGTTTTTCTTGCAATAATCAGAGCACACTTCCTCTCCAATAATGGCCCTTGTTTTTCCAGCACCATCTGACAGGGCTTAGGAAATCCTCAAAGGTGAGAAAGAGATAAAGCACCACAATTAGCTCCCCCTTTGGATGCAAGTGGGAGAAATACATCCTCTGAAGAGAATATTGAAATTGAGATTTTAAAGTTTAATTTGAGAAGCTCTTTAATTCACTTCATTAGAGTCCATATAAACGAAATGTATGCTTATTTGGTTCCTGGGTTCTTAGTAAAAGGAGAAATTTCATTATAGACAGACTTTGGTAAAAGTGCTGACATGCTTACTTGTATAAGAAATAGTACATTCTATTGGACTTACCTAAGTGGGGTTTTTTTTGTTGTTGGTTTTTTTTTTTTGTATTCAAAAGCAAAGTTTTCATAAAGGCAGATTTTTTTTTTCTTAAAAAGCAACTCTTTGTCTTGTTTCTTAGTGATTACCTTATTGTGATTAGAATGTAGCCATACAGCCAAATTTGGCAAAACAAGTCCCAGATCAAGAGCATATACATCAAGTTAGGCACTGCCCATCCGCCGTTCTCCCTGGGAGCTTACACTGTGGCCACCTTGGAGGTCAAACTCACGTGATGCAGCCTGATAGGCCACTGGGTCAACCTCCTTGGATGCAGTCTGCCACATACTCTGGTTTATCGCAAGGAATCTTCCCTCCGGCTAAGCTTTATACCAGTAAGATGTTGGTTGTAGAAATTGCAAAAATGAATCCGTTTGCCATAACTTTAATCTTTTGGATTAGAAACAAAAACGTGAAAACGCTATTAATACTGTAAGACATAGATCCTTAACAGTAAGGCATGTAACATGCCCGCCAGATCTGGTCTATGGAAAAGTCAAAAAAGATGATATATACTCGAGATGTAGAAACCCTTTGAAAGCACAAAAACACCATCCAGTTCTGGATTCACTTGGCGTACCTAGGTCTGTAGCATTTTTGAGGGAAAAACATCAGATTGAAAGGTCATTAAAATGTACTTCTACATTACAGGGTTTTCATGGTTTTCTTTTTCCTAAAACAGAGGTATTTTCCCAATAATTTAAAATGATTCTCTTCCTAGGGAAGAGCCTTCACAAATGGTATGTTTACTCACTATCCTTAAACTGTATTTGCAAATAGAATTAAAATGCTTCAGCACTTCCTTTTCAGAAAGTTATGAAACTTTAAAATAATTTATTGTAAATGCTCATTCAAATATATATACTCATTGTGCCCCTTTTCCTAGGATTCAGTACTGAGACATTATTCAGAACTGCCTTTTAATTTTAATTGTCTTTAAATATAGAATCAAATGAAAGATCTGTTAAAATACTGGGTCTAGTTTTCTTCCATCTTTCAGAGCTTCATGGAATAAGAAACTAATCTAGTACAGACGAAGATTAAATATTTCTGGGCACATTGTACAGACAGTAAACAGATCATCTATCCCTAGACTGCACCTCAGTCCACTGGAGCAGAAGTTCTACACGTTAGAAATGTAATGGGATCAGCCTCACATTCTGGGGGGTCGGTTTTCTTTTGCTGTATTTTTTAGAATGGGGATGGGGGCCTAAGTGTCCTTACGAAGCTGTGGCCCACGACGAGAGCTTGTGGGAGAGCGCCAGCCTTCAGCTGCGTTCCTGTACTTGGCGACAACAGCAAGCACCAGAGTTTGATAGAGTAGCCCTCCCGTCAGACAAGACCGTCACAGGATATACTGTATAGTTATGTTGCTAATTTTCCTTTGAAATATAAAATATTTTAAGCTTTTTTTGTCAAAAGTGGTAACATCTTAATACAAATAAAAACCTTTTTGTGGTTGTAAGATTTAGCTTATAAATCATTCAAATTGAAGTGAAAGATTACCAGGTCATTGTTAATGACTTCGTCTATTAAGAATATATGTATTTTTGTAAAGGAAAAGCACTTGTAGATATTTAATCAGTACAAGATATATGTCTGTTTTGCAGAAATAAAATGCTGCTTAGAGATTCTCTTTAAATATTTTTATTTTTGTGCTCAAATGTATTTTCTGTTGATCTATGGAATGTTCTGTATAAAGCTGTATGGTTGTACCGTTGGGCTAGATTCTTTTGTTTTTTAAAATCTGGACTTAGCCGAGTATATTTGACCATGTTAAAAATAGTATCTTTGTTATTAAAATTCTGATTGCATAATTTCTTGTTGCCTGTCATCCTTAATATTAGTGGTTGTAGACCGCAGCCTCCGTTAATTACTGCTGTGGCAAATTTTATGACAATTTTGAGTATCTGAGATCATAAATCTTCTCTAGAGGTTCTCGAGCTGCTTAGTTTTGAGACGGTGGGCTGTGTCCCCAAGTGATACTTGAGGCCTGCACACACACGCACACTTTAGAACAATTTATTTTGTTAGCTTCATCCAATCAAAATAACCCTTCGAAAGGAACTGTCAAAGAAAGGCCCACGTGAATTGAAAGCTGCTGTCCTCAGCCAGTTAGAGAACAGTTTTGTTTTATTAATACATCCGTAGGTTCTCGCCCTAGGAGCTCTAGTTGGGCTCGCGTCAGACATTCAGGTCCGGAAGGTTGCGGTGACTCCGCTCTCTTTCCCGTCGTTACCGTGGTGCCTGAGCCCTGTCTCCTGTTACTGACACCGTGGTGCTCCCTGGCGCCACCGGGCACGCAGCGAGACGTGGGGAGTGGCATCCGCTGAGCAAGGCTGGACTCCTTCCTTCGAGGCCGTTGCAGAATGGGAACAAACACGGAGCCCCGTGCGTGGGAAGCGCTCAGAAAGGCGGCACGGGTTACTTCCGTCACGTGTCACTGGCCGGGACTCACTGCCACAGCCCCCCCTCGCTGAGGCGAAGGCCTCCGGGAAGGCGGGGGGACGCGGCTAAGCCACGTCCCAAAGGGAAGAGAAACCAGGTTTGTGACCTGCTGATCAGTGTCTGGCAAACCTCCGTGTGACAAAAGGGGTCACGGTTTTCCAGCTCGTAGAAGCGTTCTGTCAACACAGGCTGCGCTCTGATCTTCCCACTGGTTTAGAAAGGTGTGGAGAAGTCTTGTACTCCCACGAGGCCTGAGAAGCCGGGGTCAGCCCCTGCTTTCTACGTGGCCGGGGGATTTGCAGGCAGTATTTGGCTGGAAACCACACAGAACCCTGCCGGGCACCCAACCCCCTGCCACGGAATGTGGGGCACCGGGACCGCCACCGTAACAGCCAAGCGCAGAATCATGTCCAGGAGAGAGAAACAGGCGACAAATGATCACCACTAGCTCCGACCCACCAAAGCCCTGCGCCTCCTACAAAGCCCAGTTCCGATCCAGCAACTCAGGCGGGCATATCCGGACCCGCTCCCTCTTCTCTACCACTCAGCGCTCCCAGCGCAAGCACAGCCATGGGCGTTTGTCCTCCCACTAGATCGTGAGCATCGGGAGGGATGTTGACAGCCGTCGTTGGATAGCCCCACGCCCACGCGACACGCCCACCCCACGTAACTGGCACCCACCAAACCACAGTGGAAGAATCCGGATTCTAGAAAGAGGCAATGCTACTGACAGAGTCTCCAGGTGTCCCTCCCCTTCTTACAAGGACACCAGTCAAACTGATTGGATTAGAGCCCCACCCTCATGACCTCATTTAACTTAATCACCCCTCGAAGGTCCTATCTCAAAGACTGTCACATTCTAAGGCAGTGGGGGACAGGGCTTCCACACAGGAACACGGGAAGACACCCTTCAGAGAGCCATGCGGCGGCCCGCAGACCGGGGTTCAAATTCAGGGTCACTGTGGTGTAACTTTTGGCAGTTTACTTAACCCGGCCGAGTCTCTTGTTTCCTCAGGGTAAAGCACAACCGCCCCAACTCACCCCATAGGTTTGTGGAGGAAGAGTTGCCTTGGCGCTCAGAGCGACCCCAGAAGGAGCAGGGACAGTTCTCCCACGTGCTCGCGTGCAGATCAACCTGGGTTACATCTGTGTCCTCCCCGTTGGCTGCAAGTATAATGCAGTCAACTCAAATCTTGGGACACCTGGGCGGCTTCGTCAGTTGAACACCTGACTCTTGATCTTGGCTCAGGTCATGATCGCACAGTTCGTGAGTTCAAGCCCCACATCGGGCTCTGCGCTGACAGCACGGAGCCTGCTTGGAATTCTCACTCTCCTCCTCTCTCTGCCCCTTCCCTGATCACATGCTTGCCTTCTCAAAATAAATAAACTTAAAAAAAAACAAAAACAAAAAACCTCACATCTTGCTTACCTAGAGCTATTTCAATCCCACGGTAGCTCACAAAACTCATTCCCACTGAATGTGCTAATCCATGAAGGATCCAGCACAGAATCTAGCACATAGTGGGCACTTTACAGATGTCTTCCTTTTCTCTCACACCCATGTAATCAGCAGAACAAACCTATTTTGGCCCAATTTTAATGGTGTGAAAGGGAGTCTAAATAACTCACCATCCACAGAATGTATTTGGGTCTCCGACACAGGACTTCTTTGTCCGAGGGGGATTCTGCTCTCAGAGGCACGGCCTGGGTCTGAGGGCTGAGACATGCAGGGGAGTTGTGCTCAGGCCCTCAGAGCCCCTCCGGGATGGCCCACATACAGGGTAAACACTTGCCAGCCAGTGTGTGCCTCAGACGACACAGCAGGCAGGTCACTCCTGTGTTCGACACACTGTTTGAGCACCTGCCGTGTACCAGGTGCTGTGCGGGGTGCGGGGATGTAGGTGGTGAGCCGAACAGGTGCCACCCTTGACACTAATGGAGCCTCCAGTATGGGGAATAGAGAGATAGGGAACACACAATAAATAAATACACAATAATAACACAGAGGGGCGCCTGGGTGGCTCAGTCAGTTAAGCATCTGACTTCGGCTCAGGTCATGATCTCATGGTCCGGGAGTTCGATCCCCGTATCAGGCTCTGTGCTGACAGCTCAGAGCCTGGAGCCTGTTTCAGATTCTGTGTCTCCCCTCTCTCTCTGACCGTCCCTCGTTCATGCTCTCTGTCTCAAAAATAAACATTAAAAAAAATTAAAAAAAAAAAACAACGCAGTGTTCACGTAAGAATGCAAGGTCCAGACTTTTCTGAGAAAATGATGTTTATGCTGAGACCTGAAAGATAGGGTAGAGCAAGCCAGGCCAAGTGCAGGGGGAAGCGTGTCCCTGAGGGCAAGAGCGAGCATGGAGGGCTCCGTGCAGCACAGCCAGCTGCAGGAAGCCGGTGTGGCCAGAGAGGAGCGACAAGGCAGAGAGCAAGGAGAGAGGATTCCGGAGAAGGTGGCAGAGGCCGGGTCGGTAGACACATCTGGCCCCGTTTAGAAGCTTGTATTTTACTCTGAGCACAAGAGTAAAGAGATTGGATTTTAAACAGAGGATTGACATCTTTTTTATATTTTAAAATTATCACTCTGGGAGCGTTGCAGAGACTAGAGTGTTACGGGTATAGGACTATAGAACAGAAATGGAAACAGGTTAAAAGCCCAGAGCAGTAGTGCAGGTAAGAAAAACAGAAGGTGGCACTTGAGGTGAACTTAAGTGGCCAGAAGAAATGCTGGTTTCTTTTTTCTTTTTTTCTTTTTCTTTGAGAGAGAGAGACAGAGACAGAATGAACAGTGAACAAGTACATGCGAGCAGGGGAAGGTCGGAGAGAGACAGGGAGAGAGACACAGAGACAGAGACAGAGACAGAGACAGAGAGAGAATCCCAAGGAGGCTCTGCACTCACAGCATGGAGCCTGATGTGGGACTCGATCCCACAAACCATGAGATCATGACCTAAGCCAAAAGTCACGAATCAGACCCTCAACTGACTGAGCCACTCAGGTGCCCCCAAAAGCAGATTTCTTTACACACATCCGCCCCATCCCAGGGGCCCAGGTTCATTGTAACCTAAGTTTTCAGGTCTTGGGTGAAGCTCTGGATGGGGGTGGGGGATTCAGAACAAGAGGATGGGGAGAAACCTTGGAACCAGAGAGCATCGGCCACGTCCGAGCTCCCACTCTTCCTTAGGAAACCTGGGGTGGGCAGAGGACGGGAGCAGGGAGGTAGGTCGGTCCTGTTTGCAAGGAGAGAAAGGATCCCGAAAAGCCTTCTCTACCAGCCCAGTCCAGGGCCTGCCACCAGGACTCTCATGGGACCTGCTCCCAGCCAAGCGCCCAGACTTGTCCAGTGAGGCCCCTACTCAGCCCTCGAGGCCCAGCCTCCAGCACCTGCGGAGATGCTTCTCCAGGAGCCATCACCCAACCTCCCTCTCTGGGGGTGGTCTCGCCTGCCCTCCACCCCAGCCCTTATGGAACCCTGTCCTGTCACAGGGGTTGGAGGGACACAGCCCGATGCCCGCTTGGGTCCCACTGAGGAGCTGCAAGAGGGTAAATGGCAGCGTCTCTTCTCAGAGGTGCCCGAGGCCCTGATGCAAATGTGACCTTCCACTAGCGGAACTCACACGATGTAACTGCAACCGACTTACTTGTGTCTCTCCAGTCCCCTTCCACTGGATAAACATCAGCAGTCCCCACACCTTTCTTGGTGCATTTTAAATCCCAAAACCCTGTCTTAACTCAGAAACCAGAATGTCCACTTAAGTATATTAATCAATGCTTCAACATTCTTTGCAAGATGACCCTTCTCTGTTCCTCACCGAGACCTGGAAAAGTCACCTTCCTTCCAGAAATAGAGGGCGGTCGATTTCCCTCCTCCTCTTGCCCTCTCTGGTTTGGGAGTGGGAAACAGCACAACAGATCGGGCTGTGAGCCAGCTCCACGCCACCCGGGCCTGACATTTAAAGCTCCCTCTCCCGGCCATCTCTCTGGGTTCTTTGGAGGATCCCTCTTGGACCTTTCAGCCACCACTCGCTTTGCCAGGGGCTATGCCTTGATTTCAGTGGGCTGCTCCTGGTGGCCTTCACCTTCTATTCCGGGCAGTTCTCGCCTCTCACAGGCTGCCATCTTGTGCGGGATCCCTCGTTAGTGGCTCCTGGCTGATATTCATAGTTGATATCCCTCAGGGGGTCCTGAACAGCCCTGCAACACCACCCCACTGTCAAAGACAACTCTGTTTCTTACCAGCCTGGCAGTAACTCTCCCTCCCTCCCTCTCTTCCCCTCTCTCCCCAGTCTAGATGCCTCAGGACTGAGAGTCACAGCCTCTGGCCTCTAGATTCCTGTGTGTCAGTTCCAGGCAAAATGTCCCCACAGCCACAGTACACACAACAAGTCTCCATGGGGTGCTATTGCTGTCCCACCCTCACCAGACCTGGGGGCAGGGCCCAGCGCCCACCACCTTTCTGCCCTGAGGAATGGAGTTCACAGCCCAGCTCACTCCCCAGAAGACCTCTGCCTAAATCTTTTGACTCCTGCAGCTGGTGAAGGATGGCCCACCCGGTAACCAGAAGCCTTGGCCAGTTTATGGTCACTGGGTACAAGTGGACTCCTCCCTCTGCTTTCCCTCTACTTGATGCCCTTCATGTCCCAAGGAACAGAGGCTCTCCAGGCTCCCAAGAGAACACAGCTTGCTCCTGGTCATCTTGTCCAGCCATAATATAGCTCTGAATGGCACCAGCAGATTGAAAGAGACCCACCTGCACCCCGCCTTGCAGTGCACCCCCCAGACTGAGGGACTGAGCCCTGGCGCCAGCCCAGGCCAGGCTCTCCAACAGCGGCCCCCTGAGAGCAGAGGGCATGGCCGAAGGAAGGGAAAGCCGAATCCCACCTGAACCACCAGAGTCCAAGATGGCTGACCTGGTCACTGAGAGCAGTGACCCACCCGGGGACCAGGTCGGAACAAGCAAGTCCTGCATTAGGTTGTGCTGATTCCCCACAATGCAGAGGGCTCTGCTCCCTGACTGTGGACTCGGTGCCAGCTGTTCTGGGCTGGTCGATACAATCTACTGGCATCAAACTGCCTTTACTTCTCAACTCCCCACGTAGAAGCAGTTGGGTGAAAAGCCAAAGGGCAGGGCTGTTCTGCGAAGTTTTCCCGAGGGTCCTGATCAAGAAGGGAGATGGAAACAGCCCAAGGACAGGATTGCCTGCTGATTCTTAAAAATGTGCACACTGAGGGGCGCCTGGGGGGTTCAGTCGGTTAAGAGTCTGACTCTTGATTTCGGCTCAGGTCATGATCTCTTGGTTCACGAGATGAAGCCCCGCACCGGGCTCCGTGCTGACAGCGTGGAGCCTGCTTGGGATGCTCTCTCTCCTTCTCTCTGCCCCTCTCAAAATAAACAAACTGTTTTCTTAAAAAAAAAATGTACACACTGAAGGTACATCTCAGAGCTGCCACTGGGGGGGGGGGGGGGTTGCACCTGAGGCAGCCCCAGAGCTCTGGGCTTGAGTGGGGTGCTGACAAGGAAATGAGAAGGGATCCAGAAGTATAACAAAGGAAGACTTCATTTCTAGCTCGGCACTCACTAGCTGTGGGACCTCGGGCAAGCCACCTGGCCTCTCTGGTCTCTGCCGTGGCTCCGTTGCCCTGGGCCTCCCTTCCCGGAACACATCTCAGCTACAGTGACCTGTGCAGCATCTGTCTCCGCAGGCGGGCCACAAGCTCCCTGAGCAGACAAGCCAGTCTATGTGGCTCTGCCCTGTGGCCCAGCCCCCGGCACAGCTGGAGAATGGCGGGGACTCCCCCACACTTCGAACTCACACAGGCTGCTCTTAGTGGAGACGAAGGAGGTGCCCTCCCACTGGCTCTCCTACACTGGGGCGAGAAGGGGCCTGCTCCGTGCCTGCCTTTTAGCAAGCCCTGCACATCACAAGCTCCACAACACGTTTTGGAGGTTTTTTTCTTCTTCTTCTTCTTTTTTTTTTTTTTTTTGGTCTTTCAGGAAACTTTGTTGAAGGTTCAAGGACCAAATGAGTGAACAGGAATTAGGGGAGAGGAACATGCCATCTGATTTGGTCTCACCGGCCACAGGATGCTGGGGGGAAGGGTCATGGTCTCTGTCCTGGGAACTACGGAAGGGGGGTGCTGCCTGGTTAAAGTCACAGGCCCCAGATCACCCCCAAGTGAGTGTCCCGGTGGACAGCGGCGTCCTCTCCCTTGCCTCTGCTGGGGTCGAATAGTTTTGGGAGGCCCTGGCTCCCTGGGGATCCTGACAAGTCAGTCTCCATCCTGGGTTCAGGCGGGTTCCAGTGGGTCCAGAGAACGTGGGAGCCCGGGCCAGTACCCAGCTTCTGCCCCCCCCTGCCCCAGGGGGCCCATGAAACCACTCAAGCTCACAGAGAGCAGGACTGCCTGGGGGAACAATGCCTCTTCTATCCTCTGGGGATCCGTCTGCAGGGTCCTGAGTGAGAACAGAGGCTGGCTTGGGTGGTAAGACGCTATAAATAACTAAGATATTTAGGCACGTGCCTTGTGGCCTCCATTTGCACTCTGGCTTCAAACCCTGCAAATTTAGGGCTGTGTCTGTGTGGTTGCTCAACGCTCAGGGTTAATTAGTCAGGAGCCATCACTCCTTATGCGCTAGGTACTGTGTTAGTACCAGGTCCTTCAAAGATCTCAATGTTCGGTGAAGTTGACAGACACATGGATAAGTAGATTATAATGTTGTGTGCCCAGAGCAGGGATAGAGATGCATAGAGGCCACAGGGAGAGCACGGAGAAAAGTGTCTAATGCAGGAAGGGGTCAGGTTATTTTAGACTTAAGTGCCTCCCTAGCCGACAGGTCGAGAACAAATTAGACTGCCAATCTGGAATCCAAGTGCTTCCTGGAAAAGCTAGAAGAAGCCCCCCCCCAAAAAAAAAAAATCAAATAAAAATAGTAACAACAGCAGCAAAAACTGCTGCTGTGATTCTTCAGAGTAGAACCTGGGCCAGGCACTGCGCCTAGACCCCTTCCACGGGTTAGCTCATTTAATCCTCATAGTGACTGTTCGGGGTGTGGTGATGGCCCTCATTTGGCAGAGGAGGAAACTCTGACTCAGAGAGGTTAAGTGATTTGCCTAATATCACAAAGCTAGTGACAGAGCTGGGATTTGAACCCAGGTCTGTCACATTCCAGAGCCTATGTCTTTAACCACCGTGGCTCGTGCACCGTCTGTGTGCCCAGCACCGTGCTGGGTCATGCACACAAAAGGATCTGCCAGGCGTTCACTATTCCAAAGGGGAGACCTTACAGCACACGCTTAGCTGCTAAGATCTATCCAGCAACTTCAACCACAGTAGGAGGGTAATCTGTGACGGAGGAAGAGCCCCCCTCACGAAAAGGGAGATAAGATGACTAAGGTGGGAGGCTGGGGGGAGGCCGTGCTAGGAGAGATATGGGCCATTAGGACTGCTCAGCGGGGAATGGTGAGGAAAGAGAAGGGCACCAGGGGCATCTATAAAAGAGGACGGAGCCAAGGTGAGGTGACCTTCAACATCTTCACCCCTCCGTCTCACACAGGACACAGTGCCTAGGCACACAGGTAAAGGCTAACTTTTTTTTCAGTGCCTAGATGATCTGTCCCCTTAGCACAATGAAACAACGGTGACCATTGCTTCCTTCTTGAAAACAATTTCTCTTCTCCTGGCTTTCCCTTGCAACTCTCCTGATTTTCTCTCTTCCTCTCTGGCCAGCAGGAAAGGGACTAAGGGGAGACAGGTGGAATGTCTAGGCTGCAATATTTACGGAGACGCTTACTCTCAGGGTCCTGCAAATGCCTCCCTCTTCTACTGTGTCTTTAATTAACCGACAGACGTCCAGACTGGGCCTGGGTTCTCTCTTCCGGTCAGCCTAACTTGCTTCCCTGGGTGATTTCGCCCGGGCCCACGGCTTCGCTGACCCCATCCGCTCCAAGGACATGCAAACCCCATCATTCCTCTGAGCTCCTGAGCCAAATATCCAATAGCCTACCCGGGAGTCCCTCTTGGTTGTTTCGAAGACATCTCAAACTAAACATTCTCAAAGTAAAATGTAAAGTCCCCTCTCCCCAAACCACCTTTTCCAGTACTCACAGACTCAGTCAATGTTTCCACCATCTATCAGGTCCCCCATACCTGAAACCTCGGGGTCATCCTAGACACAATCCTCTTCCATCAAATCCACAAACCCCAGTAGGTCTACCTCCTTAATAGCTCTTCAATGTGGTGCACATCTAGTCCGCCGTCACCATAGTCTAATCCGCCATGTTCTCTCAACTGGATAGCTGTAAAAGCCTTTTCTTCCGGCTCCCCATAGTGGCTCTCACCAACACCCCGTCCCGTGCCCATGCTCGGTTTTCGCAACACTATTTACAAATTGCAAATCTGACTATGTTTCCCTGTCCTCCACACCTACCCCACTTTTGCTGAGAGCCTTTTAAAGGCTTCTCATTGGTCTTAGGAGAATCAAAATCCTTTAACATGGCCTCTGAGGACCTACATATTCTGAGCTCTGCCTACCTCTCCAGCCTCATTGTGCCTCCACTTGGTCATTAATGATTCTTAATCCAATTCCAATGTGCATGTGGGTGGAGGGGAGTCCCACGCACCAACAAATTCTCTGACGTGAGCCGGGTGTCCTACAATTCAGTTCAACTGTGAGGTTTCTACCTGGAGATAGTGTCAAATCCTGCAGGTGAAGAGTTCAGTCCTAGAAGATTACCCCCCACCTCAGATGCCAACCACAAGTCCAGATTGTCACCTGTGCTTCCGACAGACTGGCCAGAGACTGGAGGTTTCAACAACTTCCTCCTTGGGGTCAATTAATCTGATCGAGTGACTCAGAACTCAGAGAACTATTTTACTTACTAAATCGCCAGTTTATCATAAAAGGAATTAACTCAGAAACCACGAGAGAGAGGAGTTGCAAAGGCACAGTATTGGGACAGACATAGAGCTTCCATGCCCTCTCTGAGCATGTCCCTCTCCCCAGATCTCTCCAGGTTCATCAACCTGGGAGCTCTCTGAACCCCACCTTTCGGGGCTTTGCTGGGGCTTCCTTACATAGGCACGGCGGATTAAATCATTGGCCATCAGTGATCAGTTCAACCTCCTGCTCCTTTCTCTGGAGGGTAGGACTGAAAGTTTCAACCCTTCAACCACATGGTGGTGCTTCAACCACCATATTCAGGTGCTTTCCAAAAGTCACCTTATTAACAAACTCAGATGTGGTTGAAAGGGGTTATGAATATTAAGACTCTCTTATCATTCCTATCGTTTAGGAAATTCCAATAATTTGGGGGGAGGGGGGCTCTGTGCCAAAAACAGGGATGAAGACCAAACACATAAATTGCAATATCACAGTCACGATCTACAAGGTCAATCCAGACATACCTGGCCCCTTAGCCTTGCTAGTTTCTCCCCATCACTGAGGTTTTGCTCACATCTCCCCTTCCCTTGACCTAAGTAACTCCCAACAACCCTTCGCTCAGCTTAGTCATCATTACCTAATGAACCAACCCTTCCCAGTTCCACTCGGGAGAACCTACTTCAGGGAAATCTTTCCTGACTTCCACGGCTGGGCTCTTCCCAGCTCCGGTAGGTATCAGATACCTTATGTAATGGGGGCAACTTAATGTTTGCAGGATGAGTTTAATAGCTCTCTCCCATGCTAGCCTGTTAAGTGTGATATTATCTGATGGATCCCCTATGGCATCTCCAGGGCTCAGCACAGTGCCTGACACACAGAAGGCACTCCAGGAATATTTACTGAATGCTTGAATGAAATAAATTCAATGTAATGGACGGTAGAATTCAATACATGTTTGACGGTTTGAATTTATCAGTGTTTACTGGGCTTCCATAAAACATATCAAGTGGACCCTTGAGCAACACAGGGGTTAGGGGCACTAACACCCCAGGGTCAGAAATCTGTGTACACCTTTTGACTCTCCCAAAAGTTAACTACCAACAGTCTACTATTGACTAGAGGCCTTACCCATAATACAAACAGATGATGGACATATTTTGTATGCTATATGTATTATATACTATATTCTTACAATAAAGTGGCTGGAGAAAAGATGACATTATTAAGACAATCGTAAGGAAATACCCTACGGTGATAGATGGTAACTGCACTTGTGGACACAGCATAATGTATAAACTTGTTGAATCACTATATTGTATCCCGGGAACTAATATAACTCTGTGTGCTAACAATACTCAAAAAAAATTTTTAAAGCATTACAGGGGTGCTTGGGATTCTCTCTCCCTCTCTCTCTGCCCTCCTCCACTCATGCTCACTCACCCACTCAAAATAAAACTTTAAAAGAAGCATTACAGAGAAGTATTCGCAAAAATGAAAATTATGTCATGTTGTTTTGCATAACTTTATACTTTCATTTTGGAATACACAGACATGTGATGAGATATATACTTTTGTATAAATGTAATAAAACACAAATTTAAGGTGGTAACTACTTCTTGCAAGCAAAGTTGGGATGCAAAGTTTTCAACCATTTCAGCACTATTTTTTTTTGTAAAAATGTTCTGAAGAAAATGTGGAAGATTTATCAGAATTGATAAAACAGGACAATAGCAAAACAAATGTTGGGTTTAGTATACACCATAATTTTCTATAATATTAAAATATTTTATAATTTGGGAGCACCTGGGTGGCTCAGTCGGTTAGGCATCCAACCTCAGCTCAGGTCACGATCTCGCAGTTCGTGAGTTCGAGCCCCGCATCGAGCTCTGTACTGACAACTCAGAGCCTGGAACCTGCTTCAGATTCTATGTCTCCCTCTCTGCCTCACCCCCAACTCACGCTCGCATGCATGCTCTTGCTCTCTCTCTCTCAAAAATAAACATTAAAAAAGTTCAAATACTTTATAATTTCAAAAAGGAAATCATAAGGAAAATATATTTACACAACTATATAAAAAAAATCCGCGTATGAAGCAGACCCATGCAGTTCAAACCCATGTCGTTCGAGGGTCAGCTGCAGTCTGAGTGAGGGCAAATAAGAACCATCTGATACCACAGTTGATTCCTGAACACCATGGGCCGCCCTGCAGAGATCACTGATACACAGATTTTTTGCAATAAATGTACTAGAAAAATTTTGGACAGGTGCAACAATTTGAAAAAACTTGCAGAACCACATAGCTTATAAACATCCAAAAAAATTAAGAAAATTTAGGTATTATGGGAAGAATACGGTGTACCATACATATGTGTGTATAGTATACAGAAATATGTGTTAATCAACAGTTTAGGTTACTGGTAAGGCTTCTGGTCAACAGGCTATTACTTATTTTAGGGGGAGTCAAAAGTTACAAGCAGATTTTTGACTGTGTGGGGGACTGGTGCCCCTAACCTCTGTGTTATTCAAGGGTCAACCGTAATTTCATGGTGTTCAGATCGGATAATTTGGTCCAACTGTGGAATTTATGAGAAATTCATGAGAGAAGATTGGACAATTACATTCTGTGGTTAATTACACTCTCCTCTTCTTCACCAAGAGATGCTTTTCCAGATATTCTGTTCTTATGACTCTTCACCTATCCTTTCCTTTCTCTCTCCTAGGTGACTTTCAAATGACTTCACCATCTGAAAAATCAACCTAATATGCATGGCCTTTGATCCAGACATGCTGGTTTGAAGGATCCTAGCTTATAGAAATACTATTACCACTGCAAATGATATAATACAAAAGGGTATTCAGTGCAGCATTTTTTGTAATGGCAGGAAAATGCAAACAATATAAATACCACCAATAGAGGAATGGATTAATAAATCCATGAAGAACACAATAGGTCCTGATGAGGAGAGTTGCATAGAATATCTTGACAAGGAGGAACAAAGTTAAAGCACAATATGTACATCATGATCCCTCACCCACAATAAATATATGAGTAGGTGCTTGTCTGAACTTGGGAAAAATCTGGAAGGACACACATTAAAGCACAATGGTGGTTACGTGTCAGGAAGAAGTTGGAGGAAGCTTGGGAAGGAGACCTCATTTCTTGCTTTATACTACTCTGCATTATCTGAATTTGTGACAAAAACATGTTACCCTTCTACCTTTAGAACTCTAACAATATAAATAACATATTTATTTGTTTATCATCTGTCCTTGCTAATAAGTAAACCACACGTGGTCAGCAACGTTGTCCATCTTTTCTCAGTGTAGTACCCCCCACCCCCATGCCTAGAATGGTACCTGATGCATGGTAAGTACTCGATACCCATTCTTTATAAATGAAAAATCTATTTTTAAAAAAGAAAATTGCATTTTCACGAAAGCGGCCTTCCATGTATTTTCCTGCTGGGTGTCTTTACCTGTGAAACTGATCAGGTCCTGAGAAATCTGAAATTCTCTGCACCCCTGCGATAGGTCCGGAATCAAGTTTGGCCTCTTCCCCACGAGTGAGTTGAAAACCCACAACGTCCCCCCAGTTACAAGTGTGGAAAACCCTGACACGCTCAGAGTTTTCAAGTGAGGACACTTCAAAGTCACCAAGAATGAGTAGTTTTAAGAGAAACATTGATATTGGAACAAAGTTGATCCGTTCAAAAAATAAGAGCTAAAAAAAAAAGAACACACTGAGTAACAAAGAATGTGTTGTCATGTTACAAGCTCAGTCATTCAAAGGTCACAGCTGCTTCACCACCAAGCTAGTTAGAAGAATTAAAAAAAAAAAAAAAAACCCACAGAAGTATAACAGATTATAGCTTAGGAGGAAATCTGCAAAAATATGCCCTGAACAGTGTTCTGGGGTTAGAGTTTCTTTTTAACCTGCCTTTTGCTTTACTGCAGAACACACAGCAGGGCAAAGGAGAAGCATGATCTCGGGACACATGGGCTCTCTCCCCTTTTCTCCACAGAGGCATTCCTAACATTTGGAGGCCACAGCATAGAGAGAGAAATTGGTCAGGTCATGGTACCCAAAAACTCACTATGGATCTACCTTTTGGACAAGCAGGGAGGAGAAAGGAGGTTGTTTGTCCATATCACCTGGACCTAATAGTTTTGGGTCTCGCACATGACATTCAAAGAACCCATGACTGCTGTGTTTTTGATTTTTTCCTTCCTGTGTCGACAGGCTACTGGAGAGGTCAGTACACAGTCTGGCTATGGCCAACCAGGAAGATACTCAATGAATTCTTAATGGAAGAATATAAACACACTTATTCCCCATTTAGAACTACAGAAAAAGGTAATTTGCTAATTTAACTTCTAGAACCTACTGGAAATAAAATGCTAACAGCTTAAAGAATTTCCAACTCAATCTCTGATTGTTTTTCTTTATAAAAGAGAAAACTGTTGTCTTTCCCTTGTCCTTTCCCTGCAGCAGCAGCAGCTTAATGCAACCTCCTCCCATATGGGTGAAAGTTAAATATTCTTTACAAAGTAAGCTTATAAGAATAAGTCCTAGAAGTAGAAAAGGATGTGAAGGAATTTTATTTTAAGGGAAATATTTACAGGAAAATTAAATGAGGTGTGTGATTTGAGGTGGGGAGAAAGCAAGAGAGAAATTTCCACGTTTAGCTTCATTCTGTTCTATGTTATTTGAATTTGTGTCAAGGACCAGGAAACACATAGCAAACATAAAGGAATAAAAAGTGAATTCAGATCGGATAAAATCTATAATTTTCTCCAAGTGCTATAGCTAACATTGCCCCATAAGGTACTTGGAGTCCTTTCCCAAGACATCATTCCCCTGCCCCATCAGCACCAGCCAGCATATGTGGCTTCTCTCCAAAGGCCTCCCTAACACTCAGCTCAAGTCTGATCTCTCTGGGCAGACTGGGTAACTTACAAGGGATATTTGCACTGATCAGAGAACAAAACTTTAAGCCACAGGCAAGAAACTGGAGGGCAATGAGCTGTAGACTATGGAAAAAGTACTGGGATGAGAGCAGAGGGAGATATTTCTACAATTTCAAGCAGTATGTTATTTCGATAGGAGAATATGTGTGGTTAAGAACACAAGCTTGGTGGTCAGAGAGACCGGGGTGCAAATGTTTCCCTGCCCCTTGCTTTGGGCAAATTATCTGCCCAAGACTCAGTTTTCTTACCTATCAATTAGGTATAATAAAAAGTCAGTGTTTTTCTAAGGAGTACATCCAAGTGTTCAGGAAAAGGTAGCCATTAACCCAAAGCTATCTACAGGTCCAGTGTAATCTCTATCAAAATTCCAATGGCATTTTTTCACAAAATTGGAATAAAAAATTCTAAAATTTGTATGACTCCACAAAAGACCCTAACTAACCAAAGCGATCTTTAGAAAGAAGAACAAAGCAGGAGGCATTACGCTCCCTGATTTCAAACTATATTACAAAGCTATAGTAAGCAAACCAGTTTGGTATTGGCATTAAAAACAGAGAGAGAGAACAGAATAGAGAGAGCCAAGAAATAAACCCATGCACATACAGTAAATTAATAATGACAGAGAAAACACATTGAACATACAATTCAGATTTATAATTGTAATTTATAATTATATATTCTTGAATAATAAACCAAGGATATACAATGGGGAAAGGACAATCTCTTCAATAAATGGTGTTGGGAAAACTGGACAGCCACATGCAAACGAATAAACTGGACCATTATACCATACCCCCAAATTAAGTCAAAATGGATTAAAGACTGAATGTAACATCTGAGACCATAAAACTCCTAGAAGACAATATAGGCAGTAAGCTCTTTGACGTTGGTCTTGGCAATGATCTTTTTTTTTTTTCGATTTAACACTAAAAGTAAAGGCACAGCAAAGGAAACCATCTACAAAATGAAACGACAACCTACCAAATGGGAGAAAATATTTGCAAATCATATCTGATAAAGTGTTAATATCCAAAATACATATGGAAGCCATACAACTTTAAAAAAAATTTTTTTAATGTTTATTTTTGACAGAGAGAGAGACACACAGCATGAGTGGGGGAGGAACAGAGAGAGGGAGACACAGAATCCGAAGCAGGCTCCAGGCTCTGAGCTGTCAGCACAGCCCGACACGGGGCTTGAACTCATCAACTGTGAGATCATGACCTGAGCTAAAGTTGGACGCTCAACCAACTGAGCCACCCAGGCACCCCGGAAGCCATACAACTTAATAGCAAAGAAATAAAGTCATACAACTTAATAGCACAGAAATAATCCAATTAAAAATGGGCAGAGGATCTGAATAAACATTTCTCTAATGACACACAGTTGACCAACAGGCACATGAAAAAAGCCTCAACACTACTAATCACCAGGGAAATGCAAATTAAAACCACAATGTGGTGTCACCTCACACATGTTAGAATGGATATTACCAAAAAGACTAGAGACAACAATGCTGGTGAGGATGTGGAGAAAGGGAACCCTTGTGCATTGTTGGTGGGAATATAATTTGGTACAGCCACTATGGAAACAGATGGGGGTTCCTCAAAAAATTAAAAGTAGAACTACCATATTATCTAGTAATTCTATTTCTGGGTATTTATCTGAAGAAAATGAAAACACTGACTCAAAAGGATATCTGCACCCTCATGTTCACTACAGCCCTATTTACAATAGCCAAGACATGAAAGAACCTAAGTGTCCATCAATGGATGAATGAATAAAGAAGCTGTGGTGTGTATGTGTGTGTGTGTGTGTGTGTGTGTATACACACACATATATATGTATACATATATATACATATGTATATACACATACATACACACACACACACACACACACACACACACATAAAATGGAATATTACTCAGCCATAAAAAGAAGGGAAATTTTGCCATTTTACAACATGGTTGGACCTTGAGAGCATTATGCTGAGCGAAATAAGTCCGACATAGAAAGCCAAATACTGCATGATCTTTCTTATATATGAAATCTAAAAATAAATTAAAATTAAAATTTAAAAAAAAGTTCATAGATACAGAGAATAGATTGGTGGGCCAGGGGGAGGGGTGGGTAAAATGGGTGAAGGTAGTCTAAAAGCACAAACTCCTAGTTATAAAATAAATAAGTCTTAGGGATGTAATGCACAGCATGGTGACCGTAGTTAACAATACCTCACTGCGTATCTCAGAGTTGCTAAGAGAGCCAGTCTTAAAAAATGTTATCACAAGGAAAAAAATGTGTAACGACGCACGGTAATGGGTGTTAACCAGACTTATTGTGGTGGTCACTTCGCATATATACACATATTGAATTATGTTGTGCACCTGAAACTAATGTTATATGTCAATTATTTCCCAACAAAAAAGTAGCCATTCCTTTTTTTTTTTTAGCTTTATGAGATGCATAAGCTATTTAGAGTCATAAGGAATGACACAAAACGCACATAAATAAAAAGTACTCATGTTTCTTTGGCAAAAATTCTGAGTTGCTTTTATGTTGTCTAAGGAATTTGACTATGAGAGATTCGAAAAGGGAGTCAGTACTAGGCCAGCGTGAATGTAAGTCAAGGCCACACCTTCCTGACTGTGGGAGCATGGGTGTCCCCCAAACTCCCAGAATTTACAGGAGTTGCTTGTTTTCTCTTTTCCGGCCTCTCTCAGAGCCCTTCTGCCTCTCCTTTCTGCAGAAGGCCCAGCACTGCCCCGGAATCCTGGGAGTACAGTGACCAAGGTCCCAGCTTTCCCAGAACTGCCCAGTGTTAGCACGTAAAGCCCCGCAGCCGAGGAGACCCCTCAGTCCTGTGCACCGAGACGGCTGTTCACCCGGGTGCCTGCGCGGCGGCACCCAGATCAAGCCCTGTGGGATTAGCTCTTGTCTGCACCCAATTTTACTTCAAAGCCAGTACTTTCTTTCCTTTGGTAATCTCACTAACGCTCCTGTGAGTCTTGTCAGAGATGATTAGAGTGAAATTTGGGCAACACAAATGGAATGAAAAAGGGAGATGGAATTTCCACACCCACCCCCCCCCCCCCCCCCGAAATAACTGGTGCACACGTGGGGAAGGGAGAACGTGTGTAATATACTCGGGAAGAGACAGAACAGGCCAAGTTTCTGACCTGGGAGGCGGGGTAAGGCCTTGGTGGTTGCCACGCCCGGTCACACGATTCCCCGCACTGGCCTCCAGGGGGCGCCATCAGCCCGCAATAGTAGTGTTGCCTTGGGGGCAAGTTGGGAGGAAGCCGGTGGATCCGGAGGGTGAAGACTAAGAGGATGCACCTCTCCCCCCACCCCCCCACCTCACCAGCTTTAGGGGTGGGGCGTGCAAGAAAGAGGTGCTTACTAGGAGGGGAGCACCTGATTTCCTGCTCGTTAACTCTAGCGGTGATAAACATGTCCATCTCATCAGACCCAAGTTCTTTCATCATGGCTGTAATTTGTGGGCCCCGTTTACTGTGGAAAGAATGAGAAACCTCATCCTCTCTATCTCAGGCATCTGTATCCCCAAGGGAAAGAACTCTGAAAGCCGGTTACAGCAGGTAGCAGTGAGGCCAGGCCTCCCACACGGTGTCCCTGCCGCCCAGCTGCTTTTACAGGGAGCCTCTGGGTCACCAGCCTGAATGAATAGAAGGCTGATTGCTGATTGCCACTCCGCACTGATTGATGCGTGTTGATTCCATTTGAAATGTTCTGAGAAAAGGACCGTTACTTGAAAGGAGAAATGCGGGTGAACACAATGAACATTACGGAGAGATTCCAAAACCACTAGGAGGTCAGGCTCCTTACCGAGGGAGAATGTGGAGCGAGAATGTGCCACGGAAAGCATGAGAGTGTTTCCAGCAGCCTCTAGTAATTTAGGAACCCCTGTAACAAAGGCTTTACATCGTCTCCTTGTCACAAGCCCACGGGTGTAAATTGTTAAAAGACAAGCCAACAGGCCCAAACTGGAGTCCCTTATGCTAGTTCCCACGCACCAAACCGAAGGCACCCAATTAGTTTCAGCCCTCCCAGAAATGGAATCTTAAACCAGTCCATCAGGACTTGCCTATCAACACTACTTAGGAAACCTGCCTGATAGACTCCTGCCATCCCCTAAAGGCAAGTAGCCTTGCAATAAACAACCGCTTTTTGGCCCGATATAACTACCTTGTCCTGCTCCTTTCTGTCTATGCAAGTCATTTACTGCGTACAGCTCCTCAGAGCTCCTTTTTCTCTGCCGGATTGGATGCTGCTTGTTCCAAATCAGTTTTTTGCTCTTAAAATGTTGACTATGCCTCAGTGAATGGGTCTTTTAATAGAATCAAAAAGTATAGAAGCTGGTCCAGTGCTAGTTCTGCCGTTGCCCTTTGTGTGATCGCTGGACAAGCCACGTGAATATGGGCCTCAGTTTCCCCATCTGTAAAATGACGGAGCTGGGCTGGATGGTACCCAAAGTCCCCCCAGGGCGGCATTTCAGGCGGGGGATCGCACTCACCACGGAAGCGGGACCAGTTCTCAGACATTTTGCTCTCGACACTTCATCACAACTCTTAAAAGTATCAAGAACTCCAAGGAGTTTTTGTGTCTGCGGGTTATATCTGTCAATAGCTATCGTATTAAATTTGAGAATTTTTCAAATTTGATTTGCGATTTGGGAAGTCAAAAGTTATCGAATTAAAGCTGAGAAAAATTTAAAACAGGAATACGTAACTACACATGCAAAACTCTCATCATCCATTACATATTCTGTGGAAAATTCCTCTGTAAGAAGGAAACTGACATATAATAACTCCTTAGTCTTATGATGAAAGTTTTGATCTCATTGATCCCCCTCCCCCCATAAGGGTCTAAGACCCCAGAGGCCCCCCAGACCACACCATTGTGAGCACTGCTGATGTCAGGAACACCCCTGACTCCTGAACTTGCGTTTGAATCTTGGTTGTGCTACTTGCTAAATACGTGACCTTTACAGTTTCCTGTAAAACTGTAATAATAAGAGTACCTCATTCACAGGCTTTCAGAAGGGTTAAGTAAAATAACGCATGAAAAGCACCTCAACGTATGTAAGTGCACCATAAATGTAGATGATTGTTAATCCACTAAAGATACATTTCCATCAAAGAAGTACATTTAGAAACTTAACAGAAAAAAGAAAACTTACCGGTACCAAAGTTGCTACCTTTTCAGACAGCAGCCAGAATACAGGCCTGTGCGGAGACTTCGGGCCAATCCTTCCGGTCTCCGAGCTGGAGCCCTGTCTGCGTTAGCAAAGTCCGGGCAGAGTGACCCGGGCCCGACCAGAGCTCTGTCTTTACCACGTTCGGCGGTAACTGCGGCCGGCGCAGATCTTCCCACTTAGGCCGAAGTGTTTTCACTGGTGGCGTCCCCCACAGCTGCGTGTGCCCAGCACCTATTTGGAAACTACCTCATTGAACAATTTCCTTACTCTCAACACCTGAGCCCCCACAGATACGTGGGGGGGGGGGGGGCTTCTTTCGCTATTTGGCAGTCAGTACCCATCACGACGGACTCTTTGACATACAGGAATTTCAGTCTATACTCCCTAGGTGCAAGGTTCTCTCCAGGCCCCTATCTCTGCCCCTTAAATTTTCCATTTGTCTTGCTTGATGTCATGTACAGGTCGTAACTCTGGATGTACAGTGGAATCATCTGGAAGGCTGAAATACAGCCTGGGACCCACTTCCCAGAGATTCTGATATGTCTCTGGTGGGGCTCCCTACATGGGATTCTCATGTAGCGCTAGGCTTGAGAACCACTGTTCTGATTGCCTTGTGGTTCTCGAAGTGTGGTCGTGGCCAACAACATCAGCATCACCTGGACCCTTGTTAGAAATGCAGGTTCTCAGGCCCACCCCAGACCTACTAACGCGGGACCCAGCGATCTGTGTTTTACCAAGCCCTCCAGGTGACTCTAATGCACGCAAGTTCGAGACTCCGTGCTCTTGATTGCCACGTCTCCACGGCTTCCACATCCACCATCACCATCACCATCACCTCCATTAACTAGACAAGCCCACGAAAGGAAGGTATCAGTTTCCTGTCTTCCAGTGTGCAGATGCCCATGTGCCCTGCGGTGGCACAGCTTGGGTGACTCTGACAGCATTTGTATGCAAAGTCCTTCTGCAGAGCTGCTGGCTTCTGGAATGAGAGGATGAAGCAGAGGTCACTAGGGGTCATACACACACACACACACACACACACACACACAGCCAATTAATAATTGCAAGTAATAATTGCACAAGTTATAAAGTACCCAAGTAATAATTGCACAAATGTTCACTGAGACATCAGGCTACTGCTAAGGGTATTAGAAAGGCAGGTAAATCTTGGGGCGCCCCGGTGGCTCAGTTGGTTGAGCATCTGACTTCAGCTCAGGTCATGATCTCACGGTTTGTGACTTGGAGCTCTGCCTAGGGCTGTCTGCTGTCAGCATGGAGTCTACTTCGGATCCTCTGTCCCCCTCTCTCTCTGCACCTCCCCCGCTCATGTGCTCTCCCTCTCAAAGTAAATACATAAATAATAAAACATTAAAAAAAAAAACAAAAAACAAAGACAGGTAAATCTCAGCCCCTGCCCCAAGGAGCAAATGGTCTAATAGGCACAAGACACACATACAAACAAAAAGGCAGAATACCAGGGACTTCAGAGAGACACAGCAATGCTAAGATCACATGATAGCTAACATTGACTGAGTGCCCTCTAGGCCAGGTCAAGCGCAGAGAGCTGGTGGTGTAAATCCTCACAAAACCTCACTTAATCCTCACAACAAACTGAGACTTACGTGCTAGTATCACTCCTCTTTTATAGATGAGGAGACAGGGTTACAAAGAGTGACTCCATTGTTAGGGGACACAGTTAGCAGGTCGGACCTTCAATCCTGGCAATCATGTCGCTACATGTGCTATTTGTAACAGGCAGAGGGTATAAGAGAGACTTGGTGGACATTTCCCAGCCAATGCTAAAAAAAGAAACTTTCCTAGGGTTTGTGCAAATGGGTTGAGACAATGGCAGGATTCAAACAGCTTCCGGTTAGACTAAGAAAACCAGAGGAAACCAGGTGTTGAATTTTCATACCCTTTCACCTGCAGAGTGCTTGGAGCGTAGAAGAGGGTCAGAAATGCCAGCTTAAAGAATCCTCAGCCATTCTTCCTGGTGCACAGGAATCAGGCTTCGTGTCTGCTCTGTCCCGCCTTCGGCATCTAAGAGAGGCTCTCATCCTTAGGAATCCCGAACAACAAGGCTCCCTCTGGCACAACAACCAAGAGGAAAATCACAACCACCTCTACACCGTGCCTGCCTTCTCAACAAATTTGCTAAAAAGAATGGAAAATATTTACAAGTATGAAACAATATTTGCATGTTCGATAATTAATCTAATTCTTAGTTATTCTTTATAGAAGTGCCATTTTATTGTGGAAACCAA
Organism: Panthera tigris; assembly: GCF_018350195.1. Lineage (NCBI taxonomy): Eukaryota > Metazoa > Chordata > Mammalia > Carnivora > Felidae > Panthera > Panthera tigris. The sequence continues at coordinate 50,988,835 of NC_056670.1, forward strand.
TATACTGAAGATCTGTAGGACTGCCTGCCCATACTTGTTCTGTTAGAAACTGCCACTCACCCCATCCATGTCTCTCGTGGGAGCTACTGTGTGCATGTGTGTGTGTGTGTGTGTGTGTGTGTGTATTTACATGACCCACCAAAAGTAATCACAGTTCATTTGTACAAGAGTTGACACTCAATCCAAAGTGGGCTATTAACTCCCATGCTTGGGAATTTTTGGACTCCACGCTGACAGTCTCCCTCTGGTGACCAAAGCTGGAAGGTACACAGCACAAAGTTGGACACTTTTCCTGGCCATGTGCAATTATCCAGTCTGCAAGCAAAGAGAAGGGAACTGACAACCTACAGACAGAGCAGCAGAGACGAGGGAGAGTGTCCTCCTGCTCTTTGAGAACCTGACTTAGGTCATTCCTGAGACTGGTCTGCATCCCTGCTCTTTCCCAGATGTGGTTTTTCAACATTTCCTTAGACTGTGTGATTCCGTCAAATCCCCTTTGAAATAAAGCTGATTGGAATTTTGATTCCATCACTTTTACAACAGCTCTGACCAAAGCAGATGTTTGAGCAGCTTTCGGGTGAGTAAAATGAATACAAAACAGAAATCAAGCCGTAGCTCTAACTTCTCATTTTCTGCTGCCTCATGTTTTTCTTAATTTTAAACATATGGATTTCAGTAGATATCCTCGAAGGGTGAGTTTTGTAATTTTTTTAAGCAATTTTTTAATTGAATTATAACACACACACACACACACACACCCCAAAGTACTGTGCAATCACGACTTCTCACAAAATATATCCACCCATGTAACTAACACCCTGATCAGGAATCAGAACCTTTCCAGTGACCCAGAAGGCTCCCTTGTACCCCACTACCAGCAGGATACCCCCTCCAAGATAGCCAGCCACTCTTCTGACTTCTGACATCAGAGATTAGTTTTGCCTGCATTGGTACTTTAAGGAATCACACACCATGTTCTCTTTCATGTCTGGTTTCTGTCTCACTCGTGAGACACATCCATGCGTGTGAGGTAGTCCATTCTTTGCTGAGTAGTACCCCCAGCTTTGAATTTTAAATCTGATTTTTACGTACATAAAGAAACCAGATATTATATGGGGTCATTTAGCAGAAGTGGCTGTTTGTTCTCCCGATGACATGTGGATTGCGATGGCAAAAGAGCTATGTCAGGCAAGCTGCCTGGAACTTCGCAGCAGAGAGAAACTGGTCTTGAGAAGTTGAAAGTTTTATTGAGATTATTATCCCGCTCAGCTCAGGTGAGGACGTGGGCTGCTTCCTTTTTATGAAGGAGGAGAAAACAACAAATGACCTGGCTCCTATCCTCCTTGGTTGGAAAAGAGCTTCTAAAAGAAAAACATGGCACAGCTCTCCTTGGAAGTGACCCTTCCAAAAGCCTAATCAGACCGCATATTGTTTATTTCAGAAATAGCGTATGGAGACTCTCAAGACAAATAACCCTTTATTGCAATTTGTGTCGTAATTTCTGGAAGACAACAGTATCCTCATTTTTACCAAGCAAGGAAACAGTAGTTTATCCACAGGGACCTTCTGTCAGCCCTTCCTTCACCGGCCCTGAGTTACAGATTCTGAATATAATTGCCATCAGTCCTGTAGTTTTCCATCCTTATGCTCCATGGGAATTAGAATGCAAACAATTACAAGCCCTACTTCAGCTGGTTTTAAAACTAAGAAAAATTTAGGGGCTCCTGGGTGGTTCGGTCAGGTGAGCATCCAACTCTTGATTTTGGCTCAGGTCATGGTCCCAGGCACGTGGGATGCAGCCCTGCGTCAGGCTCTGCTTAAGATTCTCTCTCTCTCTTCCTCTCCCACTTGTGCTCTCTCTCTCAAATAAAAAAAATTTTTTTCAACTTGAAAAATTTATTATTTTCCATCCCAAGAAATATGGAACTAGGTTAAGTAGACTCAATGAAACTGATAGGGACCTGGGTTCTTTCTGAATCAGACTGTCCAAAGGAGAGCACCCCACAGATCCAAGGAGACTGAGGCTATTCCAGGAATTATGTCCAGAAACAACTTCCAGCAGCAAAAGAAGCTGTGTTCTCTGCCGTCCTCCCTCTCTCTTTGTCTCTGAAGAAACCTTCCTCAGAAACCTACCACTCCTCATTGTTATGCCCAGAATTCATGATCCCCAAAGACCGCCAGGGAGCCGAGTCCAATGTAAAAGCAAAAGAGCCTTTATTCGAGCTAGCTCGAGCTCAATCCCCTACCTGCACTGAGGCAGTGGTGAGATACCAGGGAGAGAGAGCGAGTTTCAAAAGGACAAAGGTTTTATTGGGGCCTAGGGGCAGTTGGTGAGGTAATGGCTGTGGCCTCAGCCGATTGGCTGGGGAAGGGTCCGAGTCCTGTTAGGCAGGTGAGGGGGGGGGGGGCGGTTACTCAAGGGGAGGAGGCGTGGTCAAGGTGAAAGACACAGAACAAGATGGAGTTGGCCGGCATAGACCCGCCCTTTCACTCATCAGCTAGAATTACATTCAGACCCATTGGTAAAACTAACCAATGGCAGAAGTCAGCAGGAATGGGATTACTACACTTAGCCTATAACAGCAGTGTTATCCCTAAAACTAGGAATAGAGTCCTCTTGCCTGAGTCACTTTCAAGCAAACAATGGTCCTGCTGGCAACAAAGGAAAGGAGAAGATCACTGGTCTGCCAGCAACCCAACTATTGTCTTCCACAGTCCACCCCTTTGGCTTTCCAACATCTATACATACCCCATGTTCAACGCATCATTCAAAACATGCTCATACTACCACGAAATACAAAGAGTCCCTCCATAAGTAAACATAACCTAATCTCATTGAGAACAAACAAGGTAAATCCAATAAAAACTGTCACCACTGGTCTAAGGCATATATTATTTCCCGCAGGACAGATACAGCAAATATAATTCCCATGACCAAGCCAATCCCACCATCCCTGGTTCTGCTCTCCTGGAGGACTTCCCCTGCCTCCTTGGCCTTTATGGCCACCTCTGAGATAATCACTGAAGAAGATGTTCTCCTGAATCTGCTGGATTTAGCAGCCCACTTCTTACAGGTACAAATCCTATAGCCTCAGGACCACCTTAGGGCTTGAATGTCCCAGACTTTCATCAACCGAGTTTGGAAATAACTTCTGGTTCACTCTAGGTATCAGTACTAGCCAATGATATTGTCTGAATGAGGTCTCTGTGTCCCACAACCCCTGTCTCCTCACAATGCTTCTCTGTGCTTTCCCACCTCAAGCCCAAAGTTGCATGGCCTTCACTTTGAGACTGTTGATACAATCACCCAGTGCTGGTTGGGGGAGCAGGGCAGAGGTGGGGAGAGGAGGCAGCACCGGAATCCCAGCCCTCCCAGGCACATCTCAGCCACATTGTGCCTCTTTTCTTATGAAGATGTGAGCAGGGCTATTAAGGGGAGGTGTGGGGAATCACATTTGCTTTGGTCTCAACCCTTTCAGTTTTATTTCCTTCTACATTTCTTTCTTCCCTACCTTTTTTTGGGAGAGAAGGCAGATCAATTTTGGACCAAATTGGAATTTCTAACTTTAAAGTCAACTTAGATTGCAGGTTACAAGCCGAAAGAGTCTATATTAGAAATTGTTGCACTATATGCTAACATGGATGTAAATTGTAAAAAAATCAAAAAAAGAAAACTCTATTTTCTTCCCTTTTTGCATTCAAGCAAGCCTCTGTTCATCTAATTTTCCCCCAAGACTTCTCTTTCTGGAAGCCTGCAAGAAATAGACAACACATGCCAATATCCCCAAATTTCCTACCATTACCTCTAATCCTATACTCTCTACAAGCAGATGATCAGGAGCCTGAGGTCCAACAAGTGACAATTGGGTCAAAAGACCTCAGACTCAGAAATTCTGAAATATGCCTTTTGCCGTTACAAAATGTATAAATGCTTCATATAGGAAGAAGTCAAGGAGCTGACCACCAGCGGTAGCCACGTACTACCAAACCGCAGTTCTTGAAATACCAGCTTTATTTTTCCTCTTTATGCATGAATGAACTCCAGTTTTCTCTGCCCACTCCACGTTTCCAGATATTCTTTCAGAATCTACAGCAAAGGGAGGCTTTTCTGAAAAGCCACCCTTCTGAAAAAGGATTTGAATCCACATTCTGAAAACAAGGTGAGTCACAGCAAACAATGGAAAATATACATCTGAAAACAGATTAAGATACACTTCCTACAATAAAAGAGGGGAATCATTCTTTTGAGCCGAAGAAGGAAGGGGACTATAACAGGGTTTCTTTGTTCACTGGGATTTTTCTCTTTTAGAAAATACGACACAAAGTCTAAGTTAGCTTTTTTTTTTTTTAATTTTTTTTTAACATTTATTTATTTTTGAGACAGAGAGAGACAGAGCATGAACAGGGGAGGGGCAGAGAGAGAGGGAGACACAGAATCCGAAACAGGCTCCAGGCTCTGAGCTGTCAGCACAGAGCCCGACGCGGGGCTCGAACTCACGGACCGTGAGATCATGACCTGAGCCGAAGTCGGACGCCCAACCGACCAAGCCACCCAGGCGCCCCAGTTAGCTTTTGTTTTAAGAAGGATGCTTGTCTGGGGCACCTGGGTGGCTTAGTCGGTTGAGCATCTGGCTCTTGATTTGGGCTCAGGTCATGATCTCACGGTTTGTGGGAGCAAGCCCCGCATCGGGCTCTGTGCTGATAGTGTTGAGCTTTCTTGGGATTCTCTCTCTCCCTCTCTCTGACCCTCCCCCCCTCTCAATCTCTCTCTCTCTTAAAATAAGGAAAAAACTTTGTTGTTGTTGTTTTTTTAAAGAAGGATGCTTGTGCTCATCAGTGTTCCACTAATGGCCAGTTCATTTTCCTCCACGAGCCCTGGGAGAAAGATTGGTGCCTGTGCCCCATGGAACTTTCTGCTTTCGGCACTCTTATCAAAGCCAGCATCTAACCCGGAAACATGTTATGCGTACAGGGAAGGCACACTGAATCCCACGGGACTGGAAAGTCTCAGTGTTCCCAGCATTAACACCAGCATCCTGGGACTCACCACATGGTTCTAGTGGCATAATTTTCATCACACATGGGTTTGACAGTTTTTGACATTATTCAAACCCAGTCAAATTCCCTACCCAAAGTGCCTACTCCTATCCGGTTTTGAATTGAATGTTAATCAGTTCTACTACTTTATACAAGGTCAGCACATTTGTCCAAAATGCAGCCATGTGCCAAAAGCAAGGTGGCTACAGTATATCATGTTTGCCAGTTCATCCCTCATGGTTGGCATGTCCCTGGCACATGGCAGGGGCTCAACAGTACTTACTGTGTCGATGACTAGCTGAAAAGAGACATGTGGGGGCACCTGGGTGGCTCAGTCAGTTAAGCATCTGACTTTTGGTTTCAGCTCAGGTCATGATCTCTCAGTTCGTGAGTTCGAGCCCCGCATTGGTCTCTTCATTGACAGTGTGGAGTCTGCTTGGGGTTCTCTCTCTGCCCCTCCCCAGCACTTTCCCTCTCTCTGCCTCACTCAATATAAAGGATTAAACATTTAAAAAAAAAAAAAAAGGAAAGGAAAGAGACATGCCCATTCAGACATTTCACTGGTCACATTGAGTTGTTTGCAGTTTACTAACAATGCAAAGAGGAGCGGGACGTGGCAAAGCCAGATTTTTGTATATCTGAAATCTTTTATAGCATCATCAGACTTGGAGTCTTGCGTTTCTTGTCAGATATTGTCTATTCACATCCATTCCCTCCCAGGCAGACCTGCAGGCAGAGAGCAGAAAGTAAAAAAAAAAAAAAAAAAAAAAAAAAAAAAAATCCAGAATGAATCTCTTTCCACATTTTTCTTTCTCCACCCTAAATTCCTGATTCTGAGCCAGGTGACTGTGAGGTCTCGGCCTGAAACAGCCACGATGATTGGCCCCAACGAGACTCCTTCAACCCTGCCTCTCCTTCCTTCTTCCCTCAATCTCAGAAGTAACTGCTGCCTCCCAATTCCCACGACTTTGTCCTCACCGCCGGAAGAGTCGTTATTACGGAGAGTCGCACGCCCATGACTGTAAAATGACTGAAAACACACAGCTGTTTCTCGCTTCGCCGGATCAGGCCTCCCTTGCGGGCGGCGCCCGTTTGTCGTTCGACCGACCGGTACAGTGCTGAGCGCATCCTTTGCCACGTGAAAGAAGAAATAAATAAATGAATAAATAAATAAATAAATAAATAAATAAATAGCGGAGATACATTGTTTTCCTCTCTGTGAACTGAGAATTTACAGGCCAAAAAGGAAAGCCCGAGAAAATGTCTTTCTTTTGTACGGCGCAAAGGGACAAAAGTAAGCGGAAGTTCAGGACTTAATTCGGTGGAAAACCAATGAAAGGGAAGAGGAGTCCAATTCTCCTCGGGCTGTTATTCTAGAGAATGTATTCAGTACGTGAAAAGCTCTTGAGGCTCTTCTTATCAAGACACGGGGGTCTACTACTTCCTTCCCCTTGAACCTGAGCCTCTCTTGGTGACTTGGTTGTAAGCAATAGGAGGCAATGGAAGTGATAGAAAATCACTACGGAGGCTAAGCCAGAAAAGTCTCTGCTGCTTGCACCTGGTTCTCTTAGGAGGCTCACCCCGGGGCAGCCTGCCCCTGCCACCACGTAAAAGCCCGACAAGGTGGGACCACCGTGCTGGAGAAGCCACCTGTGGGCCTCTGGGCAGCCCCAGCTGAGTTCCCCGTCAACAGCCAGAGTCCGTTGTCAGCCCTGTGGGGGAGCCGCCTGGGACATCTGGCTCACCGGAGCCTTGGGACGACTGACCCCTGCGGACCTCTGATGGCAACCACTCCAAAGACCCCAGCAAGGGCTACTCTGATGAACATTTCTCCATCTGACCCACAAAATCACGACCAAAATATCGCGATCGTTTTAAACCACTAAATGTGGGGACAGTTTGCTCCGCATCGAGGATTCCGACTGTAGAAAACCCCAGAAATTTCCTCCCGTTCCTGAAGGGGGCAGCTGAGCCCTCTGTCGACGTTCAGACCAAGCATGCACGAGGACATACAAGCGCACCATTTATCGGCGACTGTCTCAGCCCAGAAGTAAGAGCAGCTTCAGAGCTTGCAAACGTAGCACCCATCAACATGTAAATTAAAATCACAAAGGACTTCTGGAATGGAAGCAGTCGCTCCTTAATTAAGAAATGCAAAAACTAAGAGGAGAGTCTGTTAGGGTGATTATTCGAGGCTTCCGGGAAGTGATGTTTCTCAGTTACTGAACAAAGACTTGGTTACTAGAAAGGCTCCGAAATTATTCTCCTCTGAAAGGAACGGAAGGAAAAAAAAAAAAAAAAAAAACATTCACAGAAATATCTTGTGATTGAAGCCAGTTCTGCCCCCAGGCGGGGACGCAGAGCTGACTTCACCCCCTCCAGCGTCCCCGCGACTGATCTCGCGACAATGAGTCCAAACTTCCTAATACTCCCTCCAGCCAAGGCCGTGGTGGGAAACCTTTCCCCACCGCCAGATCTTTCCACGGGTTGGCAGGGTTCGTAACTCAGAGCTTTCACTCGCTCAAAAGGGACGCAGCACCCGCGGGACCGTTTGCTCCTCCTTGCTTCGTTCCCCTTGCCATCCACCTGTGGCTGAGGAGGAGGCTTTCTGAAGCTTGGGCGCCTTTCTGCTGTGGGCCCTTCAGGACACCCCACGTTTGGGTGGGGGGGGAGGGGTGCGGGAATTGGCGCAGCCTGACCTGAGGGTCACCTAAAGGAGAGCTGAGCTGTGCTCACAGCCTGGCGGTCCAGCGCGCAGGGCACAGGAGGCAAGGGGATTGGTTCCCAGCAAGGCTCCTGCTCGGTGGGCATCTCCCTGTGGCTGTCCCTGGGCCTGACAACTCAGAAGTGTAACCCCCTTCTTGGCAGCAGCCCCCTCCGGCCACCCGGCTTGAGCAACCTCCTCGCCAAGATCCCTTAGCAATCCAGAGAGGCGGCTGTCTGCCGACTACTCGGAAAGGCCGCGTTGGACGACCCAGGGAGACGACCGGCGGAGGGTGGGAGACGGAGCTGGGTGTGGCTCTGAGCCCCCATCCACAGGACAGCCAGAGCGCCTCCGTTTTTCTGTCTCACTTATTTGGCTTGAAATAGTTCCGTTTTAGGGGGAAAAAAAGTGCTACCCTTAAAAATTATTTGGAAACCACAGCAGAGTAGAAAGAAGGTGCATTCTGGAATCGGAGGGCTATGGGCCTAAATCCCAGCTCTACCCCTTACAGACACGGAATGTCTCTGACCTTAACTCTTCTGTAAAATGGGGATAACGATGCCAAATTCACAGGCATAGTGAGGACGGACTAAGGTGATGTGATCCGAGAGCCTGGCACATGGCAGTTGCTCAATAAATGATGAAGGTTGGGGCTTTAAGGGGTCGGTAAATATTACTGTCTTTTTCTCTACCTCTGTTCTGAGTCAACTGAGAAAAGACATGAGAATCAGCCAGATAAAGGCCAAAAGGAGCAAGTTGTTCAGAGAATGTGGTTTAGCTCTGTGGCAAAAGAGGGCTTCCTAATTTTGTATCCCAGAATTAAACTTACTGACTCAATCACAGGTAGAGATGGAAATCTGCAGGCCTCTGGTGGAAGGAGGTCACCCTTGTATAATTTACAACATAGAGGATTTCTCTACAGAAAGGCAGATCCCAACTAAGTAGGAGAAAGGGGCTGAGTTACACATACTCAGTTCTCTCAAACTCACTAACAGATAAATCACCCAGGGCCATCATGTACAGCTGCATATGTTGTTCACTGCACAACTGTGGGCAATACCATTTATTATGCATTTTGATGTGCCTTCTAACCATAAATCCAGAAGCCTTCACAGGTCACGGTCAACAATTTCATTGATTTCTCACAATTTTGTAAGATGGCAAGTGAAGAGCCAAGTATCCACTGGAAAAGTATCCAAAGAGAAAATTCATCAGAGTCAATCTTGGCTATCCCTTAACAAGTAATTTTTCTACAAAATGAAGGACGGACTAAAACCATTAGAATCAAAATGGACAACACTGCTCATTGCATGAGAAACTCGAATATGTAAGAGCTGCGGGTTGCCATTGGTTTCTTCATCTGGGATGATTGCCCTAGGATGTGACAGACTTCACGCACCTGCTGGGCCATATGTCATAAGCCTTGTTACATATTTGTTGTCTGGGTAACCTTTGGGAAAATTTTCCAGGGGTGCTTATTAGTTATTGTTAGTGATATTAGTTGGTACATTTAACTTCTGTGGTCATACAAAGATACTCTCTGCCCCCTGACTCAGACTATTTCTATTCACCCCCAGGGTGTATCTTGCCTGGAATTTATGCAGATTAAAAAAAAAAAAAAAAAAGCTTTTACAATAACTCCTCGGTCTCTTTTAACATGAAGGCCAATCTTGGGAGAGCACCAGCAGCTCACCCTAATGTCACAGTGTTTCATGTGTGTACTCCCTACTGAGATGAAAATTTCAACTCAGTGTGAAGGTAAGCATTTCCCTGTATCTCTCTGAATACACTCAGTTTAACTAGTATTAACACTGGTCTTGAGTTGCCAGAAATACTTGGAAAGGAGACAAAGGTTGTTTATTTTGGTCTTGTTCCCTTCCAACCCTTCTTCCTAGCTTTCTGCTGGAAGGGTTTTACCATATTTGACGACAAGAAATGGAGAAGGGTCTTATTTGTGGGATACGAGTGGGAAAACATAACTGCAGTTTATTTGGTAAAACAGTAAGGGCTGAACAGAAATATGAGTATTGCAAAGGACAGAGGTTTCAAAGATTTGGTGATAGTTCTCTGTAACTATGGAATTTCTCTGAACTTCTTTAACTTTGAAAACTCCATGGTCATGAACAGGAATGCAAATAGGGTGAAAACAATAGTTACCATCTGTTGACCTTCTAATTCATTGTGTGCCCTGGAGGGTGCTAAGTGTTTTACTTCAGTATTCCTTTTGGCCCTCACCACAATTCTATGCAATTGGTTCTGTATCGTCCCCTTTTTATAGAGGAGGAAACAGAAGAGATTAAGAGACTCACCACAAGGACACAGAGTTGCTAAATTCCAGAGATGTTCTTGGATCCAGAGAGCCTGATTCCTGAGGTTGTAGGAATATGTAGGAAGTATTGTTGCTCTTAAAAAGATTCAAACGAATATAACTTGGGTTTTTCTATAGAAAAGCCACTCTGGTTTCCACTGGAGTTAGAAGCGTTTAGCCAACAACACAACTCTATGAAAAACTTTCTTCCTTATCACTGGAAGCAAAGGCCCCCCACCCCTGATTTATGGAATAAACCTGATTGGAAAGATGTGTCCAGACAAGGAGCCCTGTGAAAGAAAAATTCTCCTGTGTGTGTGTTTGGTGGGTGTGTGCATATAATGGGTTATGAACAACAGCAAAGCACAGCCTCTGCATTACTGTGCTGAAAATGCCCCATCCCTGAGCTTCTTCCCCAGTTCTTAGCTGGAAAGGTATTCTATACAGTCAGGGTTGAGGTAAACCTCTGGTTTCAATAAATGCAAAATACCTGAGGGGCAATTCCCAGAGATAACACAATTCCCAGTATTCTTTATACTGATAGCAGTGAAGGATCTGAGAATAAGAACAGAATAAAACTTGGGGTAAATTTATATGAAAATAAAACAAAACTAAAAAGAACCATCTTAAAAGTTCAAGACAAAATTTCAGAAGTTTCAGGACAAATATCCCTCTCCATTTAAAAAAAAAAAAAAGACAAAAATCTCTTAGTGCATTTTCATTAGGGCTATTTATCTTCTAAAGGCACTGGGACGCTGTGGTAAGAAAGCCTACTGAAATCATTTTAAATTGAAAATCAAACAAGAGTTGGAACCCTCATTATCTAAGGGTTCAACTGGTCCGGAGCTTTTAGTTCTCTGGATACAAAGCTTTCTGAATAAGCCTCAAGTATTTGGAAATTGCCTATTGCTTCATCACAAACAATCTTCCCATGTGAGGTTGGGGGAAGATGGGAGGTTGGCATTGGCAACAATGTAGGAAGTATTTTAGGAGCAGCTCAAACCCATGGCTCTGCCTCATGTCCCACAAGAATAGAAAACAATCCTAGGGCTAAAAGGAACTCAGGAAGAATTCTCTGATTCAACTAGAATCAAGCTTGGACAATCCAAGGACTACCTAAGGAGTTAATTCTATATATTATGCATCAATGCCAGTCATCACCATTATCATTCAAATCTCAGTGAACTGTTGAGCACAATGCTGGGGCGTGGGGGTGTAAAGATAAACACACTTGGTTGCTACAAGGAAATCACAATAAAATTGAGGAGACAGGGCACATCCATATCAAGATAGATCATGAGTCAAACCAGCATTTGATAGTTGATATATAATAGGAAAGGAAAAACAATACTCTAGTGACTTAGATTAGTGAAATCCTGGGGGCTGGGGAGGCAGCTAGGTCTCTAAGAGGAGAGGTAAGGATCCTTGGAAAGGCACAAGAGGAAAATGGGTTTCAAACTCCACATGCTCCGTCTCAAATCTGGTTAAAACATGAGTATAGTTTTAAATAACACAAATTGAAGAATTCATTTATGAGACTTTATTGAGATGTAACATGCTAATGATTTGTGCACTTTTCTACATATGTTGTATTTCAATGCAAACTTTAATTTAAAAAAAAAGTTTAATTTTTAAAACAATTCATAGGAATGCTCACCTGTAAGATAGTCAAGTAGCACAGAAAATTTTAAAATAGATAGTGAAAGCTTCCTAGATAATTGTCTCTCTCCTCTCTTTCTCTTTCTCTCTCTCTCTCTCTCTCTCTCTCTCTCCCTCCCCCCCTTTACTCTTGGTCTCATTATTCCTCCTTTTCCCCACAGCTGGAAAATCACCTGTCCTCAGGCCAATGTTCAATCAGTGGCTCTCTTAACGCCACAGTGGCTTTAGCTGACAACTGAGACACGCTCTGAGAACTTTCCCAGAGACCCACACATGAGCCCGGAAGAATTTCCTATTCTCTGCAATCCCAGAACTTGTATTATTTGTGAGTAGGGTGGCAAGATTTAGCAAAAGAAAACAAGACCCAGAATTCTCAGTTGTATTTGAATTACAGATAAGTAACTAATGAAATCTTGGTATAATTATATCCCATTCAGTATTTGGGACATACTTGTACTAGAATATTATTTGCTTTATCCGAAATTCAATTCTAACTGGGAATCCTATATTCTAACTGGAAACTCTATGTTTGAGGCACATGAATCTACAACTACCTTCCAAGCATTAGAGTTTGTTGTCTACTCCCAACTTACATAGAAAGAGAAACAGTATTTATAATATTCTAGAACCTTGCCAACATTTATTTGATATTTTTGTTTACTTTATTTGATGTATTATTTGTTTTGATTTTAAATTTATACATGTTTATGGATTTTTAAAAAGTTTAGATACCACCGAGGACAACATCAGCAGGAATGGTAGGGTAAGAATATCCAAAAATTTGCTCCTTCATAAAAGCTCAAAGAACACTGGCAAAAAAAATTATCACAATCAACATTTTCAAAACTCTAGAAATTAACCCAAGACTGTCAACAATCCAAAAAGCGTTCTTTCAAGATAAATGGCTGAATCTCAGAAAGAACAGCAAGATGTGTGGTATTTTAATTTGCTCTATCTCATTCTCCCCTGCAAAACTCTTAGAAGACTTGAAGAGAAAGATCTCCCCCAAACATGGTGAAAACCAGCAGCTAAACCAATTCCTAGAAGAGGCAGAATGGGTTTGGCTCCCCAAAAACACCAAAAACACCTTTCTTAGAAAACTGTCATTCATTTCCTTAGAAATGCTCAGTTCCAAAGTTCCAAGGCTTGTCTTTTTTTTTTTTTTTTTTTTTTTTTTGACATGACTCAGACCTCTCTCATTTCAAACAGCCTTTTTCCTGGGAGTGTGTGTTGATAGCAATCAGTCACAGTTGTTTAACAATACAGTTGCCTAAGACAGTAATAGCAATTGGAGCTAACAAGAAGCTGATAAAAAAAATTAAAAGGAAAAGGTGGGGAATGAGATGTCCATTGGGAGCTTTGAAAAGCTCCAACACATTCTTAGGAATCAAGAAAGCCATGTACATGTGTAAAGTTGCACATACGCCAGGGCCTTGCATATGCCCAGGATAAACCTAAGAAGGCCCCAGCCTAAGCTTCCATCACTAGTTGATCTTGAAGATCTTTGTAAGCAGGAAGTAAAGACTAAGGCAGAACTGTAAACTACTTGCCTGAGCATTAAAATTGTTCCTTAAAACACACACAGACCCCACTGGCAAAAGTTGGGAGACTTATTGGTTCCAGCCATGTAGAGAAACTTCTGGTTAATCATTCACTAACCAAGGGGAGATGTCATTGCCCAAAGATGATGAAGAATACAGACTTTACAGGATTAATTCAAGGAAGTTACTATACAAGCAAACAGCTACAACAACAAGCCCTGGGGAAGGATAAAATATGATTTCAAGTGTCATGTTACATTATTTTAAATGTCCAGTTTCAGGCAGACAAATTATCAGACATGCAAAGAAATAAGACACATTGGCCCATACACAGAAGGGGAAAGCATTCAAGATAAACCGTTGCTAAAGAAAGCTAGATGTTGGAACCTGTCAACAAAGGTTTTAATTTAGCTATTTAAAATATGCCCAAAAAAATTAAATGAAATTATGTTTAAAGAACTAAAGGAACAGATGATAAGTATATTTTACTAAATATCAATAAAAATAGAGAACACTAATTAAAGATATAGAAATTATTTAAAAGAAACACAGAGATATTCTGGCATTGGAAAGTACAATAACTGAAATGAAAAATTCATTAGAGAGGCTTAACAACAAATTTGAGCTGTTAGGAGAAGAAATAAGCAAATGTGAAAATAGGCTTATTGGGATGATGCAGTCTTAGGAACAGAAAGAAAACAGTGAAAAAGAAAAACAAAACCCAAGAGCCTCATACCTGTGTGACAACATCAAGCATAACACCATATATATAATGGAAGTCCCAAAAGGAGAGAAAAGAAAGAGTGAAAGAATATTTCAAAGAAGCACTTCCTAAATTCAATGGAAAATATTAACCTATATATCCAAGAAATTAAACGAATTACAAGTAGGATAAACTCAAAGAGATCTAGACCTAAATATATCATAATCAAATTGTTGAAAGACAAAAAGAGAATCTTGAAAGCAGCAAGAGGGAAGTGATGCAACACACACAGGAGATACTAATAATGATTTCTTATCAGAAGCCATGGAGATCAAAAGGCAGTCGCACGATATTTTCAAAGTGCTGAAAAAGACTGTTAACCAAGAATTTTATACCCAACAAAATGATCCTCCAAAAATGAGAGAATATAAAATTGGTCACCTGCTTTGGAAAACAGTTTGGCAGTTCCTCGAAAAGTTCAACATGGAGTTATTATATGGCGCAGCAATTCCATTCCTGGATACGCAAGAGGATTGAAAATATATGTCCACACAAAAATTTGTGCACAAATGTCCATAGTAGCATTGTTTATAACCAATAAGGAATGGAAATAACTCAAAGATCCATTTACCGATGAATGCATAAATAAAATATGGTATATACACATACAATGGAATATTATTCACCTATAAAAAGGAAGGAAATACTGTCAATACTACAATATGGATGAACCTTGAAAATATTACACTAAGTGAAAGAAGCCAAACACAAAAGCCCACACATTTTATGATTTCATTTATATAAAATATCTATATTATAAAAATTCTTTTAGACAAAAAGTAAATCAGTGGTTGCTAGGGTTGGGGATGTGAGGAAGTAAGGAATGAGTGCTAATGGGTATGCCCTTTTTGGAGTGATGAAATATTCTGGAATTAACATTAAATAAGTGATAATGGTTTTGCAATCCTGTAAATATGCTAAAACCTACTGAATCGTACACTGTAAATGTGTGATGTTTATGGTATATGAAATATATCTCAAAAAAAGAAAAGAGGAAAATACCTATAAAAAATATATAAAGTGAAAAACAATGCACTCTGACCACTACTCCTTCCACCACCCAGTGGTAACCATTATTAAGTTTCTTTCTATTTCTACACAAATGTTTTATGTATAGGTAAGTATATACTTCTGAAACTTAGCCAAAGAGGACCACACTACACACACTGTTGTCATGTGCCTTTTTGCTTAAATATAGCTTAGGTTTCTCCCCTTTTAATACAGAGATGATTGTCCTTGTTTTTTTTTGTTTTTTTTTAATTGCTCTAAAGCATTCTACTCTGTGGATGTGCCATCATTTATTTAATGATTCCCCTGTTGAAGGTCATTTGAGTTGCTTTTACTTTTTTTCACTGAAAAATCCTGCAGCAAATATTCTAGAGAAATCTTTGTGCACTTATGATGGTGTATGGCTAAATTCCTAGAAGTGGAATTGCACACAAACATTTTAAAGTACAACAAAGAGTCAAGAGTGTAGTGGAAAGAAATGGACTCAGTGGTCAACTGGACCTTGATTTCTGGTTCTGTCACTTATTAAATGTGTGCTCCTGGCCAAACTGTTTGGCATTTCTGAGCCTCATTTTCCTCATCTGTAAAATTGAACTATGTTTCAGAAACACTTCCCCAATCTCAAAGTTTTCTTCCTAGTTGGGGGAGCTCAAGCAGGGATGTGTTTGGCCTTTCTCTAAGGGGGAGGTGAATGATTTATCTGAGTAAATTTAGTAAGAATAAATAGCTCAGATTCACCATTTTCCTTCTTAGGAATGAACTCTTCTGTGCTGTAAGTCTTTTTTGCACAGCTCCCATGTTGGGAGGTCTGCACTGGTCCAGCATCCAAGTGACTAGATGGGTTCAGCGAAGGAGGCATTTGTCTCTCCTATGAATCTAAAATTATCTGACTTTGTCTTTTACAGTAAGAAAAGTGATATTTGTCTTCTATATGCTTTTTCTTACTTCCCAGGTTATTTAGGTTATTTAGGTAAAGAAGACAGGTGCTATTATTTGACATTGTCAAGATCCTAACCTATTACTACCTCCCTTGAAGTAGTTTTGAGGATTGAAAGAGATGATGTGGGGGCACCTGGGTGGCTCAGTCAGTAAAGCGTCCGACTTCGGTTCAAGTCATGATCTCACAGTTCATGGGTTCAAGCCCCGCATCGGGCTCTGTGCTGACAGCTCCGAGCCTAGAGCCCGTTTCGATTCTGTGTCTCCTCCTCTCTCTGCCTGCCCTCCCACCCACCCATGCTCATGCGCTCTCTCTCTCTCTGTCTCTCAATAATAAATAAACGTTAAAAAAAATTTTTTTTTAAATACTATGTCTAAAAACACACAAAAATAAAAAACAATGGTTTACATTATGCTCTCACTCTCCATTATATGTATCTCAGCCCACTGGCTGAGATCTTTTTTTAAGCTCCACTTTCTGTGTTTTGAATTACAAAAAAAAGTACATATATTTAATATACCATTTCAAACTGTACTTGCCCTTTTTATACTCTTGGCAAGGTATTTTTTCGCCCTCTACATTGATCAGAGTCTTATACATGCAAGAAACAGAAACAAATTCCATCTTAGCAAAAGAGAAAATCTAATGACTTTATGTGATTGGGAAGAGCAAAATGGATATGATCTCAGGTAGGACTAGACCTAAGATCTCAGTGCCACCTAGACTTTCCTTTTCTTTATTCATCATCAAGTGTGCTGCTCTCTGCTTGTTCACCACTATATTCCCAACACCTAGGCCAGTAACTGGCATATAGTAAGGATGTAACAAAATATACGTACAATGAGATAGTGAATATATAAGTTCTTTCCTAATGTCATCATGCTTCCTCCATACAGCTTCCCACAGTTGAATCTTGGATTATAAAATCAAGCTATTGACCTGAAAAGCAAGGGAAGCTTCTGTCATCTGTCTTCAGTATATCTTGATATCTCTGTCTATTCATATCCAAATCTATATCTAAATCTCCTAAGGATGGGTTTGTGTTTCTTGAGTCTTGTATCAACCTCTTTGACCACTGACTATGAAAAGTGATAGGGCACCACAACTGGCTAGCTTTGGTTGACACGACCCCTATGGCTAAGGCAATGTGATTGGTAGTATTACCACAAGCTCATAGATGGGTAACCGTAAAGAGGAAGATTCTCCAAAGGAGGAGGGGATGCTGTTAACAGAAAAAGGGAAGAAGTGACATTGGACACATACAGACAATGGAGGCTAACTGCATCATTCCATCCCAAGGGTCTGTGCCCTGTTGAAAATTACTGCAGTTTATTTATTAAAAAAAATTTTTTTTAACGTTTATTTATTTTTGAGACAGAGAGAGACAGAGCATGAACGGGGAAGGGTCAGAGAGAGAGGGAGACACAGAATCCGAAACAGGCTCCAGGCTCTGAGCCGTCAGCACAGAGCCCGACACGGGGCTCGAACTCACGGACCGTGCGATCGTGACCTGAGCCAAAGTCGGCCACTTAACCGACTGAGCCACCCAGGCGCCCCCAAAAATTACTGCAGTTTAAATTGAATTCTAGAACTGAGAGTTTATAGATTCAATAAAAAGAATTGATTGCAATGACTCTTCTGTGACACTTAACGAATTCCTAGTAATTCTCCAAATACTATGACATTTAACAGTTTTATTGAGGTATAATTGACATGCAACAAACTATACATCTTTAAAATGTACAATTTGATAAATGTTTAAATTTGCAGGCTGTGATACCATCATCAGAATCAGGATAATGTATATAGTATCCATCACCCTCCAAATGTTTTCTCGTGCCTGTTGTCGTTCTTTTCCACTCTCCCCACCTTCCAAAGGCAGAATTGCCATAGGCAGCTTGTCAATTTGCACCAAAAAGACTGCTGAGATTTTTATTTCAATTACACTGAATCTCTGGATCAATTTGGGGAGAACTGAATCCTTATCAATATTGAGTCTTCTAACCCATGAACATGATATATCTCTCAATTTATTTAGATCTTCTTTAATTTCTCTCAAGAAGTTTTGCATTTTTTATTTTATACGTCTTGAGTATCCTTTGTCAGACATTTTTATGTTTTATGCTATTGTAAATGGTATTGTTTTATCACGTCAATTTCCAGTTGCTGCTAGGATATAGAAATACCATTGACTTTTGCTTATTGATCTTGCTGAACTCACTTATTAATTCTAGTAGGATTTTTGTATATTCCGTTGGATTTTGTACAGAGACAATAATGTCCTCTGTGAAGAAAATTTTATTTCTTCCTTTCCAATCTGGATATTTTTCCTTTGGAAAATATTGGAAAATAAATATTGGAAAATCCTCTGGATAATGTTTTCCTTTTGTGTATTGTTTTTGGCTAGTGTACTGGCCAGAATTTATAAATTTTTGCTTTATGGGTTTTGAAGCTCTGTTACCAGGTTCATTAGCATATGTCCCTTGACATTTGTCATTATGAAAAGACACTTTTTATCCCTGGTAATATAATTTGCTCTAAAATCTTCTCTGTCAGATACATATATAACTACTTCAGCTTTCTTTTTGTTAATGCTAGAATTAGATATCTTTTTTATCATTTTATTTTTAACCTATTCAAGAGCTTATCTTTTTTTATATATATTTTTTAATGTTTATTTTCTTTACTTTGAGAGAGAGAGCACAAGGAGGGGAGGGGCAGAGAGAGAGGGAGAGAGAGAATCTGAAGCAGGCTCTGCACTGCCAGCACAGAGCCCCACACCGGGCTTGAACTCATAAACCCCAAGATCATGACCTGAGCCAAAATCAAGAGTCAAGTGCCTAACTGACTGAGCCATCCCGGCTCCCCTCAGGTGTCTATATTTAAAGTGGGTTTCTTATAGACAGCATATGGCTAGGTCTTGCTTTTTTATACAGTCTGATAATCTTTGACTTCTAATTGGGAGTATTAAAGCCATTTACATTTAATGTAATTATGGCTATAGATGGGATAAAACCTACCATGTTGTTATTTGTTTTCTATTTGTCCTATGTGTTTTTGTAATAATGTGTTTGTAAAATGTGTTTTAGCTATAATTCTTTGTTGTGTTTTTAGTAGTTGCTTTAGGTCTTACAGGAAAAAAAATATTTAACTTGTTAAATCTATCTTTAAGTGATATTATACGACTTTATGTATAGTATAAAAACTTTATAACAGTATACTTTCTCTGCTCTCAGCCTTTGTGCTATTATTGTCTTACATTTTACTTCTTTATGTTATAAATTCCATGATACATTGTTATTTTTGCTTTAAACAGTAGACTATTTCTTAATTATTTTGAATAATAATAAAAAAAAGTCTTTACATTTACTAATGTAGTTATTTCCAGAGCTTTGCATTCCTTTTTTTCAGATCCAGATTTCAAACTGGTATCATTTCCCTTCTGCCTAAAGGATTACTTTTAACACTTTATATAGTGCAAGTCTGCTGGTGATGAATTCTTTCAGCTTTTGTGTGCTTGAAAAGTTTTTATTTTGCTTTCATGGAAGGTATTTTCCCTGAACAAAGAACTCTACTTTCAAAGCTTTTCTTCTTAATTTTTTTTTTAACGTTTATTTTTGAGACAGAGAGAGACAAAGCATGAATGGGGGAGAGTCAGAGAGAGGGAGACACAGAATCTGAAACAGGCTCCAGGCTCTGAGCTGTCAGCACAGAGCCCGAGGCGGGGCTCGAACTCACGGACCAGGAGATCATGACCTGAGCCGAAGTCGGCTGCCTAACCGACTGAGCCACCCAGGCACCCCAAAGCTTTTCTTCTTAAAGCACTTGAGGATATTGCTCCATTGTTTTATCGCATTCATTTTTTAACAAGAAATTTATTGGCATCCTTATCTATGTTCCTCTGTCTATGAATCTTTTTAAAAACATCTCGTAATGCTTTTTAAGATTTCTTCCTTATCACTGGTTTTAAGCACTACGATTCTACTGTGCTTTTAGTGTATTTTTCTTTACGTTTCTTGTACTTGGGGTTGGTTGAACTTCTTGGATGTAAGGGTTTACTGGTTCATCAAATTTGGAAAATTTTCAGCCATTACTTCTTCAAATACTTTTCTGTCTTCCTTCCTCCAGAGACTACAATTCCACAAATATTCAACCGCTTTATTTGGTCTGATATTTCACTCATTTTCTCAATTTTATTAATCTTTCTCTGTGTTTCATTTTGACTATGTCTATTGCTGTGTCCTCAGGTCCAATAGTCTATGTCTAATCTGCCATTATTACTGGCCAGTGCATTTTTTCACCTCAGCCATTATAATTTTCATGTCTAAAATCTTGATTTGGGCATCTTTTTTATCCTTCCTTTCTCTGCTTATGTTCAATATTTCCTCTAATTTTTTCAACAGATGGAATACAGTTATAAGTGTTTAAATGTTCTTGTCTATTAATTCTATCACATGTGCCATTTCTATGTCATTTCACAGTGCCTACATTACCCAAAAGTTTAGCCCCAAATCCAGGCTAGTGTGAATTTGCTGAGATAAAACAGATGGAAAAAAAAATCTCCTTTTGCCCTCTGCTGGAAGACTCAGGAAGAAATTCTACTGAAGATGATACCCAGGCTCATTAAACTGGCAGCCTCAATGGAGACAAAGTAGGATGAGAAGAAGACTTACCCACGTCCTCTGAAAACTGACTAATTGAATGCATGTTGTTTCCCCCTTTGATAAATCAAAATGCATATATCTGTGCTGAAATCTATGATGTGTATACACATATTTGGAACAACCTCAAAAGTCATCAAGGGATTTTGCAAACCAAGAGTTGGCAAACTATGACCTGTGAACCAAATCCAGTCACTCTCATTTGTTTAAGTGTTGTCCATGGCCTGTGAATGCTATAATGACAGAGTTGAGTGTTTGCAAAAAAAGATGATATGGTACCCAAAGCAGACATATTTACTACATGGCCCTTTATAGAAAAAAATTTGCTGATCTCTGACCCAGGCCACTTTCCCAACTTTGTTCTTTAAAGTTGGAGCAATCTGCAGTGGTGCTCTGGGGTTTCATGGGGAATGAAGGGAAGAAGACAGCACCTGCCATTACCACAACCACAACCTCCACTTGGATATAGCAACTCTCTTTTTATCTATTAGGTTACCTTTTAAAGTTTCTTTGGAAGACAGCATTTTAGAAAGTTTACATCTATTTCAAGTCTTTTTTTTTTTCAGGTATGAAAATGAAGATTGAAGAAGGAAAGTAAATTATTTCTTACTCAACCTAATTGCTCCTTATGACCGGAGAAAATTCTGCCTTGGGCTAGAATTCCCAAGACCACATCACCCACTTCTTGACAGCCCTGCCCTTGATTCATGGCATTCTTGTGAAGCTGTCCCACTCATGAAAAGAATTGTTTATTCAACCCTATGTATGGGGTGACAAGAAGGAGTAATGTGAACATGGAAGGTTTGAGAGACTCAGAAATAAAAAATAGAAGAGAAAAGCAAATATGGACATAATAAAAGGATTAGCGAGGAACACAGGAAAGGGCCTGTGCCGGGAGAAATTTCATGTCAAAACAAACCTGGATGGAAATATGTGGATTCTCCATACAGCCTAAAAAAAAAAAAAAAAAAAAAAAAAATTAAAAATAAATAAATAAATAAAAAAAACTTGGTGCCACTGCAAACACTACTTTCATTTAGAGAGAAGAATAAGTAAAATATGGGAGAAAGTGGGAGAAAGGCAGGAAAAGACCACAGGAGTAGCTCTTAGTGTCTCTTCAGCTCTGGCCCCAAACTTGCAAACTCTACGTTAACAAAACAAAATATCTGTTAAGACCCATTCTCCTTTAAAAGCAGTGTGGTATTTATTCTTTCCCAAGCATAAATTTTGGGGTCTCATATTCCTCACTCCAAGTAGTGTATTGTTATGGACTGAATGTTTGTGTCCCCCAACCCTGCCAAATTCATATGTTCAAGTGCCAACTTCCCAGTGTGAGGCCATTAGGAGGTAGGATCTTTGGGAGATAATTAGGTGTAGATGACATCATGACAGTGAAGCCCTCATGATGGGATTAGTGCCCTTATAAGAGGAAGAGACACCAGAGTTTTCTCTCTCCACCATGTGAAGATATAGGGAGAAAGTGTCCATCTACAAGCCAGAAAGTGAGTCTTCACCAAGAGCTGCATCTGTTGGCACCTTGATCTTGGACTTCTCAGCCTCCAGAACTGTGAGAAATAAATGTCATTTATGCCACCCAGTCTATGGTATTTTGTTATAACCACTCAAGCTGACTAAGACACATATCAAAATACTTCTTTCAACTTCCCCCTCACATTAGCTCTCCTTATATATTGGTACCCCAAGCTTCAGTTGGCCAACTTATTTGCTTTTATCTGTTAGTCACTATGAAATGCATAACCAAGTATGTTTCCCTCTTTGAATTGGCTAGCTTAGAGACAAATTTAGGTCCCTCCCATAGCAAGAGCGTGAGGACTTCTTTGTATGCATTCTTGTAAAAACCTCATTCCTAGCTCCATTTTATGTCCCTGATTTCTTTTCCCTTCCATTTTAAGTGAAGGTCATTTAAAAAAAATTTTTTTTTCAACGTTTATTTATTTTTGGGACAGAGAGAGACAGAGCATGAATGGGGGAGGGGCAGAGAGAGAGGGAGACACAGAATCGGAAACAGGCTCCAGGCTCTGAGCCATCAGCCCAGAGCCTGATGCGGGGCTCGAACTCACGGACCGCGAGATCGTGACCTGGCTGAAGTCGGACGCCCAACCGACTGCGCCACCCAGGCGCCCCTAAGTGAAGGTCATTTTAAACGACCTAGAGACGCATGGAGGACAGCAGCCACCTGCTAAGTCAGGAGGGTGGTAGCAACAGTAATTACCAAAAGGAAGGGGAATCTCTTGGGACTTTAATTATAAGCTTCCAAATTCCTTCCCCACATGGATGTTCTTCCTCCACTGCTTAACATTAGAAAATTTCAGTTTGCTCTCGCGACTACTGACTACAACTGGGCCAGCACCTCTTAAAACTCAGTTAATAGAAGAAGGCTTTACCATGGAAATCAAGGTTGGAAATTTAGGTTTATCTGCATGATTCGTTCCATATTATGACAACAGGAGAATGGTGGAAATTGTATAGAGACCCATGGAAGACTACAGGCAAATTAAGCCTTATAGGAACATATCTCTAAGTTTTGTTTGTTTATCTTTTGTTTTTATTAAGAAATAATTTTAAAAGCCTATGTGTGTGAGCAGCTCAAGCGAAGAAGGAACTGGTAACATGTCTCTAGCAAAACAAGCTGAGAAATTTGAAAAACTATCATGAAAATGCAGCTAGAAAAACCGCCATCCACTATCCTGGGAAAGTGTCCATGAGTCTTGAGGGTAACCAGAACACTGGGTGGAAAATATTTACATAAGCCATGAGAAATCAAAGCTCATACACATACCTAAGGGTATAAGACCCAAAGTTTTACTACCCTTAGATTGCAGGAAAACAAAGTGATAAATTAACATTACAGTTGGTCTAGGATTTGTAAAACCACTGGGACTGAAGCGTAAGCAAACTCAAACTGGTTCTGAAGGAATATGTGTATAATTCAGAGCACACAGGAATCAGCACCTCTAAACAAAGATAACTTCAGAGTAAAGACATCACAAATGATACAAGTGGACAATCTACCACGAGGGAGAACTGGCAGAAGCAACAAACAGGAGAAGCAGCATTTTCAAGATCTGGAGAAAGTACAGATCTTCCTCAACTCATGATGGGTTATATCCCAATAAACCAATCATAAGTTGGAAGTATCCAAAGTCATGAGCTCATTTAATACACCTCACCGACCAAACATCATAGCTTAGCTGAGCCTACCTTCAGCATGCTCAGAACACATACATTGGCCTACAGTTGGGCAAAGGCATCTAACACAAAGCCTATTTTATAATAAAGTGTTGGGTATCTCATGTAATTTACTGAATTCTATGCTGAAAGTGATAAACAGAATGGCTGTATGGATGTAGAATCTTTCTAAGTGTATCAGTTGTTTATCCTCATGATTGAAAGGCTGACTGGGAGCCAAGTTCACTGCCCCTACCCAGCATCACAAGACAGAATCATATAGCAGCGCACCAGCCCAGGAAAAGATCCAAATTCAAAATTCGAAGTACAGTTTCTACTGAACGCATAACATTTTGTGCCATCATAAAGTCAAAAAATCATTAAGGCAAACCATCTTCAGTGGGAACCACCTGTAGAGCCATCTATAAGGCTAAAACAGAAGTATTCTTAAAACAAATAAAGACATCATAATGAAAGAACACAATAGGATATGAAAAGAATAGGCAAAGAGAGAGAAAGAGAATAAATAGAACTCTTAAAAGTGAAAAACTGTTTAAATACCAGACTAGGCATTGTAGAGAGAATAAGTGAACTAGTGGATACATTTAAACAAATTACTAACAATGCAGCACAGAGAGATAAAAAGGTGACAATTACAAAATAGAAATAGAAATACGGAGAGATAAGTAAGAACATGAATCCTACATATACATAATATACCAAGAACAAAGTGAACCAGAGAATTTGGGAGATGACTTTAAATAGGATATTGTGATAAATGAATGTTCACTGATGGGGAACGTCTTGTGAAAAGGAAGGGGGCCTGGAATTTTAAAGAGGCAGATAAACAAGAGAGTCATTTTTCATCTTCCCACATTTCTGGTATTACTGGTTTTATACAGTTAAAATTATACTTTCTATTAATTGCTTTCTGAACAAAATCAGTTACTAAAATAAGAAGATTTGGAACACCTCTAGACTAATTGCCCTTCTCTGTCACAGGCAATTCCTCTTTAGGATTTAGTTTGCCACCGTCTTGGGTCTCTTCCCTTCTCTCCCTACATTTGTTTTCCGTCTCTGAGACTGCTCCCGAGAAACCCCACAATTTCCTTAATTTATTTTGCAAAGAAATTCAGCCTCCTGCCTCTCTCTCTCTCTCTCTCTCTCTCTCTGTCTCCCCTTCCTTTCAGACCAAACCCACTCCCAAAGGGAGCTTCAATGTATTTTCCTAAACAAAGCTCCCCTCATACAAATTATGTCACTACTCATGTAGATGGAAGTTGCTG
This sequence comes from Panthera tigris, assembly GCF_018350195.1. Classification (NCBI taxonomy): domain Eukaryota; kingdom Metazoa; phylum Chordata; class Mammalia; order Carnivora; family Felidae; genus Panthera; species Panthera tigris. The sequence goes on from NC_056670.1 coordinate 51,013,928, forward strand.
CTGTTGGTTTCTTGTAATAAGTAGCAGTTTTTCCCCCGGAAACAATCATTTTCCCCCTTAATTTTCAAGTTCTGTATGTAGCACATATCATAGTCTTTTGATTCACTTTTGACTCCCAATTTTCTGTGCTGGGCCAGGCTTGGAGTGGAACGCAGGAATGGGATAAAGGTTCTCATAAACACATTGATTTAAAACTTAAAAAAAAAAAGTAAAGTGTAAAAGATTTGTTATTTTTTAGGCCACATGAAAATGGCTAAGCCAAAGCAGCCACATCAAAACTGTTGAGTCAACATGTCATGTACACACATCATAGTGATGTTCCTATCGGATAGATGAGTAAACTGAAGCTCCAAGCATTCAGATTGACTTCTCCAAACTGGCGTAGCTGGTGAGTGGTTGAGCTGGGCTTTCCGCCCACATCTTCTGACTCAAAATACCATTCTTTTTTAGTGATGCTTTGCAGACTGTAGAGTTTCCTTCTCAATTGGATATGTTTTGTTTTAGCCTAAGGAAAAAAAATGGAAGGTTATTGCAACTCCATATACTTTATATTCCCTCTTAAGTGTCGTGATTGGGTACAACTGAGAGTTCAACTCCTCTTCACAATGGGAGTTCCCAGAGCGTCACAGGGAAAGAACTTAGGCAATTCTTCAAGCAGACCTTCCTTTTTCTTTTTTCTTTTTTCCTTATAAGTCAGCGTGCAAAATCCCAGAGCAGTGTTGTGACTTTAATACTTATGGAAATCAGATTGGCCTCCTCCACTTTAAATAAAGTGGGTGTCTTGATGGCTTGTATTATTTCCCACATGTAGTGTTCAGTTATGCTGTCGGCCAACAGCACCACCTAATAGGATGGAGGCACGACTTTCTAAAAGCACTGCCCTGAAAGCTGCTAAGAGCCACCATCCATCAAAGCATCGATCTGATGCCCTGCAGAACTTGGGCAAAGGGACAAAGCAACGTTGTCTTGTAGACTTCAGTTCAGCTGGGGATCAGAAGCTGTATGGAGCCATCGAGTGGAGTCATCCATTTGTATATTCATCCAACAAATATTGGAACACCTCTGACTGGCCAATGCTGTGCTAGGCACTGGGGTTGTGTCAAGAGGAGATGTAAGTCCTATCTTCTTGGAGCTTATAGATTAGTCAGGGAAACAGGCATTGAAAAGATACTGTAATTATACAAGTAACTCCAATGTCACTGTCCCTGCAAACAGCTTCTCTTTTTTTGGACTCCTGCTAACCTTGACACTGGACACAGCATCAGTCTTCTTTCTAGTAAGTAAATAGAAAATCCTCGCTGCACCGAAAGCATTAATGAGCTATGTTAAGTGTTGACCAAGATTCTGTATAGGAGATGAAGGAAGGGGTTTGGTTTCTGTGGTTACGCACCTCAGGGAATACTCCAGATTCTCTCAGGATGTGTCTGATCTCCAACCTGCATTTTTCTCTGTCCTTTGTGAAGCAGTTCTGGACCTTGCTGTCTTGTGTCTCCATCTTCCTGTATGTTCTCCTACTCCGGAACTTTCTTTTCTGCCCCCCACACCCACCCCCATCACAGTGAGCAATTCAGCTCTGCTTCTGAGTTTGCCTCCAGCCTCTCTCACTGGCATCATATCCAGGCACAGCAAAGAAAATGCCCTCCATTGGCTGGAATCCACCTCCTTAAAAGAGAGCATGTGTGTTCGGGTAGGGTGTACATAACAGCAAAAACTGGTTGTGCTACTCTAAAATAGGCAGTAATTATAATTGGAATAATTAGCTACAGGAAGAAATACAGGTGCGAGGAGACTGAGTAAGAGACCAGCCTGGCATGATGGTCAGGAACAGCTGGGTAACACCCCCTTCCCACCATGTCAAGACCCTGCCTCCTGAGTCAGCCTGTGTCTAATTGGGAGCAGCCACAATCGCTGTCTGAATAATTTTCTGGAATAGAGTTTCTTCCTGAATGACTCGATTCACACGGGATGAGAAACTGTCTCTCTCCACCAGGAAGTGGAATAAAACAACTGACTCACATTTCACGCTTCTGTTTTTGCCAAGCGTACATGATAATGTCTGTTATTCAGATGTGGGCTGGAGCTGAATCTGCTTTGTATAACTGACTGATCTGGCTAGGAAGTTAAAATCCAGGTAGCAGGCAACCAAAGAAGACATATTGAGTTATGGCCCTGGGTCCTAGATTCCAGTCAAGTCCTAGAGTATGGCCATCCCTCAGTCCAGTGATCTGGACCCATCTTGCATCTTGGGCAAGGCCTGAGGTGATCCTGTTGATCCAGAAGTCTCTCTCCACAAGCCATCCTTTCTCGATATCCCCTGGAGAAGTTACAAATCCCAGATACCCTTTCAACATGTCTGATGTCCTAGACCTAAAGCATGGAGCATCGGGCTTCAGAGACCAATGGTGGATGCCACCTGTAGACACTAGAGAAGTCAGTGTTGAGAATATATGGCAGAGACCAAACTCAGGGACTAAGCTGGGAGGAAACATGACCACCGTGGCCAAAAATAAGAACAGTCCCCAGATTTAAAGTACTGGACAGACACCAGGTCTACAGGCTCAGTGCCCATGGGTTGTACTTTATTGGGATGTAGGCAGGGTCTCTGACCTGAATTTATGTGCCTTCTAATTACTGATAGTGATTAAGGGTGTCAGCCATAGGATCCTGATTTTTCCCTTTTACCATCATTTCCTAATCATTTTCCTATGTAATTACATATTGGAGACATCACAGTTCCACCAACTATTGCAAAAAAAAAAAAAAAAAAGACCTGTGATTAATATTCACCTAATTATGCCATAATGGGTATTGCTCACTGTGTTCTGGGATATGTCCACACAATATACGACATCATAGTAAGTCCATTGTGCTATACTCAGGTGACAAAATTTCTTCAGCTGTACCACCATCACCACTAGGATGTTCACATATTCTCTCTACCCACATGGTTGCTAGTCATGATCCTGTTGTTTTAAAGACTACCTTGCCATTTAAAGAGCAATCACTTTTGACCCTTTCTCTTGATACTCAAATAACTAAGAATTGACAAATAAAAAACTTTATTGGATAGACTCTGTACAGTTATAGCCAGCTGACATGTACTGAGCTTGGCACACATATTAATAAATCCTCACAATAATCATGTAATATAAGCACCTTTATTATCCCAAGTTTATAGAGAAGGAAACTAAATCTTAAAAAAGGTTAAGCAGCTTAGCCAGTCATTTGATAAACAAATCATTGAAAGTCATTCAATAAACCAGGACACAAACCAAAGTCTGTCTGGGGCCAACCCCATCTGTATAACCACTCTGCTTTTTCTGGGAATGCATGTCAGATACTTTTATGAACTTTTTCTGATGTTTCTTGGGTTCATGGTACATTGATATTTCTTCTTGGCTATCCTCTCCTGCACAGAATGTTCTTATCAAAACAACTCTTCCCATAGTTGAGAGACTCTTCATTAATCAAATGTTATCATCATTAATCAAATGTTATCATGACCACTGTCTTCCCTGATCCTTCTGTCCTTGATCATGTCAAGCTAGAATACTAAATAGTGGATTCTGATCTTAAATTGATCATCTCCAGAAAATGCAAAACTACCCATCAGTTTAGATGATCCTTTAGAAAACTCAGTTCTTCCCAAGGCTGACCCAACCTGAACCCGAATTAAGGAGAAGTGCAGGCCAGTCAGTTTCCCGAGAGCAATCACTAATAGTCATTAAGACATCTCTAGAATCAATCAGAAGTCTGTGTCATGTTTGCCACTGAAGTCAAAGTGCCCTCATGTGGAAAAAAGAAAAACATCTACCACACAGAGACTTACCTGTGTTGGTTATGTTTGAGATATTCTCTGGAACTTGAATAATCAGTTGTGCCACCAACCATGGGACCTGCCGGGTAATAATGACTGTAGGTCAGCTGAAATTCTTAAACTAAAAGGTGGTTTATTTTATTACTTAAATTATAAACCTTCTATATACAATATAAACCTTTTCTATTTCAATAAGTTGCCCCCCAAAAAATAAAAAAGTAAAAGTGAAAGTAACATTATAGAAAAATGGAAAAATTTTTGGCAACACAAAAGTCCAAAAAAGAAACTTTAAACATAATTTGAACAGGATCTGTGACTGCATGTGCATAAATTATGTCCTTTCATAAGGACTATGAATGACTTATGACCCTGAGTTGTAAGTAATGGGAAAATAGTGAGATGAGAGACCATCTCAAATAGATTAAAATATCATATTAACCCATGGAATCCAGATTTCTCAATGTTTAAAGAAGGGAGTTAAAAAATGGAAATAAGGAAGGCTAGAACCAACATGGTGGTTCATAAGGTTGAGAAGGTAATCTCACTCACAGTATCCCCTTACAGGTTACTTATTAATTACACAGGGGGAAACAGTAACTGTACAGAGGATTAACATCATCAATAATGGGACAAGCTGACTGCGTGCCTCCTGAGGTGATGCACAGAGGAGGACACAATATCACATTTGTGGGGTTTCTGCCAAAAAAATGCATAACCCAAATTGAATCTCAAGGAAATGTCAGACAAAGTAAAATATAAAAATCTCCTATAAATAACTAGCTTGTCCTCTTCACAATTGTCAAAAAAAATGAAAGATAAGGGAAGATGAAGAAACGATTCCAGATTACAAGAGACCAAAGAGACATGACAGCTAAATGCAACACGTGCTCCTGGATTGGATCCTTGGTCAAGGAAAGTAATCACTATAGAAACAGTACTGGGGCCCTGGGAGCAATATAGATAGGAATTTTAGGTTATAGTATTACATCAAAGCTACAGTTTATGATTTTGATCATTGTGTTGTGGTTACAGAAGAGAAGTTCCTGCTTTTAGGAAATACACAGAAAAGAACTTATGGATAGAGAATCATAATGTCTGTAAAGTATTTTCAAATTAAAAAAAAAATAGAGAGGGAAAGAATGAGAGCAAATAATAAACAAATGGAGCAAAATATTAACAATTGGTGAATCTAGGTAAAGGGAATAAAGGTGTTTCCTATACTATTCTTTTGATTCCTGTGTAAACTTGAAATTGTATTAAAATTAAAATGTTTAAATGTCATATTTAGAGAATTTAATAAATCTTTTTAAGAACATAGATAAAGTGGGTCATCTGGGTTAGGAGTCTGGCTCTTGATTCTGGGTCAGATCATGATCTCACAGTTCCTGGGATCAGACCCCTGTAGGCTGTCAGTGCAGAAACTGCTTGGGATTCTCTCTCTCTCTCCCGCTTTCTCTGCCCCTTCCCGTCCCCTTACCACCACCCCCCCGACACTACATGCATGCTCTCTAAACAAACAAACAAACAAACAAACAAACATTTTTAAAAAGATAGATAAAGAGTGTATTGCTTTCCTATTATTTTCCTATTGTAAGAAAGTACCACAAACTTAGTGGCTTGAAACAACACTAGTTTATCATTAGTAAATGACAGGCCTGTCTGGCTTCTAGAGGCTGCCTGCATTCCACATCATTCCACATGATCCCATCCTCTGTTTTCATCATCATGTCTCCTTTCCCGACACTGGTGCTGTTTCCTTCTCCTAAAAACCTTTTGTGATTACATTGAGCCCCCCACCCTATCCAGATAGTCCAGGATAATTTCTCCATCTCAGGTCCTTAATCACATCTACAAAATTCCTGTCACAAATCCTAGAGGTTAGAATGTCTCGGGGGGGGGGGGGCATTATTCTGTGCACCACTGAGTAATTCAGTTTTCAGTACAGAGAAACAATTCTATCCCTCTCCCAAATCAATATTAAACAACATTTAAAGAATTTTGGTTTGAAGAGGCACCCTCAAGCCTAGGAAGAGGGGATATCATTAAGAGATGAGAACACAAGGTATCAAGGGCATATACTATTCTAGACCTTAAATTGGGGAACAGATATAAGGATATAGGTTTTATTATTCTTATTTGCACTGTGCTTACACATTATTCCACTATATGATTTAGTTCATAACTGTTTAATAAAAAACATGGGGGGCACCTGGTTGGCTCAGTGGGTTCAGAGTCTGACTCTTGGTTTCAGCTCAGGTCATGATTTCATGGTTTGGGAGTTCAAGTCCTTAATCCTGATTATAGCAGTGGCTACATGAATCTCTTCATGTGTTAAAATTCATAGAACTGTATGCCAAAATAAAAACATCAATTTTACTTTACAATAATGTAAGAGCTTAGTGTATAATGTATGGAAAAAAAATTGTGCTCATCTATTTTCACCCAACAGTTTTAACTCTAGGAATTTAGCCCATGAAACATATCCATACCCACACTCACATGTTCACAAAAATAATGAGTATACTCACTGAAGCAATAGCAAGAATCTGGACCCTACCCAAATGTTTATCAGCAGAGGATGAGTTAAATAAATTATGTTTTCCTGCATGCAAGTCATTAAAATAAACTTAAAGGAAACTGACAAGTAATAGGCTGTTGTTTCAGAATTGGCTAGAGATTGGGCTGTCTAAAGGGTGTCTGAAGTAATTAGAGGTCAGGTACCTCTTCAGAGCAGATAAGAAACAGCTAGATTGGCTCAGCTATTCAACTGTTGGCACATAATTGCCTCTAACCTATACATATATATGCAAACCACTTTGGGAAACAAATTCAAGGAGAATTTTCAGTCTTCAGATGTCAGGCTTGTGGGAAGTGCTATGGTTTCTCTTTCTTTCCTCGTGAGGGGACTGTCCCTCAAAAGAATTAAGTAAGGGGAAACACATAGAGATTAGAGGTGCAGGCAAGACAGGGGTCATCACACTTTACTTTCTGTTTGCATAGCTGCTTATTCAGTAGAACTGCTCATTTGTCCTCTGTGTCTATCTGAGCAGGAAATAAAAGGAGACTGAGCTGGGCAAGGAGACCACAGCTACGGAGCAGTCTGCCTATCCACTCTTGGGCGTGACAAGGACATGGGGGCTTCCTGAGAGTGAAACGATCTTTGGAATGTAGCTGGACTCCAGACACCTTACTGGGTACCCTTTACAAGAGGCTTGGTCACCAGGAGAGAACTGCTCTCCCCCCACCTCCCCTTTCCCCCTCTTCAAACATGAGACTGCAGCATGAACTATCCTGGGTGGGAACTGAGAGGGAATTGCAAAAAGTTGAACTCCAGAATATTTTCTATACCAAAGAACTGTGCCCTGAGGAGAACTTTCTGGGAGCCCACTGAAGAAGCCACATATGTGACCTATGAACAAGGCAGCCTTTAGAATACAATGAGTAGCATCTGAACACCCCAACAATCATCACTGTATTCCTCTGCTTGGGCTGCCATAACAAAATACCACAGACCAAGTGGCTTAAACAACAGAAATTTATATTCTCATAGTTCTGGAGGCGGGAAGTTCAAGATCAAGGAGCCTATAGGATTGGTTTCTCTGAGGCCTCTCTCCTTGACTTTACATCATCATCCCTCTATGCACATGAGCCACTGGTGTCTCTGTGTGTCCAAATTTCCTCTTCTCTTTTTTTTAATGTTTATTTATTTTTGAGAGAGAGAGCATGAGTGGGGGAGGTGCAGAGAAAGGGGGACACAGAGGATCTGAAGCGGGTTCATGCTGACAGCAGAGATCTTGAAGTGGGGCTTGAACTCACACACCATGAGATCATGACCTGAGCCAAAGTCAGACGCTCAACTGACTGAACCACCCAGGTGCCCCAAATTTCCTCTTCTTATAAGGATGCCAGTGAGACTAGATTAGGGCCCACCCTAATGTCCTCATTGTAACCTAACCATCTCTTTCATGGCCTTGTTCCCAAATACAGTCACATTCTGAAGTTAGGACTTCAACAAATGATTTGAAAAGGGACACAATTCAGCCTGTAACAATCCTATAAATAAGAGACATTTGTCTCTCTGATTCTCCCTCCTTCTCATCCCAATGAAAGAAATAGGAGGGCATAAAAAGTGAAAGGTGACCCACACTCTACTTCATATCCTCTCCCTGAGGTCTGCCCTGTACCTGGTGGGTTTGAGGAAGAAAACAAACATTATATGGGATGAGAAAAAAAATTATTTTTAATTTTTTAAAAATTGGATGTGAAATTTAGTTTTAGACTACTCTAGACATTTTAGTAATAGAAAGTGGTCAGAAAGCTATAAGATCTGCTCAAGATATCATTGAGGGTCAGAAATGTCAGAGAGATTTCATGCAATATGATGGAAAGACATGATTGGAGAGAAAACCAAAGCAGTTTCATAATTCTGTTCTATTGAATATATCTTGTTTGATAAGTTTATCATAATATATGTTGGTTTGGAAAGAGACACATGATACATAATTTACTGACTAAAACACATACGAGAATAATATTCATGTTATGATCCTCCTTGGATTAAAAAAATGGGATGAATATCTATTGTTCTTGGCTGCCGAGCATCCTTCCCTTGCCTTTTCTAGTAACAGACACTTTCCTCAGCAATGGGTTGGGCATGTGACTCCAGCTGAGCCACTTGTGATATCTCATGTCCCTATCTAGAGTGATTGATTAATCAACAGAGTGAACCAGGTAGAAACATGCCCTGGGATTTTTCAAGTCAAAAGAACAATGTTCTTTCCTCTTTGGTCACAAAGTTTAAGGCTCAGAACTGGGAGCTACTGATGGTCCTATCTCCTGACTCATTGAGAACTCAAGGTAGGACATTGAAGCTAACATGCAAAAAGACATAGAGATGAAAGACAAAAAAGTGATTCCTGATGATGTTCTAGTCCTGGTTTCAATCATTATGAAGGCCAATTCTACTCCATCCCAGAAGAAGTAAGTATCCCAATCCTACTCCCCCAAAATTTGGGGTTTCTGAGCCAATTAGGTCTCTCCTTTTGCTTAAGTCAGTTTGCTTTTGTTCTTATCCTTTGAAACCAAAGAATTTCAGCAATAAAAAATATATCTATTTGTGTGGTATATTATATTCCATGGAAACTATCTAGAAAGATACATGTAAACTTGGTAACAGTCATTAATTCTGGTAAATGGCATACTTTTTCTTTATGTCTTCTTGTATTAATTTCTTTATATCAATTATTTGTTACTTTTGCAATAAAACACATTAAGGAAAAGGAGAACACAAAATAGTATAGCACTGATGATAACCAAGAAAAATGTACAAATATATATTGAATAAAATTGGGAGATAAATTTAGAACAATGGACATTTAGCTTAACATTCTCTTTGCCCCCCCTTCCATGGAGAGTTGTTTGAATTTTTTTTTTTTGAGAGAGTGCAAGTTGGGGGGAGGCAGAGGGAGACAGAGAGACAGAGAGAGAGAGAGAGAGAGACAGAGAGAGAGAGAGAGAGAGACAGAGAGAGACAGAGAAAGAGAGAGAGAGAATATTAAGCAGGCTCCACACCCAGGATAGAGCCCAATGTGGGACTTGATCTCACGACCATGAGATCAAGACCTGAGCCAAAATCAAAAGTCAGATGCTTAACCCACTGAGCCACCCAGGTGTCTCCCTAATACACGTTTTAAAAGGTAAACCTCAGCCCTACAAAAAGGTAAAGAGATTGTGAATTCTAAGATCATATATAGAGAGAGCACTGAATGTGTTCAGGACAAACAAGCAATACATATTGAATGGACCTAATGCAATGGATGTGTATGTGGAAAAGAGAAGAGAAGGGAGGAGAGGAGAGGAGAGGAGAGGAGAGGAGAGGAGAGGAGAGGAGAGGAGAGGAGAGGAGAAGAAAGATGCAATGCAATGCAATGCAATGAAATGATGCCATGGACGCCTGCCCTGTGGAGCCACCTCTGGGTGAACAGAGACTCCATCTCATTCATCTGCTCCCAATGCAGCAACCAGTATATTACTTGATACACTGTTGGTCCTTGTGTTAGTGATCTATCACTGCCTAACACATTATCACAACATGTAGCAGCTTCAAAGAATCACATTTAGTATCTTGGGTTTCCGTGGAGCAGGAATCTGGCCATGGCTTAGCGGGGTGCCTCTGACTCAGGATGACTCACAAAGCTGTGATCAAGGTATTGCCTAGGGCAACAGTTTCCTCTTCCAAGTTCACTCACTTGGCTTCAGGCTGGCCTCAGGTTCTCTCTGGCTATTTGCTGGAGACATTAGTTCCATGCCATCTGGGCTATTCCTAACGGGGAAGTTTGCTTTCCCAAAATGGAGGGATGGGGGAGTAAAGGAAGGAAGAGGAGAGGAAGTGAGAGACAGAGAGAAAGGAGAACAGGATGGAAGTCAACCAAAGGGGTGGGGTACTACTGACATCTCATTTGCAGATACGAGGGGTGCTGCTAAACATCCTAAAATGCACAAGAGAGCCCCCCACAACAAACACTTATCTGGCCAAAGTGTCAAAAGTGCTGAGGTTGAGAACCCCTGACCTTGAGTGTTGAATGTTTGCAAGGCATTTTACGTACTCTATCTCAATCCTCACACAACCCTATAAGGTAAAGGGGTATTATCTCTCCATTTTATTGCTGAGGAAACTGAGGCTTTGAGAAGTTCAATGATTTGCTACCTAGCAAGCAAATAGGGAGGCTGGATTGGAACATAGTTCAGTCTCTCCCCATTGCCAGGCTCCTACCCTGGGAAACAGGAGCAGAGAGAGGTAAAAAGGGAAAACGAGGTCTGGGAGAGTGGAGGGGAGAAATACTCTCTCTGCCAGGAAAAGCTCCAGACACCATTCTTGTCACCTCGTCTGAAATTTGCAATGAGGTAAGAACATAAACCTGAGCAGACTCTGTTCTCTGAGAAAAGATAGCTTGGCAAAGTCCCGGTGTGCATCAGAGTTGGGTTGGACCTGGGGCTACCTGTGGTCTTGGGAACACACGGTGCTCACACGGACTGCATCCTCTGCCTTCTGCTCTGGGTCCCACCTGTGCTTCCAGATGAATCACTGGTGACTGCTCGGAGAGCCATGCCAAGCTCCCCTTCATTCCGCTTTCAGTATGGTAGGCCTGGCTTCTTCCATGCCCAGGAATGCACCACCGGTTAGATCCCATTGTGAAACATCTTATAAATACATTTTAAATTTCTTATCATTTCTATCTGAATGTGGTCCCCACCCCAAACCCCTTTTAGACTTTCGGGCTTATTTCCTCCTGACCCCCTCAGTCAAAGTGTGAACATTTCATTTCCCAAAGGATCATCTCATCCTTAGAGAGAGTCTCTGACTTAATTATGCCCTCTCAACATGCCTTTCCATTGGGGAAGTCACCCCTTTATCAGTGGGGCTCTTTATTGTAATAGGACTTACTTCTTCTGGGATGGAAACATGCAAATCCAGCCTGCAGCGGCTCTGAGACAAGAGTGAGAGGCTGCTAGTACCACAAACCTTTAGAGTATTTGAATTAAAAAATTCTAGGTGTGTATGGGGCGCCTGGGTGGCTCAGTAGGTTAAGTGGCCAACTTCAGCTCAGGTCATGATGTCACGGTTCGTGGGTTCAGGCCCCGCATCAGGCTCTTTGCTGACAGTTCAGAGCCTGGAGCCTGCTTTGGATTCCGTGTCTCCCTCTCTCTCTGCCCCTTTCCTGCTCCCGCACTCTCTCTCAAAAATGAATAAATATTAAAAATTTAAAAAAATTCTAGGTGTGTAGGCATTATGAAATCTTGTAGCTCTTACTAGAAGCTTTGTATTTGAAAAATTTGGCAAGGAGAAGATTGTTTGCTCCATCCTGGGGCTGCAGGAATAGACACACCTTTCATCAGCTGAGAATCTGTAGGTATGTGCCTGCTGGGATTTCAAAGGGCACACATTCTTTGGCCAAATATGGCCTTGCCACATAAGCCAGCCTTGTAGGAGCCTTGGTTGTTGCTGCTTCCGTGTGTGATTGAGTGACTAATGTCCTCTCACGTCGTTCATATCATGACCTAAACTGTTGGGTGGGGGAGGGAAGGAGGGGGGACAGAATTCTCCATTTGGGCCCTGGGTGGACCGACTGCAAAGTTGTGTGGCCTTATTCATCTTTCCACTCGGCTGTGTCACAATAGCTACATCCAGAGACAGACAAATTCCAGGCTGGAAATGGCAGTTATCAAGTAACAAAAGTGCATAGGGCCCTTAAAAATCCATGGAAAAGCATAATAAGCAAAACCACACAAGAAGAACAACAGATCACGTGACACCTAGTATCCTCTTCCTTCTGTCTGGTTATTTCTGATTTCTGACTGGCTGGCTCGGTATAGCTTTAGTTACCTGATTCAGGTGACCGGTTATCGGAAATTGGTTGGAAAGAAATTTTCATTGAGTTATCTTGTTTTCCTCCCCTTGAGTTTTTTTTTTAATTTATATATTTTATGTACAAATTTCATGACCTAGGGGTTTTCAAACTTTTTAAGCAACGACCACAGTAAGAAACTGATTTTTACATTGTTGACACAGCACATACACGTGTGCACACACACACACACACGTGTGCACACACATATGCAAAAAAAAAAGTTCTACAAAAAAATTCACTTTTACTATAGGTGATTCATTTTCGTATTTTCATTCTATTGTATTCCATTCAGACCTCGTCTAGTCTATTATAAGTGCATTTTCCTGCCCATTAAGCTAATTTCACAATACATTAAAGGGACATGACCTGCAGTTTAAAAATATCGTATTACTTAAACTGTGGTTTAAAGAATGACAATTTATAGCATTCTGCTGAAATACAAACTGTAACTAGAAAGTGAATTGAATTAGCATTTTTCAGGATTTTTTTTTTCTGTGGGATCAGTAATATTGCTCATCCATTGCTTTGGTGGCATTTAATGTGCCCGTAATTTCTCACTTTTCCAATTCTGATGATCAGCTGTAAAAACTGCATAATTAAATCAGACTCTTTCTACCCCCTCCCACAGGGTCTCTGGGCACTCCTTTCAAAGTGTTACACCCATGAGGCTTAGCAAGATTGGGGGACATAGTGCCACTTACCTGTGGTCGTGGTGTGTGGAGACATGTAGGAGTCCATACTGGAAACATGCCAAGGAAGCACCAGAGTTTAACCAAATCCACCTGGATTCAGCACCAAAGAGGGAATCAGGTAGAAGGCCAAGTAAGATCCAAGCTGTGAAAATCACGCAGGGAAGGAAAAGGGAGGAGGACATAAGGCAATTCCCAAACTGAAGAGTAAAAAGCTGTAGGGGCTCTTAATCCTCTTTTGGTGGCCTTGTTTAGGACACGCTCCAAAAGCTGTAATACTGATGTCTTGTCCTCTCATCTATTAATGTCAGGATGCATTTAAACACAAAACCAGATTCCATCACTGTGCTTAAAATGTTTTTAATGGTTTCTTTTTTTTATTAAAATTTTTTTTTAATGTTTACTTTTGAGAAAGAGAGAGACAGAGCATGAGCAGAGGAGGGACAGAGAGAGAGGGAGACACAGAATCCGAAGCAGGCTCCAGGGTCTGAGCTGTCGGCACAGAGCCTGACGTGGGGTTTGAATTCACGAACCGCAAGATCATGAGCTGAGCTGAAGTCCGACGCTTCACCAAATGACCCACCCAGACACCCCTTTAATGATTTCTTAATATCATTCACTATCTAATTATCCACAATTGCTCTGTCCCATAATTTTTTGTTTTTACATTTTGTTTTTTCTAATCAGGTCCAAATAATTAGGGTCATGCGTTTTAATTGGTTGATTTGTCTGATAATTCTTTTCATTTGTAAGTCCCCCCCCACACCTTTTTTTAGTGTAGCAAAGTAAGATCTAAGACCTCTTTACAACTGAATCTTCCCAAGAAAATATGCATTGTTTGTTTCAACTTGTATGTCAGCTGAGAAAAATAGCTTCAGGCCTGCATAGGGGAGAAATCTTGTTTCAGGTGATATGGTGACAAGGGTGATAGAAAACTTGTCCCATCTCGCTGTCCCCCATCATTTCTGAAATCTCCTCCATTAGACTCACTCCCTTATACTTCTAAAAGGCCTCCTTTAAAACACAACTGCACTGGGGCACCTGGGTGGCTCAGTGGGGTAAGCATCCAACTTCGGCTCAGGTCGTGATCTCACTGCTCATGAATTTGAGCCCCGCATCAGACTATCTGCTGTCAGCACAGAGCCTGCTTTGGATGCTCTGTCTCCCTTTCTCTCTGCCCCTACCCTGCTCATGTTCTCTCTCTCTCTCTCTCTCTCTCTCTCTCTCTCTCTCAAAAACAAAATAAATATTAAAAAAAAAAAAGAAATTGGGGCACCTGGGTGGCTCAGTCAGTTGAGTGTCTAACTTCGGCTCAGGTCATGATCTCACGGTTTGTGAGTTTGAGCCCCGCGTCGGGCTCTGTGCTGACAGCTCGGAGCCTGGAGCCTGCTTTGGATTCTGTGTCTCCCTCTCCCTCTGCCCCTAACCCACTCACATTCTGTCTGTTTCTCTCAAAAATAAATAAACATTTAAAAAATTTTAAAAAAGAAATTAACTGCTATTAAAAAAAATAAAAATAAAAAGTAAATAAAACACAACTGCTTTAAATCCCCACGTATTTCACATTCTATAAACAGGAAATCTGTTAACCTCTGATATTCATCTCTGAGTTCTTTGCCAGAACCATGTGTATAAATGATAGCCCAGGGGAGGACAGCCTGGTAAGCTATCAAGAGCCAACTCTAATTAACAGATTTTTAGCATTGAATGCATTTAGATGCCTTCTAATTTTCAGAAAATTGACAATCCACGTTTTTATTGCTTTTTGTGTGATGGTACAAACCAGGATCAGATGCTAGTTTTTCCATTTCCAGAATGAGTTTTCTTACATTCACTTGAATAAACTAACTTCATCACCATTCAATGGCCGTTTCCTACCCTTCAAAAATTACGAAACATAGTATTGTATTTTTAAGCTAGTGGGCATTTAGAAACGACGAACTTTAGTTTCTCTTTTTTTCTTTTTCCTTTGTCATGTTGCTTCCCCTTCCCCTTTGCCTGGATTTGTGGGTGACATGAACTAGAGAAATTATGCGAGAGTAGAAATGCCACCTGACAGCAACCCACAATACAGTGACCATGTCAATTGTTAAATCAACTTTATTGAGCTGTAACTTACATAATGTAAACTGCTCTCATATTAAGGGCACATCTCAATGAGATTTGATAAATGTATACACTTCTGTAATCTCCACCCTGATCAAGACAGATATAGGATATTTTCATCATCCCTGAAAGTTGTCTTATGTCTCTTAGCAATCACCTCTCCCTTCCCTGGCCCCAGGAAAATACTGATCCATCAGCAGAGATGAAATGTGCCTCCTCTACGATGTCATATAGATGGACTCTACAGGATATATCTTTTGTGCCTGGCTTCTTTAGCTCATCCTAAGTTTTTGAGACCACCCATGTTTTTCCAAGTATCGATACTTGTTCTTTTTTATTGCTGCAAAGGATTCTATGATATGGATACACCATAATTTGTTTATCCATTCACCTCTTGATAGACATATGAATTATATATCCAGTTTTTGGCTCTTCGAAATAAAGTTGCTAAAACGAATGTGTACAGCTCTATGTGGACATAGGCTTTCAGTTCTGTTGGGTAAATACCTACAAGAGGAATTGCTGGTAAGTGGATGAATAACTTTATGAGAAACCTCCAAACTGTTTCCCAAGGAGGTTGTGTCATTTTCGAGTCTCACCAGCAATGCATGAGAATTCCAGTTGCTCTAGATCGTCACCAACAGTTGCTGTTGTCAGTCTTCTTAATTACAATCATGCTGGTACATTTGTAAAAGGATCTCACTGTAGCTGTGCTCTGCATTTCCCTCACGATGGAAGATTTTGAGCAAGTTCCCATGTGCTTACGGGCTTATTTGTATACCTTCTTTTGGGAAGTATCCAAATCTTTTGCTTATTTTTTATTGGGTTGTCTTCTTCTTATTGACCTGTAAGAGTTCTTTCTATATTCTGGATATAATCCTTTATCAGATATATGTATTATGAATTTTTCTCCCAGTCTGTGACTTGCCTTTTTGTCATCTTAATGGAATCTTTCAAAGGGAAAAATTTTTAATTTTTGATGAAATCCAATATATATATATGTGTGTGTGTGTGTGTGTGTGTGTATAAGATTTTTTTTAATGTTACTATTTATTCTTTTCATATCCTATCTAAGAAATCTTTGCCTATACCCTGATAAGGAAGATAGTCTCCTCCGTTTTCTGTGAGAAGTTACATTAGCTTTTATATATAGATAAATGACCCATTTAAAATAAATATTTGTGTGTGGTATGAAGTGACAGTAGAGGTTCGTTTTTGTCCATATGAATATCCCAGTTGTTTCAGTATCACTTGTTGAAAGAATATTCTTTTCTTACCTTTATTGAAAATCAATATATGTGTGGGTCTGTTTCTGGAATCTTGATTCTATTCCATTTATCAAATTGTTTACCTTTATGCCAATACCATGTTCTCTTGATCACTGCAGTTTTGTAAATAAGTCTTGAAATCGAATAGTATAAGTCCTCCAACATTGCTCTTTGTCTAAAACAAATGGACTATTTCAGCTCACTTGCATTTCCATATAAAGTCTAGAATTAGCTGTGCACGATAAAAAAAACTTCTGAATAATAAAAAGGAATGAAATATTGATACATGTGAGAACATGGGTGATTCTAAATAATTATTCTGAGTGAGAAAAACCAAGCAAAAAAGAATACATACTCTTTGAATCCATTATATATAAAATCCTAGAAAATGCAAAAGAATCTATACTGATAGAAAGCGGGTGAGTGGTTTTCTGCATATGAGTCATGGAAGGGAGGTAGCAAAGTGGCAAAAATGAGAGATGATACAAGGGCACAAGAAAACTTCAGATGTTCCAATCTGATGTATCCAAATCGATAGACATGTTCTTGATTGTGGTCATAGTGTCATGAGCATACATAAGGAATAACTTATCAATTTCTACACTTTAAACTTTTACAGTTCATTGCATGTCAATTATACTTCAATAAAGCTGTTTTTTTTAAATAGATATTACAAAAAATGGAGATTTCAAAAAACTCAAAGATACAAACAGGATGAAAATTAGAAGGGTTTGGGACTTCTCACAGCAATGCTAGAGACTAGAATACAATAGAGAAATGCTATCAAAAGTCCAAATGAAAATGATTTCCAACTAAAATTCTATATCCTGTTCATCAATAAATCAAGAAAATGAAATAAAATTTACAGATATATGCAACACGAACAAAATTACTTATGATCCATTCTTTCTCAGGAAGCTTCTTTAATGTACTCACCAGCAAAACAACAAAGCAACTGAAGAAGAGTATTATATGAGGTTCAAAATTTCCTAGGATCCAACGCACAAGACAGGGGAGAGGAATTCTCTGGATGATGGGAAAGAGAAACCCCAGAATGCAATAGTGAATGCAGCATTCTAAAGAGCAGGAGTTGCAAACGAATAGAAGCTCCAGGGGAGAAGTTTACCATGTAGAAAATTATTATGAGAGGCTGGTGGAGCAAGTGGGAAGCATTAGCAATAGATACAGAGAAAATGAAACAGATGATAAGAATTGGACAATTATTAATGCCAGAGCTAATAAAAAGTTGTGAAAGAAAGAAACAAAACCATGGTATACTCTGATTATGTTTCAGCAGGAAATGATATTTTAGTCATAACACTAAAAATACTCAATATTCTTTAAAAAAAAAACAAACTTGTGACATGTTTCTACTGGAAGGAGGAGAGGAAGCATGGGGCAGAGTAAATTATGTGTGTTAAATCCTGCTGTACCATAATAGAAAATACGTAGATAGTGTAAACAATTATCTATTAAGAAATAGAGTTTGGGGCACCTAGGTGGCTCAGTTGCTTGAGCATCTGACTTCAGCCCAGGTCATGATCTCACAGTTCATGAGTTCGAGCTCCTCATCTGGCACTGTGCTGACAGCTCAGAGCCTGGAGCCTGCTTCAGATTCAGATAATTATATTTTCATTACCATTAAGTTCAAAATATTTTCTAATTTCCCTTGTGTTTTCACTGAGCTATTAATTATTGATAAATGTGCTTTTTCAAAATCCAAATATTTGGGAGTTTTCTAGTAGCTTATTATGATTGATTTCTAATTTCACTGTTGCTTGAGACTGTATATGATTTCAATTCTTCTAAATTTCTCTTAAGATTTACTTTATGGGTCACTAGATGGGTATTTTAGTAAATGTTCCACGTGCACTTGAGAAGCATGAGTATTTTGTAAGTTGGGGGTGTAGTGCTTGGTAAATGTCAATTAAGTACCTTTGATTGATAGTGTTGCTTACTAATTTTTATCTATATTCTATTACTGAATGAGGGATATTATAATCACCAACTATGATTGTGGGTTTGTGTATTTGGTTTTTGTCTTTTGGTTTTTCAGTTTTTACTTTATGGGTTTTGAAGTTATTATTAGATGCATACACATTTGACTTTTTGATGAGTTACTCCTCTTTCTCTCTTCTCTTTTTGTCTTGAGGTCTAATTTATCCGATATTAATATATTAATGCCAGTTTTTTATGCTTACTGTTTGCATGGTTTATTTCTTTCTGTTCTATTCATATCATTATATTCAGAGTATGTCTCTTATAGATACCATATACTGGGTTGTGTTTTTTTTATCCAACAAGAAAATTTCTGCCTTTTAATTGGAGTTTAGCTCATTTACATTTAATGAAATGATCCATGAGATTTTAACATATCTTCTTTCTAGTTGTTTTTCACTGGCCCCTTCTGGTTTTTGTCCCTCTGTTGCTTGTTTTCTGTCTTCTTTGGGACTAATTGAATATTTTTAGTATTTTGTCCATTGGCCTCTTAGTTATATCTCTTTTATTTTGAATTTTTAGTGGTTGCTCCAAAGCTAACAATGTGCATCCTTAACAAAGTCTATTTAAAGTCCATACTGTACTTCAAACTTCACACTTCATATCTGACCTTTGCATTTCCTACTTTATCTTTCCTAATTTACACCTGATACCTTTCATTTCCCACTTTTCACTTCCCAAATGTAATAAACATTACATAAACTTCCCAAATGTACACAGATATGATTCCACTTATTCATCCACCCTTGTCCTTTGTGCTAATGCTGTCATATCTTTTGCTTCTACAAATGCTATAAAATCCCCTTACAACATTAATTTTGCTTTTAAGGATTATGGAAAAAAATAATATTGTCATTTAAATGTATCGTCTTATTGGGGTGCCTGGGTGGCTCAGTTGGTTAAGCATCTCCCTCTTGATTTCGGCTCAGGTCATGAACTCATGGTTTGTGAGTTCAAGCCCTGCATTGGGGTCCATGCTGCAAGCACCGAACCTGCTTGGGATTCTCTCTCTCTCTCCCTCTATTTTTGTCCCTTTTCTGCTCACACATATGTGCTCTGTCTCTCTTTCTCTCTCTCTCTCTCTAAATAAGTAAATAAACTTAAAAAAATAAATGTATCCTTTTATTTACTATTCCTGGGGCTCTTTTTTCCTCCTTCAGATCTGAGTTTCCTTCTATATCATTTCCTGTTAGCCTACAGAACATCCCTTAGGATTTCTCACAGAGTAGGTCTGCTGGTGATAGATTCTCTAAGGTTTTATTTATCTGAAAATGTTTTTATTTCATCCTCTTTTATTGCAAACTACTTTCACTGGATATTGAATTGTGGGTTGACAGGCTTTTTCTTTGTTTCCTTTTTGTTTGTTTAAACATGCCATTCTATTATATTCTATTTTATGTAATATGCTTTTTGTTTCTGGTTGCTTTCAAGATGTTTTACCTTTGATTTTCAGCAGTTCAATATGTCTAAGTGTGATTTGTCTTATATTTACATTTCTGGAAGTTTGCCTCTTTCCTAGATCTTTAAGTCAGTAATTGTCATTAAGTTTCAGGAATTTTTGGTCACTATTTACTCAAAAATTTTTCTGTGCCTTTCTTTATGTCTTCTTCTGATATTTCTATTACATGTATATTAGACCATTTGTCCCACAGTTCCCTAAGGATCTTTTATTTTTCAAATTTATTTATTTTGAGACAGAGAGAGAGTACATGCAGGAGGGGCAGAGAGAGAGGGAGAGAGAGAGGGAGAGAGAGAGAATCCCAAGCAGGCTCCTCACTCTCAGCACAGAGCCAGATATGGGGGGCTCAAACTCACAAACTATGAGATCATGACCTGAGCCAAAATCAAGAGTCAGAGGCTTAACCAACTAAGCCACCCAGGCACCTTCCTAAGGATCTTTTTTATTCACATAAATTTGTCTTTCTGTGCTTCAGATTAGAGAAGTTATGTACTTTTCAATTCTAGAATTTCTATTTGGAGGTAGATAGATAGATGATAGGTAGATAGATAGATAGATAGATAGATAGATATCCTTTTCTCTGCTGTAATTCCCTAGCTATTTACTCATTAAGACATAATTTTCTTCAACTTTTCCATAGTTTCACTTTTTCTCTCAAGATATTTATAATACCTGCTCTAAAGTTTTGTCTGGTGAATCCCACATCTGAGTCATCTTGGAGTTGGTAATTATTAAGTTCTTTTGTTCTTAACTGTGGGCCATGTTTTCCTGTTTCCTTGCATATCTGGGAATTTTTTTTACCGTATATTGGGTATTGTTCATGATAGAGATTCTAGATTTTGTTATCTTTCTTAAAAGCGTGTTTATTTTTGTGCTAGGAGGCAGATCTAGTAGGCAGTGTTACTGGCTGATCACCTTGAACTTGTGTAGGTTGGCTTTTCACTGTACTGGATTGGATCTGTGAAAAAAACCCTCAACTTGGTCTTGTGGAGGATTGGTATTAGGTGTTTTGTTTTGTTTTTTAGATAAGGTTGAGAAACTAGGCTTTATTCTAAGGTGTGGTACTTCTAAGATGTGGCCTTTCTTGTCTCGAAGCTGGATGCTTGAGGTATTAACAAGATGTTAATGGTGTCTCTTGACTCTGTGTAGGATCTCCAACATCCCCCAGTCCCGCTCAACCTTTATTATTTCTGCTCCATAATTGGAACAGCAATTGTGCAGCAATTCTCTGGTGAGCCTTGTGTAGTCTTGCCCTGCATATATACAGTGCAGTACTTGGCCAAGAATTCAGGGAGAACTCCTTCCCAAACCTCTTACCTACTCTGTACAGCTTCTCTCTGGTGCCCTGCTTTGCAGATTCCAGTTGCTTCAGATACCCCAGACTCAGATCTATGTTTCCTCAACACTATGACTGTGCTCTTCTTAGATCCTAGCTTTTCATACCATGTTTGGGAACACATCCCCGGGGAAAAAAATTGCATCGAGGTGAGGCTTACCTCATCCTTTGCAATGCCCGTTTTCCAATGTTTAACAATAGTTGTTGCATATATTTTTTCCAGTTTTATGATTGTTTACCACAGGAGGCATAATCCAATACCAGTCATTCCTTTATAGCTAAAAGCAAAAGCTAGCCAGGACTTAAACCAGACCAAAAATGAAAATGTTTTCTGAATTTCTTTGCATATTTTACATCTAGTTTTCCAACTTTATAATATTCATTTTTATGGCCCATAACGTGAATATAAGTTCTTTAATCCATTAAGAAGCTTAATATATTAAACTTAGAGAACAACCAATGAAACCAACTTGACCATTTGCAAACACTGAGCTGCTTTGAGATTGGCCATTAAGGCTGAATAACTGTCTAGTCAAAAGCCCTCCTCTACCACCATTGCTCATATAGTACATTTGAATTTGAACCTTAGCTTATTGGATGGCTAATCGGGTCTGTTTAAACTTTGTATAATGGAGGAGTCTAGATAGAAAAATAAAATATATCTGAGTCTATAAAAGGATACACCTAAAGTTGCACAGCCTCCAGCAGCCTACTATTTGTGTAGAATAAGAGAGTTAATGGTCTATCAAAATCTCAAGGAGAATAAACAAAAGGATAATACTACCTCATATTTGAATAATGAATATCTCAATTGGACCTCTCAGTAATCTCTGAAAAAGGCAATAAGCTGTTATCACTCCCATTTTACAAAGGAGAAAACTATGAGTTAAATAAGTTCATTGACTTGTCCAAAATCACATCAGTAGATGATGACAGAACTCAGAAAGGCAAAATCATTGTGAGTAAATTTGCAACTTATGCCCTGATACATAGGTACCTCAGGCCAGCCCTGCAAATGGATGGAAATCATAGCCAACTATAAATTGTAATTTAAGAAATGCCAAATCATTCACCCCCTAACTTATCACAGAGCGTAAAATGTCAGTATTAGTCATTCATTTTTTTTAAATTTTATTTAAAAATTTTTTAATGTTTATTCATTTTTGAGAGACGGAGACAGACAGAGCATGAGCAGGGGAGGGACAGAGAGAGAGAGACACACACACAGAATCCAAAGCAGGCTCCAGGCTCTGAGCTGTCAGCACAGAGCCTAATGTGGGGCTCAAACTCAAGCCAAAGTTGGATATTTAACCAACTTAGCCACCCAGGCGCCCTAGTCATTCATTTTAATTTGAACCATCAGTGTTAAAATGGAGATCTAATTACCTTGCATTTGTACAGCCATTCACAATTTTCCAAATGTGATTTACCTTTAATAATAAAACCTAACATTTATTATGAGTTACTCTGTATATGGCAGGCACTATTTTAAGTGTTTTGCATATTTTGACTATTTTTATCTATATAATAATTCTAAAAGAAAGGTACTATAAATATCTCCATTTTGCATATGAAGAAACTAAAGTATAAAAAGATTAAATGTCTTGCCTAAGGTCATACAATGAGAAAGTAGAAAAGTTAGGATTTGAGTCTAGATTCAGAGTTCTTGCTTTTAACCATTAAACTCTTTGCTATGCTATTAGATCCAAACCAAAGTCTGAAAGATAAAGGCATCATTAAACCACCTTTTACAGATGAACCAATGGAGATCCAGAAAATTTAAGTGACTTACCCAAGGCTCCCCAAATAATTATTAGTCAATTCTTGACTAATTCTGGTAATCACTACTCTTAATCAACTCTTACAATATATTAATACAAAGGACTACTGGCCAAGCCATTATCAGCAAAAAGAGAAATTGGGGCAAAGACGGTTACATTTTGATGAAATCTAAAATAAGATATTCTGAGAAGCTAAAAAAGAGCAACTTGAGAATTTTTGAAACCCAAGATGGTGATGAGAAATATTCACTTTATTCTACAAATACTTAATGAATTCCCTAAATATGTTAGGCACCATTAGAAGTACAGGAGTCTATCTATGAATAAAACAAAAAAAAACACACCCTACTTTCATAGAATTTACATTCTAGTAGAATATAAGAAAGCATTGATGATGATACAGAATTACTTTGAAAATAAAGAGAAACAATATAAAGCAGAATTATAAATGAATTCAGTTGAATTTTTTTTCAAAGCTATTCTTTCCTCAGTAACTCATTTATTTCCCACATACTTCTTCCCAGAAACAACTCACTTATATATAAAATGTAGGTAACCTGAAATGTTTCAAAATACAACATCAACCTTTTGGTAGAAATTACAGACTATCAGAGGAATTGAGAAGTCCTCCCAAATAATAACATATGATCTGGTGGAGCTATAAATACACAGATTTTCCAGCATATAAGAGCACATAAAATCTTGAGAATGTTGCCCCACCTTTAAAAAAATCTTCTAAGATTCTTTCTTTTTTAAAGTCCTCTTTTAGGGGCACCTGGCTGGCTCCGTTGGAAAAGCATGCAAATCGTTGCCACGGAAGTTCAAGCCTCACATCTGCTGTAGAGATTACTTAAAAATAAAATCTTTAAAATAAATAAAGTCCTCTCTTAGGTTATTTGAGATTCTTACTACTAAAAAGCAAAATGCTGGCAGCTAGAACAAGTGGAGACCACTGAGGGGGAGGAGGGCTGAGAAACTACCTCCAGTCCTGTGCAAACTTTCTTCACCATCATGTCTTTAACAGAGGTCTATCTTCTCCAGTTCTCTACTTGGTTTTCCTTTAACAGACTCATCAGAATTGACAAGGGACGAATTCTTAGTTCAGGGTAGAAAAACCTCTGCTTTGATTCTTTAGCCTGAGTTGCTAGGCAGCAGCTGTTCCCACGCTCAGGGAGCCAGCTCTTGCTTTTATCAGTAGTTGTCAATCATGTGCACCAAGCAAGTGCCTCCATGAAAAGCTTATTTTTCTTCTCTCTCTAGCTGGTCACATCCACATCAATTTTTGTGGGATCTCTGCAGGACCATGCTTAACTTCCAGGGATCGATGACTCCCAAAACCACTTCATTCCTACAGTTCAGAAAAGTGTTTTCTTCTCCAAACAATGTTTCTGCTCAACCAAGACAACTTGAAATTTTCAGAGGGCTTCACTCTTTGGGGCAAAGATTCTATTTTACATTGAAATGCAAATCCAGTCCCTGTAACTGACAGGTTTGGGTGAATGAATGTCTCAAATCGCTTCCACTGGCAAGGTGGGTGTGGTAGAGGTGAGATGAGGTGAACAGAAGAGCATCAGCAAGGGAGGAGCAGGGAGAGGAAGAGGCATTGACAATGGGAGCAAAGAATCCAGGAAGAGAAGCTGGGACCACTGATGACAAATCTGTCAGTTCTTTGGTTTCCCCAAGGGATGGTCTTGTACTTGGCACCTAAGCCATAGTATCTCACTAAACAGAACCTGAGCAGCATCCTGCTGTCCAACCACGTAAATCAGAAATGGAAACTATAGGTCAAGATGGAGGTGCATGTGGGGGATGCTGGGATGTCCTCCCAAGACTCCCAACTATTCCCAGTAGCTGGGACTCTACCCTAGGCCATTCAGGAATTGCCTTCGCTGAAGGAAATTGCCTGACCAAGATCACCTCTCCTTCCCAAGGGATCCTACATCCAATGACCAATTAATGCAATGGGATAAAAGCCCTACCCATGACACTTCTGCAGTTTCATTCCATCTTCACAACTCTTCATTTGGTTGGTTGAGGCATCTGTTAAGACTGCATCATAGCTCAACCTCTGCCCAGTCCAATTTTCTTTCCTTGTCTTTCAAAAGAGTTGAATTCAAAAGTACACCCTAAAAAGTCTGCATGCCAATCTCCATCTCAAGGTCTGCATCCTGGAGACCCCAAACTACAATAACCAAGCTGGGAAGCTTCAATGTCCGAGATGAAGATAACCACATCCTACACTGTTACATAGATGAAAAGAGTAGGATGTCTTGGGCTGCTGTACATGGCTGCCTACTGTACCATTTAGGCTGAAACTGGGAAATTTGGCTCAATGACATTAATTAACCCAAAGGGGCCCAAAGAAGTTTTCCTTTTTTCCTGAGGGAGGTCCTGGAAGCTTAGCTTTTCAGACATTAGACAACCACAGCAAAAAAATTGATCCATTTTTTTCAACAAACATTCACTGAGTATGTACTCTTCATTGAGCACAAAATTATTGCTGCCATCATTGTCATTGTCACCACCATCATCACTGTCATCTGTTTTTGTTGTTACTAACTGGTATTTCAAGTGAGTCTCCCAACCTCGTACTTCAGAAACTGGAAAACAAATCACTATCCGCTCATGGTCCCATTATGGTTGCATAGATAAAGATGATATCCCCTTTTGGCCTTTATATTTCCCAATAAAAGTATACTTTGTCTCCAAACTGTCTGCTTGTAGACATTGCGCCAACTGCTTAGTCATTCTAATGGCCTTTTTTTGGAATTTCTTCACCTCTGCTGGGAATTTTTGAGTCTTTGTGATCCTATATGTTTCCTATTTTCTACACATGGCTGAACTAGAATTTTGAAACCGGGTAAGATTATATTCTTTTGGTTTGCTTCCAGAAGTCTCACTGAAGATATCCAACCAGGCTCTACTTCTCTGAGCATATCTGATAGTTCAGGGTCCATCCGCATAAGCAAAATTTGAACCATTATATTTTCTCACACTCTACTTTACATTTGCCCTCACTGACACTCAGCTGCTCATTTCCTTGTGAGGGCTCTGTGATTATCTTTGCTAATTGACACTTCACTCCCTCAAACAATTTAATATCTCCTGTAAACTTTGAAGCTTCACTACAGATGTTTTTTGCCAGTAATGTTCGTAAGCATGAGAAATAATTAATTCTGCTCTGAGCCCTCCGGATTCCATTATTTAGACTTCCATTATGTGCCCATATTCCTACCTTTTAGTTCTTTCCTTTAACTTATATTGTTTTTCCTTCAAAAAATAATTCCACAAATTCCATGATGATGCATATTGGGGACTGACAGTGTGGCAGAAACCATAGGGCTACCTTAAGATATATGCTGATCTAGACATTCCATGGAAATACATGCCACTCCTTGGTTGGTTGGTCCTTGGCCAAAAGAACCTGGGAAGGCCTGGCTAAAGCAGAGTCCATAGTCTTTCTGAGTCCAGGCTTAAGTTTAGTCCATGTCTTCCCTCAGTCCTGCAATGGGTTCTGAAGTCCTTCATTGATTCTAAACCTGCTCCACCTTCTAGTTGTGGCCTGACCAATTTCAGTGTCCTGGGTGTGACCTCTTTAACCTTCCTCAGGTTGAATTCACTGCATAGAGATTCCAAATAGACTCAGAATAACACAGGCTACAAAGGTTCTTGTGAAATTATCATCTTTGGGATGTGGGCAAGTTATCTTAGAAACAATAAGATCAATAACTTCCACCGTAGACAGGATTAACATTGTGCAAATCATCATCATTGCATTAAGATGTGATGAGTTAGTAAATCCAGTATTACCTTTCCAACATAATTTGGACAAAATCTTGGAATTCTACCACCTATTAGAGACTGTGAGCAATATTGCATACATAATGTACAGCATCACAAGAAACAAAAGCATCTGTTCTTTCATATTGATCCATGAAGAGCTGGGAAAGGGGACATTTTATAAGGTATGAATATAAAATCTCTATTCTTTCTGACTGTGAATCATATCTCTAAATATAGATTTGCATGTATGTGCATGCACACAATTATGGCATCTTCCCCGTTGACTCAAAGGATTTTATTTCAACTTCTCATTTCGAGGATGTCACTGTTCTTTCCTATTCCCACATGCCTGAGTCACACACCCCTCTTTTGCCCCCTGTAAGGTAACAGGGACAGATTTACACAACCAAAGTACAGGGTATTTTTAGGAATAAGCTACTAAAGTTAACCTTCTTGAATCAAAACCAATCATATCATATATCAAGATGAAGCTTCTTATCCAATGACTACCTATAAGACAGCATGTAATTCATGCATCTTGAATCATAGGTTTGGAAAACTTAACTGGGATTCAATGCTTTGTTCTTGTGAATTTCTAAATATACTACAAGTTTCTTTAAGCCATTGTTGATGATAGATAGATAGATAGATAGATAGATAGACACAGGTGAGCCCTTGTAGATTCTAGTTTATATGTTTGGGTGCTTTCTCTTCAGTCACTCTAAATATTTGACTTGATAACTTGCCTGTACTTAAAATAGACTGAGTGTCTTATTTTATTTTATTGTTAATATTAATCTATAGGACATGCAATGCTCCACCACGCAGCCATAGAGCTGAGTCCAGCTACTGGCATATAGCAATATATACGGTAGTAGTATAACAGGGAAAGTTTGAATTTAACCAAGTCTACGGGCAGGGAGTTTTCAGACCTATCAGTAAAAAGGATGTGCTGCTGGTCTATAAGATCAACTTCACTACTAAGACTAAGTAACGAACACTCACAAGACTAGGCATTAACACCCTATTATAGATGGCAGCTCTAAGTCCTCTCCACTCTAGGCAAATCCAGTCCTACTCCACCCCCATTCTGGCAAAATAATGAGAAACATAGACTCACAACATTATTGTAGGTGAATGGTAGGATTAAAAAACAGAACTTGGGTCTGGGAATTCTTAACTTTCTGTTAAAGTACAGGGGTTATAATTTCTTCCTTGTTTTTTTTTTTTCCCCCAGGAAATAAAACATCAAAGAAATGGAATGAACTGGGATTGAATCTATGATCATTCATTATCAATAACATTACAATGGGGTTGTGGGATTCATATTTCATTTTACTTCATACCATTTAGTTTTCAATGATCATTTCTGATATTTTCCAGTGTCTTATACACTAAATGATGAAATTCCTTTCTTCCTTTTTTTTCTTCCTTCCTTCATTTCTTTCTTCCCTTCCTTCCTTTTTTATCTTCCTCCCTTTCTTTTACTGAAACTTATGTCATTTTTATATGATTTTCATTGCTAATTCTATAGAAGCAAAAAGAGCTACAATGAGAAAGCTTTGTTCGAACGTGAACATTTTTTTTGTTACATCCAGAGCTGTTTGTTCTTTTGGCATTTTCTGGATACAGCTGAACAGACAGTGTGTCTATCAGCATGTGATCTGTAGCAGACTGCCAGACTACAATGTTATTCCAAGCTTTTGGAGAGTCGAGTAAGTGAAAGAATTTTCCCTTTGTAGTTTCATGTATTACCTTAATTATTTAGAAGGAGGAAAGGAAGAGAGAATGAAGTTGTCATAAGCCAGTCACTTTCACTTGCAGTAAGATTCTCTTTACCTTTGTCTACTGCTTGGCTATTTATATGCTCTTGCTTTGAGAACTGAAAACTGCTTTGTGAAAGCCAAATATTATTAAATTATTTCAAGCTTCCAAAGTTATCTTAGCTATTGAAACAATAATACTTCTAAACATAGTCCCAAGAAACTTTTCTCTCTCACACAATTTTTGAGACTCATCCTGTATATTCAGTTAACAAAAAACATCCCCCTAGTGTCCGGCTTTGCACAGGGGGATGTTTCACTTTGTGCATATGTATACAGAGTATATACTCCAGGGAAGGAAATCAGTTTGTTGGGGCTCAAAGAACACAGACCAGTGGTCACCAGACCTAGGTTCTAGACTTGACTCAGCTGTGTGACCTTGGGCAAGTAAATTCCCTCACCAAGTTTCAATTGTTTCATCATATATTAAAGGCTCTTAGATCTACAGTGGTTTTATAAATTTCTGTTTACATTCATTGAAATTTTTATTGTAAATATTCACTGAATGTCATTTGGTTCATAAAGACCAATGACTATATCTTCATTGAGGAAATTATACATGATCAAAGTAAAAGTATTCAGTGGCTTTTTTTTTTTTTTTTTTTTTACCATTTATTGCACTTTCTCTTGAGTTCTACATTAACATTGCAATCACTCCTTTTTCTTAACCACTTGATTAAGGCTTATTGACTCATTGAGGGTATAAACATGGAACAGCTTTATTATACAAATTAACCCATTATCAGCTAAGCTGAATAGACTCTTTACAATATTTCAGTCTGATCTCATAGCTTTCCAGGTTCATTAGATTACTGAAGTTCCCCAGTCATAATACTAATGTCTCCCCTTCTTCCAGGCCCAGGCTAGAGCTGTACTTGCAGTAGCTTGGTGAGAAGAGTCCCTGAAAGTGGAGGAAGGAGGGGGGTCTGCAAAATAGGAGTTATGCCCTCATGCCCTCTTCCTCATTCCTGTGGCTGTCCCACAACTGATAAAAGGAGAAAGATTTTCTCTTATGTGACTGTTCAAGGCAAGGTAGATGGCCTCTGATTTGTTGGCTGTAAATGTTATTCTCTTTTGTGAGCAATCACCAGTCAGTGGTGACAAAGCAGCTGACTCTACTTTTTGTCATCCTGACTGAACCAACTCATTAACTATTGAGTTGGTGGGTATGGGTGGGTACCCACTGGTGACAGTTTAAATCCCAAGAACATCCCCTAGGCACAAGTGAGCCCTTCTAGATTCAAATGCACTTTCCCCTGGCCCCAAGATGGGACCTCATAGCATGTGACATTCTTGTGAGGCATGTTCCTCTTTGACACAAGCTATGGAGTCTCTAGCAAGCTGCAGCTCCCAGCCTCCCTGCAGTCTTCACCCCCAACTCTGGGAATAAGTGATTATATATTCTGGATTCTCAGGAACTCAAAGGGAGGACTCCCAGAAGTGTCTTGTCCTCTCTTAGTTAGGCTCTTTTATCACCTAGGGCAGGTCAGCAATCACTGTAGCTTTCTGGACTTTCAACTGGACAGCAAGATATGTCTCCCTTTCATGCAAAAAAAAAAAGAAATCTCGAGCTTTATAAATAATTTCACCTTGGGCTTCTCTTCTTTGGCTTTGGGAAGAGGACCTAGTTAAGTACTCCCCACCTTTACAAACACTGGGCATTCCTAAAAGTAAACCTTCTAATACCCCTCCTCCACCTTATAGCCCTCTTGTCAGGGGGCTAGGGGATAGGGAGGGTGGAGTGTCAGTTCTACTGAAATAAAATTTCTCAGCAAGTCTTGTTAGGAGATGGCTAGCACATTAACTGGTGGGACTCTTCCACTAGAGTAAGGAGCTGTGGATGCTAGACCTAATTACAAAAAAAAACAGGAATTGTTATAAAACCCCCATGTTTCTTTTAACTTCTTTTTTAAATTTTGTTTTAGGGGCGCCTGGGTGGCTCAGTCGGTTAAGCTTCCAACTTCAGCTCAGGTCATGATCTTGCCGTCTGTGAGTTCAGGTCCCGCGTCAGGCTCTGTGCTGACAGCTCAGAGCCTGGAGCTTGGAGCCTGTTTCGGATTCTGTGTCTCCCTCTCTCTCTGCTCCTCCCCCACTCACGCTCTGTCTCTCTGTCTCTGAAAAATGAATAAAACTTAAAAAAATTTAAAAAAAAAATAAGTTTTGTCTTAGAACTACCTCTAATAAATGCACATATAGATTTTAATAAATCTGAAAGTGTTTGCTATTTAACTAGAGAATTTAACTCTTTTATACTTATTGTCATAATTGGCATGCTCCCTCTCACTTCACTGTCTTTTTCAAATGCTTCCTTACTATCTCCTTTGTTTTCTATGTTTTTATGGTTTCTATGGTTTATTTTTGCTTCTTCCCCCACCCCACTTCTCTTGTAATCTGAAAGATAGATATGATGTGCTTTATTTTTTAACTTTTACTAGCAATTGACACTGTGTTTAATAACACAGGTATTTAAGTCCATATGAAATTTTTAACTAGTGGTTTGAAACATCAAAACAAAAAGCACCAATCAATAGAAACACTTGGAGGATAATCTTTTCTTGGTAAACTATTTTATTATTGTTGTTTTGTCTAGAGAAGTATTTAACTCTTTATATTTAAATTTTTTAAACATCACCAGCCTTCAATAGGTGAATGTTTAAGCAAACTGTGGTCCATACATACCGGAGAATATTACTCACTAACAAAAAGGAAGGAACTGGTGATACACACAACAAATTGGACAAATCTCTAAGGAATTATGCTGAGTGAATAAAGCCACTCCCAGGAAGTTACATATTATATGATTCCATTTGTACAACATTCTTGAAATAAGAAACTATTGACATGGAAAATGGATTTGCAGTTTCCAGGAGTTACCTATAGAAGGCAGAGTGTGGGGATGGGAAGGATGTTGGTATGGTTATAATACAAGGAATACTTGAGGTGATGGAAATGTTCAGCATCTTTACTATGGTGATAGATGTACAAAACCACACACATGATAACACTGTACAAAATACACACACATACAAATTGATCAAAACTCATACAAATGAGTGCAGTGAAACCAGAAGAATCTGAATAAGATTGGTAGATTGTATGTCAATATATTCGTTATGATATCATACTACAAGTTTGCAAATTGTTACCATTAGGAGAGCTGGGTAAAGGGTATATGAAATCTCTCTGTCTTATTTATTACAACTGCATATGAATTTACAATTTTCTTTGTAAAAATTTCAGTTAAAAAAGATTCACCAGGATTTATACAGGGCTTGGTAACTTTATAGAAGTATTTCCCTTATACTGCTATGAATCAATCACTTTCATTTTCAAACTCTAGTCGTTCTTAAGCTTAAGGTCATATATGTTTGCAATTGTTGCTTCAGATTCACTAGCTTTTTTTTTTCTTGTCTGTATTTTCAGATCTGTCTTCCTTACCCTCCACACCTGACATTCATTATTTTTTTTTTTATCATGTTCTTCTCTGAGTCTTTTTCCTCTGTATCCTGGAAGAGTTTCACATTGGTTCTCTAGCCTACAGCATGGATTTGATTTTCTGTAGTGTTAATTCTTTAGTGTTGATTCTATTTTGTATTTTTAATTTACATTTTTACTTCCTTTGGATATTTTTTTAATCCCAGGCCTTTTCTGCTTATTAGTCAGTTCCTTTTCCATTTTAATGTTTTATCTTCTCATCTTTGATCTTTTGCTTTGTGAAGTTCACAGTTTTCACATTTTTAAAGAGTACAATATAGATGATTTCTAAAAATTAACTAGTTCCTTGAAGTAAATCGTTTTTAATGCTTTTAAATTTTATTTTTAAAGCTTATTTATTTTGAGGGAGAGAGAGAGAACATGAGTTGGGTAGGGGCATAGAGAGGGAGAAAATCCCAAGCAGGCTCCACGCTCTCAGCACAGAGCCTGACATAGATAGAGCTTGAACTCACAAACCGTGAGATCATGATCTGAGTCGAGATCAAGAGTTGGTCACTCAACCGAATGAGCCACCCAGGCTTCCCATCCTTGAAGTAAATCTTCAACAAAAGTAAGCTCTTTTTCAGACAGTTGAGTGTTATGTTATCATTTTTCACTCTACAGAAACATTCAGTTTTGTTTCCTGTAATTTTAACTGTACTCATCCCTAAAAGAGGAGAGTCCCAGCATTTGTCCTTAAAGTGTGTAGTTTCTCCTTGTCTCTTTTTACTATTCTCCTAGCCACCATCAAAATCTTTCTCTTTCCTCATAATCTAGAAGGTCATTTCTAGACAACTTTCCAGATTTTTGTGCCTTTTACTTGGTATAAATTCGCATCCTTAGAAAATATCTTTTGATCTTTTTGCTTGATTACCTTTCCATAAGGAGTGGAGCTTATTCCAGAATTCTCTGAAACCGTCTATGTTTCATTCCCTTCCAGAAACCATTCTTTTGCATTCAGTCCCTTGCCACTACCAAATTCACAACCCAAATATAACTGCTCCTGGGCATTTTAAATGACCTGAAACTGTAGCTCTGCATTGAGGAGAATGGGAATGGACATGAGTCTGGCAACCCTGGAAAGCAGCTCTTGTATATAAAGCTTCTCTCTCTCTCTTTCTTTCTCTCTCTCTCTCTCGTTCAATGCTTCTGTCTGTGACATAAGAGTTGTAGCCACATGCTTCTGACTCAGAGCTTCATTCCAAATAATACTAGTTGATAAATTTGTAGTGCTATTAATTTATCTAAATCACTTTTTATGTTTTCCAAAATAGTGGTAAATAATCCAGAAATTACCGTTACATATTTTTTTTTTAATTTTTTTTTCAACGTTTTTAATTTATTTTTGGGACAGAGAGAGACAGAGCATGAACAGGGGAGGGGCAGAGAGAGAGGGAGACACAGAATCGGAAACAGGCTCCAGGCTCCGAGCCATCAGCCCAGAGCCTGACGCGGGGCTCGAACTCACGGACCACGAGATCGTGACCTGGCTGAAGTCGGACGCTTAACCGATTGCGCCACCCAGGCGCCCCTACCGTTACATATTTTAAGCAAGGAAATAACATGGCTAGATTCATATTTTTAAAAGACTACTCAGAAAATATTGTGGGAAATGAGTTTTAAATGCATTAGAAGCAAAAGCAGGAAGTCATTTAGGAGGATATTGTAAGAGTCCAAGAGAGCAATGGTCTGACTTGGGCCAGGGAAGAGCAGTGGAGATGGTGAGGAAGCAGAGATTCATGAAAGGTTTATGAGGTAGAATTGACCTGAATGACTCCCCTGTGGTAAGCGGGTTATTTCAAGGTAAACAATTGTAACTGTGCTAAATAGAGAAATTCGAAGCTTCTAAGTGACTTCTGGTGAGTACATTAAAATGTTAAATTGTTCAATTTATTGGGGAAGGGATGCTAATATAGTAGAAAAACCAATAATCCTTCCTAAAGGTGTATAAGGGTTTTTTTCATCCTGTTTGTTATCAATCCCTGAATATTATGTTTATTTAATTCTGTTACAGCCAGGTAACTTTTCAAGAAATTTCTTTATTTTATGATACAAAGAGTCAATAGCATTAGCTTGCCTAAGGGGTAATCAAAACTGAAGAAACCACAGGATCAGTTGGTGCTGTTGTCTGGGATGCCATCTAGTGACCAAAATTCCACGCAGCAGACAAGGAGCCCTGAGGATATTACAGCTAGAAGTGATCCTGCTACTTGAAATTGATGTGGGTTGATATCCTTTCATATCCAGTCCATACAGTGAATGCCTACCAAATGCAATCCAATTAACCAGTTGTTTGATTTTAGGCAAGTAACTTCATCTCAGTTGGTCTCAGTTTCCAAATACATAAAACGTAAGGCAAATGCTAGCTTCATTTATTTTGTTTTTGTGTGTGTTTGAGAAAGAGAGAGTGAGCTGGGGAGGGATAGAGAGAGAGGGAGAGAGAGAATCCCAAGCAGGCACCACACTGCCAGCACAGAGCCAGGTGTGGGGCTTGATCTCACAAACAGTGAGATCATGACCTGAGAAATCAAGAGTCAGACACTTAACAGACTGAGTCACCCAGGTGCCCCACTAGCTTCACTTCTAAAAAATGTTTAATAGTTCAAATCCTTGTATTTTTTGGCAAACAGGTCAAAACAACAATGTCTTTTTGCTTTAATTTAGTCACCAAAGTCACATATTGTGTAGCTAGCTTAACATCATCTGAATGACCTCAAATTTTGAGATATCATATTCAGCCATTTCATATCATTCCAGGTACTTCATTGCCTCAAGAAATTGTCCATATTTTTAACCCTTTGGTTAATTTTTCTATGAGCCGAATCAAATAATAAAATAATATCATATCACCATTTGCAACACTCCAATTGGTCTTTATAAGCCACAGCAATCATCTCCAAGATTTTAATCATTCATCCTTATCTGAAAAAAAAAATGAGCATGCAACTCCTGTGTAGAATATATATTAGTGAAATATTATCTCTTCATTTGTAAATATTATTCATGCCTACTACACTAATATAAAAACAGAAATGTTCAAAGGGTAAGATAAAGGTGAAATAAAAGTTATTTATTGATTTCAGGAAAAAAAAACAACCCTGTTCTCACTAAATAATATCTTAGCACTTTTAAAAGAGATTTTAAAATAAGGAAAAAAAGAGTCTTCTGTATTAGCCAACATATTTACAATTCTAGGTACCCTTCATTCCTTTGTATAGATCCAGATTTCTATCTGGTTCCATTTTCCTTCTACATTAAGGACTTCCTTTGAGATTTCTTGGAATACTGGTCTGCTGTCAGTGAATTTCTTCAGCTTTTATATGTCTGGAAACAACATTTGTGTTGTTTTCATTTTTGAAAGATATTTTTGCTGGGTATAGAATTCCAAGTCGACAGAGGTGTTTTTCTTCCAATACTTAAAAGGTGTTGCTCCACTCTTTTTTTTTTTTTTTTTTTTTTTTTGGTTATTTTTTTTAGTTGCATTGTTTTCAACAAGAAGTCTGCTGTCATTCTTAACTTTGTTCCTCTGTATTTAACTTATGTTTTTACTCTGGTTCCTTTAAAAGATTTTTCTCTTTATCACGAATTTTAATCAATTTGATTAGAAAGTGCCTTGAGGTAGTATTCATTTTTCATCTGCTTGTAGTTCATTGAGTCTCTTGAATCTGTAGATATGCAGTTTTCATCAAATTTGGAAGTTTTTCAGACATTATTTTCTCAAAAATTTTCACCCCCAGCCCTTCTTCTCCTTTTGAAACTCCAGCTATGTGCATATTAAGCCACTCGAAGTTGTTCCAAAGCTCTTCAATATTCTTTAGTGTTTTAATGGAGCAATTTCCGTGCTATTTTCTTTTTTTTTTATTTTTTATTTTTATTTTTTTAAAAAAATTTTTTTAACGTTTATTTATTTTTGAGACAGAGAGAGACAGAGCATAAACGGGGGAGGGGCAGAGAGAGGGAGACACAGAATCTGAAACAGGCTCCAGGCTCTGAGCCATCAGCCCAGAGCCTGACGCGGGGCTCGAACTCACGGACCGCGAGATCGTGACCTGAGCTGAAGTCGGATGCTTAACCGACTGAGCCACCCAGGCGCCCCATTCTATGCTATTTTCAAGTTCACTCATTGTTTTCTTCTGAAATATCTAATCTGCTGTTAATTCCATTCAGTGTATTTTTCGTCTTAGACATTGTATTTTTCACCTTCAGAAGTTCAATATGGGTCTTTTTTATATCATCTAGATCTCTCCTAAAGCTGCTCATGTTTCCATATACATGTTTGAGCATATGGAATATATTAATCATAGTTATTTTAGCATTCTTCTCTCTTAATTCTATCATCAGTGCTATTTTTGAATCTGCTTCTAATTGATTATTTTCCTCCTCATTGTGGGTTATCTTTTCTGCTTCTTTGCATGTCTGGATTGATTGGATGTCAGACATAGTGAATTTTATATGTTGGCATGCTAGATTATTTGTGTTTTCAATATTCCTAAATTTTGTTCTAGAATGCAACAGAGTTTTGAAACAACTTAATCCTTTTGCAGCTTGTTTTTAAGCTCTCTTAGGCAGGACCAGAGCCACTTTTCATCTTAGCAACTGCTCTACCAGGGACAATTTTGACCCTAAGGGAAGGACACATTTGGCAGTGTGACACTTCCAGTTGTCACAACTAGAGGAGTGGATGTGCTACTGTCATCTAGTAGGTAGAGGCTAGGGATCCTGATAAACATTCTATGATACACAGGACAACCCCCAATTATTTGGCCTAAAATGTCAATAGTGCCAAGATTAAGAAACCATGGTCTAGACTATTGGGGCTCCACTACTGAAATAGTACCCTTCTGAATGTTCTATGTGATGCCCCATTTATTAAGAGATTTCTCCGTTCTGGCTGTTAGAAAGGTGAACTAGTTCAGGTTTTTTGGGATGTCCAAGCATTCTTTTCCCTACTTCCCTCTGGTGTCCTCAGGTAGATTCCTCATACATACATGCCAATCAGTCTTTCAGTTGAATGGTGAGAGGACCCCTGTGATGCTTCTCCTCTGCAACACTTTGCGTGGTGGATTCTAGCCACTCTGACTTCTCTAAACTCTCAATTCTGTCCTAAACACAAGGCCCTGCCAGCCTCAGTTTGGGATTTCCTTCCCTGTGCTTTGGACTGGAAACTCTCTGTGAGCAGTAAACTGGGGTAATTGTAGGGCTCACTTCATTCATTTTCCTCCTTTCAGGGATCACACTTTTGCACTGCCTGTCACCCAATGTCTGAAAGCCATATATTCTGGCTGTATTTTTAGTCAACTGGTTTTAAAAACAGATGAGTTATATGAAACAGTGGCTTCCATCTTTAAATAGTGGTTAATGTCCTACCTAAGGCACAATATGTGGTTAGGTCAGGATTCATCTTTAAACATATTTCAAATAGTCTTGGTAGCTTAGAAGATTTTCCCCAGCTTCATGTCAGCTCTAATGAGATTATCATTGTTTTTATCTTAATCATTAGATGGCTGATAAAAGGCTCATACTAGGAAGAATATGTCAACTCTGCTATTTTCTTGTTGGTATTTGCATTATTTGTATTCTCTTCAATCTGTTATTTTTTATCTATTTTATATTTATGACAGAAAAATTCAATCATATACAAAGGTAAGAGGATAGCATAATGAACCCTGATCTTCCCTCCACTGAGGTTCAACAATTATCAATTCACAGCCAATCTTGTCTCATCTATATTCCCACACACTTCTCATAGCATCCTCCTAACCCTGGATTATCCTGGAATGAATCCCAGGTATCACATCATGTTGTCTATAATTATTTCAGTGTGTATATCTAAAAAGCAAACCACAGGTCCATTACCATTCCTAAAAATGTCACAATAACTCTTTAATATGATGAATATATAATTGAGACTCAAACTTTGCTGATAACTTTAGACCTCTTGTTTTTTTGTGTGTTTATTTATTTGAATCAGCATCCAAATGACATTCATACATGGTGATTGGTTATATATCTCTGAAGTGTCATTTAATTTATAGTCTCTGCTCCATCTTTTTTATCCACCCCCTCCAATTTATATGTTAAAGAAACAGAGTCATTTGTCCTGTAGAATGTCAGGTGTCATTTAACAAACTCTTCAGTTCCCTGTACCAATTAAACACTGGTAATTATAGGGGTGCCTAGGTGGCTCAGTCAGTTAGCGTCCAACTTTGGCTTAGGTCATGATCTTGCAGTTCAGTGGTTCAAGGCCCGCTTCCGACTCTGTGCTGACAGCTCAGAGCCTGGAGCCTGCTTCAGATTCTGTGTCTCCCTCGCTCTCTGCCCCTCCCCCACTCACGCTCTGTCTCTTAAAGATAAACATTAAAAAAAGTTTTTTAAATTTGTAATGATACGTAGAGATTTTCTCAAATTCAGGTTCAATTTATTTGAATACTTCATGAGTGATGTGTGATTCTATCAGGAGGCACATTTGGTAATGCTAGCTGCCCTGGATAACCATTGCATAAATCCATTAATTCATTAGGGATATGGTATTAGTCTAATCTTATCATTCTTTCTTCATTTATTAGCTGGAATAAATGTGTAAAGGCAATCTTTTCTTCATGGTTATATTCTAATTCTATCATGCCCTCTTCATGCAGTAAATTGAATACTTCTATAAAGTTAGTACTTCTTAACTTCAACTATTCCTTTTCCCAAGGGTTAGGAATTGTATGAGAAAAGAATATATGCTCAATCCTTTCCCTTCATGTACCAGTTTTTTAAATAATAATTGTTTTCCTATGATGCTCCATATGTAACCAAAGTTTTTTATATCATTAGGAACTCATGGATTTAAATGTATTTGAAGTATATCAATCCATTGCACTCATTATTCTCGTCAATACTTGACTTGTTCCATTTCTCACCAGTGGGAGCCTATTCAAGTGAACGCTTGTGGTCTTTTGACGTGACCCCAGTAGTCTTTGATGGCTTCCTTGCCACTTGGCTTCACAAGATATTTCAGGCTTCTGTGCTGGTTTCCCCATAGCTTCACCAACTGAGCATTGAGTCAAACTTGGATATTTAGAAATCTGATAGGTGATAAATAACATCCCTGTGCGGTTTTCATTTCCATTGACTGCCATGGGTTAGACTGATCGTCTTTAACATGGTTAAAAGCCACTTGCTGTCTACATTCCAGCCCATTTTGCAAAAAGCTTCTTCGTAAGCTATGGTTTCTTTTTAAGACTACCTTCAGCCATGTGCCTGTCCATTTTGTAAAGTCAGTTTAGTGAAAATGTAATATAATCTATCGGTCCACTTAACCAGGCAATATACATTTAAATGTGTGCTACTGCTAAAAGGCCCAAGTGATAGACTTTGAACTATAGAGCTGCCATCTCACTCTGTCCTTGTGATACTTCATGCTCTACATGTGACACTTTGGACCGAGGAATTAAGTGAGGGGGCCACGGCCAATGCACACGTTGTAGTTTAGAAATCTTTATTTTTTTAATTTTTAGATTAAAAATATAATACAAGATACCTCAATAAAGCTAATTTTTTTTATTTTATTTTTTATTTTTTTAATAAAGCTAATTTTTTAATGAGCATAGGTATATCTAAATTTGCTTTTCATACTCCAGTAGCTCACTTTACACATCCCCAATGAGTAGACAGAGCCCATCTTGGAGACCACTGACTGCAAGATAAAGTTTAAATCTTTTGGCTTGGCAGAACAGAAAGACCATCAGAATGTGGTCCCTGCCCCTGTTTCAGCCTGTCCCGTGCCTCGGGCCCCCTTGCTCTGGCTATATCTCTGTCCTTGTAGTTCCCTATCCTGCTGTCTGTTTCAGCAGTTTAGGGATTTACTGACCAGCAAGCTCCTACCATGGGCTGCCACATAACCTGCACATAACCACATAACCCCAGGAGCCCTGTTCCTATTCCACTAGGGAGAGACAGCTCCTCTGTGAAACCATCCTGACTTTCTCAGACTGACTTAGGTCGTATCTTGCTCTAGGCTCACCATGAACACTATGGCAGGACTCCTGACATCTCTGCGGAGCATCTAGCAAGCAAGCGCTACTGGGCCTCTTCCCTTGACTTGAGAATCACCCTACAACTCTCCTCCACTGGGAAGGCGGCTTCGGAGGAGGCATAAGAAGAGGTGACTGAGAACAAGTTCCCACCTGCACTTGACTTTTTCTGTGACTTCCCCCATTGCTAGTGATCTGCCCAGAGAATTGGCTGAGGGCTCAGAACCTGGAATGGTTACTTGAAGGCAGGCCAGAGGCGGAAGTCCTCGCCAGACACAACGGGGAAAAAACTGAGCTAGTAGAAAGAACTAAGCCAGAAACCGGGCTTGATAGGTGAAATCTGAAATTCATGGAGAAGTCAGGTGGAATCCAACTGAGAGTAGCTCAGGGAAGCAGAATATAATGTGATTCTAGAAGGGAACTCTTCTGTCAGCACCTGCCCTCTCAGAGATGGTAAGGATTAGAATGAGGGACTCTCGTTCACACCTGTCTACCAGGCAGAGTTACCATTTTCCAGCATAGCCCAACCTCTTGTCTCTTGATTCCTCTGGACCTACCCAATTGTACCTGACCCTGCCCCCACCCTTGGTGCACAAAGGCCTCCTAGTCAGGGCCTCCCTGCCGTTCTTCATTTCAGATTCTGAAAGCTCCCAAATCTAAGATCTAATAGAGAGCTGGGAGGCCCCAGCCCACTTGTCAAACTAAGCCTGATCAGAGAGTGCTAACTAAAAGCAACACTTAGATCCCCATTTGACTTCTTATATTGATTATTCAATGAATTAGAACCCAGAGGGGAGGAGAGATGAGCTCCTGGCTTCCTAGATGTCACTCAATAAGTTTAACTGGGCAAACCTAATCAACCAAGAACACTTCACTTGAAGAAAGACTGAAAAGATAGTGAATGGTCTGGGGTACCTGGGTGGATCAGTCAATTGAGCACCTGATTCTTGATTTCAGCTCAGGTCATGATCCCAGGGTCTTGGGATCGAGCCCCATGTTGCTCCCATGCTCAGTGTAGAGCCTGCTTTAAATTCTCTCTCTCTCTCTCTCTCTCTCTCTCTCTCTCTGTCTCTCAGGGCACCTGGGTGGCTCAGTCGGTTAAGCATCCAACTTTGGCTCAGGTCATGATCTCACAGTTTGTGGGTTCAAGCCCCACATCAGACTCTGTGCTGACAGCTAGGAGCCTGGGGCCTGCTTCAGATCTGTCTCCGTCTCTCTTTGCTGGCACTCTGCCTCTCTATAAAAAATGAATAAACGTTTTAAAAAAATTATTTTAAGATTCTCTCTCTCTCTCTGTCTCCCTCTCTGTCCCTCTTCCCTGCTCATGCTCTCTCTCAAGAAAAAGGAGGGGAGGGAATGGTCAACCTAAAACTACATTCAGGCTTTATACATCCTATGAAGAATTTCTAAAATGCAGATTCTGGGGCCCCTTCCTTGAAGTTTTGGCTCTGAAAATCTCGGAAACCTGAGTATCTGAACATTACTTTCCTCGGTGAGTTTGGATGCAGGACTCTGTCCAGATGACAAAACAGGGAATTTAAACCTGAAGTTAAATCTGAAGTTGCTGGGGTCATCTAAGCACTGCCCTGGGGATAGTCATTCTGTGTCAGCTGCAACCCTGTTGTGAATTGTGTAGCAAACTACCCTTGTTCTGGTTGTGGGCTCATCATAATTTGACTTCCCTCGTCGCTTGCCCATGGGGACATAACCCACAGATCTGCCCACATGAACACTGTCCACAGCCGTCTTTCTC
Organism: Panthera tigris; assembly: GCF_018350195.1. Taxonomy (NCBI): domain Eukaryota; kingdom Metazoa; phylum Chordata; class Mammalia; order Carnivora; family Felidae; genus Panthera; species Panthera tigris. The sequence continues at coordinate 51,055,641 of NC_056670.1, forward strand.
ATTATAAATCAATACATGGGCATTTGCTTCCTTGTTCATTTCTGTGGTTTTGTTTACTACAGGCCGCTCCTGAAAAGTAGAGCTTCTCTCACGGTGCGGGCGCAAACCATTTCCTGCCATTACAGAAAGTGAGCCTTAACTGCGAGCGAGCTGATCAGTCTCACACCCCGACAGGTCCAGAGGAACGTTCCGAACACTAACTTCCTGCTGGAACCATCTGCTCGAATTCCATCAGCTCCCACCGCGCTCAGCGCTCCGCCCCCGCCCGGCCTTTGTTCTCCACTCCCGGGCCACCCACACTGTCGCTCCCCTCCCGGGGCCCCCGGGAGCCCCCTCCCCCCTTTACCGAGTTCTTCCAGTTCCCTACCACCTCCTGTCTTTTCAGTCCCTCCGCTCCTGGCTCTCTGATCTCATCTCTTCCCCTCCTCGGCTCTTGGTCTGTCTTGTCAACCATTGCTTTCCCCTCCGCTTTTTGTAGCGCGCAGCTACTTTCCAGCCCCTGCTGGTGGCGGCAGTTCTGGCACAACAAAAGACCCCTTTCTGTCATCCTCGCCTAGTGCGAGGACCCCGGTGCACGCCGGACCCCAGAGCGGGGCTGGGTGTGTGCCATGCCCCAGGCAGAGGAGGGGAGGAGGGGCAGACTCAGCTGCCAAGAGGGTTGAACCAGCCCCTTGGCTGTGTTCAACTCACTACAGTGAATGTCACCCTGTGCCGTCTTGGCAGCCAGCTGGCTTTCCTGGGCGATTCCCCTGTGAATTGCCTGAACTGCGCGCATTAGCATTCACACTGCATCACCATTCAAGGAAAAGAACAGAAGAAAAGCTCCACTAGATTAGACCAATCTTCCTTCCCAGGCAGTTCCGGGGGGGGGGGGGGGGGGCGGTGTCCTAATAGGGGCCATGACTGACAGGCTGCCCTCCAAGCTATTTACCTCAATAGATTAGGGACAGCCTCACACAGCTTCTTTCCTTTGGTAACCTGTTATTTAAGCTTCTCCTTTATTCCCCTCTATCGAATTTGTCATCATGCCCTGCCAATTTCTGCTGCCGCCGTCCTTCTAATCCTCATTTCCTCACATCCTGGCTCTGGAGAGGGTCTGGCTTCTGTGATGACCTCCCCCCCACCAAAAGCGATTTTCAGCATTTTCACCTTCCCTCTCGGCGACTCAGAGCCCTCCTCGGGAGGTGGAGCCATTGCCCCTTCCCAGATCTCAACAGCCTGGCTCCACCTGAATTGACCCCTCTTCCCACACATGTTCCCCACTTGCAGTCCAACCCACTCTGGTCCAGTGTGCAAAACTTCACATTCATATCACATTTCACATATCACATCTGCAGTGCCCTCACCTGTGTTTTCTTTGAAATTCTACCACTTTTTAAAATGCCCACTACAAACCTTGTGATTTCCGTTTTTTTTTTTAATGTATTTTGCTTATTTTTGAGACAGAGAGAGAGAGAGAGAGAGAGAGAGAAACCAAGTGTGATCAGGGGAGGGGCAGAGAGGGAGACACAGAATCCGAAGCAGGCTCCAGGCTCCGAGCTGTCAGCACAGAGCCCGATGTAGGGCTCGAACTCATAAACTGTGAGATCATGACTGGAGTTGCCGCTTAACTGACTGAGCCACCCAAATGCCCCAAACCTTGCGATTTCAAGTGGGCCACTGGGATAGGATGAGATGCCACTGGGCGTGGTGTCACAGGTCCTGGGTTGCCAGCTTTAAGACCACTTTCTGAGCCTGTGAGCATGGGCAGCCTGGATTGGATGGGGATCCACCAAATGTGGGGCATCCCGATTGGATGGGGACCAGCAGCATGGGCAGTGAAAGAATTCACCCACGGCAGAACAAAAGAGTTTATTAAATACATCGCAAGGGAATGACTGTCTGCGACAAGGCAGTGGTGAGGGGCCACAGTTACAGGATGGAGTGAGAGAGTATGGGGATGTATGGAATTTTCCCTTTTTGGTAATCTTAGGAACTGCGCTGGTTGTAATTGGTCAGTTAGGGCCTATGGCTGTTTCCAGGTGGGCCACTCAATGAGCCTGTTTATATTCAGCTTGGTGGTCACTGTGGGCCATTTGGCCTTGCTTAAGTTTCCACTGCTCAAGCCTATTGCCTAAAAGAGGCCTCTACGGGCAGGTAACTTAATGTCTCTGAACTGCAGCATTATTAGACGATAATCATACTTCACAGGGTTTTGTACTTTGAACCAGTTTGTTAACAATCTGAACTTGATGAGGGATACACAGGATATGGTGTTATTTCGCTCCAGCTTCCTGCCTTCCACCAGGTTATATCAACTTGAACAACAGGTTTCTGGAAACTTTGGGTCTTAAGAACAAATCTCAATTCCAAATACTAAAAAGTCCAGTCCAACCCAAACGCAAACCTAAAAGCTTCTCCCCTGCCCTCACGTTTCCCCTCCCACCAATTCAGCTTGACTGGTGGCTCGGGGACCAGCTGGCATCTACCCTTTTGATTCCTTCTTGCTTTTCCATCCCTCTTCGGCCTGCTTCTGGGTCTTCCAGAGTCGAGCAAGGGGAGGCAGAAACAGAAGAAAGGTGGCTGTCTTTTTTCGTAGCTGGCACTGTCTTCACCATGGAGGCCCTCTCTCATGACAGGAAACGAAAGCCTGGGTCTTGTGGTAGCAGATGCCTGGATTCTTGGGTGGCCCCTTGAGGACGGAGCTCTGCATTGCACAGCTCCCAAAGGAAGTCAGTGCATTCTTCACCTGGCCTCTTGATCCCACACCCGGCAGCACACAGCACGTAGCCTCTTCTTGGCAAGAAGGCCCTTTCAGTGGGGTCCCAGTAAGATGGACGGAGCCCGGTTATCTTCCCCAATGTCTGATTGACCCAGGAAACTTTTGCGTGTTTTTGCCTTCTCAGTACCGGTCATGCAGGCTCTCCCCTCCTCACACTCTCTCTTTCCCTGCCATGGTGGGCAGCTCTAGCCCAGCTTCTCCCCTCAGGATGTTGAAGCAAGAAGCAGCTGTTTCACATCATAACCAGCAGTCAGTTAAGGCAAGAGATGCCAGTCTCCCCTAATCGCTCTGGGACCTCACTTCGCCCGGCTTAGGGGAAGGTGGAGCCCAGAGCTTGCCAGTAGGTCAACGAGTCAACAAATCTCTGCCTCAGTGACATTCTCCATCATCTGTCTCTTCCAGTCTTTCCCACAAAAGGTGAGTAATGACAGCGAGAGATGAAAGACCAGCCTGTCTGTGAGTCTTCGCAGGGATGTAGCTAACGACTCCAGTAAAAAAAAATGTGGGGCTACTATTATCCACCGTTCTCAGATTTGGAGGCCTCATCTAGAAGTCCAAGACCTGAGGGGCGCCTGGGTGGCTCAGTCCGTTAAGCGTCCGACTCTTGATTTCGGCTCAGGTCGTGATCTCACGGTTCACGGGATCGAGCCCCACATCGGGCTCTGCACTGACAGTCCAGAGCCTCCGGGGGATTCTCTCTCTGCCCCTCCCTTGCTCTCTCTCTTTCTCTCTCAAAAAAATAAATTAAAAAAAATTTTTTTTTTTTTTTAAGTCCAAGACCTGAGGAAAAGCCCCTTTCAGTATTCATCCCATGTAGAACAAAACAAATAATGTCAAATTCTCCACAGAGCCTGGCATGGTATACACTTAATAAGTGGTCATTTTTACGTGGCTGTCCTCTATGAATGCTAAAAACAGTATATACACATGAGGTCATCTGATGCTAGTTCTCTGTCAACTTTGTGTAAAATTTGCTATCTCTACGCTGCAATAGCAGTCCATTCTATCTTATTCAATCATTTTTTTCATATGTATATGCGTTGGATTTTTCATTAGAATGTAAACCTCTTGAAAGCAATTATGCTTTTTCTCTATTCCATATACCATCAAAAATGGGGCTGAGCATGTCATAATTGCTTAAGTAATATTTATTAATTTGTTCTCTTATTTTCCTTTACTTGATCTTCGATGATATTCAATTTAGAATTCTGTCATATTTTTCCTTCGGGACTTGCCATTGTTTTGTGGGTGCATTTTGCTATACCACGAAAGCCATAGAGTCACTGAGTGTAGGCATGCAAACGTTTGCCTCTTTGCCATCCTTCCTCGGTCTAATCGGAGAGCAAAGGTGAGTAGACAGGAATGGTGGACCACAGGCTGCAGGAGAAAGGTGAGGCCCCACGAGCACACTGCATGTAATGTAGAACGAGGCCATTAGTGACTTTCTGAAGAACGGTTCAGGTCTTAGAGATTCCTAGAGGGAAACTCAGACTCGTTGCAGGTAAGGGTTGTAAGCCAAGGGCAGCAAGCCCATTTCACACTTAAAAGGAAGAAGGTAAAGAAGAAAAGAGAAGACCCTGTAGAGAAAAACTGCCCTAAGGAAGCAAAGGGGATGTTGGAGCAAGTTTATAGATCAAAAGAAAGGCACGCTGTGGTGCGTCCTAAGGGTGACAACGGGTGCCAGCAATAAGAACCTAAGCGGTGGGGTGCCCGAGTGGCCCAGTCCATTCGGCATCCGACTTCAGCTCAGTTCATGATCTCAAGGTACATGGGTTCAAGCCCTGCATCCAGCTGTGTGCTGACAGCTCAGAGCCTGGAGCCTGCTTCAGATTCTGTCTCTCCCTCTCTCTCTCTCTCTGCCCCTCCCCTGCTCGCTCACTCTCTCTCTCTCAAATATAAACATTAAAAAAATAACATCATTAAAAAAAAAAAAAAAAGAACCTAAGCAGAGATTGGCCTGGAACAGGCACTCTCAACGAGGGGCGATTTTGCCCCGCAGGGGATATTTGTCACTTTCTGAAGAAATTTTTGATTGTCATGACAGTGTGAATTATTGGCATCGAGTGGATAGAGACCAGAGATGCTGTTAAACCTACTACAACGCACAGGACAGCCTGCCCACCTTCCCCCTGCCCCTCAACAGCAAAGAATTATCTTGCCTGAAATGTCAGTAGCACCAAGGTTGAGAAATCTTGGCCTAGAAAAGGGCGACATGGAAAGTCAGCATGAGACAGACACCCACTAAAACTAGCACAAGGAAAAATGGAGGGCATTTGACAGGATTCAGGGGAACTTCCCAGAACTCAGGTTTGGAGGCACAGCCTCGTAGGAACTGGAGAGTGATTTGGAGGCCATTGCCTCCATCTTGCTCAGTTTGGGGTCACAGGCTTCCCTTTTCTTCTCTCTGCTCACCTGCTGGGTCTCCTCCTTCCACTCTGCTTTCGCAGTACATGGCCCAGGCTCCCAGTCCCAACCCTGATCCCACTCCTGGCCCATGGTTTATGGTCCAAGTCTGTATATAGGCATTTGTTGCAATCTTGGTGCTGGGAGACCCAGATGGGCCAGTCCCGGCCAATGAATGATCTGGCTTTGAGTCCCACTGTAATCGACTATGGCCAGAGGGCAAGACCCTACCCATAGTCCTCTCAGCAGGGCTGTGGCAGGCAGAAGTGGTTTTTCCCTCAGAGACATGAAGAAAAAGAGTGGGTGAGGCAGAGAGAAAAGTATTCTAAGGAGTTCAAATCAGGTGGCCCGAAATCTTGCTAAAATGGTTACCTGCCAAGACCAGGGCCTCTGAGAAGATCATGGGGAACTGCAGAAGTAGGTGAGCTGGAAAAGAATAGCTGTGGGGGATTTGATCAGGATCTGACCAAGAGGCAGGGATTGCCAAGTGGCTCTAAGAGTCTCCACTACAACTGGAGAGGCGCCTGCTTCACGCAATGAAAAGGAGACGGCCTTCCCCTCCCGGATCACAACCGCTGGAGAGCCATTTTTTGGCCTGTGGAGAGACTGGGGCAAGTTCGGTAAGCGACCGAACAGGTGAGAGTTATAGGGGGAGACACTCCAGCCAAACAAGACTTCCCAGAACAGACGGTGAGAGGCTGAGAGCTCACAGGGTCTCATCACTCCTCCCTGGGAAACCAGACAAAGGGGCGCTGCTTCCGTCCGAAGTTGGCCTCCCTCAAATCACCCGAAGTGGATGTCCAGAAAGGCTTCCTGCCTCCCCTCTGCTTGTGTAGTGGGCAAGTTATCAATTTATTGCCTCTCAGTTCCAAATATACGCTTCATTGCCTGCTCTGTGATCATTCAGGTGGGCCCTCTAAGCATTTTTCCATTGCAGCAAGCACGGAGTTACACATGATCAGCATAGGACATTGGAGGGACTCGAGGAGAAAGAGGCTTCTCTTCCTACATCCAGTATGCTTTCATCTGCTTCTTTCTGATCGCACTGCAAAACCTACGGAGCTGTGGAGTGTGGAACATCCGTGGCGTTCCACCCCAGCCAAGAGCCCAGACCTACAATGGCTTGACAAATTCACACCCCTAGCCTGGTGACCACCTTGTGGTGGCCCTCCTGATGGAACGTGGCGTATGTTCTACACACACAACATATACACACGTGCGCACACATGGGACGTGTGCACCTGTCAGCAATCACTCTCTCTATGCTGTGGGATTATGGGTAACTTGTATTTTACTATTACATATATATGTCAGGAGTCAAGGCCGAAGAAAAGAGGTATGAATTCTCAAATGTCAAAAGATCATCTTTCTCCTGTCTTTTAGAAAGAAAACTTCCCCTGGGGCACCTGGGTGGTTCGGTTGGTTAAGTGTCTGACTCTTGATTTCAGCTGAGGTCATGATCTCACAGGGACGGAGTCTTCCATTGGGCTCTGCGCTGACAGCACAGAGCCTGCTTGGGATTCTCTCTCTCCCTCTCTCTGACCCTACCCACCCCCCCTCAAAATAAGTAGCCTTTTTTTTTTAATTAAAGAAAGAAAACTTCTCCAAGTTAAGCTGGTATATATCAGTAGGTTAACTTTCCTCATGTAAGTGCATAGAACTATTACACTGAGCTCTTATATTGGTTTGGAACACATGGAAATATACAGAAACAGAGCAGGCACTTCAAGTCTATTTACCTGCAGCCAAGGACAATAGCAGCCCACCTGGGAGGATATTGTACACAGAAAAATACATCTTGTATTTCTTTCTTGAAACTTGGGACGTGGGAGGAGAAATGAAAAGAAATATGGAATGCAAGCACATAGGAGTAATTATATATGCAAATGTGTAGTTACTTATTCATTTGGGGTGTTTCATTTGCCCTTGCAAATGTGTATTCTGAAACCACACAGGATGAGTAGTGTATACCCTGAATCTCTACCTTGATTGCTTTATTGATTTTGGCATTCTGGGAAGAAAAGCCTCAGGAAAGACAGAGGGGTGGTATGTTGGGGATGGGGTTGCATTTGTGATCATAATTGTGCTGTAATACTTGTGAAGCCCAAATTCTCTGCCCTCTTTTCCGTGGGTTAGAAATGTTTGTCTGTAATATCAAATGAATTTATTCCTTGGCATTTAAAAGAAACACTCAAGTAACATAGTTTCAATGGGTTAAATCAATTTCAATTTCTGGGAAATGAAGGAGTGTGTGTGTGTGTGTGTGTGTGTGTGTGTGTGTGTGTGTAAATCATTTTCCAAGCCTCTTGGATTGTGCTGACACCATTGTTATTTCTTGAGAATAGATCCTTCCTAAGTCACCCACTCATATTTTGAAACTTGCCAGGATTTGAAATAACTTGATGCATTTTCAGTGCTAAAATTATCCTTGGAGGAAAAGTTCTACACACCAAACGTTACCCAAAAAAAAGGACTCTAAAAATGCTAATTTGGGGTTGTTCATGCCAGGAAGCAAGGCTGGAGAAGAAGTGAATTCATCCCTGCCCAAGTTAGGGAGGGAAAAAAATATCTGCTGTGCCTCTCGAAGCACAACTCTGTTACCATCGCAGCTTGGAAGCCTGCTCGTCATGCTGCTGTGTGTGCTCCTTCACCTCTCTTTGGCATTCTGATTCTTTAGCTAAGCAAAATGAGGAGTGAATCCAAGATGTCCACATCTGGTGAGTAGCTGGGGTGCAGGGATGGAATGCACAGTGAATAAATCATATTGTTAGCTAAGAAACTTTTTCTTCTTTTTAAGGCAGTTGTCGTAGTCTAGAAAATGCATGACTTTCTTTAAGGAAAACTATATCGCAGGAATATTCATGTATATGAAACAGTATTGGCACCACGATTTCATGAATAATTATCGCTACTCTGATTAGGATTAGAGACACTGTGGTTTAGCTAATGACTTTGATCTGGCTTTAACGAGACCGTGGCTAAGTTGTTTCAGGTATAGGTGATGGTTTTTCTAAGAGGCTTCAGTTACCTGGGCTACAAAACCCACTCATTTCACATCACATCCACCAGGCACATAAATAAATGACCAAAATATGATGATTTAGAAGATTCATTTGATCACAAATACGGATTTTCTCTTCTAGCCTTGATACTCTGTGTTTCCTCTTTCTGGAAAAGTCCCCTCTCTCCATCTTCACCACTCTCTGGCCCCTCCCTCACCTTCCACCTTCCCTCCACCCCCAGCCCCCATGCATACTTCCTTTCATTTCCCACAAGACAAACTCTTCTTCCTGATTCACTTTACGTGCCCACTGCATCCCAAAGACCAACTTAAATTAGGTGCCCTTCTGTGCTCCTTCAGCACCCCCACCTATATCAGCACTTATTAAGCTGAATCGTATCTGGTTTTCTCATCTGCCTCCTCCCACCTGACTGGAGGGCTTCTGGAGGGCAGTGATTGATGCTTTAATCCTAGCATTTTATTCGGCACAGAGTAGATTCTCAGTAAACGATGGTCAAGAGATGTTAAAACGCTGTGCCTCACAGGATTGGCCGAAGATCCAATGAAGTGAGGCAAAGGAGATTGAGTTTCAAATGGCAAAGCCCTTTCTGAGTGTTAGATAGTTTTGACAAAATGGAATACACAAAAAAGTTGTTCTGTTGTGCTCATGTTTAAGTGGAAGTTTGGAACAGCCTACGCTTGTTACAATGAATAAAGGGAGTTGGGAAGGGAACGGATCTTTGCTCATCATTTTCCCTGTGCCGCACACTTTTTCATATATTCTTATTAATCCCTTCAGCAATCCTGGAGGCGATATTAATATCCCCATTTTATAGAGGAGGAAATTGGAGCTCATAAAGACTAAGACACTTGCCAACATCACACAACTAATAAGTGGCAGAACCAGGATTTGATCCCCATCTGTCTGCCTTCAGAACCCACGTTTGCTCTCCTGCAGGATGATGCTGTTGCAGAGGAAAGAATCTTGGGCCATTCATAATTACCTTGCTCTTTCCTATCCTACCCATCCCCCATTCCACAGATCTGGAAAAAAAGGAGGGGGGGAGGTGGTGGGAGGCAGGGGCGGGGGGGGGGGGGGGAGGGGAGAAATTACCGAAGGGCGAAATTGCCTAAGGCATGCAACCCAGTAGTGTCTGAGATGGGGATGGCCCAGGAATCTGCACAAGTGTTGATGCCCAGAAGCCAGGAAGGTACTGCATCTTTTGCACAGCAAAAAGAAAAGGTATTCACCCATAGGGTAAATCAGCAAATCCACAAACCACTGGAGTCTGATAGTCAAATAAGTGTATTTTTCAAGCTCTGTTTTTATCCCACAAATTAAGGAACATAGGAATTTTTGTTTGTTTATTTTTCAGGTAGCCTCCAGCCCAACATGGGGCTTGATTTAAGACCCTGAAGTTAAGAATCACATGCTCTACTGAGTCAGCCAGGCGCTCCAGGGTTTAAAATTTAGAAATTCTAAAAGGGATGGTAAACAGGTGTGCCTGGGTGGCTCAGTTGGTTAAACATCCGACTTCAGGTCATGATCTCAAGGTTTGTGAGTTCAAGTCCTGGGGTCTGGGCTGTCAGTGCAGAGCATCCTTCAGATCCTCTGTCTGCTCCCCCCCATCTCAAAAATAAGCATTTAAAAAAATATTTTTTAAAAAGGGGATGGTATATGTTTTCACTCTTATGTGGATCCTGAGAAACTTAACAGAAACCCATGGGGGAGGGGAAGGGAAAAAAAACAGGTTAGAGTAGGAGAGAGCCAAAGCATAAGAGACTCTTAAAAACTGAGAACAAACTGAGGGTTGATGTGGGGGTGGGAGGGAGGGAAGGGTGGGTGATGGGCATTGAAGAGGGCATCTTTTGGGATGAGCACTGGGTGTTGTATGGAAACCAATTTGACAATAAATTTCATATATTAAAAAAAAGGGGGGGATGGTAAAACAAAGTCAGTATTATATATCCAAGAAGGGGAGGATGAGAACCATAGCACATGTTATAACAATAGTCTGGATTATTATTAAGAACACAGTCACTTACATATTATTATATTAATTGTATTATATTATATATAATGTTATATGTATTATTATAATCATGATAGATACAATCAGGGTAGAACAAAATCTTGACTATGATATATAATTAGTGTGTCCTCACATTTCCAGTAGAAAATCTGCAGTAAGTTTGGGAAATGTTTTGTGGGTATACATGGGGAGGTAGGATTATTTTAACATCAGGCTGAAGCACGTTTGAACCTCACATGGAAGGCACCTAGCCATCACCAGAACATCCTGTGTATTCTAATAGCTAATAAAGGACCAGCTTCCTTTACTCAGGTTGCGCCTTCAGTCATGAAGGAACACACACACACACACACACACACACACACCTCAAAAACTCCTATGCATTTTTGGAGGTGCTGCTCCAGTGTTATGTGTCTGAAAAGCCCTTCCAGACATACTTAGGGAGAATTAGTTACTACTGTCTCCTCTGCGTGCTCATGCATCTTTGTACATACTTCTGCTGTAGTTCCGTTTCACACTGTGCTATGGTTAATGTCCTTACTGCTGGACCAAGAAATCAACAAGAGTAAGAACTAGGTCTTAGCATCTCTCTGTTCTCAGAGGTGATCTCTGAGTGCTATGCAGTAGGTGCTCAATAAATGTTAAGAAAGACGACCTAAAAGGAAATGTTTACTGCACTTTATACCCTCTTGCACCACTAGAGGGCAATGTAATCAAGATTACTGAACACCACTGTTGTAGTTCCAGATGAATAGATTTGTTTCTTGTTTTTGTTTTGTTTCGGCCATGCCTTTTAATGAATTCTGTACTTCAGGGTGAGCAAACATTTCACAAGTGTAAAAAGAACCCTTGAAATAGAGGCTAAGTGCTGGAGTGCCGAGGAGTCTAGGGATTAAGTCCCTGGCCTGGCAAGAAGAAACCACGGACTACAAATGGGATTAGAGATGCTCCTTAGCCCTCTCAGACGTGAAGCGGCGATCTGAAACACTGTAGCTACATCTTTTCACATTTTTACATGCTTGATCCTCCACCTTAACCCCAGGGTGAAGTTAAGCATCACTGCGTTTAAGGGAAATCTGAGGGATAAGGGAATTACATTTATGGGGTGCGTGCTGAGGGGATACAAATTGAGCGCAAATTTCAGTCTAAGCAGTTTCTACATGTCCGTTCTGAGGCATAGCAATTCCACAGCTGGTTTTCCTCCTGTTCTCATTTCAGGCCCTTGGCAGGACAAGAATTCGAGGGGCAAGTTTCTCATGAGACATCTCCTCTGTCAAATGTAATACGCTTTGGAGGAAACTCCACTCAGTGACCATTGCCGTGGTGCCAGAAGATACCTCCAGGAACCCTTTCCAGGTCTCTTCCACCACAGGGAAGCTCTCCACCCTTTCAGCTCCCATAGGGTTTGTTCCCCGTGAGAGCCCCCGTCACACTCCACCTTGTACTGTATTTATGCGGGTACCTGCGTCTGCCCCCCTCTAGACTGTTACTCCTGTAGGCGGGTTTCTTCATCCTCATAGTCCAAAGAGTGTCTGTTAATACCTTACATATAGTAGGTGTTCAGTACATTTTGTTTCATTAAACCAAACGGAAATGAGTTTGTGTTCCACTAGCCATGAATCTGAACCTATTTTTTTAAATTATTTAATTTTTTTTTAAGCCTGATTTTTTAAAGTCTATTTCCACTTTCTTTTCACACAGCTGACTTAGCAGCAGCACCTGTCAATTTTAAATTTGGATAGATGCTTGTTTGATTAAAAAATTTTTTATCATAAACATTTAAAACCAGTCCAAGATTTAATTAACAGTTACATACTTATTTGGCCTAACTAGTTCCTTCATCTCTATGTTTAATGGTGAGGTGTGGACAAAAATAATAGCTTTTTAAAAAAAAAAAAACAAACAAGTTAATAACTAATGTCCCTTTTCTTACTGTCTCCTGCCCATTAAAGCTGTGGTTTGAATGATTTAGCCAATCTAACTGCATTTCGAAATACAAACAAGTTTATTATTGTCTAATGTATTCAAAACATAAATAATTGGCAAACCGTTGAATAACTGTGGTTACAGTACAGACTTGATATAATTCTAGCTCAAATCATTTATTTGTTTCAGGTTCTGTTCTTAATATTGGGCCTAATGGGAATAACTTCTAGTGGGGCTGAAAACGGAGAAACCTGATAGTTATCAAGATTAAGTAAACCTGTGTAGCAGTACTTAATAATAAATGCGTGACTTAATATAGGCTTTAAAATTTGGAAATAGCTTACAGCTTAATATAGGCTTTCAAAATGCTTCCTGTGTCTAGAGACCCTCTTTGTCTAGGTAACCAGTGGACTAGAGGCATTCTGTGGTCCCTTCTACCTTAAATATGCTGGCATTTTTCTCGACTGTATCAATTCTATGACAAGGCAAAAAATTAACACAAACTTAGCTGCTTAAGACAATACCCATTTTGATCTTACAGTTTTGTAGGTCAGAAGTCTAGGCAGGCTTGGGTGAGTTCTCTGCTTGGGGTCTCACAAGGCTGACGTCAAGGTGTCGGCCAGCTGGCCCTTCCGTGGAGGCCCTGGGAAGAACCCACTTGGGAGCTCATTCAAGCTGTTGTTAGAATGCAGTTAGTTGCAGTTGTAGGGCTGAGGTCTCTGTTTCCTGGCTGGCAGTCACTGAGTCCTCTTGCTCAGCTCCTTCAGGCCACTTAAAACTCCTTCTTGTGGGGGAAGGCCACGATGGCACGTGAAATCCTTCCCGTACTTGAATCTTTCTGACTTCTGCCACCAGCCAGAGAAAGCGCTCCACTTTTCAGGACCCATGGGATTAGATGAGAGCCAGCTGCATAATCACCCTATTTAAGGTCAGCTGTGCCACATAGCACAATCACAAGTGTGACATCTCATCACATTCATGGGGGCTGGCTTTCAGCGAGGGACCTCTTTGAGGATCATTTCAGAAATTCTGCCTTCCATACTGACCAATGGAATTTCCACCTCAAGCAGTCAGTCACGGGGACACCTTTGCTGCCAGACAGGAAGATTTCACCCACGCCAGAGATAAGGTTTTCAGAATCATATAAGATTATTTTATTTAATTAAATGGACGTCTTTTAAAAGTGCCTGTTGGAATTTTATAGAATCCTTTCTAAGATTGTTCTGGTCCCTTTTCCTTCATGTCATTTCCTCAGAAAACATTACCTTTTTAGGGAGATAATAGGTTAATCACAGATACAATAAGCAGCTTCAAGTAAAAAGAATATTCATATTCATGAGGTGTCATTTACAGAAGTCTTTTTATGCCTAATCGTCTAAGATAGGGGTTAATAAACAATGCAATTCTCTTTTGGCTATTTTCATCTGCCACTCATTAAATTTTAGCATTTGGCTATTTTTATCGGCAGAGTACAGATGTGATGAGCTGGCACCTGAGGGAGGAAGATGACGATAAATGTGCAGATCACTGTTCTAGAACATTTTTTACTTTTGTGGAGTTGGAAGAGTAAAGGAACTGTTAGTTTTGTTTAAGTGTTCTCATCTGACTGTTGACTGGTTGACAGGTGACAGGTCACTTTCCACTAAGTAAACTCTACACTAAACACTACATAAAACTCATCTTCTCCACTTCACCCTGTAAGAGGCATTAACAATTGTTGTCATTGTGACCGCAGCGAACCTGGCTTTTCTGGCCTTATAAAACTAGAGTTTCATCAGCAACAATGGACAAAAGAGCCTAAAATCATAATAAGGCCATCACTAAGAATGCAGCTTCCTCCTTAGAAATGGCTTTCCAAAAGAGGTTTGTAATCATGATGATAAAAGTATATGAGTATCAAGGTAGTCATGGGACTTCTTGACTTTCACCATGAGCTTCTTTACCAATTTATTACTACTTCTATGTTGATAGCATTCCCCCCTCCCTCCCCAAGAAGATGTTCTAGTGCCATTTAGTATTTTGTCACTAAGCAAAGCTCCTGCATGGTGAAAAGAAGGGTCAAAAGAAAGAAACAATGCATCAGAATGCATTAGTACAGACCCTGAAGCCAGGAACCCCTTGAAATTCTGGAAAATGTCCTCATGTTAGCAATCCTCAAGTCACAGGATACTGTTACCTTGTAGGTGATGAAATGAGTCAGTACTTCAGCTCCCTGTGAAGAAAAATACAGTAGAAATAGAGTGGACCTAGGAAGGTTTAATGCACCCTCTTTGTTTTTAGAGGAAATTTACCAGGTGAGTGCTAATGACTCTGCCTAAATAGTGATACTGGGAGCCCCAATTCCTTATCTGTCTGCCCTTTAATAATGAACTCTAATACCTGATGTGTTTCAATAACACAGGATTTACTACAAATCTTTCCAAAATGTCCTCTGTTGCTTTCTTGATCAAAATCTGATTATAACATAGTACGTTGGCAAAGCCCACAAAGGCAGAGTCTCTGTGAAGCATTTAACATTCTTCTGTTTAATATTTGTTGAGCCTCTGGGCCAGAAGGTTGCAAAAGGGATTCTCTGTACCTGTTCCAAAAAACTTCCAGAAGCAATAGAAATTATTAGCCAAAGATGCTTAACTTGAATCACCACCTCAATAAGAGCTGATTATTTCAATATCTCTAGTAGAAAATGTTCTATTAAGATGTTAGGCAACAAGGAGGTGCTGGATAGGCCCTCAGTAGCAGTATTTCATTGTGGCCAAATCTGAGTTTACAACATCCTAAATGGTATGCAATTCCTCAAAAGGAATAAAGTGCACCTCTATTCCTGCCACAAACATTTTTTGAGCAACTATTCTGCACTTTTTGGAGAGTAAAGACATGAATCTGCACAATTTACTAGATATGATTGTTTAATTTCCCCATCTGTACAATGGGTTTGAGTTCTACGAAACAGAATAAAGGAAACCTTATTTAAAATAGAGTCTGGACGCACCTGGGTGGCTCAGTTGGTTAAGCCTCCAACTCTTAGTTTCAGCTCAGGTCATGATCCAGGCTCAGGTCATGATCTCATGGTTTCTTGAGTTTGAGCCCCGTGTTTGTCAGGTTCTGCACTGACACTGTAGAACCTGCTTCGCATTCTCTCCTCTTCTCTCTCTCTCTGCTCCTCCCCTCACGCTGTCTTAGTCTCTCTCAAAATAAATAAACAAACTTTAAAATTGAATCTGGAGGCCAAAGGGGGGAGCGCTCATACTCTACCACTTAGTCAATCACGGATGCAAACTTGGAAGAATCCTACTTTACTACTCCCACGGGAGGAGGTAGGAAGAATTTCTCCTTGCCCAGCAACTAGCTCAGCCAATAAGAAAATACCACAATTCGGCCAATGAGAAACTGTCATTAGCCTGAACTCTCCATTTCCTCCAATGGATGTTAGTTCAAAGCAGCTGCTCCCAACTTCCTTCTTCTCTCTATGAAGTTCCTCTCTTTTGAACTCCAGACTTGCCTATGTTTTGCCACAGCTTGCATGTCCTGGATTGCAATTCCTCTGCTATTCCCAAGTAAACTGGTTGTTTTACTTTTAAAGTCAATAGTCCCTACTCTACAGCAATATTAAAAGTAGGTTCCTGAGAAGAATACATGAGCCAATCCTTGGAAAATGCTTAGCACAGCCTCTGATACCCAGTACGTGCTCATTGTTAGATTTATTAAAATGTATCACAATTCACAAAGCACTTTGTATGTTTTCTCATTTTGCCTCACAACACCCACGCAAGGATAAGGAAACTAACTCAAAGACAGAGTGATTTTGCCGAGGCCACATAATTAGTTAAAAATTGGAAGAAACAGAAAATCCACTGTTCAAAACTTCTAATTTTACTCTTTCCAATACCTTGCATTGAAATATAAAGGCACCTTTTCTAACTCTGAAGGGAAATGTTCATACTTGTACAGACGTGATTGCAATTTTTGAACTATTTATCTTAGAATTAAGACGACACATTTTACTTGATGAGCATTGTGTTTTCATAACTGAAAGAAAGGTTAAACTGATAGAAATTCAAACAGTTTACTAGTTTTGGGATCAACTAAGATGAAAACAAAACAAAACAAACCGTGTGTGTGTGTGTGTGTGTGTGTGTGTGTACGTGCACACGTGTGCAAGTGTGCATACACACACACACACTGTGTGTAACAGGAATGTGTTCAGCTGCAAATGACAGGATAAGCAATTAATACTAATTTAGGCAAGATAGGGACTTGTCTCATAAAACAAGAAATTTAGATATAGGTAGTCCAAGCTGATGCATCAGTTAGTTCCACAACGTCAGGAATGTTCCAGATGTCTTCCATCTTGTGACTACACTGTCAGTGTTTTGGCATTCACCCTCATACTTGCATCCTCATGGTTACAAGATTGTAGCACCAAATCCACACATCATACACTAATTTCAGGTGGGAAAAAGGTAGCAAAACTTTGCCTAAAACACTCAACTTACACTTCATTGGCCTAAATTGTCATATGGCCACATGTAGCTACAAGGAAGTCCAGAAAAAAAGCCTCTTCTGATTGGGCATACTGTCATCTCAAATTGAATCAGGGTTCTGTTAGCAAGACAAAGGGGAAGGATGAATAGCAGCGTCTGCCACTTTGACTTATTTTGATGTCGTCAGCAACCTTAGAACATGTAGTTTCTTTTATTTTTTAAATGTTTATTTTTGAGAAAGAATGTGAATGAGCGGGGGAAGGGCAGAGAGAGAGGGGGGACAGAGGATATGAAGCAGCCTCTGTGTTGACAGCAGAGAGCCCGATGCAGGGCTCAAACCCATGAACTGTGAGATCATGCCCTGAGTTGAAGTCGGACGCTTAACCCACTGAGCCACACAGGTGCCCCAATTTTTTTAAGTTTCATTTATTTAAGCAGTCTCTACACCCCATGTGGGGTTCAAACTTGACTCTGAGATCAAGAGTCACACACTCTTCTGAGCCAGCCAAGTGCCTCCATATAGTTTAAGTTAGATTCATGAAAATTTGAAATAGGTGCATCATGCATGGGATGTTTTTGTTGTGCCATTGTTTTATTGTTGTTTTTTGTCTCACGAGTAGAAAACAAATCTAAAATTGGGGTTAAAGATTTAAAAGAAGTATTTACCTACCTATACTGAGGTATCTAGGGGTGTCTATGTGTGTGTATGTGTGTGTTGACATACTGCTATTCCTTTGGAAATATCGAAAGATGGAATCCAAAACCAACTTGAAACACTCCATTTTACTGCCATTCACATTTTCTTCTATGTAGCACTGGGCTAAGACAAGATGTTTGTTTCATCCACAAGTGCCGACTCCCATGAAAACCAAGGGAAAAAAAAAAACTTAAAAAAGGAAGAAATTATTGAGAGTGTTAGGCTTGTTATCAGGACTCTTTAAGATCTGCCCTCATTATCGGGGAAGGTTTGCCTGCAGATATTCTAAAGAGTGAAGTTGAGAGGCAGTAAAGCCCATTAATAAAGATGCCAAACTTTTAAAAAGTTGAGATGTGACTCCAGAGCTATGCCGTGCAATAGGGTGACCATTAGTCACATGTGGCTGCTCAAATATAAATTAACTAAAATTTACAATTCAGTTCCTCAGTCACAATACCCACATGTAGCTAGCGGCTATCGTACAGGGCAGTAGAGATATAGAACACTCTCACCATTGCAGGAAGTTCCATTGGACAGTATTGGACTTTTCAAGAAGCATTCAAGACCAAATTGTCTGAATGAGTACAGCCCATCACTCAGAGCATTTTTCTAATTCCTCTCCGAAAACTGTCTTCAAAGCTCTTACAAACCACACTAAGAAAACACCTTATTTCATTTATTCTGAGCATATCAAGAGCCTCCTTAACAACACACTCCAGATAGCTCTCCCTGAATAGCGATTCAAGGAGTAATTAGGCATGCCCCTTCTGCTCTGTGCCATGACCTACTGGGGGGAATAAATAACTAAGATGTAAGGTAATAGGTGTATAAATGTAAGTATGTACAATATGCTCTTGGAGCAGAGAGAGAGAAACAATTGATTCTAATTAGGACATTAAGAAAATGCCTTCTTTGTAAAGAATTCAAGTAAATGCTACACGAGCGAGGGGTTTCAAAGTTTTGCTTTGAAATTTTGAAACAAAGGGCTGACAAGAAGTTACGTATTTTGAAAAGGTCATTCCAGTAGGAATTGGAGCAAGTAAAACAGTGTAGGCAAGACCAAGTGGCAAGCTATGGAAATAATTTGGGTTAGAGGTTGTTGAGGGCCCTTACTAGGTCAATGGCCAATGGTATCTAGAAAGAAAGAACACATTCAACAGAGGTCTGATTCAAAATTCAAAGCTTCAGTTTTGCCTCTACATAAACTTCTGCAATTCTTAAAAAAAAGCCATCTTGGGGGTATTCTAAAGAATAAGTTGCACAGATTCAAAACGTATTTCAGTATGTTCTGTTATAAAAACAAATCAAGAAACTCTGTGTGTGTGTGTGTGTGTGTGTGTGTGTGTGTGTGTGTGTGTGCGGGTGTATGGATGGAGAAATTTTCTAAAGATACAGACCAAGGTCTTAGCAATTATCTGTAGTTGGGTACGATCCAGAGTTTATTTTCTTCATTTTGCTAACCTGTACTTTCTTTTTCTATAATGACAATGTGTTGTTTATGTAATAAAGAAAAGCTATTTTTTACATAATAATTTTTAAAAGCCACAGTCATTAAACATAGGGAAGAGTTCTAACAATGTTTTTAACGACGTCAACATGGCTAAAATAGTTTCTTTCACCAAGTTTACTACTACTTTAGGACAACAGTTGAAATGTGAAAAGGATGTTTTCTTTAAAAAAAAAACACCTTAAAAAATAAAACAAGTTTACTATTTCACAGCTATACTTTCTATAATTAAGGTATTAGTTATAAATCACTCTTGAAAGACCCGTCAGAATTTACTTTTCTATTGTTCACTAGATTACTATTGTTCTGTGTAATTATAATAGAATGTTATCTATAATTAGACCTTCCATTACCTTGTAATTTGGTCCTTCCTTTTCTTCCATGGAAATAACCAGTTCTCTAACCTTTCCACTCTTCAAACTCCTAATCCCCATAGGTATAATTAATGGGCTTGGTTTTCTATCTGGATTTAGGAGGGTGAAATGTTTCTCCTGCCTCACTCCCAGTTTTTCCAAGGCTAATGAGTTTATACTTAGATGCCATCACTGTTGCACTTCTGGCTGACACTTGCATAGCCAAAAAGCATCTTCATACTTCTGTATGGAACTGCCAAAGCACGTCCTGCTCCACAACCCTCTCTCTCCCACCTGGGCCCCAGAGACATGTTAGTGGTGATTGGGAATGAGCCCCTCAAGCCCACTAGTTCCCTGGGAGCCATCACTCTGAAGCTTTCCAGCATCCCCTTCCCTGCCTCCAACCCCCATCCTAGAGTTCATGTGCATCAAGAAGGGAAGGAGTTTTGCCTGGAGAGCAATGTACTTAGTAGGATGTAAAAGAAAACATCAATGAATTATGGTTTGGGGTATGTAACTCACAGGTGAGTTAATCAGTGGGCTTGTTTAGAAATGGATTATCTATGTTGGTGCAGTAGCAGAAATGAAAATTTCTGACTTGCCTGGTTTCGCCAATATTTAGGCATTTTGTTCTATTGAATGGGACTGCATGTACAGACACACTTTTATTTAGTCTCACACATGAAAAGAGAAAGCATAAGGGATGTAACTCAAGTGATTTCTCATCTAAGCATTTTTATCACAAATTACTAAATCTAGTTGAAAACAGTAAGAAAGGATACTTTTCCCCCTCTGGTATGTGTTCTACCAACCTAGCTTGGCAGCTCAGAACATCTTGAATTGTAGTTAAAGGCTTTCCTTTACAAAACAACAGCTAAGTTGTTGCCATTATCAAAAGATCAGCAAGCTGGCCTGCTCAAAGTCGGGTGTGATTATATGTTCCTCCCTAGAAGGTATTTCAGAGGCTTAACAAGGAAAGAAAATCCCGAGAAAGAATTCAAGAAAAATAGGGAGAATGCCTCAAAGTGATGTCTGTATACATTATTTTCCCCCAAGGCTAATTAGCACAGAAATACTTTTTCTTATTACACTTGCCCCATACCTTTTACTAATTAACACTTAAATTGGTGATAATGGCAACGATAACTAGAAAGCCTTTCTATAAATGAGTCATAATTTGTAATTTAGAAATTAATTGAATACTAATTGTTATACTCATTACATTGGTTGCTTCAGATCTGCTTGCTACAAATTCGGGGTTTGAAAAACATGCAACTTCTGCACTTTAGTACTTAGTTATGCTACTAATTCTGAATTATGTAAAACAACAGATGACCCAAACATCATCTTTGGCTTTGTTTCAGATATATTTTTGGTTCTTGGATCTGGGTATCCCTTTATCTGACAATTCACTCAACCTCAAAGCAACAAAGCCACAACCTAAAAATCTGAAGACCTGAATGCCAAGAAATTGCCTACATTTAATAGGCAAAACAGCTCATTCTTACTCTCTCCCTTCTCTTAGATCTGCAGGTGTCCCCGCTGCTCCAGTAGACTGAGAAAAGAAAAAAGAGGGGGCGACAAGAAAGACAAGGAAATTGTCTTTGTGGTTGGGGGTGGGGGAGAGGTTGTAATATCATGATTAAAAAGCTTTCCTTTTCTGTTTGAAAGTTCTTTCCCATATTAATGATCTGACATTAAGAAATATGAGTCTACGCAGCAGCGGAGTTTGAGCCTGTCCATCTGTAACTTATAAAAGGAAAGGAACAAAGCAGGGATAGGAGGCAGGAAAGGGATGCAGGGAGAGAGCGAGATGTAGGCGCGTGGGGACGGGAAGGGAGAGGCGGATTTGGCAGTCAAAGGGGGGACGAAACGAACAGGAATGGAAAGTGTGGCCTGGCCGTCCAGCGCTGTGGTGGAGAAGGTGGAACCCACGGCGTCTCACTTCCCCCCCACCCCCAGGTTTTTCCTTTGTAGGTGGGGGCTCTCAAGGCATCTGGAAAGGATCGGTGGGCTAAGAAAGGAAAGGCTGTCGCCTGAGGATGCGCAGGCTCGAGACCGCCTCTCCTGGAGCAGGCGGGCAGGCAGGGACAAGCAGTGACCCCAAGGCTTTGTGGGCACTGGGCGGGGGAGGGGAGGGGAAAGGCCACCAGCCAGGTCCCGCGGGTCCCGGACGCCCAAGGTCAGGGCTGTCCATGTAAAGCATGTGGCCGCGCCCGCCCCGCCCTAACCAGCGCCAACTCGGGCGCTCTCTATCCCGGCCCGACCCTCTGCAGACCTCCGCTTGTCCCCCGGAGCCCAGACCCTCTAGGGCAGACCCCTCCTCGCCGTGCCTGGCGACAGTCGGCAAACAACATGGCGGCCGGCGTCGGCCGCGGCGCCTCCTCTCCCAACCCCGAGAACGGCCCGGCCGGCAGCGGCGGGGGCCCCGACCAGCAACCCGCGAGCCCGGGGCGGGGCGGGGGCGGCCGCGGCGAGCGGCGAGCGGCGGCCGCGGGCCCGGGCGCGCGCTGGGGTGGTGGCAGGGCGGGGCATCCGGGCTCGCACACCAGGCCGGGCGGCGCGCGGGCGCGGGGAGCGCGGGCGCGGGGAGCGCGGGCGCGGGGAGCGCGGGCGCGGGGAGCGCGGGCGCGGGGAGCGCGGGCGCGGGGAGCGCGGGCGCGGGGAGCGCGGGCGCGGGCGGAGGCGGCGGCGGCGGTTGGAAGCGGCGGCCCAGAGCCCTCTCGCGGCCGCGGCGGCAGCAGCGCCAGCCCCAGCAGCAGCCCGGCCGCCGCCGCCGCCGCCGCCGCCGCCGCCTCGCGCTCCCGCCGCCCGGCCCGACATGAGTGAGGCGGGTCGGGTGCCCTCGCCTGCCGCGCCGCCGGAGGTGGCGGCGGCCGCTCCGGACGACAGGAAAGGGAAGGAGCCGGAGCGCGAGAAGCTGCCGCCCATCGTGTCGGCGGGCGCCGGCGCGACTGCGGTGGGTGACGGGCGGGGGCAGCCGGGCGCCCCGACGGCGGGCGTCTGGAGGGAGGGCGGGGGGCGCTCGGAGACCCTCGGGGCCCCCCGCGGAGATGCGCCCGGGCCACCCTTCCCCGGGCTGCAGTAGAGTGTGCCTGGTGGACAGCCGCGAACACCTCTAAAGCTGCACCTTTCACCCTCGGGAAATGTTGGGGTGGCCGCGTCCGCTGGCTGTTCGCGGTTATTGTCTGCTTTGAGGGGCCCACTTTGTCTAAGGAAATGGCCAGCATCTCGGAGGCGACGTTATCATCTGTTGGATGAGGATAAGGTGTCAGGCAGGGAGGAGTGGGTTTTCCACGGAGGTGCCTGCCTGCCTGCCTGCCTGCCTGCCTGCCTGCCTGCCTGCCTGCCTTAGGGGCGCCGAGATTTCCCCCCGGGCTTCGCTTTTCTTTCCCTTCCCCCCTTCGGATTGCCCAGGCTGGGCGGCGAGTTTCCACTTAATTGTGACCTTTCCGTGGCTGTCAGGGTAGTGGGAGATAGATGCCTCGGTGATGGTTTTAGTTTTCATATGGTACAGACATGTGACGTAAGGTGGGGAGGCTTTTTTAACCTTTTATTTAAACTCAAGTTATCTAAGCTTGACAGGGATGATTTCCCAGCTGGATTTTCTTAAGGATTATTTGGAGAGCGCTCAGCGGCTTCAAACTACATATTGCCAGATGATGTAATGGGACAACCCCCCCCCCCCCCCCCGCCCCTTCCCTGTTTTTACTGATGGTTATGACTCTGGTGCTTTGGAGCACACACACAAAAATTAATCTTTAACTTCTGGGATTTTTATTTGACATAACATGTACTTTCTGAAAGTTTGCTTTGGTACATTTAAAGACCATGACTTGTCATGCATCTGTGCTTGACAAAATAGTAAAAGTTTAAAGAACATGATACATTTTCTTTATTCCTACTTGCAATTCATTTCTTAAAACCTCCCTCTTAAATGACTAAGAAGTTACTAAAATAGCTCACTCTTTAAAGCGTTAGGAATAATGTTTTGATTCTGTAGGTTTTTCAAAAATGTCTAAGGACTGTGATAACTGGAAATTGTTAGAACAAGCTCTCTTCATTAAATCATTGTGGCTAAGTGTGGACAGTAATAAAAGAACACATATGGTAAAATATAGCTACAGTTGAGTGGTAAATTGGAGTTGCGGTTAGGAATCACTTTGGGAAATGCTTTGAAGGAATTCGTCATCCAACTGCTTGCAGACCCATTGGGGTTCCTGTGTTGGTACCCTGGACTTTCAGAGCTTATCCAGGACTTTCTGAACTTGCAAAAAGGCAGTGTTTTAAAAGTTCATTTCTAAATCGGTTGTTTAAAACAATGAATGCATATACTTATGAGAAACAGTTACATGAATGTGGGTCCTCAAGTGAGTGTCCTCCCCAAAACATATTTATCTCAGTGTGGCTGAAAAATTGAAGGCTTGTAACAAAAACTTGGAGAAATTGATAGTACGGACCCAGGACTACAGACTGTTTCCTGAAACCCTTGGAATTCAGAAATTTTCAGATTTTTAGGAAGGTAATTTGGTATATAGGTCATGTATAATATCCACAAGTGGGGTCCTGGCCAGTTCCCTATAATCAACATGTCAGTAGTTCTGCAGTGTAATGTATGTTTGTTCCCACTAAGTGAGGTGAAGTCAGACTTAAGTATAAATAGCGTCAGATCAGTTCAGATCAGGTTGGATTGTCAAAGAGTTCAGGTCAGGTACATGTTTCATCACCATATGAGTTACAAAAGCCTTTCCGTTTTAATAGCTTATGGGGTTTCGGAAGTGTGAATAAAGTATTATGGGCTTTTACCACTAGTCAAACAGAAGAATAGAGTTCAGTAAGCTTTTTTTTTTTTTTAACCTTGAATTACAGAAGTTAAAGAAAATTGAAGAAAATATGTGTTTGGTTCTCCAGAGGGCAAGAGAGCTGGGATGATGTCTCAGTTCACCAGCAAGTGGGGAAGGCCTTGGTGTGGAGGGGCAGGGAAAGACAGTTTGTGGCCTGTTTGGTTCTTTTTCAGCCTCCATTGTGGATTAGATGGAGCTTCTGGAAGTTTGCTTAGGAACCTGATTGCCATCAGTAACTTTTTTCTCTGGGCTATTTTCGTGATTCTTTTTTGCCCCAGGTGATCAGTTCTGTCTATGTAGACAGAGTTCATGATTCAATTAATGTAACCCTCCATTATTGGCTTTTTCCAAAAATCATTCCGTCACGTTTTTGTGAGAGTTTGGAAATAATTCAGAGTGACAGCTCCCTAGAATAAGTAGAAGGTCAGATTATGAAGACCCTAATGAAGCCTGAGGAGTTGGGACTATATCCTGGAAGTTTAAAGAAATGTGCAGGAGTGGGCTTCAGGGTGCTGGAAAGAGAGCCCTAAAGTGATTGATCCTAAGACCCCTGAAGTGTGAAGGAAGCCCATTCTAGCCAGGAAGTGCCTAACACAGTGGTCTCAAACCTGACTGACCAGAGTTCCCCTGGTAGCACGTCAAAATCCTAATTCCCAGGTCTCCCTCCACAGCGCGGGTTTTCAACATTTGTTGCACCGTAGAATCGCCTGGGGAGCTGTTAGAGCCATCATTGCCCGGTTTCAAATGCAAGCCAGTGAAATCAATCTCAGGCTTCTTTTTACTTCTCACATGTAGCTAAGATTGAAAAATTGATGTTTTATGTACTGAATTAAGGGCTCCATGGAATCTGTGTTTTAACTACATTGCTTCAAGTCTACTTAGTTTGTAGAGCAGTATTTGAAATGGACTGGTGAAAGGTATGGATTAAATGAATGAGGCACAGCAGAAACCAGGGGTGGTGGGAGAACTGAGAGAAAAGGTGGTTAAAGTGGCTCTAGGATGCTCGAGAGGCTCAGGATAGAGCCCTGAGAGAACCATCAAGGTGCGTGGTTTGTGTGGCGAGGTCGTGCAGATCTGCAGAGATGAGGAGCCCAAGGAACTGGAAATAGTGCGTGGATACGAAAGGCTGGTGGTGTGAACACTGAATATACGGAGACTGATGGATTAGAGTGGAGGAGAAGATTGCAAATTAGTTGCTACTGTAGTTGCTAATGGAAGTTAGAAAAATATGGTGAATGGGGGAGAAGAAAGTGGTCAAAGGAAGAGCAGAAATGAGTGGTGGTGAGGATGAGTTTGACTGTCTACTTCAACATTTAAATCAGATGAACAGGAAAAGGGAGGAGGTTCTCCACAGGATAGGGTGGCAAGGAGTGGAATGGGTTCTAGCAAGAGTTAGCTTTAATCAGGTCAAGAAGGTGAAGGGAAATGGGGAAATCAGTTTAGGATTTCAAAGAGAAGTTTGCCCACAGTGAGGGCCAGGAGACTTGTCAAGTAGGTGGAAGGTGAGGGAAGGTTTTGAGGAAAGCACAAAGTTTGTGGAGAAGATTTGATAGGAAATCAGTAGCAGGAATGAGAAGTTTGTACACATTCTATGAGGTGTGTATAAATGGGCTTAGTGGAACCACTAGCCAAAATGTAACTACCAGTTATTAAACACCTATTATGTTTAGCTTTCGGCTAGATGCTAAGAAAACATAAAAACAAGGTTTAAAAACATTCCTGCCTCGGGGTAGGCAGGGCTAACACATAGAAACATAACAAAGCAAAGCAATGTGTAGAAGTCACAGTGAGCCATAGAAACAATTTGCCCCATAGGAGACCAGAGTAAGGAAATCAATGTGTGCAGAACTGTGAAGAAAGGCCTGGAAGTAAAGGTAATTATTTAAGCTGGCTGGCCATTGAAGGATGATAGGATTTGGATGGGCAAAAGAAAGTGGGAAAAGTACTCCAGTGGGGAAAACAACATGAACAAGGCTTACAGAGAAGCATTAGGGAGCCATACAGCGAGTCCAATGGAAGCGTGCTGGGAACTTGTGGGAGGTAAGTAAGATTGCATGGGGGCTGGAGCCAGATCACTAGGCACAGAAGTATGGACTTTTTTTTTTTTTTTTTTTGTCCATGGTTAGTGGGAAGCCACTGGAGTTGCTTAAATAGAGAATGAATGACATAATGAAATCCATGGTGGTGATTAGCGATAGCATGGACAGGAGGAGGAAGAGTGTAAAGGAAGGAGCTTTGTAGTTGGTACCCAAGATGACAGGTGCATCCACTCAGGTGGTGGCCACGTGATAACGGTAAGGGATGGAGGAACCCGAGTGATGTGGAACCTTATTAGACAACAGAATGAAAAAGAAGGAAGATTGATACATAAAAGGATTCTGCAGTTTCCAGACAGGTTCTCTCAGAGAAACATGTTTACATAAAAAGGTAATCCAGCCAACATCATTCCAAATGATGTGTATAAACTCACATAAACTCTGTCCCATCTAGTGTTCGGAACAATCTAACATATGGAGAATCTTGTGCCCTTTGTCCATCTTGTTCTAAACAAGAGGTGAGACAGGAAAGAGTGAAGGCTGTGGTGCCGAAGGTATTTTAAGCAATTGAATAAACAACAGATATCACAAAAATACATCATATATGTGTATGCTTAATACATATAAGTCATATAAATAATAGCTAGTATTTGAGTACCTACTCTACACTAAGCATTTTCCCTGTGTCTCTTGTTTAGTCAGATTGCAACCAAAAACAGTCACCACAACCACTGTGATGGTGAGGAAGATAATCTTCTTATTTCACAGAAAAGGAATCTGAGAGAGAGGTTACCTATTCCTTGCTGGAGGGTAAAATGGCCGGTTAGGAGCAGAGTTGGTTTTAAAATTGAGATGTTTCTGACTCAAAAACTCTATAGTATGCTCTTTCCACATACTATATTGCTGGTGAGGGGCAGTGTGGCTCAAAAAACCTGCACCTACAACAGTATTTGTTATTTTTGAAAAGAGGTTATGGTCCAGTGACAAGTTTGTTCAAAATTTTGTTACTGGAGCTAGAACTATTATGGAGGAGAAAGATGTGTTCAAGGATATCTGATAGTGTCAGTTTTCGTGATGGTGTGAATATATCATTAACTTCTATGTAAAATAAAGCAGTCTAATTAGAGAAAAATAATCTGAGAGTCTTGAGATGTAAAAAGGAAGGGCTATAGCTATATAAACACATATCCAGGGTGTCTCTAATTTTGAGTGGGTTGTAAAGTCTGTTTGTCAATTTTTTTAACTGCACAGCCATTATGTAGTTGCCTGCTTATTCTCTCATTCATAACTAATTCAGAATGTTAGGACGTGAGTAATTTGACTATATTTAACGATTGGAGAAAAGTGGTCGTTGTGCGTTGTGAACCAGGGAACCTCCAAAAGTGCCTTATATGATTCTGAATCTTCTTCACAGGGGAAATGAGAAGACTAAATTAATACACAAAAAGCATTTAGGAAAGAGGCTTGACAAAGTGAGCTGAATAAATGTTGGATGATATTATTATTATTATTATTATTATTATTATTATTATTTGCAAACCAACATCTGTCGCTGGAAAGCTGTTTGTAAGCCAGCCAGCCCTTTCTAAGTCCATCCTGTGGCTTTGGTACTTTCCTTCACAACTTTGTGTATCAAGCCCCGTATTACCCTGTCTTCTTTCTCCTTTCCTTCTGTGCGTAGACACCACACACACACATACACACACAGACACTCACACACACTGAATTAAAGGACCTCACGCGTCCTCTGAACTCTTCAGGGCTGGTGTATGCCTGGGTTCATGTGAATTTCTTTTTGGAGAGGAAAAGAAATAGCTTCACAAAGGGATACAGCTAGTGTTGCCAGAGCAGCAGCTTGTTTTGGCATAGTGTTTGGAAATTAACTTATTTTGAGTTTGAGTTGAGGAAGAGAGAGTAGAGAAGGATCAACAGAAGACAAGTGAGGAAGTAGGTGGAGCTGAGAAGGCTCTGGGAAGCTTTGATTTCCCTACTTTTTCTCTGGTCTTGCCTTGCAAAAATGTTAGACTGCTACGCCTTATATGAATAACAAGTTGTTCCTAAGTTGATATTTGTAACTTAGTGACATTTTGGTATGCAATCAAAAAACATCTTTGGGGAAATGATTGTAGTAAATGAATATGCCTCTTAAAAATAGAAATTATTGCCTGGGTGCCTGGGTGGCTCAGTCAGTTAAGTGTCCGACTTCGGCTCAGGTCTCATGATCCTGTGGTTCATGGGTCGGAGCCCCATGGAGGGCTCTGTGCTGACAGCTCGGAGCCTGGAGCCTGCTTTGTGGATTCTGTCTCTTGCTCTCTCTGCCTCTCCCCTGCTCGTACTCTGTCTCTCCTCTCAAAAATAAATAAAACATTTAAAAAAATTTTTTTAATTAGAAATTATTGAAATTTTACTAATTCAACTGAATTGAAAAGTCTGTCTGAAGTCTGAGCCTAGTCATTAAAAAGAGCTCTCTTTCAAATTACCTTGCTTTTGATCCACATGTTTTTATTAAAGAATAGCAAATTGGTTGAGGAATTGCGATTGCATCAAATCAGACATTTTAAAAGTAGTATTTTACTGTCTAAAGATAATCTGTTGATGAAAATTTTTTTTCTATTCCTATGTTGTAAGATACGTGAATAAAATTTCCCATGCCACCTTGCTTTCCTGATAAGTGAATACTGAATTTTCTGAGCTTCAGGACTAACCTTTCTTTTATATTAAGTTGGATTACTTTTCAGTTATTTATAAGATTAATTAATTGCATTGTGACTTTTCTGGTGTCAAGATTTTGTTTCAGAATCCACATCCTTATTCCTAGTCTCCTTTGAAAGAATTGGTTTATGTCACTTAAGAAAAGCAATTCCACTTGGACTGGTGCTACTTAGTTTTGGAGGGAAGTTCACACCTTGCAAGTAGCTAACTTTTCACATCTTAATAGAAGGCTATAGAGCAAAGTTAGCGCTTCTGATTTTATAACGCAGCATCCTAATAGGGAACTGTGAAAAAAAAAAACAAAAAAAGAAAAACAAAATGTCTTTATCCAGTAACAGGGCTTAAATAGAATTGAGACCTCTCATCTGATGTGTCCCTAACTGGTGGTTTAGGTCAGTTTCTATAAAAAAAAAAAAAAAAAAAAAAAAAAAAAAAAAAAAAAAAAAAAAAAAAAATTGATAAAGCAGAGAATCTTAAATGCTTTTTATTTTAACTTAAAACAAACATATAAAAAAATTTAATGTTTATTTTTGAGAGAGGGAAAGAACAGGGGAGGGGCAGAGAGAGAGGGAAACACAGAATCTGAAGCAGGCTCCAGGCTCTGAGCTGTCAGCACAGAGCCTGACATGGGGCTCGAACTCACAAACCATGAGATCATGGCCTGAACCAAAATCAAGGGTCAGACCCTTAATCGACTGAGCCACCCAGGCGCCCCATTAACTTAAAACATATAAATGTACATATGTTCACCTGCCTTTTGATACGGTGACCTTTGCTCAGTATCATAGAAAGTCACTTAATCTTTTGTAAAGTAGTTTTTCTATGCATGATAGGTAGTCCCCGGACTCCTTAATACTGAATGATACATGCGTTACCTTAGGAGCACTTAAACTGTTGCTGAAATATTTATCTTTGGACTTGAAAAATAAATTTCAGTGAGGCACGGCCCAAAGTATAGATTGCTGTTATCCCTACATGCATATCAGAAATCACCAATGCAAGAAACTCAGTTTTTATCCATTTAGATAATCTTTCGTTCTTTTTCTATAGTCTATTTTCTACTGCATTTATATTTACCACTTTTCCAGCAAAGCCCTTCATCCAAAAGTGATGCAGGGATATTCTGAATCAGAATAATAGTTCTTTTCTTTTTCCTAAGGTTGTATGTTGTATTGAGTCTAGTTTAGGAAAGTATGTTTTCATCTGTCTGGATCAGCTCTGTCGAGTAGAAATATAATGTGAGCCACACATGCAATTAAAAACTTTCTAATAGCTACATTAAAAAGAGTAAAAATAAAGAGGAAAAGTTACTTTTAATAATATATTTTATTTAGCCCAACATATCCGGAAACTTACACTTCGGTATTTAACCAATATAGACACTTCCTGAGAGACTTTGCCTCTCTTTCGTACTAAGTCTTTGAAAATTGTGTATTTTATACTTCATAGATTATCTGTTTGGACTAGCACATTTCAAGTACTCAGTAGCTCCCTCTAGCAAATGTAGAATATGCTCCAGCAAATGGGCATATTAAGCAGTGCAGATCTAGAGAATATCTTCTTGTCCTCCCAAGATTCCTTAAATTCATTCTTAGTTTGAATGCCTATTGTTGCAATCCTCAGAGTGTCCTCCTCCTCCTCCTTGTAGAGATACATGAGGTGGAAACTACTTCTATGATGATACTAAGTGTAGAGTGTAGTTTTCTAGAGGATACATGACACTTGGTATCGCAACAAATTGAACACAGAAGCAGGTAGAAGAATCCAGCTGTCTTCTGTGAAATCAGATGTTAAAAAATAGATTTGCAAAATGTAAAACAATGGCACTCTTCTCACTAAGAGGTTGGTTTGTTTGTTTGGGAAAATAATATTTTCCACAAATGGGTTTATTGTTCTCTTAAAAGGAATTAATACATGCAATAATTTTTAAGAGGGTAAAGGGATTCTGAGACCAGAAAGTTGGAGACACAGGTTGAATTCCCTTGGTTCTTTATTTGGCATTATTGATGACAGGTATTCTACATTAAGTGTGTTTTCCACCTAACGAAGTGTTATTGCACATTTTAGAATGTCCAGATGTTGTTTATTGTATGGAGCATTTTCTAAAATACATCATGTACATGTCAGATAGACGATACTGAATGTAATCTAGCATGTCCTGTTGACTGGACCCCTGCGACAGCTCTGCATCCAGAGCTTACGTATCCGCGAAGCTCTGTGTCAAGTTCATCTAGCTGTACATTTGCAGTGTTGGTCTCTTCCGTGAGTAAAATTTCAGCCAGTTGACCCATCTAAATAGCTAGAATGTCACATTAATTTTCACTTGATACAGTTTAAAATGCAAGCATTTCCAGCTTGTTCACAAAACTAGTAGGTTGAACCACGATATGAATGAATAATGAGTTTTGTAGGTAGAGAAATTCAATTTTAATTCAGTCTAACATAGTGGTGAGATGCTATGGCTTGAAAATGTTTCATGATGAAACAGAGCCAGCAAGGATTATTTTATCAATGATTGGTTTAGAATGTGAACAAAAATGTTTTATATTGTACAGCAGCTTTTGGGGATTAGAGGATGAGCAAGGTAAATTTTATCACAATCTTGAATATGGTGGAACTTGGTATTCAGCACAAAAGCTATTATGGAAAACTATGAATGTCCTTTTTATTAGTATCTGATGAGAAATATGGTAAAGAAATCAGAAATTTAACTCAGGGGTAGTTTGTTCCTCAGTAAAAGTTGAAAATAGGAATTTGTATTAAAATAAAATTTAAAATAAAGTTGACAGTATTATATGTTAACAGGAGCAGAGCAGTTTTTGTCTATTTGTCTAAGTATTTTTTATTTCCATTTTTTGAAATTGCTTGTGATTATAGAGACCACTGAGGTCAATGTTAGGTACTTGTGAAATGTAATCTTTGATTAGTTATATAATTACTGCGTAAAAATTTTTCTGCTGTTCGTTGAACTCACAGTTGCCTCTGCCTAGAGAGTCAAGTCTATTATTTGCTATACCAGGTTTAAATATTTTGAGTTTTTTCCTCAATGAATTCTTGCTGTTCCCTGCCCCCCCCCCCCCCATTTGTGCTTATCTTCAATCTGTAACAGCTGGTTGGGTATCCTGCTACTCTGTGTTCTTCAACACATCCAGCCCACTGTTTGCAGGCTGGCCATATTCCAGGACTTCATCCTTAATGTTCTCCTTCTGTAGGACTCACAGATCGCATTTCCGAAACTCCTCACGAAACCAGATGTAATAGTTGTGGTAGATCCAATTCTTAGATGACTCAAAAAGTAATGATCTTTAACCTTTAATTTAGTCTGATGTTTGATGTCAATTAATACCCAGTAGCTTGTTGAGTTGATTCTCTGATTTTTAGTTTACACGGCACAATATGCTGCCCTGTTTCTTCTCATGAAAGTATTGGTTTCGTGTAAGAGTTCTCTTATGTCTTGGACAAGAGTGTGGGGCAGCGGCTGTTTTGAGAGTTGGCTGTTGTTAATCTGTAGTGTACTGTCAACCTGTAAAACGGTCCACGATTTATCCCATGTCATCTAAGTATAAGGTATCAAGAACACAGCTGTCTTACAAACGAGAGACTTATGAGACCAAGGATTTTTTTTTTCATGTCATTTAAGGTTTTTTGATTAGAAGGAGCAGAAAGTAAGGCCAAATATGCCTCCTTTTTGAAAAAGGTGGGGGACGCCTGGGTGGCTCAGTCAGTTAAGCATCCGACTTCGGTTCAGGTCATGATCTCGCAGTTCATGGATTTGAGTGCCGCATTGGGCTCCAGTCTGGAGCCTGGAGCCTGAAGCCTGCTTTGGATTCAGTGTCTCCCTTTCTCCCTGCCTTTCCCCCACTCACGCTCTGTCTCTCTCTGAAAAATAAACATTAAAAATTTTTTAAAAAAGAAAAGAAAAAGGGGGATTTATTGCAATGATACATGCATGCATATCAGAACCAGAAAGCAAAGTGGAAGAGAGACTGGCTACTTTCTGTGCCTCTGCTGTTCTCTTACTCTTGGCTGGGCTCTCTTTTCCATATTCCTTTATCTGAAATCTGGAAAGACCTTCTGATGAAATGCTAGGAAGCATCGATGCCCTTTATGTCAGGTAACCTAATGTGTAGCCACATAGGCTACAGATGGCTGCCTTTTGGTTGAGTGCCTGTCTCCGCTCCCATCCTTGGCCATTCCTGCACAAAGAATAGCAGTAATGCTATGGGGTCAACAGAAGCAAACATTGGATTTGGCAGCCATGAAACATGCTCGGTGTATCTTCCCTCAAACCTTTGTACCTTTCCAGCCACTGGCCTTTCTCCCCTGCTATGAAGCTTCTGGACAGAGCAATCCCTGCTCATTGCCTACATCCCAAATTTCCCATTCATTCACCAGTCCATTTCATATAGTTTCTGCCACTGCCTTCCCTGAATTTGTTGTCTCCAGTGTCCCCTAGATTTCACACTTGCTCATTCTAGTAGGCTCATTTCAGACCTAACCACTCTCCATCATTTAACATCATTGATCACTTTTTTCTTGAAACTTTATCCTCCCTTAGTTTTTAACACATCACCTTTTCTTGGATTTCATATCTCTTTGGCTGTTGACTCCTTCTCTTCTTTGTCAGCTTAATCATACATGCCTCAGAGATACTGTAGGTTGAGTTCTAGGGCACTGCGATAAAGCAAATATTGCAATAAAGTGAGTCAAATGAATTTTTTGGTTTCCCGGTGCCTATAAAATTATGTTGACACTATACTGTAGCTTATTAAGTGTATAAAAGCATAATATCTAAAAATCAATACACATACCTTAATTAAAAATACTTTATTGCTAAAAAATGCTAACCATCATTGGAGCTTTCAGTGAGTTGTAATCTTTTTCGTGGTGGAGGGTCTTGCCTTTTTTTTTTTTTTTTTTTTTAAGCAAAGCCTTGTTACTTATTTTCTTTAAAGGATGGGGAGAAGGACAGAGGAAGAGTGAGAATCCCACACTCAGTGTGGAGCCCAACATGGGGCTCAATCCCATGAGCCAGAATCAAGAGTCAGACACTCAACCAACTGAGCCACCCAAGCACCCCAGTCTTGCCTTGAGGTTGGGGTGTCTGTGGCAGTTTCTTAAGACAACAGTGAAGTTTGCTGCATCGATTAGCTTTCCTTTCACAAATGATTTCTCTGCGGCCTCTGATGCTCATTGATAGCATTTACCCACAGTAGGGTTTCTTTCAAAATGAGAGTCATTTGTCTCAAACCCTGCTGCTGCTTTATCAACTAAGTTTTCGTAATAATCTAAATCCTTTCTTGACATTTCAACAATCTTCACCAGGAGTTGATTCCATCTCAAGAAACCACTTTCTTTACTCATCCATAAGAAGCAACTCCTCACCTGTTCAAGTTTCATCGTGAGATCGCAGCCGTTCAGTCCCACCTTTGGGCTCCACTTCTGATTCCAGTTCTCTTGCTCTTTCCACCACATCTCCCTCCAGTGAAGTCCTGAGCCCCTCAAAGTCCTCCCATGAGGGTTGGAGTCAACTTCTTCCAAACTCGTGTGAATACTGATATTTTGACCTCTTCCCATTAGTCACAAATGTTCTTAATGTCATCTGGAATGGTAAATCCTTTCCAGAAGGTTTTCGGTTGACTTTGCCCAGGCCTATCAGAGGTAATCCTGTCTATGGCAGCTATAGCTTCATGAAATGTATTTTTTAGATATGACTTAGAAATCCAAATGACTCCTTGATATATGAGCTGTAGAATGTTGTGTTAGTAGGCATGGAAACAATATTCGATGCCTTGTACGTCTTCATCAGAGTTCCTGAGTGACCAGGTGCCTTGTCAATGAGCAGTAATATTTTGAAATGCATCTTTTTTTTCTGAATAGTAGGTCTCAGCAGTGGGCTTAAAATACTCAGTAAACCATGTTGTAAACAGATGTGCTGTCACCCAGGCTTTGTTATTCCATTTATAGAGCACCGGGAGAGTAGACTTAGCATAATTCTTAAGGGCCCTAGAATTTCCAGAATGGTCAATGAGCATTGGCTTCAATTTAGAATCACCGGCTGCATTAGCTCCTAGAAGAGAGTCAGCCTGTCTTTTGAAACCAGGCATTAACTTCTCCTTTCTGTGAAAGTTTTAGGTGAATCTTCTTCCAATAGGAGGCTGTTACGTCTACACTGAAAAATCTGTTGTTTAGTGCAGCCACCTTCGTGAATTAACCTTAGCTAGATCTTCTGGATAACTTCTGCAGCTTCTACATCAGCACTTGCTGTTTTACCTTGCACTTTTATGTTATGGAGACAGCTTCTTTCTTTAAACCTCATGAACCAACGTCTCCTAGCTTCCACCTTTTCTCCTGCAGCTTCCTCACCTCTCTCAGTCTTCATGGAATTGTAGAGAGTTAGGACCTTGCTCTGGATTAGGCTTTAGTTGAAGGGAATGTTGTGGCTGGTCTGATCTTCCGTCCAGATCACTAGACCTTTTTTCATATCAACCACAAAGCTGTTTTGCTTTCTTATCATTCATGTGTTCATGGGAGTAGCACTTTTAATTTCCTTCAAGAACTTTTCCCTTGCATTTTCAACCTGGCTGTTTGGTGCAACAGGCCTAATTTTCAGCTTATTTCATGCATCAAAATACCTTCTTCACTAAGCAGAATCACTTCTGGCTTTTGATTTAAAGTGAGATATGCAAGTCTTGCCTTCACATGAGCACTTAGAAGCCATTGTAGGGTTATTAGTTGGCCTAATTTCAATATTGTTGTATCTCAGGAGACAGGGAGGCCCAAAGAGAGGGAGAGAGATGGGAGAAAGGCCAATCCATGAAACAATCAGAACACACACATTTATCAATTAAATTTCCCATCTTATATTGGCATGGTTTGTGGTGCCCCAAAACAATTACAATACATCAAAACAATTATACCAAAGATCACTGATTACAGATCACCATAATAATAATAATGAAAAAGTTTGAAATATTGCAAGACTTATCAAAATGTGGCACAGAGCCACAAAGTAAGCAAATGTTATTGAAAAAATGGTGCTGATAGACTTCCTTGATGCAGTTGCCACAAACCTTCAATTTGTAAAAATGCAGTATCTGTGAAAAAGGATAAAGTAAAGCATAACAGAAGGTGTGCCTGTATTTCCCACAGTTCTGTCCTTATATTAGTTGTGCATAACAATGGCTACACAACAGTGGCATAATGATAACCCTGTCAATTAGTAAAATATCCATTATCTTGACATGAGAAACATGCTTTTGCCTAGCAGCGAGCATTGATTCCTTTTCCGGTCACTCATGAATCATAGTCTTATAAAACCCAGTCTAGAATTTTCAAGTTTTTGGTGAGTTGTCAAAGTATGCCTGTTCTCCTGAAATTTGAAATAGAGCATTTTACATTCCTTATTTATTTTGTAATTTATGGAAGAGTTCTGTGATTCTCATTATGCTTCACATTTGGAACTGAAATAGCTGTTACGTTTTGCCATTGTTTTGGCCCAGCCCTCCATGCCTCTTCTTTCCCTGTTCCTGTTGTCCTGGTTCAGACTTCCTTGGTTCAGACTTCAGATTTCCTCTGATAGGCCTGGTTTAGCTTCTACTATTAGTCCCTTCAGCCTCTTGCCTACACTGCCGACAGAGTGATTTTTCTAAGATACAGATATGATCATGTCACTCCCTGCTTAGAAGTCCTCAGTGATTTTTCCCTTTCTCCTTCCAGCACATCATCTCTACTCCATAGCCTGAAGCCTTCATGATATGGTTCTGCCTGCTTTTCCAGTCTCATCTTACTGGGCCATTCTCCCCTTCTGATTCTCTATTTCAACCACACTGCTCCCTAAATCCTACTATTGCTAAGTCTTTTTTTTTTTTTTTTTTTTTTTTAATTTTTTTTTAACGTTTATTTATTTTTGAGACAGAGAGAGACAGAGCATGAACGGGGGAGGGTCAGAGAGAGGGAGACACAGAATCTGAAACAGGCTCCAGGCCCTGAGCTGTCAGCACAGAGCCCGACGCGGGGCTCGAACCCACGGACCGTGAGATCATGACCTGAGCCGAAGTCGGCCGCTTAACCGACTGAGCCACCCAGGCGCCCCCTACTATTGCTAAGTCTTAAATAACGGCTGTCTTTGACAGTTATCAGTGGAAAAAACAAAAACCTTTCTTTGCATATTAATTTATTAGAGATATTTAAAGCTAAGTTAACAAAGCTCCATTATTGAGAGGCCATTCATTGATCTCATTTTACAAATTGGTTACTTATATTGCTTACTATGTGTAAATGAAATATATAGTGCATCAAATTTGGCATTTGCTCCCACTATCCTTTAAGATATTCTATAGAACAAAACATACAAATA
Organism: Panthera tigris; assembly: GCF_018350195.1. Lineage (NCBI taxonomy): Eukaryota > Metazoa > Chordata > Mammalia > Carnivora > Felidae > Panthera > Panthera tigris. Next base: position 51,092,754 of record NC_056670.1, read on the forward strand.
AGCAAACTTGGCCCTAGTAGTTAATAAAATTCTTATTTAAGTATCCTAATATTTATAGTAAGGAATGATTTACTTTTTAAATATATAGCTTATTTTTATTTTATTTTCCTAATCAACATACTAGTTTTGTGACTTTGATTATGCAAATTATGTAATTTACTAAGACTGTTTTATAGAAAAATATTGGATATCACTGTCTTTTTTTTTTTAATGTTTTTATTTATTTTTGAGACAGAGAGAGAGCATGAGCAGGGGAGGGGCAGAGAGAGAGGGGGAACACAGAATCCGAAGCAGCTCCAGGCTCTGAGCTGTCAGCACAGAGCCTGACGCGGGGCTCGAACTCACAGACTGAGATCATGACCTGAGCCGAAGTCGGATGCTTAACCGCTTAACCGACTGAGCCACCCAGGCGCCCCTGGATATCACTGTCTTATCTCTTTATCCAATTTTCTCTCTCCTTGGGAATCTGTATTCTAATTCTACTAGAGATTAGAATTGATAACTGTTAAATGGCTTTATTGATAGGATCAGTTAGTTGTTATTTTTTATTATTTGGAGATTCCACATATGAACTGAGCAATGTTCTTTGGGACCTTCTTTTATTGAGAAGGGGTAGAGGAAGCAAGAGGAAAATAAAACATTGAGTCTTTCCTGGATTGCTAGGACATCAAATATTTCCTTAAAGTACACTTAGTTTTTCTCTTTAACGTTAATTTCCTCTGCTTAGGTGAGTTGCTCCTAAAGCTATTGAATTTCATTCAGCATATATCTGTAAAAGTCAAGAAGATAATGTCAGCCACAAAAGGTTGTTGTGAAAACAGCCTGTGTTAGGTATAACACACTTACTGTCACAGGATAGATTCTTAATCAGTGATAGCTACTATACCGAGAGACTTTGATATAAGGTGATTTAAGGGTAGAGAGTTCAGAGTCATTCAGAGTTTGAATCCCCATTTACCAGCTTTGTGGCTTTGGGCTTGGCACTTCAGTTTCCTCATTCACAAAGTGGGGTGTAAATACATACCTCATAGGAATGTTATATTAAGGTACTTAATACAGCACCAAGCCTATAGCAAGTACTCAATAAATGACTTGTTTTACTGTGTTATCACAGGAATAGTCATTTCTTGAGCCACTCATTACATCATAGGTTTTGTATAAGACCCTACATAATCCTGTTTATGATTCTGAAAACAGATTCATATCCTACATCCATTAGAAAACTACTTTACAGAGGTGCCTGGGGGGCTCAGTCAGTTAAGCATTCGACTCTTGATTTCAGCTCAGTTCATAGTCCCATGGTTCGTGGGATCGAGCCCCGTGTCAGGCTCTGTGCTGACAGTGCAGAGCCTGCTTGGGATTCTGTCTCTCCCTCTCTCTGTCTCTGCCCCTTCCCTGCTCATGTGCTCTCTCTTTCTCTCTCTCTCAAGATAAATAAATAAACATAAAAAAAGAAGACTACTTTAGTTAGGCAATATGTTTAATGGGCTGGATTATATAGACTAATCCTAACTCAGAAATACTAATTAGTCTTCACTGAGCCTAAGTCTAGGCAATGAGGAAGTAAAATTTCTACTTGTCCCCATTAGAATGAGCCAGATGGCCCCACTTGTCTGTAAAAGAGTAGGGAAAGTGGGAGCATGAATCCATGGTAATTGTAAACATTTCTGCTACATGTTATATGAGCTGATTCTGAAAAGGCAAATGGAGGTCAGTTTGGTGAATGAGGAAGGAGGAGAAGAAAAAAAGAAACTGAAAGACAAATTAAAGGAGCAATATTCCATAGTATATATACACCACATCTTCTTTATCCATTCATCAATCAACGGACACTTGGGCTTTTTCCATAATTTGACTATTGTAGATAATGTGCCATAAACATCAAGGTGTAGGTACCCCTTTGAATTAGTATTTTTGTATTCTCTGGGTAAATACATAGTGCAGTTGCTGGATCGTAGGGTAGTTCTATTTTTAACTTAAAAAAATTTTTTTAATGTTTATTTTTGAGAGAAAGACAGAATGCAAATGGGGGAGGGGCAGAGAGAGGGAGACACAGAATCTGAAGCAGGCTCCAGGCTCTGAGCTGTCAGCACAGAGCCCCACGCGGGGCTTGAGCCCACAACCCGTGAGATCATGACCTGAGCTGAAGTCAGACGCTTAACTGACTGAGCCACCCAGGAGCCCCTTAACTTTTTGAGGAACCTCCATACTGTTTTCCAGAGTGGCTGCACCAGTTTGCAACAGTACAAGAGAGTTCCCCTTTCTCCACATCTCACCAACACCTATTGTTTCTTGTGTTGTTAATTGTAGCCATTCTAACAGGTGTGAGGTGGTATCTCATTGTAGTTTTGGTCTGCATTTCCTTCATCTTGAGTGCTGTTGAGCATCTTTTCATGTGTCTGTTGGCCATCAGTATGTCTTCTTTGGAAAAATGCCTCTTCATGTCTTCTGCCCATTTTTAAATTGGATTATTCATGTTTTGGGTGCTGAGTTTTAGAAATTCTTTATATATTTTAGATACTAACCCTCTATCAGATAAGTTGTTTGAAAATATTTTCTCCCATTTTGTAGTTTGCCTTTTAGTTTTGTTGTTTCTTTTCTTCCCTGTGCATAAACTTTTTATTTTGATACAGTCCCAATAGCTTATTTTTGCTTTTGCGTCCCTTCTGGAGACATATCTAGAAAGAAGTTGCTGCAGCTGATGTCAAAGAAGTTACTGCCTGTGTTCTCATCTAGGATTTTAATGGTTTCCTGTCTCGCATTTAGGTCTTTAATCCATTTTGAATTTATTTTTGTATATGGTGTAAGAAAGTGGTCCAGTTTCATTCTTTTGCATGTTGCTGTCCAATTTTCCCAGCACCATTTGTTGAAGGGACAGTCTTTTTCCCATTGGATATTCTTTCTTGCTTTGTTGGAGATTAATTGACCATATGGTTGTGGGTTCATTTCTGGGTTTTCTTGAAGTCTGGAATTGTGTCTCCTTCAGCTTTGCTTTGTTTTTCAAGATTGCTTTGGCTATTTGGGGTCTTTTGTGGTTCCATACAAAATTTAGGATCGTTTGTTCTAGCTCTGTGAAGAATGCTGTTGGTGTTTTGATAGGGATTGCATAAATATGTAGATTGCTTTGGGTAGTACAGACATTTTAACAATATTTGTTCTTCCTGTCCACAAGCATGGAATGTCTTTCCATTGCCTTGTGTCATCTTCAATTTCTTTCAGCAGTGTTTTGTAGTTTTCAGAGTAGAGGCTTTCACTTCTTTGATTAGGCTTATTCGTAGGTATCTTATTATTTTTGGTGCAGTTGTAAATAGGATCAATCCCTTAATTTCTCTTTCTATCGCTTCATTATTGGTGTGTAGAAATGCAACAGATTTCTGTACGTTGATTTTGTGTCCTGCAACTTCTGAATTCGTTTTTCAGTTCTAGCAGTTTTTTTGGTGGAGTCTTTCAGGTTTTTTATATATAGTATCATGTCTTTTGCAAATAGTGAAGGTTTTACTTCTTCCCTGCTGATTTGGATGTCTTTTGTTTCTTTCCGTTGCGTGATTGCTGAGGCTAGGACTTCCAGTACTATGTTGAATAAAAGTGGTGAGAGCACACATCCCTGTCTTGTTCCTGACCGTAGAGGAAAAGCTCTCGTTTTTCCCCATTTGGGATGATATTAGCTGTGAGTTTTTCACATGTGACCTTTATTAGGTTAGCATTATCTTTTTAAATTCTGGCACACCCAAGGTATAGTCACAGTGCTTGAAAAGAAATGAACTCTAATAAAAGGTTTATCTTTTTGCCTGAACTTTTCAAGGTGCTGCATCAAAAGACAACAAAACCCTCAATGAATTGATGTGTGAAGTATCACATGCATGTTACCTATTGGAAATAATATTTGTGGAGCTCATAAAAATAAAGTTATCTAAATACAAAATGAAAAGAGCAGTTAACATGAATGGAGCGTGTTGTGCGAGGAGCTATGCCGGTTACTTTACGTGCATTATCTCAGTGAAACCTCACAGTAACCCTGTGAGGAAGACACTGTTAATACCCCTGTTTCCAAACTCTGTCAGTTTATAGCATGATATGACTATTTTCATTGTATATTTAAAACAATTTGGTCCTAGAAAAGGTAAGTCAATGTTATATATTTTGTCTATTATCATACATCTATCATCAAATTAAAATCTCTGTTATAAGTGTTTATGATTTCTGCAATAAAATAATTTAAATGTAGCCAGTGGGAATTGTGCTGCAATGTTAACTTTTCTGTTTTTAGGGTTTGGACAGAGGATCCAAAGGCCAAATTTCCACTTTTAGCAGTTTTATTTCAACTGTTAACCAGAAGAAAGAAGCTGCTGAAAACAGAAGTTCACCTACACATCTTGTTTTCCCTAACATCAAGAATGGTAAATTAATAATAATTAAAAGTACGCATAGTCTGTATATTTTGGTTGAAAGTATATTATCAAACTATTAAAGAGACATCTGGTAGGTGAAGTTAATTAATACAGTATGAAAAAGAAATAAGCAGTATAAATATTTACAGAAAGAAGCAAAATTGTTATTTGTAGGCGATTGTTACAGAGGGTAAGGTATGAATGACATATAAATCTCATGAATAATAACGTTTGGTTAGGCAGCCAGACACAAAACAAATATACGAAAATTCACTAGATTTCCTTTATTTGAGGAATAATCAATTAGAAGACTTGATGGAAAACAATGAAATACTTAGAAATAAACCTAAAAGGAAACAAGCAAAACCTACATGAAGAAAAGTGTAATACTTTATCAAAAGACTAAAAGGTCGTGGGATGGAAAAATGTCATGAATATCATAAAGATGTCAGGTATACCTGGTTTACTCTCTACATTTAATCAAATTTTGGGCAGTTCTTTGGGGGGGAACTTAAGAAAATGGTACCCTATGTGATCTAGAAGCGTCATTGTCCAAGAAAATGCAAGCAAAAACACTGAGGAAGCCCGTTCCTCCAGAGGACATATATTATGAAGCTATTCTACTTGCATCAAAAGTAGCCAAACGGACAGTAAAAATGCAGTGTATACGTGGTATTCAGCTATTCAAAAAATGGAATCAGGATGACTGGTTAACCTATCAAAAATAATAACTTGAGATTTTTAAAACTAAAAAATACTAGAAGAAAAGGCAGGAGGTTGTTTCTATACGGTCTCCTGGCATGACAACAATGCCAAGAGCCATCAAACAAAAAATTGACAAGTTTGAGTACATAAGAAAATGTAAAACTTCCGTAGGAATTTTTAAAAGTCATAAAGTTAAAATATAAATGTCACAGTTGGTGAAAAACATATCCTTAATCTTAAAGATTATGAATAAATCAATAAAAGGCATATTCCAATAAAAAAAAGGCGAGGGGTATGAGCAGACCAGTCAAAAGAGGAGATGTGAGCAGTTAACACGCATGTGAAAGGATGCTCAGTCTCACTTGTATTTAAAGAAGTACAAATTATAACAAGAAGTTAACATTTTCCTCTTCAGTTGCAAAGAGTGAAAGGATTTATATCTGTGATGTTGTCTAGGGAGTGTGAAAATTGGCACTTTTATGAATGGATGGCTTGGAATACTATGCCTCTATTAAGAAAAATGTGATATGTATATAAAGTGTCTAGGAGAAAGAGCCACACAATACACTGTAAAATGAAAAACCCAAGTTACACATAATATGACTCCAATTTTCTAAGAATAGGGAAACCTTTTTTACTTCTTTGAGCATATGAAGAGGCATGGAAGGATGCCCACCAATCAGTTAATGGTTTTCTCAGAAAAGTAGAATTGGGTGTATGTTATAAATATGCTTTATTTCTTTATACAACTCTGTATTGTTTTGTCACAGGAAACATCCATTACTTGCATAATTTTGAGTTCCCCTGGCCTATAACAAAAGAAATCTGCAAAGGTTTAAATGTCCCTTGCATCCAAACAAAAGAAAACAAACCTAGAAATGTTTAAGGACACAGTTTTTGGTAAATTATTGTGTCCATCAGGTGCATGTGGCATAAATTATTCTTTTTTAAAAATTTTTTTAAATGATTATTTATTTTTGAGAGAGAGAGAGAGAGAGAGAGAGAGAGAAACGAGCCAGGGAGGGGCAGAGAGAGAGAGAGGGAGACACAGAATCCAAAACAGGCTCCAGGCTCTGAGCTGTCAGCACAGAGCCCGACGTGGGGCTCAAACTCATGAACTATGAGATCATGACCTGAGCCAAAGTTGGACACTTAACCGACTGAGCCATCCAGGCACCCCTGGCATAAATTATTCTTACACAGATTTTTAAGTGACATTCCACACTAGTGCTCGACCTATTGATTTACACTTTTACTTAATTTACTTTTACTTAATTTACACAATAATTTACACTTTTGCAGGTTAGTATTTACATTATCTGATTTATCAACCTTTGCCTTTGATAACTTCCTTTTTCCTTTATTTATATACTCAACAGTGTGCACACATACATAAATTCATATTCTGTCATCTCAGGCTTACTCCAAGGAGGCACTTGTGCCCTTTATGTCACAGTCCCCAAGCCCACAACAAAATAAAATAAACCTGTAGTTTGGTACCATTAAACAAAGAAAATGAGCCTATTTGATGAGGGAGTGGAGTTGAGAGAAATGATATGTATATGAGACATGTTAACTGCATACCAGCTATAAATTTTATTTGTGTATTATTTGTGTATACATCATTTTATTTGAGCCTCACAGCAGTCACACAAAATAGAATAGATATTAGAATCCCTGTTGTATTAGTTATCTATTGCTGTATAACAAATTACCATAAACCTAATTGTTTTAAACAACACCTATTTATTAGCTGATGGCTCTTTAAGTCAGAGGTCTTGGTGGGTGGGCAGGGTTTTCTACTCAGAGCCTCACAAGGTGTTGGCTGGGCTAGACCCTGGGGAAGAATCCTTCAGGCACCTTCAGGCTGCTGGCAGAATTCGTTGTTTGCAGTTGTAAGGCCAACGTCCCGCCTCCCTGGTGGCCATAAGCCAGGGATGCTCTCAGCTTCTAGAGACCACTTGCACCCTCCACCTCCGCTCATAGACCCTGGAGTATCACAGCTTCCTGTTTTAAGGCCGGCAGCCGGCGCCCTTGTGTTGGATCCTCTTCCTGCTTCCAGTCTCTCTGACTTTATCTTTTGCAACCAGTGGGAGAAAACTCTCTGCCTCTAAAGGTCTCAGTCATTAGGTTTGCCTACCTGGATAATCTCCCTATTTTAAGGTCAACCAATTAGTAACCTTAAGTACTTATTTCTCTGCAGTCCCTTTTGTCATGTAATCCCGATGGAATATTAGAAAGCTGAGACTCATGGGGGCCATCTTAGTTTCTGTTTATAACACCATTTTATAAGTAAGGAAACAGGCTCAGAGAGGGTAAATGACTAGGCCGAGGTCACCGCTAAGTGTCAGAACCAAAATTCAGTCCACAATTTCTGACAACAAAACTCTTGTTCCTCTGACAGATAGAGGAAACTCCTGATTGACTTGTTTCTCTTGCCTGATTAATCATATCACATTAATCATACAACTCTTATTATATCATCTTCATATTCCCTAACGCTTCCAAAATTAAATTAAAAAAAATTTTTACCATGACACTCAAGGATGTTCAAAATATGACAGCTTTTCGTCATTATGTCCCACTTTTCCCCTACATATAACTTACATTTCAACTCTTCTCCTGGATGCCTCCTCACACCTTACCTCAGAGGGGTTTTTTTGCCAGTTTGATCCCACTGCCTGGAATGCACTCTCCCCTCATCTCCACCTGACAGAGATCCTGTCCTTCCAAACTACTTCTTTACCAAACCTTTGCTGATTCTCTCCAACCAGATACAGTTCTTCCCTTCTTTGACGCTCCATTTAGGTTTTCTTTTGTTATTACCTCTTATTAGTCTCCCAGTCTTATGAAATATCACTTGTATACTGTAATCTCTTAGACCGTATGTTCCATGAGGGAATAAATACCTCTGTAATCCCCACAGGCCCTAGGCAGTTACCTTGTCCATTAGAGGTTCTTAGCAAGTAGAGTTGACTCTTAAACAACACAGGTTTGAACCGTATAGATCCACTTATATGCAGATTTTTAAAATAAATACAGTACAGCGAATATATTTTCCTTATGATTTTTTTAACATTTTACTTTCTCTATCTTATTATTGTAAGACTACAGCATATAATACATCTGACATACAGAATATGTGTTAACCAACTGTTCATGTTATCAGTAAGGCTTCCAGTCGACAGTACACTATTAGTAGTTAAGTTTTGGGGGAGTCAAAAGTTATATCTGGGTTTTCAACTGAATGAGGGGTTGGTTGCCCCTAACCCCCACATTGTTAAGTGGTCACCTGTATATACTACATAGAGTAAAACCAAAGAGAATTCAGAACAGAGGAAATGGCTGTCGGAGTGGATGTCCCCAAGCAGTAACAGCAGCAGCCACAGCAGCAACTTCATGTAGTGCTTACTGTGTGCCACTCACAGTTCTAAGCACTGTACATATGTATGAATTCCTTTAGTCCTTACAGCAGTCTGATGTTGGAATTCTTTTCCCATTTCAAGGCTAAGGAAACTTAAGCCACAGAGACTTTTAAGTGACTTGCCCTGCTTGAATGTACACAGCTAATGAATGGCAGAAATAGAAAAAGGAAAAGAAAGCCAAAAGTAGTTTTTCGTAATGCCTTCATGGAAAGAAGAGTTGGTGAAAGAAAAGGAAGTGAGTCCTGAAAGGGGGAAAAAATCATGTTGCGCTGTGACTTAGAAATCAAGGGGGAAAAAATTAAAGGAGAGGATATAGTCTATAGTGTCATTGCTGAGTGAGGATAAGATGAGTAAGCACTGAGACAAAGCCAAAGATTTGTTGGTTAATGTGTGCATGGGTGACTTAACAGAACAGTTTCAGTAGGATGGTGTGAGGACAGTGCAAATTGTAAAAGTTAAGGGGTGGACTAGTGGCGAGGATGTAAGGGCAACGTAGACTGCCTTTAGAGTAGCTTGAACTGAAAGAAAAGCAGGATCTTGCAGGGTAGTGTTGTCAAGGGCAAGGATCTAATACAGAGGGAGACTAAAGTTTCAGTAGGAACATAGAATAATAAAATGAACTAGTAGACTAAAGAAGTGAGCGGCATGAGGATGGGATCAAGGAAAAACGCAAAGCGTAGGGGTTGAGACGTCAGCTCCAGTGAGGAGAGAAGAGCACCTCTTACTCACACTGTGGAATTAGAAGGAAGAGAGGAAGTAGGAAGAGGAAATGGAAGTAGGAAACTCACTTCTCGCCTTGAATTCACTTCTCTCTGTGGAGGGTATATTAGTTTCCTCCTGCTGCTGTAACATAGAACATAAACGTGATAGCTTAAAACAACAGAACTTTATTCTCTCAAGGTGCTGGAGGCTAGAAGTCTAAAATCCAGGCATTGGGGGAATTGATTGCTTTTGAAGGTTCTGAGAGAGAATGTGTTCCATGCCTCTGTCCCGGCCTCTGGTGGTTACCAGCAATCCTTGGTGTCCCTTGGCTTGGAGATGCCTGTCTCCAATCTCTGCCTCTGTCTTCACATGGCATTATCTCGTGTATGCCTTTCTGTGTCCACATTTCCCTCTTCTTGTAAGGATGCCAGTCATTGAATTAGGGCCCACCCCAATCCAGTATGACCTCATCTTAATTTGATTACATCTACAGAGACCCTTTTTCCAATCAAGGTTACATTCACAGGTCCTAGAGTTTAGGACTTCAGTGTATCTTCAAACCTATCTATTTGAAAGACACAGTTCAGTCCACAACAGTGTCAAGAACCTTAAGAACATTGAAATGTCTGCTGTGGAGAATGACAGTCAAAAAGAAAGTCATGATTAGCTGTGACCTTCTTTGTTTGGACTGTTTGTTCAAATTCATTAGCCTTTGCTTCCACACTGATTCCTGTATTCCATTCTGTCCATACTAAAATCCTGATGTCTGAACCAACTTATTTGCCCACAATCTACCTGCCTCTTCCTTGGGTGGGTGCGTTGACTCTGAATATGGTCCATGTGTTTGAGACCCCACTGCTTGTCTGAGGCCCTCTCATCTGTGCCAGTCGTGTGGAATCTGGGCTCAGCCCCAACCTGAACTTGGAGTATTTGTATGCACCACTCTAGAGGAAAAGACCTCTTAGCAGACTTCTTTTACCCTCTTGGAATTCCTAGTGCTGACTTCTCCTAGCTGTTCTGTCTGGATGCCGGCTGGATTCAGGTATGACCTGGAGTTCATATGTCAGGGATGCTGTAGACAGAATTACTTTCTTGAATGGGAAGTTAGACTAAGTCTGACAAATGTAAGCATGTTTATAATTCCTTGATCTTTTGGGAAGCCTCTTTTACTTGCCAGTAAGATGGTTTCCTCAAAGATGCATCATTCTTGGCAGTTATTACAATTTCCTCCCTCTGGTAGCAGGACCTATGCTGGGTATTCTCTAACAGCTTGTCTCCCCATCTGATCTTCAAGTGGTATTAGAGAAGCTGCAAAAGCCCAGCGTGGGTTTACCTAACAGCTGAGGGATGCCTTTCCTCCCTGGAGATCACATGACTAGGTATGTGTGTCGAGTTGGCTGTCCTTTTGGAGATCAGGGAAGTGTAGGAGTTTTACCTACTACAACAGCTGCTAGGGATGATACATCTTCAGAGAAACAATATAAATGGTAAGTAATGGTGGAGGGGGATTAGCACTACCTTCTCTCTTATTCTTTTGTATCTTCCTTTCTAAAGTGGTTATGTCCCCTTTCAGACTTATTTAAAACATCTTTAAACAGCACAGAAAGATTTAAAAGAAATGAAGCAGTATCCTCCCCGTATCTTTTAAAATGTCTTTGCCCTTCTGGTAATTCAGAAAAGAGTAGACAGGAACCCTGACATTTCCCTCAGGGTCACTGTCCCTCTCTGGCTCAGTGCATTTGGTGAGTTTAATCTAGAAGAGCCCTGAGGTGACACCTTGAGCTCTGCAGTTTTAGGCGTAACTCCGGAGAAAGGTGTCCTGTGAGCTTTGCCCCTCTGAAATAGCTCTGGGAAACAGAGTGGTCCTCAGCTCAAATGGTGGGTGGAGCCGTGTGTGGCGGGGTCCTGCGACCTCTACACAGGTGAACAGGTGAAGCACCACAGAGTTTGCATGGTTTCTCCGACAGCGGCTTCAGAGGCCGACCGAGCCACAAGCTGTTAGGAGAAATCCAGCACAGGACTTGCCATCTGGGAGAGAGAAAAGGATCTGAAATAGCTGCTTTTGGAATCTTACCCTAGAAGTATCTCCAAAACCTCAGATGACCCCACTTCCAGGTTTCTGGGGAGAATGAACTGATTTTGGACTAAATCTCCAAAATCTTTCCCTAGGTCAGAGTGCGTACCTTGGACTTGACTTTTCCTAACTCTACCTAGGGGAGAAGTACATCTATCGTGAACTCAGAGTGCCTTGCTGCATTTATTTGTTTATTCATCTGTCTCTTTACTAGTCTGTAGGCTCCTTAAGCCTCTATTTTGGAGAGGGAAAGGGCTATCTATCCTTTCTATTTTTTATACTGAAGGTAATTTTTTGAATAGGTAGCACATTTGTGTGTTTCAAAAATCAGTACTATAAAAAATAAGTTATGTTTTGGACGTCTCAGTTTTACATTCCTCCCTGCTGTCTGTTGTATTCTTTCCTGTGCTTCTTTATGGAAATGAAATCAAATACAAATACACATTTTCACTTCCTACCTTTTCTTAAAGAAAAAGTAACTGCATGTGCATTGTCTTGCACCTTATTTTTTTTTTAGTCCGTGTATCCTGTGTGTTTTTCTGTATCAGTACATAAAGAGCACCCTTATTCTTTTTTATAGTTTTCTTCCCCTGTATTGGACATACTATAGCTTATTTAATAAGATGATATTAAGAGAAATTTAATGAGTTGTGTCCATTCTTTTAGTGTAAACAGCATCACACTGAATGAATTTATACGTGTCTTTTTGTTCATATGCCAGTGTTTCTAGGATATTCCTAGAAGTGGGATTGTTGGGTCTGAGAGCAAATGCATCTACAATCTCCTTGAGTTTTTAATACATCTGTGCATCAGGATCCAGCCTCCACGGTACATGGTGTCTTTACTCAGTGCAGAAATACATGGGAGACCGTTTTTTTCTGGGTTTCTGGTCAGTTTTCCCTGTTGCAATGTCAGACTCATCCCTATAATAAATTTTCAAAGATATGTCCAGTAGCACATCAAAAGGACTTTTTAATATTTTTATAAGTAGACCCACAAGAGAACATTTCGCCTATGCTTTTGTTGCAGTTTTACAAACATAAACATCATTGAACTTCGTAAAAAGTACATCTCCAAAAACTAATGAATATATTGCAGTATATTTGGTTCTGGTGGCTAAAGTCCTATGAGTCAGAGGATTTTCCCCCCTCTCTCTTCCTTTCTCTCTCCCACCTTCCATTTTATTTTTTGCCAAATGTTCAGAAAAGTCACCCTATAGACAATGATGTAAACACCACCTGTTATGACTAATCCACTCTGGTCTCTTTCTGTTTCAGTTGCCTGCCGCTACTAAAGTAATCAAAAGCAATAAAAGTACTGAACTGAGAGAGGGATCCTTCAAATTGTAGCTCATTTATTACTGCCTGGTATCCACACATTGTAAATTATAATATTAAATAAGAATTGAATTTTTGAGTTAACTACTACCAGTAATTGTCATTGCGACCTTAGACATTACATATAGCGCTCATGAGCCTTCTTTTTTACTCATTTATAGAGTGAGGAAATGGGGCGTTATGTGTTGAAAATACCTTCTACCTCAAAGTTTTATGATTTAAAGGGTTAATTTTCTAACATAATGATTTTGTTCGATCCTTGCTGAGTTTTGTTTGCCATTTCATAGTTTACCAGCCCCTACTTCCATGCACTTTAGGCTTTAGTTTTGCTACTTGTTTTCCTACATGGTAGAAGGTTTGGCATTATTAGACAGTGGAAAAAACATGGATGTTATGACTTATCAGGGTGTGTTTGAATCCTGGCTCTGTAACTTACCAGCTGTATGGTCCTGGAAAAGTTGTTTAACCTCTCTGTGCTTGTTTTTCCATCTATAAAATAGCGTAATAAAGAAATCACCTCATAAATTTGTAAGGATTAATGAAAAAAAGCATTTAAAAGCACTCAGTTATGGGGCGCCTAGGTGGCTCAGTTGGTCAAGTGTCCAGTTTTGGCTCAGGTCATGATCTCGCAGTTCATGGGTTTGAGCCCCACGTCAGGCTCTGTGCTGACAGCTCAGAGCTTGGAGCCTGCTTCGAATTCTGTGTCTCCCTCTCTCTCTGCCCCTCCCCCACTCATGCTCTGTCTCTGTCTCTGTCTCTCAAAAATGAATAAATGTTAAAAAAAATTTTTTAAAGCATTCATTTCTGTGCCTTATGAAATTCAGTAAGTGTGAGTGACAATATGACAAGCAGTTACATTGGACGGAAGGGATTACAATGGGCAGGAGTTTCCATTACTTATTTCATGAGTAACTGCACAAATTATTTAAAATTTGAAACATCACACATATAGAAAAATGTCATCAACATTTGTGTATGGTTTTGATAATAATAAAAGGAAAGCACACGAACTTAGCACTCAAATCAAGAAAAAGAACATTACGGGCCCCTTAAAAGCCCCATTGAGCCCACCCCAGTTGCATTGCCCTGCCTTTGTGTCCAGAGGTAACTACTATTCCCTTGATTTTTTTTAATTTTTATTTATTTTTCTTAATGTTTATTTTTGAGAGAGAGAGAGAGAGAGAGAGAGAGACAGAGAGAGACAGAGACAGCATGAGTAGAAGAGGGGCAGAGAGAGAGAGACAGAATCTGAAGCAGGGTCCAGGCTCTGAGCTGTCAGCACAGAGCCTGACATGGGGCTTGAACTCACAAACCCAGGCACCCTCCCTTGATTTAAAAAAAAAAAAATAGTTTTTATACATTCCTGTAAACAATATACTGCCTAAATTATATAATTATACAGACACACACTCACACACACACACACTCACACACACACACACACACTCACACACACACTGCTTAGTTCTGAAAAACTGAATAGCGAGCATAAACCTTGGATGTTTAAGGGACAATATTGCCACTATTAGGTGAAGATTCCCAGGAGATGATAGTCTGAACAGAGTCTGTGAATCAAATGTGGCTCCAGCTTCCCCAAGAATTTATGAGTCCTTTCTGGGGAAGTCAGTGGGCTTCCAGGCCATGAGTGAGTCCTGGGAAACAAAAGAACCATTGGCATATCTGACAGAGCTGTGATTTGGACTATGTAGTAAATGTCTGGCAGAAATATGGTCTCTCCAGCTGTCAGCAGTTCCCCAGGTTAAAGCAGTGAGGTGAACTGAGTGCCCTCAGCTGATTTCAGATACCACAGCAAGAAATTTCATCTGGACCTAAGTACCTTTCTCTTTGGCTTCCTTCTTTTTCTGCTCATTTTCCTTCACGGGTTTCAGGAAGCTATCTTGGCTCTTTGAGTGCTTAATATGCTCAATACTTAGATTCATTCTCTTGGCAAGAATCTTGCCTTTAGCTTGTTTGTTTACGACAGTGCCAACAGCAAGATGGGTAACACTGTAGACTCTTCCAGTTTTGCCCTGGTAACATTTGTGGGGCATTCCTTTTTGAGTAATGTCCATTCCCTTGATGTCAACAACATCACCTTTCTTGTAGATTCACATGTATGTGGCCAAAGGAACAACTCCATGTTTTCTAAAAGGCCTAGAGAACATATGGCAGGTGCCTCTCCCCGTTCCCTTTGAGTTGGTCATTTTAGCGAATCACTAGAAGATGGCGGTTCCAGCCGAAAGGCTGGCGATAGGTTTTTAAATTTTTTCCCTCCCTGCATGATTTCTGACTCTTCCAGGTTGCTTTTGTTTATTTGTTTTGGTTTCTACAATATTGGAATCCCTTGAAGGCTTGTTCACTCCTATGCTGGTGACTGATGCTGGCTGTAGTCTTGGACTTTAAATCGGTTCTAGATGGAACACCTGCACCTGGCCTTTTCGTGGACTGCTTGGCTTCCTCACGGCATGGTGACTGGACCCCAGGGTCAAGCACCCCAAAAAGAGACAAGCAAGCAGAAGTTTTATTACCTTTCGTAACCTAGTCATACAGCATCACTCTGTCACAGTTTTTCATTAGCAAGGATTAACTAAAGCTGGCCCGTATTCCAAGGGAGAAGAGTTAGACTCCATCTTTTCATGGGGGAAATATAAAAGGATTTATAGATGTATTTTATTATTTTTTTTTAATTCAAATTCAAGTTAGTTAACATACATTGTAGTCTTGGCTTCGGGAGTAGAACCTGGTGATTCATCTCTTACGGGTAACACCCAGTGCTCATCCCCACAAGTGCCCTCCTTAATGCCCATCACCCATTTAACCCATCCTCCCACGCACCTCCCCTTCAGCAACCCTCAGCTTGTTCGCCGTATTTAAGACTCTCTTATGCTTTGTCTCCCTTTCTGTTTTTCTCTTATTTTTCCTTCCCTTCCCCTATGTTCATCTATGTATTTTAAAATGACCACACCATGTGAGTGTAAAATCCTCAAAGAGGAGCCAGGTCTTTTGACTCTTGTTTTAGAACTTTTTCTTATATCCTGTTGTAGGACAGGAAATCATAACTAAAATCAGGTGTTTAGAAGACAGATGCATGTTCCGTTTCCATGCTGCTTCAGTTTCTGTCATAATGTCATCGTATAGTTCACTCTATTAATAGAGAATTTTTTTCAACTTTTTTGATTGGTTTGTAAGTCCCCCTTTTGTTCTTAAGTAGTTGTAGAGATGGACATTAGAAATTATTAAACTAGTGGTTTTCAAACTTATTTTTATTTTTTATTTTCATAGAAAACACTTTTTTGAAAACTAAAATTTTTCTTGGGGCATCATTATGTTAAAAGCAGAGAAAAGCTAAGCTGCTCTGAGCAAACATATCCACCAGCACCAGTCCCATGAGGTGGTCCTTGAAGTTCTTTGGAACCTTGGGAATAATTAACTTAGGTTATCTCTTTCATATTATCATTATTATTTCTTAGGTTTATTTATTTTTGAGAGAGGGAGAGAGACAGACAGACAGACAGTGTGAGCAGGAAAGGAGCAAAGAGAGAAGGAGACACAGAATCTGAAGCAGGCTCCAGGCTCTGAGATGTCGGCACAGAGCCTGACACTAGTCTTGAACCCACAGACTGCGAGATCACGACCTGAGCCAAAGTTGGATGCTCAACTGACTGAGTAACCCAGGCGCACCGCCCCCATCTCTTTCATATTATAATGTCAAAAGTGTGGTCTAAGGAGTTTCAGTGACATGTCTAAGATTATAGGAGTAAGTGAGCCAACAATGGGACCAAGTCCTTACTTTTTTATTATTACTTGAGTGTAAATTATTTGGGATGACACTTAGAGGATGGCATTTTGCAACACTGTGTCACCAGCAGCAAACCTTTTAAACTAGTGTTTCCTTTCCATCAGTAGAGGGATAAGGAACAGGCCCAGGTTCTCCTCCTGAACGCCCAGCCTCCACAGAGACTCGTGTTTACCTCTGATGCTGCCATTGCCATCTGTGCTGGATGGCCAGGAACAGTCTTCAGTGTCCTAATCATGTGGCCAATTTAAAATGTCAGTCTTAATTTTGGTGGCTCCACTTGTGGAAAACCACATATTACGAGTTTCCAACCAGAGTCAGCTTATGATCGCTTCTTGAAAACAGTGAGTGAGCTGGCAAAATTTGGCTGATAATCTCACACCCTTATACATAGTTGTATTATGATCTTCACTCCCCCCCCCCAATATACTTCCAGCCCCCACCAGAACCCTTAATCTTTTTGCACTGGCTTCAAGTGTTTCACTTAATGTTTCTAAGCAACCAACTAAAATTGGCAGCACTATATTAAAAGCTAGGGAAGACGATTACTGCTTATCAATTTAGCACAAATTGTTCCCAAGTATTGGCTGAATGAAACCAAAATGACAGGTTTTCACTGATAAACATATTTTGGCTTTTTTCAGCGTATTACAGTATTCTATATTGCAGAAAAGCCTGCACGTGATGGAACAAAGAATTGTTCTATTTATAATATCAGTTTGAGATTTAATTAATCTCTCATCACCACATTTATTGATTTTCTCTCTTGAATTAGACTTTAATAACCATCTGTGAGAACAGACTGAAAGCCTGTCTCTGGAAACAATGCCTTGATATTTAGGGACATGAGAGCAGCTGTGAGCTGTTGTTCTTCCTTTCTTGATAGTTGAAAGTCACATCCTGTAGTTTGGCTTTCATTCACTAATGTGAGCAAATGATCTGCCTTTCTTTCTGACTCAAGTTCCATTTACATAGTACGTTAACATTCTGTGTTACTCTTCTGTCCAAGTTACCTTCTGACCTAACAATAAATCCCATCTGGGCCTCTGGATCTAATCTCACCCTATAATCCTCTCGGTCTCAGCATTACTATTTCTCTTATATAAGAATCTTCCCACTCTCAGGCTTTGCCAAAATCCAGCTCTCTTACTAACTAGACTTTTTCACTCTTCTTCCACCTCAGCATGGTATTAATAAAAATGAGTGGGTATAAAAATGTGTATATACGCTTTGTGAGTGAATAAGTTAATTTATATTTGAATGAGTCTGTGTGTATCTAATAGTGGGTGTTTATAGCCCAGGTTGGGAAAGGTGTGTGGGAAGG
Organism: Panthera tigris; assembly: GCF_018350195.1. NCBI lineage: Eukaryota > Metazoa > Chordata > Mammalia > Carnivora > Felidae > Panthera > Panthera tigris. The sequence continues at coordinate 51,110,505 of NC_056670.1, forward strand.
GATAGGAAAGGGTGAGCCTGGTGAAGAGGAAGAGAAACTGTAGAGGAGCCTCAAGACAACAGTAACAAGACCGGTGTTGGAGAGAGGAGACTGTCATCTGTTTCTTTGCTGCTGAGATGCCCATTTCTGTCTTATGGTTATAGGTTTCCAAACACAACAAGATATCATTTGTAGAGATACCTAATTTTAGTTGCTAATAAATTGAACCTCAGTCCAATATATGCCTAAAGTAAAAATTGCTAGAAATTGGGTATTTCCATATTGAATAAAGTGTATAAAAATCAGTTCTGGAACTGAATGAAAGAAATTTAATCGTCTCTCTTGTACTGTCAGCATCGCTGGCCTTTCCTAGTACCCACTGAACAATGTTTCTCTGTGCGATCCTCGGACCGGCGGCATCAGCATCATCTGGTAACATGTTAGAAATACAGATTCTTGGGCCCCACCCCAGACCTACTCAATCGCAAACCTTGGGGAAGGCGCTAGTAACCTGTGTTTTAACAAGCTCTCCAAGTGATTCTGATACACAGTAAAGTTTGAAAATCATTGCTGTTAATTATAAGAAATTGGCATGTCTGAAGTATCCTCTAATATGAAAGATATTTTACTTTAAAATACACCCTGACACTAATGAAATTTATCCTAGTTTATTGAAGTTAGTCATAGATGCAAGGACCGATACTAGACTGGGGGAGTGGATAAGGAAGGAAAGACCTTATAGCTATGTTACGACTGTGATGATTGATACAGCTATGTTTGCTTAGTTGAAGATATATCCTGATTACATAAGAGTAGAATTAAATTCTATATGTGTACATTTCATTATTGTAGAATTTAGGATATGAAAAATATTCATCTACTCTATTGGTTTGGAAGTATTAATAATTCATAAAGTAAAATAACCAAAATAAAATGCTTAGTAGATGGGCTCGAAAGCAGAATGGAGGAGACAGGAATAAATTAGCTGGAACATAGAACAATGGAAGTTACCCCCTCTGAGCAATAGGCAGAAAATAGACTAGAAGGAAAACATGAATTATCTCAGAGACTTGTGGGACTGTAACAAAAGAGGTTACTTTCTTGTCATTGGTGTCTTAGAAGGACAGGAGAAAGAGGGTAGGCTGAAAAAGTACTTGGAAATGACTTAAAGCTTCCTATATTTGGGAAGAGACATAAACAGGTTCAAGAAACTGTGAACCACATACAGGATAAACCCAAAGAAATCTACGTCAAGACATTCGATAATCACATCTCTGAAAAGCAGCCAAACACAGCACCTTACCTATAGGGTAAGATCACTATAAACAGAAAACAGTGAAGGGAAGTAAAAGGTACCATTTCTATACTTCACTCCAACTGGTAAAATGGTAACACCAGTAGACTATGATAAGTTGTATGTATATAATATCTGGAGCAACCTTTCAGAAACACTACAGATGAATCAAAATGGAATTCTAAAAAATGCTCAAAATAACCCACAAGAAGGTAGGAAAAAAATAAAACAAATAGAAAACAAAAAATAAAACAACAGACTTAAGCCCTAATGGATCAATAATTACATTGATTGTAAATGGTCTAAAATACATCAGAAAAAAGAGATTGGCAGAGTAGATTAAAAATCTGACCTGACTGTATGTCATCTGTAAGAAATTCAACTCAAATATAACAATACAGGCAGGATAAACGTAAAAGGATGGGGAAAGATATACAGTAGTGGCTGTATTAATATCAGATAATCTAAGTAGACCTAGAACAAAGAAAATCCTGGAGAGAGAGAGAAATATTATATAATGATAAAATCAGAATTATAAGGAAAGAGGGGCGCCTGGGTGGCTCGGTCGGTTAAGCGGCCGACTTCGGCTCAGGTCATGATCTCGCGGTCCGTGAGTTCGAGCCCCGCGTCGGGCTCTGTGCTGACAGCTCAGAGCCTGGAGCCTGCTTCGGATTCTGTGTCCCCCTCTCTCTCTGCCCCTCCCCTGTTCATGCTCTGTCTCTCTCTGTCTCAAAAATAAATAAATGTTAAAAAAAAAAAAAAAGAATTATAAAGAAAGAATTAGAAATATATTTTTTTTAATTTTAGAAATAAACCAGAGGGAACACAAAAGCAAACATACATACCACCTAATGCCCTAAGAGAACTAGAAGATGAAAAGGAGGAAATGTTTAAAATTTAAAAAGAAATGAAGAAATTGATAAAAAATTTGACAGAAATTAACTACAATTGAAACAGGCAGAGGCTCACATCTGGGTAATTGGAGAAAGGAGGGGCTTGGTAAGACTCTGTCACTCAACTGATTCATGATTTCAAAGCTATTTGTCTTCTAATAATTCATTAAGCCATGCATTCCTTTTGTGAGATTCTTCTGTATTTGTTTTGTTTTGCAATTAAAAGATTATGAAATGCAACAAAAAAGCAAACAGTGAACTGGCAAATATTTGCAAAAAGAAAAAGGAAAATATGGAAAAGTGTCATGCAAATAGTTTTTTTAAAAAAAAACTAAAACTACAGTCAATAATTACAGAGGATGTAAATAAATGGTTTACATATATTCAAGAAGGTAATAAACATTAAAAACATTGAGTCTCACTGAAATACTCCCCGAAACACAACTTTCTGGAAAGGAGCAAGGAAAGAAACTTTAAATTTAGTAGATTATATCTGTAGATAACTTTTAATTAAGATACGGCCTAATATTCGTTGTGAGTGAAGTTGGGGTTAGAGGGGACTGGTGGCAATAGAACCTACAGTAGGCGCCCTTTAACTGTGGTGGGTTTTCTGTTATGTGATCCCAAGGCAAATGTATTATTAAATAATTCATTTGTTTTCTGTTCACGTTGAGGTAGCCTGGCATTTTATAATTTGGAAAAGTTTTACCATTAATTACATTGAGTGCTTTTTTTATACTTCACAGTGAGAGACCTACCACCAATTTGCCTTGATGTTAGACAAAAACAGCGTATCTCTACAGAAGCATCATCATCTGAAATGAAGGCCCCAGTTCTTCCAGAACCTGTTCTTCCTAACCAGCCCAAGACCATCAAAGACTTTCAGTAAGTTTCAGCTCACTGTTATATGTAGACATATGGATATCTGCATGCTAGTACTTTCCATATTTTAATATTTTTGTGTGAGAAATTGGACTCGTGGCTGTTTGTAAGGCATTGGTCAAGAGGGAAGACACAAAAGTTGAAGGTGAAAACAAATGTATAAATAACAGGGAAGGGGTAGACAATGTGGCAGCAACACTAAATAACAATATGAGTTAAAATAGACAAAAAGGAGATGAAGGTGGTGATAAAATAATAAAATGTTGCCTTTTTAAAAAAGTAGTATTTCATCTACTATGTAACACATAAACTCTAAAGCCTATGTCACTACTGAAGAAAGTCCAAATGGATACTTGAAGGGCTGAGTGATAATGGGAAAGTAGAGACAGAGAATGTAAACAAATCTTTCAAGAAGCTTAGCTGTGAAGTGGAGGAAAGGAAGTGTTAATTGTAAGGAGCATGTCAAGAATGACCTTTTTCAAAAGCATGTAGATGGGAAAGCTGAATTGATATCATGAGCTAATTAAGAATTATAGATTCATAAACTATATTTACATTAACTGGAACATACTGAACGGCTTCGGTATTTCAAGTTACATGCTTGGTGACATTTGTAAAGAAGAAATGCTGTTTTATCCGGGTAGTATTTCTGTCATAGTTGATGTATGTTTTCATTTTAGGGAAGATACAGAAAAAGCTAAGTCGTCAGGAGATTGGAAAGCAGTACATGATTTTTATCTGACAACATTTGATTCTTTCCCAGAACTAAATGCTGCATTTAAGGTAATTACACATAAAACACATTTTTCAATTTTAGTTTTCTTTTTTTTTCTTTTCTTTTTTTTCTTTTATTACTTTTTTAATGTTTTTATTTATTTTCGAGAGACAGAGAAACAGAGCATGAGCAGGGGAGGGGCAGAGAGAGAGGGAGAAACAGAATGCAAAGCAGGCTCCAGGCCCCGAGCTGTCAGCACAGAGCCTGAGGTGGGGCTCGAACTCACGAATTGCAAGATCATGACCTGAGCCCTTCAGATGCTTAACTAACTGAGCCACCCAGGTGCCCCTAGTTTTCAATTTTCCAAAGAAGATATGATAATTCAGCTCTTTCCCTACCCAATATTGACTTAAGCAGCCGTTTAAACAGACATTTATAGGTATTAATTTCTGAAATTATGCATATCACAAATAAATATTACTTAACTGATATCTTAAAGGTTGTTAGTATTTGTAATAATGCTGATGCTTCACGCCACTCTTTCAGTTTTAAAAAGGAAAGTGACTAAAATAATTCTCATACGTTCATTTTTATTTTTAGCAACTTGGCCCTGAAAGTTCTTTTTCAACATCCTACCAAGACATTATGAAGTAGTGGTTAGGGCTCAGATATTACTAAGAACAGTCCTTAAATGTTATATATACACTAAACTTACTAATTGAATTTGCAGAAAGATGCCACCACCTCATTTAATACCATTGAAGACTCTGGGATTAATGCTAAGTTTGTGAATGCTGTATATGATGCCTTACTTAATACTGTAAGTATTGTTTGTGAACAGATGCAAATAGCATAACTCTCTATCTCTTCTGCATTTCAAAAGCAGCCACAGAAATATTGTAATAATCACTTTGTAACATAATTATATTAGAAATTCTGATATAATTTTACAGTAAATTTAGTTGGAATTCTCAGAAAATTAGATTTTTTTAATTAAAGAATTAAGCAGAAAATACTTCTGTGTCCAGTTCATCTAAGTCTTGCCGAAATAAAATCACGCTTCACTTAGTCAGCAAAAGAAGATAAATTATTTGATTGTACTGGCATTGCATTGAATTTATAGTGGTTCTCAAACTTTACTATGTATGGCAATCACAGGAAGGGCTTTTTAAAATACAAAGTTTCAGATTCAGTAGGTCTGGGTAGAGCCCAAGCATTTGTGTTTCTAACAAATTCCCAGGATATATTGTTGCTCCTGATCCAGGGACCACATTTTGAGAACCACAGTACAACAGATGAATTTGTGAAGAATTGACATTTTTTTAATCCGTAAGCATGATATATCCCTCCAATTACTTGGATCTTCTTTAGTTTTTCTTGGTGATTCCTTGTAGTTTTCTGGATAAAGGTCTTGCCTGTATATTGTTACATTTATTTCTAGTACTTGAATTTTTTCTGATGCTATTGTAATTTGCTATTCATATTCTAATTACTAGTAGATAGAAATACTTTCATATATTTATCTTTATTTACTTACCATGCCAAATTCACTCACTAATTCTAATAGTGCATCAGTAGATTTATTTGGATTTCTGTATGGACAATCCTGTCATTTGTGAAAAAGGAGACTTTGACCTCATTAGTCCTTTTATCTTGCCCTGGCTAGGACCTCTTGTACACTTTCAAATAAAAGAAGTAATAGATATCTGAGTACTTTACTGTTTAATATACATAAAAAGGTACATAATAATATTTGTCATGAGAGAAATGTAAATAACATTACATATTTGTTCAAAATGAGTAAAAAGTTTTTTAAGCACCTTACCATGAATTGACAATATTGTGGGGCAGATGGAACTTTCATACCTTGATGAGAGATGGATAAACTAGTACAACCACTTTGGAAAATTGCTTGGCATTACTTACTAACTCTTAAGCATGTACATATATACTGTGACCCAAAAATTCCACTCCTAGGACATTTGTCTGACCTTTTTTGACTTGGAATATTGTCAATGTTTTATAGACACTAAAAAATTAAATCTACAACACAAGGGGAAAACTCTCTAAAATGGAAATACGATTTTTTTTAGTATTTGAATTATTAAACTATATAGGAATTTTTTTTATGCCTTTTCCAAATCCAACAATGAGAAAAAGTCTTTCTGTTAATGTTTTATTTTTTTGAGAGAGAGAGAGAGAGAGAGAGAGAGAGAGACAGAGCATGAGCAGGGGAGGGGCAGAGAGAGAGGGAGACACAGAATCTGAAGCGGGCTCCAGGCTCCAAGCTGTCAGCACAGAGCCCGATCGGGGGCTCCCACTCACAAACCATGAGATCGTGACCTGAGCCGAAGTTGGATGCTCAACCGACTGAGCCACCCAGGCGCCCCTGAAAAAAAGTCTTATTTTTTTATTGAACATAATTTCATTGCACTTAATAGGATTGTGGGTTTAACTGCTAATTATAACTTGGTTCTGGTGGTATTCATATGTTTAAATATATGCAGCCATTTTATACTGTTAAACATGCTACTCTTGGACTTGTGCTCGTGATTTTATCCTGTCAATCCAGGGAGAGTGAAATTGTTTTTCAGTCATACAAAACTGATGTTGGTCATCAAAGGGCCACCGTATATGTTTGTGCAGTTGGTGGTGCATGACCCATCCCGGGGAGCATTCTCATTGTAATCTTATGTCATTGGTGCTCTAGCCCTCTCAGATGTGAAAGTGATACCACCATAAGTGGCAGTTCTGGGTCCTCAAGTCAGATTTTAACTATTGAAACAGATCTGTCACTATAATTAACATATAAAAGTCACCTAAGTAGTTAATCCTAATTATTTTATGATTTTCTTTTGCCTACAGCCTCAAGACATTCAGAAGACGGTATTAAAGGGAATCATTAACAGCCTATTACGAGAATGGAAAGGGTAATTGTAACTATCATTTAGCTAATTGATACAGATAATTTCTACATCCCATACGTCTTTAATATATATGTATGTAGTTTACTCTCAGAAAAAAATTTTAGTTGTTATAAAAACATAGATCAGAAAGAAATTATAAACTGTTTATGACAGGGGCGCCTGGGTGGCTCAGTCGGTTAAGCGTCCGACTTCAGCTCAGGTCACGATCTCGCGGTCCGTGAGTTCGAGCCCCGCGTCGGGCTCTGGGCTGATGGCCCAGAGCCTGGAGCCTGCTTCCTATTCTATGTCTCCCTCTCTCTCTGCCCCTCCCCCATTCATGCTCTGTCTCTCTCTCTGTCTCAAAAATAAATAAACGTTAAAATAAATAAATAAATAAATAAATAAATAAATAAATAAACAAACAAACTGTTTATGACAAAGCTTTCTAACTTGAGATTTGTGACTTCTCAGGAAGGTCCATAGGTGAGCTTCAGAGGATCTGTGAGTCCTTTAAAATTGCATATAGGGGCACCTGGGTGGCTCAGTCAGTTGCGCATCCAACTTCAGCCCAGGTCATGATCTTGCGGTTCGTGAGTTCAAGCCCCGCTTTGGGCTCTGTGATGACAGCTCAGAGCCTGGAGCCTGCTTCAGATTCTGTGTCTCCCTCTCTGCCCCTTGCCCACTTGCACTCTATCTCTCTCTCAAAAATAAATAAACATTAAAAAAATTGCATATAAAATTTGTTATGTACAGATATGTGTGTGGAACAAAAACGGGATGGGTAGTTACATTGTAATCTAGAGTTAAATAACGTGGACATTAAATTTAGCTTTGGACTTCCTGGTAACTAGAGCAAAATTTTTCTTCTTTCTAATATAAGGAAATGTAAGTTTGGCTACTGAAGTATTTTTTTTCTTAGAACTAAATCTTGAATCGTTATATAAGGAATGATGGGCCATGTGATTGATAATGTTGAAACTGTGGATATGCATAACACAACAATATACTTTCAAAAGTCCATATTATTTAAAATGATATTATTTAAGTAGGATATAATGTAAATAATAGCTTCTTTTGAAGCCAAAGAAATACCATTAAATTATAATCCGAATGTTTATATTAAGCCCCATTTAAAAATAATATCAAAATTATTAAATGTTAAATGTGCTCCGTATTTTTAAGTAACATTGCTCTGATTTTCAAAGAAATTCATGGTTATTACAGAAAATTTAGAGAAAGCACTACTAGTATTATTTAAAAGCATAAAAATGTTGAGGCACCTGGGTGGCTCGTCGGTTAAGCGTCAGACTTCGGATCAGGGCATGATCTCACAGTTCGTGTGTTCGAGCCCCACATCGGGCTCTGTGCTGACAGCTCAGAGCCTGGAGCCTGCTTTGAATTCTGTGTCTCCCTCTCTCTCTGCCCCTCCCCCACTCACACTCTGTTTCTACGCTGTCAAAAAATAAAACATTAAAACAAATTGTTTTTAAAGTATAAAATGTTAACATTTTGCCATCTTTTTTCCTAGTCACCTTTTTTAAACAATTGACATCACACTGTGTAGTTTCCTGTGATTTTTAACTTAACAGTATTTTTCCTAATTTATCATTCCAGTAATAAGTTTACATTTCCTTGAATTGTATGGTTGTGGTCAAACACGTAGTGCTTTACTGAAAATGGAGAGATTTAGCACATGCGGAGCATTCCGGAGAGATGAGGAAGCCCAGGGGCCTGCCCCTGCCCGGCCTCAGTCCACGCTCAGCATACTCAGTGCTTTCTAGCCTAGCACATGCCCTGCCGAAGCGTGCCTGAGACACATTAAATGATAATTCCATTGATCTATCTAAGGAGCGTGTGGTCTTTACCCAAAAATCTTGTTTTATTTTGGGTTTATTAGAATAACAACAAGATCTAAAGCTCGCTGACTATTATGGGCTAGGCACCTTTCTAATAATCATCCATGTGTTTCTCATTGAATCTTCACTACAAGCCTGTGAAGTGGGTAATACGATTATTTTCATTTCACAGTAGAGGAAACTAATTTACAGAAAAGTTACATAAATGGCCCAAGTTAACACAGTAAGTGCTGGAGTCAGGACTAGGACCCAAGCAGTCTGGCCTAGAGCTGTGATCTCCCGCCACAACTTGAGTGCGCAGAACTGTGTACTGCATTGGATTACTAGTCCCCAGGACAGGAAATTGGAAATTGGCATGGTATTGCTATAAAATGGAAAAAATAGTGTTTGCCTGTCACCAGGAATTTTAATATTTATGAATTGCCTTGAGCATTTAAAAAAAAATTTTTTTAACATTTATTTATTTTTTGAGAGACATAGACAGAGTGTGAGCAGGAGACAGGCAGAAAGAAAGGGAGTCACAGAGTCCAAAGCAGGTTCTAGGCTCTGAGCTGTCAGCACAGAGCCCAGCGTGGGGCTCAAACTCATGAACCACGAGACCATGACCTGAGCCGAAGTCGGATACTTAACCGACTGAGCCACCCAGGCGCCCCTAAAATACTTCCAAATATAATTTCTAAAACATAACAATAGTCCCATTCAGAAAATAGTATGACAGTTATTTAGAATATTACAGACAGAAATAGTTTAGATTTGTTTTAAGCACAAACAGTTTAAATCCTCATTCAGTCAAGATAGTTCTTCTACAAAGAAATGTTATTGACTAAACATTTTTATAAAAATATGTGTATACATTTTTCACATTTTAATACATACGTTATATATTTTCAGATTATGTAGCTTCACATTTTGTAAAGGTCGTTTAAGACATTTGGGGTAATGGTTTATGTTTTTAGATTTATTTTGTAACTATAACAGAAAAGTAAATAATTATTTAGTGATTTTATTTTCTTAAAGGAAATTCAAGGAGATACTGGAAGGGGAACCATTTTTCCCCAGCATTTAATTTTGAAAATTTTCAAACCACAGAAAACTTAAAGATGATGAAAACTCAGTACATCTTTCACCTAGATTCACCAGTTGTTAATTTAATGCCACATTTGCTTTTTGCCTTCTCGCCCTATGTATGTGAGTACATGTGTAATTATTTTTTGTAGCAAGTGGAAGACACTTCACCTCTAATTACTTCAGTGTGTATTCCCTAACAACATTCTCCTACATCACCATAACACTGTGTCGCACCAAACAAATTTAACATTTTTCTAATAGGACTCTCTCAAATGCAACCCACATTTACATTTCCCCCTGTTGTCTCAAAAGTGTTCTTTAATATCTGGGTTTTGTTTTTCAATCAAGGACCCAGTCAAGGATCATGAATTGCATCTGGTTAACATACAGGTGAACCATTTTTAATTGAAGAAGTTACTTCCGGGTATTTGCGAGAACGTATTCAGTCGATCCCGAGAGGGTGAAAAAGAAACCCTTACCAGCTTTGGAATATCAAAAACTCTTGGTCAGATTTGATAATGTGACAATCCAGATTAACATGGAAGACAATTACCAGTTAGTCATTTTTCAGAGGTATTAAAATATGAATTTAATTTAGAATTTAATTTGAAACATACTAGATATATTTAAAGTGTGATTTGATTTGCAGACATTTCTAGATCTATCTCTTCAGAAATAGACCTGTAAACACAAACATATTTTCTTATTTCAGTGCATCAGTATTTTTAAGTGAGATATCAGCTATCCTTTATTAAAACAAAAACATAAGTGTTCTAAAATTGTTGATTGTTCATAGATTTTTAACTCCTTCCTGAGTTAGTCATGATATTTACCCCCCAAAATGTTATAGCCTACTTAATTCACTTTTTAGTTATCTTCAGAACCAGCCAAGGGTAAGCACAGAGGAACCTATATTCCCAGCATATCGTGAATGTTACTGTCTCAGTAATCATACATATTAACTCAAGTCTCATTTTTGGCTTTTACCAACTCAGTTCTCGCAGAAACATGTAGTGATCATTTTTTGTTAGATGCTATAAGATCAAATACGAATCTATAATCAATTATGCTTGTTTCTTTTACAGTCCACGAACAAAAGATGATCTTAGAGCATATTTTATACTTTTACAGGTAAGAAAGCAAGATCGAAGTTGTCTAATTCAGATCTTGGTCTATGCATGTGTTAAGGGAAATGATATCAAGTACTAAGTAGTATTTTGGGCAACATTATTGATACTTTTTAGGTTATAATATAACCAGAACATTAAAGTTATAACAGATAAACAATGGGAAGCTAAATTATCTTGGAGATTAAAATTTTAATGTAGTTCTTGCCTTTCTGCTGTGGTAATTGGGTAACAAGCAGCATGGAAGCTCCTCTTCCTCCTCCAGCCAACCTCTCTTCTTGTCACTAGTTCTAACGGGCTTCACAACTTTATTGTATTTCCCAACTAATAGGTTTCTAACTTCTCTAGGTATTTTCAGTAAATGCTTTTGTTAGAGTTCTAATGGAAAAATCAAAGTGGTTGCTTATATTTGCTCTGCGAAGGTGATGAACTTTTTCCTCGTGAGAGATACAGGTTCTTGATATGAAAAAATAAGGTCCAGACAAATGAAAAGCAATTTTTAGTTTGTCTTATTTTTTGAAAAAGAAATATGTTATTACATAGCTAGCATACTGCTTTTGTATAGTCTTTACAATTTACAAAAGGTGCTTGTGTATATTCTTATCTCATTTAAAGGTAAGAAAAAATTATGTTAAATAAGATACGGTGTTCAATTCGATTTTATGTCCAGTAAAAGGAAGCCTACATGGTAGGAATAAAAGAAAGGGGAGAAAGGAAAAATGGAAAAAAAGAGGAAGATGGAAAGGAGGTAGTTGAGAGATGAAAAAAGGGAAAGAGAGAGGTAGGAGGACAAAAGCAAAGGTAGAAGAAAGAGAGGAAACATATGTAGATAGTAAAAGCCAGAGAAATGACAGCTTGTTCAGATTTGTTAAGTGCGTATATTAATTAGCAGTCCCCTCTGCCCATGATACCTTCTCTTGAGCACCACTAGGTGAGGCTATCAACTGAGGGCATTCTCTGAATTTGAATTTGTGCTTGCCAGTAAGTCAATTTTGAAAATACATGGTGCTCTCTTATTTCCCACAATTTCAGTTTATTTTTCATTAATAATCCTTTCTTCAATGACGTTTTGAAATGCACATCGTGAGAAGAGTGCTAGATTTTGGAAATATAACTAGAGGTTTTGCTTAGCCTTCAGGTACTCCTTCAGTGTCCCTTTAACATCTGAAAGTTGTCGAAAGCTGTTATATGGTTCTCTCCTTGTTCTTTGTGAGATATGCAACTAACTCATTTCATAGTGGCCAAAGTTTCACAACCAGCTTTTATTTTGTTTTTCCAGCATTGTTTTTTTTTTTTTTTTTTAATCAAGGAAGAACCAGGTTTTTAAATTGGATGACAGTGATTGCCATCACTTATAACAGCCACCGAGCTAGGTGCCTTACATACATTTTCTTTTTTACTACTTAAAACAAGTAAGATAGGTATTATCATTCCTGTTTTACAGATGAGGAAATTGAGAATCAAAGTTTAAGGAACATGCCTAAGTGGTAGAATCAGCCCTCAGACCCAGATCTGTCTAAATTTCAAAGCCCATGCTCTTTCTGCTGTACCATAGCCAAAATCTAAAAATCTGTTAATTAAATAATCAAATAGATTATTGTTTTCTAGAACTTCACCCAGTATTTCATAATCTCAAATGTAGTTTCCTAATTTACCACTTAGCTCATTAAGCATAGTGTCTTTCCTTTTACATGTTAACAAAATTTTAACACAATTATCTTTAATATCTTTTTCAGAATCCTCAATTTAATAACACATCTACGTATGTCATCTATGCTCACTTGCTACGACAGATAGCTACCTTAGTGGAAGCTGATCATCATTTCCTAGTTCACTGGTTTAAAAAGTAAATCATTCTATGATACTAATAAGAACTCTTATAATCGTACAGTTGCAAGTTTGATATTAGTGCTTTTATAACAAAATATATTTAAATGTTTTCAGGTCTTTAGAAATGATCTTCTAATTAACAGTATTTCAAAGCCAGTTATAAACATATATGTTAGTACCACAGAGAGGGCAAGTAACCATTTGCTGGTGCAAGCTGTTGAGATTTCTGTCCACTGCTTTCACCTTCCTGTCATTGGTTTTCATATATCTCAAAGATGGTGACTGGATTTGCTCAGATACTACTATTTCAGTGTGTGTTTTTTAATTTCCTATCTTTATGTCAGTAAAGACACATAGTGTCTTTTCCTTACCTAATAACATCATCATAAAATATAGATTAGCCATCAATATCAATTTTTTAAAAATACGGTATGTTTTTTCATAGAACTATACTCACATAAACAGTGACTTTTCTCTATGATTGAGAAAATATTAGAGGCAAAATATTTTCAAAATTATTTTTAAATACAGTGGATTCTCATTACTCATGATATTCGTGTTCTGTAAAGTTGCTGCTAACAGTGAATTAACAAATACTGAACCATTGTTCCCATGAGACATGACATGGTTAGGTTCATGTGAGCTGTGGGTCATAGCATTTCCATCAACCAATGAATACATCATCTTGCTTTATCTCCATTCTCTGTAAAGATATCTTATTTAATATAAGTTGTCAATTCATTAACATTGAACTTACGACCAACAGCACTATAATGTCTGAACAAACTTTGTCTAACACAAGTTTATTCTCCATAAGGTACCTCACATTCCCCTTGTACTTAGGAACACTGGACAGAACGTCAGCACTGCATTTTGGGAACTTTTAAAACACAGAATTACAGCAAAAAGCACAAAAGTGTGGAAAACATGACACTGAGTAAATTGTGTAAAGGATACCTGTTTACAGTATGAAAGCTAAAACAAGAAGGGAGAGTGTTTCTTTGTTCGACCTCAGCTGGGAAAATGCACATCTGGCAACTCACATTCTTTGCCCTTCTCCACATCTGCAAATGACCACACATGAAAGCTCCACCAATACCGGTTTTGGGGGTTGCCATTAAATTTTAGCAAGTAGGCGAATTTGCAAATACTGAGTCTGAATAACAAGGATTGACTGCATATTGAAAGCCTTAAAAATGAAATGCTCAAGACTAACTTTATAGTAATTTTGGTGTTTATTTCTTATTTAACCAAGAAACACTATTCAAGGTAAGATTTTGCATCTTTTCAAATGTTTGGCAATTTAAGAAATAAAATTTGAGGGGATATTCTAAAATTGTATGTGTACAGGATGCACTTTGATATCTAACAAATATATTGCCAAAATAGAAAATGTGAATTTTATTGGAATTATTTCAAAATCTTTACCAGATTATCCCAGAAGAGGTTCAAACAATTGGTAGAGAGATTGCTGCAATTTATTTCCTTACGCCTGTTTCCTGCAAAGCCTGAAGAATTTCCACCTATAACAAAGTGCTCCTGGTGGATCCCATCAGCATCTAAAGTGTTGTCTTTACTCAGTAGGTTTTATGATTTTATCTTCTATTTTGTGAAATATTAGGGACGTTTCTATAAGGATCTCAAAGTACTGTAGAGGCATTCTCTTAAATTTTAAAACTTTCCTTTGAAGTGAAGAGTTGTAATCTACTTGTTTTGATAACAGATTTCACAGTCAATTTATAAGCATGGAAAAGCTTTATGCATTTTATTGGGCAGTGTTCTGTGTTATGGCCATCTGCTGCACGTGACCTGCTAAGTAGTGACCCATAAGGAAACAGGAACTTGCATTGATTCCTGAGAATTCCTAGGAGAGAACACACTGACAGGGAAGTGGTGGGAGAAGGTGACCATCTGTGTACTCCCTTTACTATAGTCTTCTAGTCCCCACCACAAGTTATTTTATAAAAGCAAGAAACTATTGGCTGCATTTGGACCATAATTTTAAAACTACTTTTTAACTTCGGAACTACAATTGCTTAAAATAGGAATTTCTAGATAAAGTCTGTCTGGTGGACATTAAAGTGTTCTTATTAGAGTGAATCACGTGTATTTTGGAAAAGATCATTGTTAGAATTTATCTTTACAGATACTGCAAACAGTTTGGTTCACCCTCCCCTTATTCCTTATACTGATTTCTATAATTCTACATTGGATCACATTGATCTCATGGAAGAATACCACACCTGGCAGAGCTTTGGAAACTCTCACAGGTACGCTCAAAAGCTCATTTTGGTTACTTACCTAAATGAAATACTGTTCAAAACAATGACTGGACGTTAAATTTGTAAAAATAAATTTAAATCTGCATATGACTTTATATATAAACTTTGGATATCCAGTCCTGAAACATTATTATATTTCTTAAGGCATTTTTTTCTTACATTTTGAGTTTATATACATGTTAATTTGGCTTTGGTTTGATTAACAACATCTTTTTAAGAAGGGAAAAGTTGTATCTTAGTATGCAAGTTTCTTATGTCGTCTTCTTCTATATGCTATCATCCAGTACAGTGGTCACAAACTTTCTCTCTAAAGAACTAGATGGTAAATATTTTTGGCTCTTTGGACTACACCAACTCTAGTGTACCACTGTAACACAAAAACAGTGTTAGAGAATATATAGATAAATGCATGCATCAGTGTCCCAGAAAACTTTCTATACAAACACAGGTGGTAGGCCATATTTGTTCCACGGGCCTGAGTTTGCCAGTGCCTGATCTAACACAGCAATCACACACATGTGCACATACACACATACATTTCATTCTTTTTCTACTTTATTCTGCAGAAAAAGTATCCTTTATACACAATATAAAAAGAAGGGGTGTTAGAGCAAAGGGGCTTCACCACAAAGTATTTACTACAATAGTATAATAGATTTTTTAAACACTTGACCAAATTCTTTAATACACTGCACCTATATCCACATTCATAGTTTGAATTAAACCAGTGAGACTGTCCCAAACATAATTTAATCCCAGACCATGTGATATCCTGGAGAGTGTGTTTATTCTAAAGGAGATTAAGAGATATAGTGTGGATATAAGTATCCTCAAAACCCCAGATTACTTTATAAATTGGTTCAGTCCACCAGGGACCCTTTCTACTAGAATTGGCCAAAACCATAGACTGGCCTTATGGACATATCTCAGTCCATATCTGAACACTCAGAACCAGATAAGAATTGTTTCTGGGGACCTTGTTCTGTCTGATGGATGTTCTTTTGGCAAAGCTGACTTATTTTACAAAGACTTTTTTTCTCCACCTTTAATATAATTGTAATGTTGTAGACAGAACAATTCCAAAAGTTACTGTGCATATTTCAGTGACATCTTTTAATACAGAGCTCTTCTAACCACTGGGCTACAGCATTGGTGTACCAGAATGAGTTACAGGGGAGTTTTGATCCTATGATCCTTTCAGTTTGGGGGAAGCCAGCCTGGACTTAGAGGGGGACCTGGAGCCCTAGAGCAAGTCACCTTTGGCCCTGAGCAGATACATCAGTTTATTTGCTTAGTACCATTTTTCTATGTGCATGACTAGGAGAAGGTTGAGACACACTGTTTGAAAGAACAGAATAAGACCGTTATATATCCTGCTAAGCTCATTGTACCTGTTTTATTTCCAGATTTTTAGTTAGCACTTAGTGATTCAAAACTATTACACATTAGTACTGAACAGCTCTTATTAATTGACAGTCGCCTCTTGGAGAAAGCTGCTTTATTTGTGGTTCACACTAGGGCTATCTCCTTTTTCCTCATAATGCCTTCTTTGCACCCAGGGTTTGACTGTACTTGAATGGATTCCAGCTGTAACTGATGGAGTGATTGCAGCCACTTCTGGTGAAAGGCTGGCTCCTGAAGTGTCACGGTTGCCATAGTAGTTCTCTCTAAAGGCATTTCTCTTGGGATAGTTTGTGGCTCTTTTATTAACATAAGATCAGCTCTGATCCAGGAAGGAAGTTAGTTATATTCATGACCTTTGATCATAATGTTGTGTGTCTTTACAAATACATACCATTCAATTCAACTACAGCATTAAATACAATGAAGCTTGCACATCAGAAATATCCATGTAATAATGGATTTTTATAATAATTTCCACACATGAATTTTCTGTCCTAATCCTCCTTCATTAGCACTTCTGCCTCCTGGTTTTGGTGCCGGCCATATTTTCACAGGTAATGATCTACAGGTGACTATTCATAAACTGAAATTTTCTGTATAAACCATGTAAGTGATGAGCACGTTTCAGAACGTTCGATGTAGCTTGCTCTAGAGGATGAAAGCAGAGTGCATCTAGTAATGATCTATGCTTCACAAGGCTGTGGGGATTGAAAGAGATGATACACATAAAATCATTTTGTAAATGGTAAAACACAATACAAAAGCAATGTTTTATATTGTTAGGAGGGGTACCTTAGATTCCCTTAGTATAATTTTGCTAAAATACACCATTTTGCTTTTTCTGTTTTTACTTGTTGAGCAGGTTTTCCTTCTGTCAGTACCCATTCGTTATTTCTATAGCTGCAAAAAAAATCATTATTCAAAGAGACTCAGAGCAACAGATGATAAGCATCGCAAGGGTAAGCCAGCTGCGAAAACGTATTTATGCTGACTATAATCAATATAGTACATAATTTAATAAATAAATCAAGTGTCTTGTGAATTGTTCTAGCATAATCAGGAAATGTTCAAAGTAAAATTCATTTTCTAACTCCCCCCAGAAGTGCTTAAACCTATTCACTATACAAGAAAGAGATAGCCCTCATCAAATTCTCACTGTATTATGAGTAGAGCAGGAAGATTAGAAGCCTCTCACAGATGCAAAGTACTGGGAACTTGTTGGATGCCATTCTGTGGAGACCATATTCCAGCTCCATGGCAGCGTCAGAGCACTGATGGGAACTATAGGAAGGCCAGGCGTGTCCTTACGAGCAAACCTCTCAAACCACTGGAATATTCCCTAGGTTTTATGAAAATCCAACAGAAATAACCTGAAAGTTATAAGATGTACAATGTTGGGAAACTGGGAAATAAGTCCAAAAAAAGTGAAAGACATTTTATCGATTCTCAGGGAACCAAAATGCATGGAGACCCATAGAAACTGGGATGGTAGTCAGACTGGCTGTAGGCACATCGTGCGTTCGGATGAAGTTGATCTCTGGGCCTATCCTTACCACCCCTGCCGCCTGTGATCCAGCACAGCGCAGGAAAACTACGTATTTTATCTAATAGATACAGATCTATCTAATAGATACTGCTCTGAAGGAGCAGATTTTCTTTTATTAGAATGCTAGACTATATATTTAAATGCTCATATATTTGGAGTATCTGCTTTCATGACACTACTTTAAAAATTAGAAGAAAGGTTGGCTGTAGTCTTCTAAAGATAAAAAGAGATCCTCAGAATAAAAAGAAATGATTTCCATGTCTTGTCCAAGAATATAAAAACAATTCCAAAGTATAAATTATAATACTTCAAAATGCTTTTAAAAATAAGAAATGTTTATTCTTAAGTATTCAGTTCCCAGAAGGTGAGTATTTTTTTCTGTCACAGAGCAGGACAAAAGATTTGAGTGACTGGTGACATCCCAGAGTCAGCTTACACTGACTATGAGAATATTAGAAGAAACGTTATTGCCTGTGTGTACCAAGGGAGTTCCAAAGCCACTGTACCCCCCTGAAAAGTAAATTTAAACAGGTATATTTGGCATCAGAATTATTACTTAATCTCGGGTAGATATTGGCTCAAATATTAGTCTATAGAGCTACTCATTTTGGCAGTTTCTATTAGTTGCATTTATGCAATTTCATGCCACTAAACCTTGTCTACCATTAGCAACTTAGTATAACTTGGTTTGCTGGATATTTCCAGTGTGATGGCTTTCCAGGAGGTAGACTGGGAACAGAACATAAATGCAGCCAATAGTTACAATTGTATGCAATTTTAGTACTTTTTTTTAACCTAGGGCTATGATTTTGTACATTTGTAAAAACAAAAAGTCTGAAAGAGCTAGATAGAAGTTTCCCTTAGTTCCTCTGAGCAGTTTTCTGCTGTGGCACTCATTTTTGAAACATCAGATATCTTCTGTGGAACTTTTTTCTAATTAAAAGGAGAGTGGCAGCTGTAGACGCTGTCACAGGCGTCTTCCACAGAGAATGGACACAAATGAGTAGAGATTGAAGACTTAAGTGGAATTATGTGTTATTATGGGTGTTTCCCAACATTTTAACTTGTAAATTGTCACACCACTTGGAATTAATGACTGGTGATCATTTTGACCCAAGGACAGACAGCCTTACAAGTAGTTAATGTAAACAAGAGCTTATCTGAAGTTGCGAAAGAGATTGCCCAACAAAAATAACTTCCTCATCAGACTGTGTCCCAAATTCTACCATTTGGGGCTTACTTCTTTTGTTTGAAGTATTTTCTATTAAATATTAGTTCCTGATGGGAGGAGTAGCCACTAAACCTTGTCTCCCATTAGCATCTTAGTATAAATTTGTTTGCTGATTATTTCCAGAGCTATGGCTTTCCAGGAGCTAGACTGGGAACAGAACATAGGAAAGAGGACAGTAGGGTACTACCCCAGGAGTATAGATCTTTTTGAGTATCAAAGGGAAGACCCAGAGAAGGAAGAAAAACACTTTTAAAAACCTTTAGAGAAAGACAAATACCACGTGATTTCACTCCTACTTGGAATTTAAGAAGCAAAACAAATGAACGTGGTTCATAAAACGTGGTTTTATGGTTTATTGTTAACCATAAAACAGACTCTTAACAATAGAGAACAAACTGAGGGTTGCTGGAGGGGAGTTTGGAGGAGATGGGTTAAATGAATGATGGGCATTAAGGAGGACACTTGTGATGAGCACTGGGTACTTGTATATAAGTGATGAGTCACTAAATTCCACACCTGAAACTAATATTACCCTATATGTTAACTAATATTTACCCTGTAAATGTGAAACTAAAAAAAATATAATAATTTTTTTAATTGGAGTGTAACTGACATACGGTATCCTATTCGTTTTAGATGTATATCATAGTAATTCTATATTTTTACCCATTATGAAATGATCGCCATGATAAGTCTAGTTGCCATCTGTCACCATATGAAGTTTTTACAGTGTCATGACTATATTCCCTATGCTGTACGTTATATCACTTAGACAAATAAATTTTTAAAAAGAATAAAATTTCTAAAATAGGAAACAAAAATAAAAAGTAAAAGTCTTTAGAATTGGAAATAGAGAGATGAAGTGCTCTGAATTAGAGTGTTTTATTATAGTAATCTATAAAATCATGAGTACAGTGTTATGTAGATTTTTGGTATTAAAATTTTATCTACTAAAGCACTTTGCTGCATGTATTTAAAATGTCTGAAATGTTCATCTCTAGTCTGTAGAGTAATTTTCCTTTACTACCAAGGAAGATGAAGTAGTCTGATAAAAATTATTTAGATAAATTATATAAAATTAATTAAATTATACAAGCTTGTAGATGCTATATGATAAATATTTATGTATTTCTAATAGATATCTTAAATGTTTTTTACATACTCATTACTTATATTTTGAAAAACCATGAAAAAAAAGATTTTTTTAAATTACATTTCCATTAGCCAAACATAACAATTGTTAATATTTTGGTAAATTTTCTTCTGCTATTCCTTCTCTGTATTATTTTTAAAAGGCAATAGAGTTGAAACCATTTTGTATACACACTTTTGTTCCCTTATTTTTTCACTTGTACCTTTCTTGGATATTTTCATGGCATTTATATAATTATAACCATCCATTTTAATAGTATTAGATTCCATTATATAAATACATATATAGAATATTTCTAAAGTTCCACTTTTATAGGTGATGCTGTGGTGAACATCTCACTGTATAAAATAGTTTTTGTGTTTAGAATTCCCAGAATTGGAATTATTGGGACAAAGGGTATGGACCTTATTAATGTTTCTGATAAATGTTGACAAATTATTTTCTAAAAGTAGACTAATTGTGCTTTTAGAGTAAATTCAGTACCATTTAAAAAGCTTAAGCCAAGCTTGTCATCAGTAGTATGTACCTCATTTCAAATGTTCCCACTTTGTATCTATTGGACAGAAAGACTTACCATTTAAGAGATGAGACATATGGAAACTGATATGCAACATACTTTACTGTAGAAGGTGAATTATTTTTGGTCCTCCCTTTTGGACCCCGTTTGGTTATCATTATTTCAAAATGAAAAAAATATATAAATATATAATAATAATAATAATTTGTATAATTGAGTTTATGAAAATATTTATATGAGAGAGGGCATAGAGAAGGATACAACTGATTTTTAGTCAAGTGCTTAAATGTTTTAAATGAAATTATAGTCTAAGTAAAAACTAAAAAGTAAAATGTTTGCTTTTCTTTTTTAATCAGCAAAGTCTGGTGGATAAAGTATCTCGAAGACAGAGACCTGATATGAACATGCTATTTCTAAATATGAAAGTAAGACGGACACATCTGGTTAGTGATTCGCTTGATGAGGTATAGATCATTTATTCCAACATGGAACTAATTGATTAAAACTTTAAATAAATTCTACAACATGGTGTATTACTGAAATCTTAGTAATCTGTTTTTCATTTCTGTATGCCAGTAGGTGTGCATCCTTATATTTTGATACCATAGTTAAAATCAGTCGTGTATTCACAATTAAGCCTTGTGTTCATTATTTATGTTTCTTAATGGTTTGTTGTTAACTCCCCAGAAAAGGATTTTGTGTTGAACACTGAAAATGAGTAATTCGTGTTTCTGAATATGTAACTTAGATTCTAGACCCACCTTTGTTGCTGGTTGGGTGGGTAACAAGTCATTTTAACTTCTCCAGGCCTGAGATTACTCATCTATAGAGGTCTGACCTACAGGGTATATTAAGTATACTCAGGCTCAGAGGTACTTTGATTGTATGTATATGTGTATATTACAGAGCTTCATGTGTTTACGGTGCTTCAGCCAGATCTTCATGTGGCTGTTATAAGATAATGGCTGATGTCATTATGTGATTTTTAAAATCAGGAAGGAAAGTTAAAGAAAAGGAAATTAATTATTTTATGATATAACCTGTTAAATTAAAATCTTGGAGGCAGTGTAAGAACCCAGAAGACAGTAACTTTGGGCAAAGTACTTGATCTCTCTTAATCTTTCTCTTAATCTATATGACAGACATAATAATGCTTAATTCACATAGTATCTGACAAATTACAGGATGAATGGATGAATGGAGTGAGTTTTATGACATTGTAAAGAAAGATAAAGATTGCTTACCACATTTCCCAGAATTGAAAAAGTTAATTTCCTTTTTACTGCTCTTTGTTCATCTCTATAATATAATTTCTTCAAATAGTTAACCCGGAAAAGAGCAGACTTAAAAAAGAAGTTGAAAGTTACATTTGTAGGGGAAGCTGGTTTGGATATGGGTGGCTTGACCAAAGAATGGTTCCTTCTTCTAATTCGCCAAATTTTTCATCCAGATTATGGTGAGCATTTAATTTTTATGAACTGGTCTTTCTTCATAATTGTTAGATTCAAGTAGTGACTTATTTTTCACCTACCCTATGACTTTATAGGTTTGTTTGTTTTTTTTTTGTCAACCAAAAATGTTGAATAATTTAAGGATTTTTGTTTATATTTTTAAAAGTGACCAAATTGATGATCAAAATGTTTGTTACCTTACTGGGAATCATACACAAAATGTATAAAGACTGTAAGTATATATTTGCAAGGCAACATCCACCTCTTTCCTGAATAAATCCAACTTATGAAAATTTGTCATTGAAATAAAGAACATACAGAATTAGAAACAAGATGGCAGCTTGCTTTACACTAATAGCTGAGGGCTTTTCGTTAGATTGTGAGCCATTTTCATAAATAAGAATTCATTAATTTTTTAAGACAAAAGTAAACTTGAAATTTAAATTTTATTTTTTATTTAGAGAAAACACCTATACAGTCCTTAGTATCTATAAAATATTTTTCTTCAAACAGTTTTAAGTGTTTTTCTTACTTTTTATTTTGTATATATGTAGATATAACCTCTTTCTGGCAATGGAAAATAGAGATGACATGGATAAATTAAAATCCCCAGATAATCCTCATAATTAATTTTGATCATAACTTATAAATTATACATTGTTGTTTTTAAAAAAGAAAATCAACTGATTAATTTAGTTTCTATCTTTTTAATGCATATATACCCTTGGTTCAGGATACCAATAAACAGTAAAATGTTCTCACATACTCTTTGTGTATATATTTTATATATTTTACCATGAAAGATGGTTTATAACAATAACTGGTGCTGAAATGTTTTGCTTCTAATAGTTGAGATATCATGTACATTTTTAGTACTTTGATTTTTTTTAATCAGTCATGTTAATGAAATGTTTCTTTTTTTTTTTTTTTCAGGCATGTTTACATATCACAAGGATTCACACTGCCATTGGTTTAGCAGTTTTAAATGTGATAACTATTCTGAATTCCGATTGGTTGGAATTGTATCCTTTAAACTTTCCACTAGGAGGTGCTAATAGACTAGAAATTTTAAATTTTATCAGAATTTTGGAAAACTTCTCATTAAGTCTTGCAGATTAAATATTCTTGTCAAATTTGCTAATAGACTTTAAATCATTTGCAGTATCACAGTATATCACAGTTATATGTCAGCAGACTTAATTAAAAGGAATTATGAATTTTTTATATTTTTCTCTGAAAACATGATCTCAAAATAAAAACAGTTCTTGTTTCATATATTATTTAAATTATTAGAAAATTAAGATATTTTTAAAACAAAAGTATCTTTCCCATTCATAATGAGCTACTTTTCTGTTCTTTTACCTTGTGCTTATTTCACTGAGTTTAATAAATTGAAATTGTGGAAATTAAATCTATGTCTTTAATATTCCCCCAAATCCTGAGACATCCATAAAAATTTTAAATTGAATAGAGTGGGAATATTTAAAGTATATGTTGTTATTTAAAGTGTTTTTTTAATTATGTAAATTAATTTACATCCTCTGTGCCATCCTCTGATGCTTCTCTGGTGTATTGAAGATGGCATTCCTGCATTGGGTAGGAGATTGGAAAAGATACCTACCGCATTAGGTCTTTTAATTCTAAGAAATATAATCGTCGGTGGAAGAAAGGAGGGAAGAGTAAATAAGTGAGCTAGCACTGGAGATAACTAGCTTAAAAGAGAGAAGAATATCCACCTTTAAGAAGGTTACCCTCTAGATGGGCAGATGACCACCAATTCAAGGTCATCAATTCTCAGAGTCACATGATTATTTGACATGAAGTGGTAAGGAGTTTGGAGAAGGAAGGGTCAGTGTATTCTTCCCAGAGAAGATAGAGATTTAAAAATGGAACCATTCTATCTGATTAGCACAGGGCTGGAGTGACTGGGAGAATGGCTAGAAAACAGGCTGCATTGTGCTGGGCTTGTTACAGAGCAGTGTGGGGGGCCTTGATTGAAGCAGAGGGCACCCCGGGAGTTAGGGAGGACACCTTCAGCAGTCAGGAATGACCATAGAGAGGGCTTGGAATGTCTCTTATACTTGTAATAAATCCTGAGGATTGTATATTAAAACTGAGAGAGTAGATGGAAGAAAAGGTAGTAGGGAGAAAACCACACATTAAGAGAATAAACTTAGTTTGAAATTTTGTATATGTTGTTATGTCCAAAGGTCTGAAGTGCCAAGTTCCACAAAACAGAACGCTTACCAGTTCTTAGACCTATGGTTTTATTTTGTATTATCTACAGTAATCATTGTTGCACGTTCCAGTTTCACTGAAGGCCTGAGTCACAGATGCTTCTCACTATACTATGAGTATGAGTTGTTTGAATTCCCTCATATATATGTTTATTATACTTTACATTCTTATCACAGCTTAGATTTGGGTGATATTTTGACTTTCTAATATTTATAATGAAGTATTAGAGCTTACTTAGCCATCACATTTTTAGAATGGTATTATACATTAAGTCATGAGCTTACTAATTAGCTTCTTTGGCAAATAGGCATTAGTTTCTATCCAATCATTACCCAAAAAAGCAAGCACAGTAAGCATATTTACATATGCTGCATATTTCAAGTTAATTTATTAAATCTAAATTAAATTATTATAGCCACTACTATCGCATTATTATGTGTCTTTATCTCACATGCACACACATGACAAAACTATAGAAAGTGAGATTGACGCCCAAAAAGCACGATAATATATAGGAAAAATGTGAGATGGTTGTGAGATCACATGGATTGTGATCATGTACGTAGGTGAGAGATCTATCAAAGGTGAGGAGAAGTAAAAATTGAGAACACACATGACAATTGAGAAGATGTAGTTGGTTCTATAACGTATTTTCACCTTATAAATTTCAGTTCCAAAGATTTGTTGTGCTAGTAGTTCTGACAGCATTGCATTCCAAATACTTCATTTTTATATACAGGAAGGCTTTGGAGCTTACAAGAAATGATATAGGGAAACCTATAACAATAATTATAAAATGTTTCGAAGATTGCATGAAGAACCATAGTATACCAGTTTTTAAAAACTAGAATGGCTTTTACCAAAAAGGGCATTGACGCATGGTATTCAAACCCTACCCTGTTTGCACTACATGATGCCTCCCTCAGTGACCCAGAAGAACCTCCCTATCCTTGTCTCGCCCCTGCTTCAACCAGCGCAGCTGACTTACTGTGAAATGAAACACTGTACTCTGCATATGAAAGTGCCCTGTAGCAAATCTTATGAGCCTACTGTTAAAAACCTGCCTTTAGAGTTATGATTTTTTTTTAATTTTTAATCAAAAATGCTTGGAACTTGTCACTCTGATAGATGATCATAAATGGTAACTATAATTATATTATGGTCATTATCATTGTTATTATTGCAATTATAGAAGTATGTTATAGCTCATTTTCAGTATCTGTCCCTTGAATACACTGCTCGGTCTCTGTCGATATGGCTACCTATAAAATAACTTATCAATTCCTTAAATTATTATTAACTTTTGTTCTGCCTTAGTAAATTGAAATACTGCCTGTCTTCCGATTAAAAAAATTTTTTTGAGAGAGACAACACACACATGCACAAGAGGAAGAGAATCTTAAGCAGGCTCCGTGCTCAGTGCAGAGCCCAACTTGGGGCTCGATCTCACAACTGTGAGATCATGACCTGAGCTGAAATCAAGAGTCAGATGCTTAACCGACTGACCCACCCAGGCGCCCCTTCCAATTTCTAAAAATTATTTTCAGTAATTTAGCCAGCCCACATGTTTAGATTTCCTTTTGAGCCTATAAAATTAATGATTTCCTTAATAACTTGATATAGTAGTCTTTATTTGACGGTTGAAATATGACATTTAAAACCCCCTTTTCGTGGGTTTAAACCCCAAGTCAGGCCCTGTGCTGACCGTCCAGAGCCTGGAGCCTGCTTCGGATCCTGTGTCTCTATCTCTGTCCTTCCCCTGCTTGTGCGCATGCTTGTGCGCATGCTCGCGGGCGCGCGCGCGCGCTCTCTCTCTCTCTCAAAAATGAATAAATAAACATTGAAAAAATTTTTTAAAACCCTCTTTCAGCAAATGGGTAAGTTAAATTCTGCCATATAAGTAATAAATAATATATAGTGGGGCAGGGTTTAGATATATAACATCTATAGCTTTTTAACTTCAGCACTTTGAGTAAACTCCAGGTAATAAAGCCCTTTCAATTATTTCTGTAGGAGACTGATCGTCTTATTAGCTTACCAGTAGCATGTGTGTGCGTTTGTGTGCGTGTATCCATATGGTTTATTCAGTTCAGCTGTCTTTACATAGTCTGTAGTTAGTTTTAAAATAGCAAAATGATCACCAGAATTAGTAGTGTGTTCTGCATCGAGTTCTGAATAAATTGCTGCTACTTATAAAATCACCAAAATTGTTTAAATTTAGAAAATGTTTCCTTGTATGTTAACCAATTTATGAAATGTCTGAAGTTGTTATCTACTGTGATCTTAGATGAATTTTTCTAGGGAAATCATCAAATACTGTCACCTGAACCCTTCCCTCTTTTCACATGACTTTTGGTAATCAAGGAATTATATTATGGAAAATAAAGGAAAGGAAGTATGTGGGATTAATTAAAGTCGGTGTTAGATCTGAAAAAACTGTGCAAGAAATATACTGATGCATAATTCAAAACTCATTTGTTGTCATGGATTTTATGTTAATGCTTAACATTCAGTATGCATAGCTTATGGGACTAGCTGTTTATAACAGCATTACCTTGGATATTCGTTTCCCCCCCTGCTGTTACAAGAAACTGTTGAGCCCTCCCATCATTCCTAGTGATCAGAATATACCAGTAGGCATCTGCAGTGTGACCACTGACGACTTATGTCAAATTATGCCTGTAAGTATAAAGTCATTAGCATCTTATTCCTTAATGCTAAATCATCTCTCTTCTACCTGAAGCCTTTCTCCTTCTAATGCTATTCTTATTTTTAAATATGGTTTCTCTCTACCTTTGGAACTCATCTCCTTTTTCGTCTTTCTCCTTCCTCATAGAGACACATCACCCACTTTGCAGCACCCCTAAGCTCTTGCAGCGTAGTGGAACAGGCTTTGAAGTGAGCTCTGCCACTTACAGTCCTGTGAACTTGGATAGGTTGTTTAATCTTTCTGAACTCTAGTTTCCTTATGTGAACAATGGGATAGCAAAACTTATATATGGAGGATTACATGGGATAATAAAGTTCTTGGTACTTGATTACTTCTGTGGATTCTTATTAAGATGATACTGTGCAGTATCGTTAATAGTATCTGCAAAAATGTCTCTAAAATGAAGACAACAAATGAATTTCATGGTACTGTCTCTTATAACATTCCTCAATTCAGAAATTAGATTTCTGATCATCAGATTTAATCCAAGATTAAAATTTAGTAGAGGAGTGGATACTATCCATATCCTTCTGACAAACCCCTATGATCATGTTTTTTACAGCTGAGTTTTCATAACTATTGGTCAGCAGAAAATTCTCAGTAAAGTCTTTGGCAAATAGCCTAGATGTGGAGAATCTCTGTTGCTAAGTATTCCTATCTAAATACCCCGGTGTTTTAATGGCCCGATGAGTTTGGTGCAGGGTTGGCGCCTTCCTGTGAAAGTTGAGAAACGCGTCCAGAACACGTGTTTGGTTAGAAAACTACTCTTCATACTCCTCAGTGGGTTGACATCAGGCACATTTTTGGAAGTTAGTTTGGGATATTTTCAATTAAGAGCATAAAACCACATTTTTATTAGACTTAGTAGTTAGAAAAAAATATGATATGAGAGTTTACCCAAGTTAATAGAGTAGGATCTAATTAAGAAACTGAGAGGTCTCCCTTTTATGGTCTTGTATCTGCAACACACTAGCTATGACTCTGGGTGATTCACTTAATTTTTTATCTGTCAAATGTTGGGAGTAGACTGATATCTGAGTTACTGTCTCATTTTAGATTTTTGTGATTTTTTTTTTGTTGCACATATCCAGTTTTTGTCAAATTTGTTACCAGTCTTCTCATTTTATTACTGGTTTTGGCCAATAAATTGCCTAATTTTATGATTAAAGTTATTCAAATTTGGCTCATTTAGGTCTAATTTTGTTGTTGTTGTCAATAATAATGGATATTTTATGAATAACCATACCAAAACATTGTTTTATATTATGGAGCTGAAGATTTCACTGCACTAATTTCATATTCTTATGTTGGCTCTTTAATGAATCAAGATTCTGCGTATACCAGGAGATCAGCTGTAGAAGAAATTAAGTTTCTATACATGCATTAATCAAGATTAAAAGGATGTAGAAAAACTGCTGTGTTAGAGTAGTGGAATGTGGGTAATTTTTTTTAATTTTTATGAATGGATTATTTATTAATAGCACCTATTAAAAGTTGCTGCCTAATTTCCACTTCACGTGGGGTAAATATATCCATAAAAATTTTTAATGCTTTTTTATTCAAATCTTTGTTTACCCATTTGTTCACTGTATGTTTCTAAGAAGAGTAACAGGAAAGCAAAGAGAAACATGTAGAAGTAGACAGGTTTCTTAATTTAAGGACAGTATATGTGAACACAGGATGAAAAGTACAGAAAGTAAGTGAAATATCCAACGATGGAGCCTAGTGTGTGCTGTTAATAAATACAGTAATAAATGCAGTAATACTCGACTGTTTCCTTAGACAAAGCACTAGAATTGTCCAGTGGCAACAATAAGAAATCTTCCCAACACAGTCTTGTGAAAATTACACTTGAGGGTTTTAGATGAGAATAGAAGAGACTCCAGAATAACCCTGAATCAGCAACTGTAATATCTCTTCTGCTTAAGTCACTCCCGAATATGTTGTATTAAACAAGACCAGAGTATTCAAATGGTGTATAAAAATAGTATTCAGTATCTTCACATACTCTTTCTTTAATTACACGTTTACAAAATCATAAGTTTATGTGGGTAACTAATATTTTAGAAATAGTATATTATAGTTAAGAGTCTAAGACTGACAGTACAGGTAAAAAAAAAAATTCTCCACAAAAATAGGGGTTTGAGACTACAAAGTCTGGAAATAAAGGGCCTGTAGTCCTAAATAAAACAGATCTGAATATATAACTTCATGACCTATTAACTTTGTCATTAAAAGTTTCACCTCTGAAAGATGAGAAGTCCTTTCCCTTGGGTTCACCTACTAGTCCCTGGAGTTCTTACAAATTTCAAACTCCCAATTATAATTTTCAGCATCCATAATTTTTATTAATAATTGAAGGATGACAAGCATACCGAATCTGTGCCAGCCTAGATTTGTATAAAATTTTCTGACTTTAATGGAATGGAAAATGTATTATGTATGTAAAATCTTATTCTGTTGTTTACCTTTTCTTCTAATAATTTAAAATAAATTAAACTATAATATTTTTCATAAAACGTGAAAATTTTTTTAATAATGCATTAATTTTTCTATTTGTAAATATTTGTTCATGGATAACATGAGTTAGAGGAAACTATTTCTTCCACTGTTCTCACTTTTTTGGGGGGAGAGGAGAGCACTGTAACAAATGTAGGAACCACTTAACGTATATGAACTGTGTGTATTTATGCTTAAAAGATGTATCCTAATACAGCAGATTTTTTAAATACTACAAATTCGTAAGTAGTAACGTTGCAGAAAGCAGTGATTTACTATGGAAACTGCACTCTTGCTACCTAAGAACAGATCCCAGAGTCATGCCTCCATCATTTCAACTAGATGTTTTCCTCTTATATGACTTTTTCTAGTGAGTTTTTCCAAGCCTTTTATGTCGTAGAAATCACTAACAAACATTTCATTCCCTGGAAAATATATCCCAAATATTACCTTTAGTTTAAAATTGGAGTGTATCGACTCTATCTCACATGTAAGTTAACTGAAGTAGACGTGCTTAACTATTTTAGGTAACGTTATTTGATTTAAAAACATGGGTAACAGATTTCTTTCTACAGGAGTTGGCCCATGGGTTAAGTGAACTCCTATCATATGAAGGCAATGTTGAAGAAGATTTCTATTCAACATTCCAGGTACTATTAAAGGCAAATAGCTTTCTGTTAACCATGTATTTCATATATGAAAAAATGCCATTTGTTATTTAACACCTATCATTAGAAAAGATGAACAAGGATTAATCAGTACACACCATTCCTTGTCATAAAGGATCTTAACTCAATAAAGCAGAGACAGTGAAGTAGACACTTGTAGATGAGCAGTCAAGAGAGTGCCTAAAGAAATTCCTATGACTCTGCTAGGCAACTGTCATATTTCCTTGACTCAGTTACTTTTTCACAGTTTTCAGCTTCTAAAAATAAGCCTCTCCTAATAAAAACTAAAAGAAACAAACGGGAAGCCTGGGTGACCCTGTTAGTTAAGCGTCCAGCTCTTGGTTTCGGGTCAGGTCATGACCTCATGGTTCATGAGGTCGGGCTCTGGGCTGGTGGTGCAGAGCCTGCTTGGGATTCTCTCTCTCCCTCTCTCGTTGCCCCTCCCTGTCTTGTGCACGCATGCTCTCTCTTTCTCTCAAACAAAAATAAAAATAAGCCTCTATTTTAGCTTCATACAAGAAGATAGGAGCATGGGGCACTTGGGTGGCTCAATTAGTTGAGCATCTAACTTCGTCTTGGGTCATGATGTCACGGTTTGTGAGTTCAAGCCCCACATTAGTCTTGCTGTTGCTGCTGTTAGCACAGAGCCCGCTTGAGATCCTCTGTCCCTCTCTCTCTGCCCCTTCCCCTCTCATCCCCACCCTCTCCTGCCCCCCCCCCCGCCCCGGCCACCACCTCTCAAAAATGGCTAAACATTTACAAGAAAAAAGTTAGAAGCAGGAACTAATGGTTCAGACCAAAATGGTCTCATTTCCATTCCCCTAACAATAATTGGGAGATGGAAATCAGAGTAATCCACATAGCTCCAAAAGCTCCAAAGACCTGTGTATTATCTAAATGGCCACACAAGTTTATGAACAGCTGTTAGGTGTTTAACTGTATTCAACAGAGAGGATTTGTCCCTGTAGTTTCTATATTTAAAACCAGGAAGAAAACTGTTCTTAAATGTCACAGACCAGTTCACTGAATCCTACTATTAAATTAACCATAGCAATAAATATCGTGTGTTGGAATCTCCCATCAGGTTTTTCAAGAAGAATTTGGAATAATTAAGTCCTATAATTTAAAGCCAGGTGGTGATAAAATTCCAGTTACCAATCAAAATAGGAAAGGTAAGTTAGACACCATTTCTTAATTAAAATGCATCAATGTTTACCATTTACTTTTACTGTTTAACAGATGTAAAATTGCTTTCCAGAATATGTACAGCTTTATGTTGACTTTCTTCTCAACAAATCCATCTATAAGCAGTTTGCTGCATTTTATTATGGATTTCATAGTGTGTGTGCTTCAAATGCCCTGATGGTGAGTTTAAAACTAACTTAGGCTTTTAATTAGGTTTTGTAATACTATAATATTGACAAATAACTCCTTAAGTATTTTAATAGATAAGCTTCTAAAATAGAAAATAATTTCTACTTTTTAAAGGTAGAGCTAGAAATAAAGAGTTTTCTCATTTCAGCCTTAATTCTCTAATAGGAAAAAAGGCCAGTCAACTCTATTTTTCTTTCCTTGTGCTGTGTCTTATACTGTCTCTTTTGGGGCTTTAAGAATTTTCCTCAAGAGTAGATGAAGAGATCCCATAGGCTCAAGGTCTTAACGGAGTCAACACATAAGCTCCCGGGCAAAAGCCACAACTTCTTCTGATTAAGGAACATATTGAAACTGCTTCTGGCTGCAGCTCGGAGTTATCATTTACCCATAGGAAATAGTTTGTCTTCAGAATCATGATGAACTCTCGTTGGTTTGGCTTGCCTTAGCTATGTGAATATGGGTCAGCTGCTATATAGAACACTGTGTTGGAAATATCCTAAGATAAAAGCATAGCTTTCTAAAGAAGCACTGCTCTCCACCCAAGCTACGTAGGGTGCACTCCGTCATGCCACTTGTATCTCCCCTCGGTTTTATTATGAGGGTTTGGAGTAAGGTCTTCCATTTGAGTTATTTTTATAGAAGAGAGCTTGTTTTAGAGTAACCTTTGTCACATACTTGTTGTTAAAAACACCTTTGAAAATGGAGCACTTTATTGAGTTCTAAGTGGATTTTGGCTGTGACGCACTGGTAGTTGTGGGGGTGGAAGGAGGGAAAATAAGAATGAAATGGCATAGCATGGTCTCTATTCTTAAGTTTTAATCTCTTTAGGTGGGAGACAACTTATATGGGTGAAAAAACAAGTAGGCGACATGAGACAGACTGTAACCCAAGTACCCAAATTCTGCATGCACCTAGAAGGTGCATGGGGTATCGGGAGGAGGCTGGAGTAACTCAGAGTTTCAAGCAGGCTGTGGGGGGAGAATTGTAATTTGGATTCATGCTTAGTCATCTGCTTGTTTTTCTGGCAAACAGCTAATTACTATTTGCAAAAGGGAGAGCCTAATAGTTTGACAAGATTTATAAACTTTCAGAAGCAAAAATATCTTAACCTCGGTAGAAAAATAAAAACGGAGATTTTTCCTTAACAAAAATGGCTTGATTTACTAGAAGACATGTTTTGTAATTTGATTCAGGGAAGATAGTTCCAAGTTCACTTTTTTAATCATCACTTTTTATTATTATTTTGGGGAAATGACTGTCGGCAGCTGCTTCGTCCAGAAGAGGTTGAAATTCTGGTCTGTGGAAGTCCTGAGCTGGATATGCACGCTCTGCAGAGAAGCACTCAGTATGATGGCTACGCGAAAACGGACTTAACTATACGGTGAGCTCATTTCCTTCTGAAAGTGAGATTGCAGAGAGGGAATGAAAGAGAATGTGACTTATTTGTCAAATTCACAGTCTTTGAATCAAGTTAAGTTAGCTCAAATATTGTAGAGTCCCACCCTACCTTATTTTATCTTTAGAAAGTAAGGTGAGACTATTAAATATGAAATCACTTAGCAATCCACTTGGGAGAAAGTGATCTAAGTAAGTTTCTATAAAACTATAGAAAATTTACTCTTTTTTTAAGTTTATTTATTTATTTTGAGAGAGAGGGAGAGAGAGAGCATGAGTGAGCACAGGGGAGGGGCAGAGAGAGACAGAGAGAGAGAAAGAATCCTAAGCAGGCTCCAAGCTGTCAGCACAGAGCCCAACTTGGGGCTTGAACTCACAAACAATGAGACCATGACCTAAGCTGAAATCAAGAGTAGGATGCTTAGCCTAGTGAGCCACCCAGGCACCCCCTAGAGACTTTACTTAAAAAAAAAAAAAGACTTTGGGGAGGAGCCAAGATGGCAGAACAGCATGGAGGTTTTTTGTGTGTCTCACATCCATGAAATACAGCCAGACCAACATTAAACCATCCTTCACACCTAGAAAACTGATCTGAGGATTAACACAACAATCTGCACAGCCTGAACCACAGAATTCAGCAGGTACATGGCACAGAGAGATGAACTTGGGGAAAGAGAAGCCACGGAGGACAGGGAGCTGCTTTTGCATGCAGAGAGAGGGTGGAGACCATGGGAGAGAATATGGGAAAAGTACCCCCCGCTGAAAGCAGCTGGAGAGAAAGTGGAAAATTGGAAACAGCCACAGGGACTGAACTAAAAAGGGAGAAAGGAGAAAGTTTAAATTCCATTAAGACTATAAAAAACAGGGAGCACAGAGTCTGAAACTCCACAGCTGATACCTGGAGGTGCTCTGTTGGGAAGGGCGAATCCCCAGGAGCAGAGTGGGGTCTGGGCGGTTCTCAGGCCACACGGGGATAACCAGTTCCACTGCTGGAAGGACATTAGTTAGAGGATGTGAGGCCATCTGGTCCCAGCAGACCCCAGAGAACAGCCACATTCACTGGTGCTGGAACAAGGTCATTAAGGGTGAAGCCTGGTGCCAGATGTGTGTTGTGATTTCTCATAATCCTTGAAATGCTGCTGCTACACTATTTCGCAAACTTTTTCTGGGGCGGGCTGGCACCTGCTCACAGTCTCTGGGCATCTGCAGCAGCACAGTCCTGCAAGCGCTCCTGGGTGCGGCCAGCACCTGGCCATTGCTCGGTGAGACCCTCCACATAGGGGCTGAACGGGTCAAAGCCACAGTCCCTCAGATGAAAGGGGCCAGGAAAAACAGCCACATCTGAGACAAAACTCGGGAGGGACGTGCTGCCTGGGGCTTGGTCATGGACTGTGTAAAAGCAGGGAGTGGACGGAAGCCGAGGACAAAGGACAGGTGCACAGTTGCTGATTGGGGAGAACAGAGTTCCAATAGTAGAGACTGGGTAGCTGGGTGATGTAATTTTCACCACTCCGGTGTATACGCACCTACAAGCGCCATAACAATCCACCCCAGTAAGCTAAGCAGTGCCATCTAGTGGAGAACGGAACCATTACACTAAGCCACACCCAACTGGGCCAACCTCGCTCTTCAAGAACACGTCTCACTGCTGCTTAGTTTATGGACTATAAAGCACTTCATAGTTTGACTTCTAGTGGAAAATGAAGTGATTTAAGTCGTATTTCAGTCTGTTAGCCAGTCTATCCAATTTTCTTTGTTTTTTTTTTCTTTTTTTTCTTTTTTGTTTCTCTTCTTTTTCTTGAATACAGAAAGAGAGAAAATTCATTTCTATTTTCAATTTTTATTAAAAATATTTTTCTTTAATTTTTTTCTACTGTATTTTTTACTTTTGTGTAAATTTTTTCAAATTCTATTTTACTGCAATCATTTCATTTTAGTCTACTTCAGTGTATTCATTTTTTTCAAATATTCAAACAATTTTTCTTTTTTCCCCCCTTTTTTCTCTAGTCTATCAAGCCACTTTGAACACCCAGACCAAAACACACCTAGGATCTAGCATCATTTATTTGATTTTGTGTGTGTGTGTGTGTGTGTGTGTGTGTGCTTGTTTTTAATTTTTTAATTTTAATATTGTTTTAATTTCAGTTTTTTATTTTAATTTTTCTACCTCATTAATTCCTTTTCTCCCTTCAAAATGATGAAACGAAGGAATTCACCCCCAAAGAAAGAGCAGGAAGAAACAACAGCCAGGGACTTAAACAACACAGATACAAGAAAGGTGTCTGAACCAGAATTTAGAATCACAATAATAAGAATACTAGCTGGAGTCGAAAATAGATTAGAATCCCTTTATGCAGAGATAAAAGAAGTAAAAGCTAGTCAGGATGAAATAAAAAATGGTATAACTGAGCTGCAATCTCGAATGGAGGCCACAGTGGCAAGGACGGATGAGGCAGAACAGAGAATCAGTGATACAGAGGACAAACTTATGGAGAATAATGAAGCAGAAAAAAAGAGGGAGATTAAGGCAAAATAGCATGATTTAAGAATTAGAGAAATCAGTGACTCATTAAAAAGGAACAACATCAGAATCATAGGGATCCTAGAAGAGGAAGAGAGAGAAATAGGGGTAGAAGGGTTATGTGCAAGCCAGAAAGGAGTGGCAGGATATATTCAATGTGCTGAATCAGAAAAATATGCAGCCAAGAATTCTTTATCCAGCAAGGCTGTCATTCAAAATAGAAGGAGAGATAAAAAGTTTCCCAGACAAACAAAAATTAAAGAGTTCGTGACCACTAAACCAGCCCTGCAAGAAATTTTAAGGGGACTCTCTGAGGGGAGGAAAGATGGAAAAAATAAAAATAAAAAACAATGAATAAAGACCAAAAGCAACAAAGACTGGAAAGGACCAGAGAACACCACCAGAAACTCCAGCTCTACAAGCGACATAATGGCAATAAATTCATATCTTTCAGTACTAACTCTAAACATCAATGGACTAAATGCTCCAATCAAAAGACACAGGGTAATAGAATGGATAAGAAAACAAGATCCATCTATAAGCTGTTTACAAGAGACCCACTTTAGACCTAAAGACACCTTCAGATTGAAAGTAAGGGGATGGAGAACCATCTATCATGCTAATGATCAGCAAAAGAAAGCTGGAAAAGCCATACTTATATCCAACAATCTAGACTTTTTTTTTTAATTTTTTTTTTTTTTAACATTTATTTAGTTTTGAGACAGAGAGAGAGAGAGAGAGCATGAACAGGGGAGGGTCAGAGAAAGAGGGAGACACAGAATCTGAAACAGGCTCCAGGCTCTGAGCTGTCAGCACAGAGCCTGACGCGGGGCTTGAACCCACAGACCGTGAGATCATGACCTGAGCCGAAGTCAGACGCCCAACCGATTGAGCCACCCAGGCGCCCCAACAATCTAGACTTTAAAGTTGAAGACTGTATCAAGAGATGAAGAAGGGCATTATATCATAATTAAGGGGGTCTATCCACCAAGAAGACCTAACAATGTAAATATTTATGTGCCAAATGTGGAAGCACCCAAATATATAAATCAATTAATCACAAACATAAAGAAACTCATTGTAGTAATACCATAATAGTAGGGGACTTCAACCCTCCACTCACAGCAATAGACAGATCATCTAATCAAAAATCAACAAGGTAACAATGGCTTTGAATGACACACTGGACCAGATGGACTTAACAGATATATTCAGAGCATTTTATCCTAAAGCAGCGGAATATACATTCTTCTCCAGTGCACGTGGAAATTTCTCCAGAATAGACCACATACCGGGACACAAAACAGCCGTCAACAAGTACAAAAAGATCGAGATCATGCCATGCATATTTTCAGATCACAACACTATGAAGCTCTAAATCAACCACAAGAAAAAATTTGGAAAGGTAACAAATACTTGGAGACTAAAGAACATCCCCCTAAAGAATGAATGGGCTAACCAAGAAGTTAAAGAGGAAATTAAAAAGTTCATGGAAGCCAATGAAAATGGTAACACCACAAACCAAAACCTCTGGGATGCAGGAAAGGCCATCATAAGAGGGAAGTATATAGCAATCCAGACCTTCCTAAAGAAGGAAAAAATATCTCAGATACACAACCTAACCTTATGCCTTAAAGAATTGAGAACAGCAAATAAAACCCAAAACCAGCCCAAGACAAGAAATAATAAAAATTAGAGCAGAAATTAATGCTATCAAAACCAAAAAAAAAAAAATAGTAGAACAGATCAATGAAACCAGAAGCTGGTTCTTTGAAAGAATTAACAAAATTGATAAACCACTAGCCTGTTTGATCAAAAAGAAAAAGGAAAGGACCCAAATAAATAAAATCAAGAATGAAAGAAGAGAGATCACAACCAACACAGCAGAAATAAAAACAATAATAAGAGAATATTATGAGCAATTATACACCAATAAAATGGGCAATCTGGAAGAAATGGACAAATTCCTAGAAACATATACACTACCAAAACTGAAGTAGGAAGACATAGAAAATTTGAACAGACCCATAACCAGTAAAGAAATTGAATTAGTAATCAAAATCTCCCAAAAAATAAGAGTCTGGGGCCAGATGGCTTTCCAGGGGAATTCTACCAAACATTTAAGAGAGAGTTAACACCAATTCTCTTGAAGCTGTTCTAAAAAATAGAAATGGGAGGAAAACTTCCAAATTCTTTCTATGAAGCCAGCATTACCTTGATTCCAAAAGCAGACAGAGACCCACTAAAAAGGAGAACTATAGACCAATTTCCCTGATGAACATGGATGCAAAAATCCTCAACAAGATACTAGCCAACTGGATCCAACAATACATTTTAAAAAATTATTCACCATGACCAACTGGGATTTATACCTGGGATGCAGGGCTGGTTCAATATCTGCAAAACAATCAATGTGATTCATCACATCAATAAAAGAAAGGACAAGAACCATCTGATCCTCTCAATAAATGCAGAGAAAGCATTTGACAAAATACAACATCCTTTCTTGCTAAAAACCCTCAAGAAAGTAAGGATAGAAGGATCATACCTCAAGATCATAAAAGCCATGTATGAAAGACCCAACACTAATATCATCCTCAATGGGGAAAAACTGAGAGCTTTCCCCCTAAGGTCAGGAACAAGACGGGGATGTCCATTCTCGCCACTGTTATTCAACATAGTATTGGAAGTCTTAGCCTCAGCAATCAGATAACACAAAGAAATAAAAGGCATCCAAATAGGCCAGGAGGAGGTCAAACTTTCACTCTTCAGATGACATGATACTCTACCAATCAAAAGATTCTACCAAAAAACTGCTAGAACTGATTCATGAATTCAGCAAAGTTGCAGGATATAAAATCAATGCACAGAAATCGGTTGCATTCCTATACACCAACAATGAAGCAACAGAAAGAGAAATCAAGGAATCGATCCTATTTACAATTGCACCACAAAACATAAAATACCTAGGAATAAATCTAACCAAAGAGGTGAAAAATCTATACGCTGAAAACTATAGAAAACTTATGAAAGAAATTGAAGAAGACACAAAAAAAAGGGAAAAACATTCCATGCTCCTGGATAGGAAGAACAAATATTGTTAAAATGTCAATGCTACCCAGAGCAATCTACATATTCAATGCAATCCCTATCAAAATAACACCAGCAGCATTCTTCACAGAGCTAGAACAAACAATCCTAAAATTTGTATGGAGCCAGAAAAGACCCCCAAAGCTGGAGGCATCACAATCCTGGACTTCAAGCTGTATTACAAAGTTGTAATCATCAAGACAATATGGTTCTGGCACAAAAACAGACATTCAGATCAATGGAACAGAATAGAGAACCCAGAAATGGACCATACACGTACGGCCAACTAATTTTTGACAAAGCTGGGAAGAATATCCACTGGAATAAAGAGTCTCTTCAGCAAGTGGTGCTGGGAAAACTGGACA
The DNA here is from genome assembly GCF_018350195.1 of Panthera tigris. Classification (NCBI taxonomy): domain Eukaryota; kingdom Metazoa; phylum Chordata; class Mammalia; order Carnivora; family Felidae; genus Panthera; species Panthera tigris. Next base: position 51,149,499 of record NC_056670.1, read on the forward strand.
GCGACATGCAGAAAAATGAACCTGGACCACTTTCTTACACCATTCAGAAAAATAAACTCAAAATGGATGAAAGACCTCAATGTAAGACAGGAAGCCATCAAAATCCTCGAGGATAAAGCAGGCAAAAACCTCTTTGATCTTGCCTGCAGCAACTTCTTACTCAACATGTCTCTGGAGATAAGGGAAACCAAAGTAAAAATGAACTGTTGGGACCTCACCAAAATAAAAAGCTTCTGCACAGTGAAGGAAACAGCAAAACTAAAAGGCAACTGACAGAATGGGAGAAGATATTTGCAAATGACATATCAGACAAAGGGTTAGTATCCAAAATCTATAAAGAACTTATCAAACTCAACACCTGAAAAACAAATAATCCAGTGAAGAAATGGGCAAAAGACATGAATAGACACTTCTCCAAAGAAGATATCCAGATGGCCAACCAACACATGAAAAATGCTCAACATCACTCACTCATCATCAGCGAAATATAAATCAAAACCACAAGGAGATACCACCTTACACCTGTCAGAATGGCTAACATTAACAACTCAGGCAGCAACAGATGTTGGCAAGGATGCGGAGAAAGAGGATCTCTTGCATTGTGGGTGGGAATGCAAGTGGGTGCAGCCACTCTGGAAAACAGTATGGAGGTTCCTCAAAAAATTAAAAATAGAACTACCCTACAACGCAGCAATTGCACTACCAGGTATTTATCCAAGGGATACAGGTGTGCTGTTCCGAAGGGACACCTGCACGCCAATGTTTATAGCAGCACTATCAACAGTATCCAAAGTATGGAAAGAGCCCAAATGTCCATTCATGGATGAATGGATAAAGAAGAAGTAGTATACACACACGCACACGCACACGCACACACACACAATGGAGTATTACTCGGCAATCAGAAGGAATGAAATCTTGCCATTTGCAACTATGTGGATGAAACTAGAGGGTATTATGCTAAGCGAAATTAGAGAAAGACAAATATCATATGACTTCATTGATATGTGGAATTTAAGATATAAAAAAGATGAACTTAAGGGAATGGAAGGAAAAATAATATAAAAGCAGGAAGGGGGACAAAATATAAGAGACTCTTAAATATGGAGAACAAACACAGGGTTACTGGAGGGGTTGTGGGAGGGGGGGATGGGCTAAATGGGTAAAGGGCATTAAGGAATGTACTCCTGAAATCATTGTTGCACTACATGCTAACTAATTTGGATGTAAATTAAAAAAATAAAATTTAAAAAAATTAAAAAATAAAAAGGATAGATTTTAAATTTTAAAAAATGACTTTGGTTCTAGAATTTTAGGGATGCTATACTTATAAGTAGAATTTTAATAGCACTGTACTGAAGAAATAAGAATTGTAAGTTATATAATAGAGAAATGGCTTTTGTACTATACCCTGTTGGACTACTTTTATAATTTTATAAAAATGTTACTTTTATAATAATGTTAGAAATAAGTCATACATAGAGGCTTGTCATTTGTCAATCTCACATTAAGGAGTATTAATGTATGTTTAAGGGAATTTTTATCCTCAGAGCTTACTTTATGTTACTTTACTCTGACCTGCAGGATTTCTGACAAGACATTTTATATAAATTTCCTTTGGTGTTCTTTAGATATTTTTGGGATGTTGTGCTTGGATTTCCTCTTGATCTTCAAAAGAAGTTGCTACATTTTACTACAGGAAGTGACAGAGTGCCTGTAGGAGGAATGGCTGACTTGAACTTTAAAATCTCAAAGAATGAAACTTCTACTAACTGGTAACTTTCCAGATTGTAATTTTATTTTTAATCTGTAAGTTTTGCTAATAATAATATGCTTGGACTTAGAGGAGTCTTTCAATCTGAAGTCATTTTCATAGAAAAATCTTGGGAGTAAAAACAAGCCTGAAATGAGAGAGTGTGCTTTAAAGTTTCTGTTAATTTTTGAGACTTGCCAATGATAACCTATTGCCTTTTTTACAATGCTAAGTCAACTGCTTTGTAGTCCCTTTTAAAATCTAGCTGGCTTTTAGTAGAATATTGTGTAATGTTCATTTTTATTTAAAGGTTTTTTTAATTAAAAAATATTAAGGTGAGGGGTGCCTGGGTGGCTCAGTCAGTTAAGCGTCCAACTCTTGATTTCAGCTCAGATCATGATCTCATGTTTCATGAGTTCAAGCCCTGCATTGGGCTCTGTGCTGACTGCTTGGGATTCTTTCTCCCCCTTTCTCTGCCCTCCCCAGCTCGCTTTCTCTCTTTCTCAAAGTTAAAAAAAAAAAAAAAGGTAATCTGAGTTATGTAATTTAATACAAAGGTGACATTACATCTAAACTTTTCCTATTATTATTTCAGGGATTATTTTATGAGTTCCCATGGCTTAGGCATGAATCTTCCACAACTCTAGGATTTGTAGTAAGACATTCACAAAGATTAAATATAAGTGACCGTCAAAGATGTATACATCACTGTCGTAGACCCACTAGGTTTTTGTTAAATAAGAATGTTAAATTTTTACATGGTAACAATATTGGTGTAAAGTCAGACTGATCTGAATTTGATTTTCGGGTGTGTGACTTCACCGGCTCTACAACCTGGAACAGATTACTTAACTCGTATATTCCCATATTTAGTTTTCCTCATCGGTAAATTGAGGATAACAAAAATCTGTTTTTTAGATCGCTTTGAGTCTTAAACACTGCATATAAAAGCACTTGGCACAATGCTTATCATAGACCAAGCACTCAGTAAATGCAAACTGACTACAACAGTTTTAAGTCTTTCAGTACAGAGGGCTGTCAAAGTTTAGTTTCTAATAAATGCAAACTGACTATAACAGTTTTAAGTCTTTCAGTACAGAAGGCTGTCAACGTTTAGTTTCTAATAGTATAAACTTCTTTTAAAATGTTCTCCTTTTCCCTGGTACATTCCCTATTTTTATTCACGGACTTCTCTGACCACCTTTGTGATGCTGTGAAGTTCATAAAGACTGAAGGAAGGGCCTAAGAAATCCATAGCCTCTAGGGTGAAGATAGATACACAGTGTCACGGAGGAGAGGATGGGGGGGGGGGGTTGAAGGGGGGGGTGCTGCGCTGAGGGCAGCGGCATGGAGAGTGCAGATATCAAGTATCCAGGAGTGATCTTTTTATTACTTTTTGACGGTCAAGACTGAAATTATAGTAACAGTTATATTGTCTACCATCCTGCCTGTTTAAATCTTTTAAACAACCCACTTGGATGGCTTACCCTGTCATGGTGGCAAGGACACTAAGATTTGGAGACATGAAGCTACTGGAACAAGGTCCCACGGCCAGTAGTCGGGGAGACAGCATTCAAATTCAGTCTGACTCCAAACATAATGCCTCTAGGATGAAAGTTTCCCAGGAGCACAGGGACATTGACTGCCTTGTCTTCAGAGGCTGCCTCAGTGTCTAGACTGGTGCCGATACGTAGTAGTACTCCGTAAGTATCTGTTCAGCGAAGGCATTGATGAGCCGCCTCCTACCATAGCGAAATAGATTTGAATTGCCCTGTTTGAAAGTAGTTTAGCAGCTATCCTGTATGTATTTTGAGACTTAGTATCTTTAAAATGCATTTTTTCCCCTAGGTTGCCTGTGGCCCACACCTGCTTCAATCAACTTTGCCTTCCCCCCTACAAGAGCAAAAAGGACCTGAAGCAGAAATTGATCATTGGAATTTCAAATTCAGAAGGTTTTGGACTTGAGTAACCTAGAAGACTTGAAATATATTTTATATGTAGCATTCACTTCCCTCTTATTGTGCCTTTAACCTTTTCATGTCTCTGTCTCACAACACCTTGACAAAGCTCACCAACTTTAAAATACTGATTTTTTTTTTTTTAAATCGAGTATGAAGTATGTTCAATGGGGGAGGCACGATTTTCTAAAAACACAGAAATCGCTCGAGTAAGGAAGAGACCAGACGGCAGAGACAGGTGTGGGTCCGGCCCCTCTTTTTTATAGCACTTTATGATTCTCCGTAAGTAGCTTCTCACAGGTGTTCCACTGGGAAAGCAAAGCACAGTGAATCACGCGTTGACCCTGTAGCGGAGCCCAGTGGCAGATTGCGTGCTGCCAGCACACGTAGCAACGCACATAGCTACGTTCTCATTCATGTAAGGCATGTAGCCATATTTTCATACACCTGAGGGCAACAACAAACAGCAGTATAAATGCAGTTTACAGGGTTTTTTGATATACTGGCTTTGGTCCTATAAGATTCTTTTCAACTGTTGCTGAAAAGCATGTAAATAACTACATACTAGCCTGAGAATAATGGGATTTTGATAGTGCCATTTATTGCTAAAAGATTTATTTTTACAAAGTAAATTCAGGGTTTTAGATGTGTATACAGCTTTTACAAATCAATAAAGATGACTGTACAGGAGTGTTAACTATTTTCAGACCATTGGATTCGAGGTTATGTTCTTTTAAGTAACGTTAGTCTGCATGCACGTTGGCAGTAAACTAGTTAGAGTATTCTGTAATATTTGTATAATGATCATTTCTTCTTAAGGGTCAGAATATTAGAAAGGAAATCAGATCTATCGAATTGTTGATAAATTAAGTCAATTACAAGCACAAAAGAAAAGAACTGTTTTTATACATACTTTGACATACAAGGCTTATTTCTAGTATTTTTGATCACCAGTTGTACTGAAACACTAATTTTTGCTAAAGGCTAGGATAAGATATTTGACAAAAGTGAATACAATAATAACATCTGTGTCAAAATGATATAGCTTGGTGTAAAAAATAAAGTTCAACATTTTGGCCAAAATGTTTGTATTTCACTGGATTCTGAATGTAGTAAATTCAAAAGTTCCCTTTTTGGAGTTTCTTAAAAAAGCAGCATGTAAAAAGAAACTACATTTTAAGTGAGACAGTAAATGGTTTTCTTTTTATTTACAGCAACTGAAGCAGTTTTATTAGCATGTTACAAATATTTTCGAATCAAGACTTCTCTATTATACTTTGAATAGCTTTCCTTCAGAAAACTCTGAAGATGTATTTGCAATAATAATGAAGCCAGCATCTAGTACCAGCATATGGTTCACAGGCAAATAATACTGTCCCCCAATTTTTTCTCAGTTACACTGTTTTCTTATATCACTCTGCTTCCTGCACCCAACCAGCAGAATTCTTTTAGGGTGGAGGAATGAATTAACTCATTCTCCTGTAGTTCGAAAGCCAATTCGCCAATCTTCAAGGAAAAGGAGTTAATTACTTTGTTTCCTATTCTCTTTAAGACGGAAGTGACTCTGCTTTTCCATAGGGTATACTATGTCAAGGATTTTTCTTCTTAAAAATCTTGGAAAATCCTAAGAAAGTTCAAGCCATGTTGGTTTTGTTTCGTTTGCTCTGTTTTCTATCCATATGCAAATAAAACTGCTTCTCGGTTACTCTGCTTGAAATAGAACGTAAGATGTTTAATGTAGGTTACTGCTTACTAGTAAGCACAAAAGAATCATGTATAAGAAATCAGACTTAAGTGTTTTAAATAAAGTGTAAACAGTTTTTATTTGGTAGAGACGGGAAAATTGTGCTGGCTTGGTCTGCATGTTTAACGATGTGCTTGTATAGCGATAGCTACGTCACTTTTAAATAAGTACACAAGCAAGCCAAATTTTTAAATGACAAAGTCCATAAATAACTGGAAAACTATTGTTGTCTGTTGTTAATAAGTTGAAATTTGTAACCATTTATCACTTACTTACACATTGCCTTTATTTATTTATGTTCTGTTTTTGGTTTACAGTGTAATAATACCTCATTTTTTTAAAAAAATCACTACTGTTCTATTTCATTAATTTAAATCGCTAGAAAATTCATGTAGTTGCTTTTTTAAATATAATCTGTTAAGGAATTCTTGATTTTTATATCCGCCACAGTAAATTAAAGCATTGCACAGTATTTATCAGTATTTACAAAATGTCCTGTCCTTTTTAAATCTTTGCTTAATCATATTTTTGTCTGTATGATCAAAAGTTTTTAATGGTCTGTCTTTTTTGTACAAATCTGTATTGTATTAAGTTGTTCATTTCTGGAAGAAAATTTTTCAAATATTAAAGTTATACAATCAGTCAGGCTTCAGCTCAATTTTTTAACATTTGGCAATTCCTTAAAACCATTAGTTGAAAATACATTATAAAAGCAAACTATTCTTTTCACTACACTCTTAAACTAGTGCTTAGGAAAACTGCTAATACATACAGCTTCAAAAGCTATGTGTTAATATTGACACCAAATAAAACCAACTTCTTTCACATTATTTTCAGTATGAAACAATGTATATCCAGTGTCTTCTGTCAAATGAATGTTAAAATGCCATGGAGACCACTGGAAACAAACTAAGTATGGCATTTCATTGGCTAACTTCAGATCGTATGTGTTCCTCCCCAAAACCATTAGTTTGGCCATTTCCCCCTTGCCCACATCTCCTATGCTTAAGGAAAAGAGAGAGGAGATTGTGAGAATGTAGGGGAGAATATTATGGGTGATTAATGGAAGAAGGTAGATAACTGATTAACAGAAGATAGGTAGCTGGGTGGGAGAAAGACCAGGGTGGCCTTTCACAGGAGCAAATACAAGATCAGTTCACCCAGATGGCCACACAGCTGTTAATCCTTTAGTTTTACCAGTCGCGCTTTGGAGCCAGACCGCCTGGGTTGGGGTTTACTATGTACTACTTTTGTTTCCTTGGGCCAGTTACTTACTCTCCTCACGCCTCGATTGCTGCTTGAAAATAATTTGTAAATGGAGCTAACAAACCTACCTACCTCGTAGATAGGGTTGTAGGAAGATTAAATGGATTAATGTGTGTAAAGCACTCACAGTGCCTGGCATATAGTAAACCGTATGATGTGGTGCAAGAGGAACCATGGTGGTAATGTGGTAACATCTTAAAACCCCTGCTTCTGAAGCCTTCTGGAGGTTTTGGTCTATCAGACATGAGGGCCAACCACAGATGAAAGAACGCAAAGAGCTTCTGAGGCATTAAAATGATGTTAAGAGAATATTTCTTATTCTAGAAACAGCATCAGAATTTATCCCATGATCATTTATGTGTTTGTATGATGACTATTATTAGTATAGATTATGCATCGCAGAGATCTTCTAGTATGAGGCCTGACTTTCATGATACAAATTTTTAACTGTTACTGTAGTCCCTAAAATAAAACATTATATAGTTTGTTTAGATTTAACCACGTATTTACAATCCCCTTGCACACCATTCCCTTGTCTGTTGTTCCTCACACTTACCTCCGGGATCAATTTTCTTCCTCCTAAGTTACAATTATTAAAAGCTCCTTTAATGTTTGTTGGTAGTAAATTCTTTTTTCATTTGTCTGAAAATGACTTTCTTTCACTTTTATTCATGAAAGATTCATTAAGCATGCATTTTTATGTTGATGCTTTTTGTGGTTTTTTTCTCTTAGGACTTTTAATATATTAATCTACTATCTTTGAGTTTCATTGTTGATATGAAGTTAGCTGTCGGTGTAATTGCCATTCCTTGGAAGATAATCTCTTGTTCTCTACTTTTAATATTTTCTCATGACACTGCTGAACATCAATGACATATATAGATATATATACACACATATATAAAAACACAGAGCTTCTGAGGCATTAAAATGATGTTGAGATGTTTATATATATATATATATATATATATATGCAGTGTATTTTTTATCCCACTTAGAATTCATTATGGTTCTTATATCTATGGATTTGTAACTTTCAATTCTAGAAAATTCTTCAGCCATTTCCTCTTTGAATATTATTTCTTCCCTTTTCTCTCTAATATCTCCTATTAAGCGTATAATGGAACATCTCATTCAACCATTCCATCTCTCTGTGTGCCTAATCTGTTGTTTAACCAACTCACTGAGTTTTTGGTTTTGGGTTTTTTTTTTCAATGGCTATACTTTTTATTTCTAGAAATTCTTTCAGTTCCTTTTCAAGTTCACCTACTCTTTTTTCATACTGTTCTTTCCTTCATATGGTTTTATTTCTTTAACAATTTTCAGCGTACCTGTTTGATATTCCTGTAGATGGTTCTACTCTTCAGTTCTTGAAGTACTAATTCTCATATTTCTTTTTTTCTTTTTAGGATTTTCTTTTTAAGGATTCTCTACATCAACATGGGTAAAACCCACAGCCTCGAGATCAAGAGTCACATGCTCCACCGACTGAGCCAGCCAGGTGCCCCTAATTCTTGTATTTCTTCATCTGCTGGCTCTCGTAGTGATTTGCTTCCTCATGTAATTTGTAATTTTGTATTTTTGCATTTTCTGTTTAATTTTGGGTCCTGAATCGTGCAAGTGCCCTAGCACAGTAGTTTCATGTTATTCTCAACCAAGGCCACACATATTTCCCACACCAATTTATGTTAACTTCTTAGATTAGGGTTCCCTTTCCATGTAAATGTGGACACCCTCAACTGTAGTGGGTTTATGAGTAGAATTTTTCTATCCCCTTTTCATAGACATAACAACCCTTTTAAATTCTAGGCTTTCTAAAGTGGGGTTAGTTTTTGGCTCCTCTCCTTGAATAGGCCTGAGGCATGTCTACTGAACGCATGCACGTGGAAATCCATGAGAGGTCTCATCACCCCATGAGTCACCTAATCCTGCTTATCGCTTTCAGCTTTTCATTTCATCCTCATTTCCTATAACTAATGATTTCCCTTCCTTTCAATCTTGGACATTTATATTTTAAGATTTTTATAGATATGTTTCCAAAATTTATAAAATTTTACAGTAGTCCATGGCCTCTTCCATTTCAGCTCAGCCTATATAAGCGTGCCCCTTGGTTCTTTTACCCCATCCAATGCATGAAACTTTTAAAAACATTGTTTTCTGTAGCTTATTTGCAACAAGCCTTATTAATTTCTTGATTTAACACTTGTTTATTGAGTTACTATTATATTCAGCTGGAGGCAGATCTTCCACTCCATACACCTCTTGGTTATTCTTTACAAACATATGAAGCAGATGTAATTTTAAATATTTATGAAGCATTAAAATATGTATTATAGCAAAAAAAAAAAACTTCTCCAGGATTTTCATAGCAATTATACAACTCAATGTTTTCATGCCATTTAGATATTATGACTGCACCCATGGGTATACATACAATAGGAGCATTAGTCCCCATCAAGTTTAGCTGCTGGGTTTTCCAGCAACAAAACTTGTTTTTTTCTATGTGTATGAACACACACACACACACACACACACACACACACACACACACACATCACAAAAGAGAAAAAAAAGAATTATTTCAGTAGAATTTCTCCAGAAGCACAGTCTTGTACCGTGTTTCCACTTGTATATAGCCCACCTCTCAATTTGCCTTCCCTATTCGTCTCTTTCTCTCTTACTCTCCTGATTGACTTGACTGGTAAACATTGGTCTCATTTTGACTTTTCTTTCTCTTCAACCTCCTATCAGCAAGCTTCACCTTTATGTTTTATCTCCCAATTTCACCCTTCTTTCTACTCCAGTCCTACAGCCTCCTCCTTGGTTTAGACACTCAACCTTGACATCTAACTGGCCTCCCTGACTGTAGGCTCACTCTTTCCCCATTTATCCTAAGGCTCCTACAGTTAATCTTTATAAAATTCTGTTTTTAACGTGCCTCGCCATCAAATGTCGAAGATATATCTGGTGCTTATCTGACCACCTTCCAACTCCAGAGTCTAACATGCATTCCACTTCAATTTTGCATATTCCCCAAAACCAGCTTCCAAGAGGATCCTCCTTTACTGAACACCCTACTCAGTCCCATCCCTGCTCAACCTAGTGCTTCTGAAGTGCACGTCCTGATCCTCTCCAGCCAAGTCCTCCCTCAGCTCTACCCCAAATCAACTCCACAGTCTCCTGTCCTCCATAGCCTCCCAGACTCGAATTTTCTGTCTCCGGCCGAACCTTTCCCTGAACCATCATTCCCCCCTCCAAACAAAAAAGTTAGCTTGAAGGCACATCTCACTCTTTTTCACACCACCCCACCTATCTTCATTCCTCAGGTGGCGCTTCATGTTTTCAAACTGTTGTGTGGGTCAGTATGTGCATATCAGCAGCTTGAGAATGGAAGATATTTCCCGTGTCCCCACCTAGCACCTAGCACCTAGCACAGTGCTGGGTCAGTAAACTCAGATAAAATCCTACCTCACTTGTTGACTTGACTGGACAGGTGAAACAGTCATCAAATCAGTGGAGTGAACCAGAAAACTACTTACCCTGCTTGGGTAGTTTCATTGTTAATCGTAGCCTATTGTCCTGATTCACGCAAACCCTTTCACACTCTGGCTGGCAAGACTCCCGTGTGTAGGCCTTGGAGAAACAGCTTTTGAACCCCCACCTACCACCATGTTCCCATCAGCCTAGGCACACCTTTCCACACCAAACTACATAGAGCCTTAGCCTGCCTGCCTGCAATTACCAAGTGGTTCATTCACCAAATGAAACAAAACCAAGGAGCAGTGGTGGTCATCATACATTCACTGTGAAAGGGAAGAAAAAAATGACTGCGAATTAGTTCTGTGGTATAATCCAAATTTTGGTTATGAGTGTACGTATGTGTGTGAATATGTATGTGCCTATGTATGTGTGTATTATGTTCTGAAAGATTGTATTGCACTTTTTTAATAGTAGTTATCTCTGGGATTATGTATAATTTTACTTTTGTCTTTTTGCTCATGTGTTTTTAATTTCTCTGCATGAATACTTCCTAATAAGGGGAAAAAAAACTTTTTTAATTTTCTAAACCAGCTATCCAGTACTCTAAGTGCCTACAGAATATTAAATGAAGGAACAGAGATAAATATTTATGGACACTTATGATGTATGAGACATATACATTTCACATTCAGTCTTTACAACAACAACATAAAAATTGAGACAAAAATTGAAACTCAGAGAAGTCTGGAAGTTTGCCCGAGGTCACACAGGAACCAAGGCAGAATTTGAACTCATGTCTGTCTGACTCAAAACATTATGATTTTCCATTTCAAATGCTTCCCCAATTAGTGAGACTTTCCAGAAACGCCTAAGCTCAAACTATGCTGCTAGATGTGGACAAAATATTTCCTCATTGATTGGCCCAGGAGTCAGTCAGTCTCTGTTCTCATCCTAAATCTGACACTTAATGGCTGGGTAACCTTAGATGATTCCTTTATTTGCTTTTTTTTTTTTTTTTTTTTTTTTTGTCTTCAAAAAAATTACAAATATTCTTGGAATTTTAAAATATAGTACCGAAAAATAATTTTCTTTGGGTGAAGGAAGAAATTTAGTCTGTAATAATGTCTAGAAAAACCCCAATAGTGAAACATTATATATCCGATCGTCTGGAATATAGGCAAAGAGTATTTGTGGGGAAATTTATAGTTCTAAATATTTTTATTGCCAAAAGATAAAATTAGTCGATTTGACAAATAAATTAAAATTTCAGTTGGGGGGGGGGGTGGGACAAAGAAAAATAAAGAGAAAAGGAGAAAAGCATCAATAAAGAACTAAATCAGAAAAGATAGAAACAGTATAAGTGAGACATTAACCCAATAGCAGGTCCCTTGAAGAGGCTGATACAATCAATAAACTTCTAGCAACGTTAAGGGAAAACAGAAAACCACACCAGCTTAGAAAGGAGAAGCAGTTGCAAGTGGTGAGGTGTGTCATAGAGCCCACGTTTATCCTGCTCAGCAGAGGCTGCAGTTTTGTCACTGGACAAAAACAGGTTGGACAGGACAGATGTCAGAGACTGTTCTCACAACACCCTCCAGAAACATGGCTAAGGAGAAAGAAACCGCATTGGACCTAATCACCACACCCGGGGACTCCTTCCGGTTATGCTCTGTCCTTTGCCCTAACCTCTCCTCTGAACTCCACTCCCAGATTTCAGCAGCAGCCCAAGTGCTCCCCTCAGGGTCCTAACAGCTCCTTCAAAATGCAGCCACTTGGTTCTCAGATCTCAGATCCTCCCTTCCTCCTCTCATCCCCCGCCGTCCTTCATCTCTCTTCTTCTCCACCTACCTGGTCACTCCAGCTTTCCCCTTTGTCCTTGTCCTTGTCCGAGCAGTTGCTGAGCCCTGAAAATTTTGTCTGTACAGTGTATGTGTTTACTGGTCCAGGCCTCGACCATCTAATCACGTTGGAAACTCCAACCTGGTTTCTCTGTGGCCTCTTTCTTCCCAAATCTGTGTACACACAAGCTACCATCACCACTTTGCTCAAAAACCCTCAACAGCTCTCTGTTGCCCACAACACAAGGTCAAAACATGGCAGCAGATTGGAGGCTTTCCATTGTTCAACCCAATTTTCTCAACCTTAGCGCCTACGCTTCTCCTACAAATGTGCCATAATCCTCCCAAACAGACTTGCTGGAAAGCTATGACAAGAGTTCTGAGAGTGTTACTAAGAAATTGTGTAGGCACCCAAGTTGTTCCTCAAACAAAAGAGCAATAAACATATTTGGGTATGCAAGAATTTAGGGAATGCATCCCTTCAAATGCCTGTCTTAACCAGATGAACAAAAACTACTAGATGGCAAATACAAGCTACAAGTAGATGAATCCTAAACGTAAGAAAACAAAAGCAAACATAATGTCTGATGGGGCAAGTGAAACCCTGTGTATGGGGCAAACAAGACATGTTCATTGCAATCCTCAGCAGAGAGAAGGATATAGAGTCGGGTTTTAAGTCCCAGCTCTGAGTCAAACTAGACCTGGATTTAAATCCTCCTCTCCTCTATACTAGTTATGGGACTATGGAAACATACCTCAACGTCTCTGAGCCTCGATTTCCTACCTGTCTACCTACTTACTTACCTATCTTCATCTATCTACTGCATCTGTTCATTGTCTAAAATCTATATACCATCTGTCATCTACCTCTCCACCCCACTTCTGTCTGTCACCTGTCACCTAGCTATCCATGAATTATAAAACAACTGAATTATTCCATTGTTGGGGAAATCCTGCTTCTTTTCCTACATACCCACACTGACCCCTCCCTCCCACCCACCTCACCCCCCCACACACACCCACACACACAAAAGGCCTTTGATTCTCCTCTTCATTCAGGGAGTGTTAGAATGAGAACTTCTCTCCAATCTCTGACTGGGGGCAGGGGACTGGGGCAGCTGCTTTTTGATTGATGAGTGCCTGGGCACATTGGGCCATGGTTCACTGGAGTATGGATCTATGCACGGAAAAGCTTCCCCAGGCCTTGTTCTTCTCTCTAGTGCTCTGGGTGGCCTAGCCACCATGGGTATGTGAGCTTTCAGACTCCTTAGTCAATGGCCACGCCCATGGAGACCCACCATTCTCAAGCTCCTCCATTTGTGGGGAAGTAAGTGCAGAGGGGAGATAGGTCAGTGAAGATCAAGCTAGAGTAACAAAACAGATGCCCTAAACTCAGTGGTTTTGCCCAGTAGAAGTTAATTTCTAACTCACTTAACAGTTCTGGGAGGATAATCAGGTCATCAGGCAGCTGTCACCATCACGATGCCCAGGCCACTTCCATTTTGTGGCTCCACCATCCCCTAGTGCATCACTGATGTCCGTATCCAGTGGGCTGAAGGAGAAAGTGTGGCAGATCCACCCGGAAGATTTTCACGGGCCAGGCCAAAAAATAGCACACACTACACGGGAGAGAACTCAGTCACAGAGCCACGGGCTGGATTCTCAAGAAGCAGATGCTGACATGAAGTTCAGGGGTGCACAAAAGTCTTTAGAAAGCAGTGCCTATGGAAGGAAAATGGGGGAAGCAGAGCTAGGCAGAGGGAGAAGCCAGGCCATGATAGCACAATCTGACAGTGCCATGGCCAAACCCATGGGGAGCTCTGGAGCGAATATTGCATGTCAGACTTGTCCTTTTTCGTTCAAAATGGCCAGATGCCTCAGGCAGTCAGGACAGCCCTGGGAAGGGTGTGACATTGGGTGAGGTGGCTCCATGTACTTCAAGCTGAACCTGAAGGAGCTGACAGCTGAAGTCTGTCTACTGACTACACTTCCTGGAAGCGGTGTCTGGAGGCACACCTGCGTGTCTGCCATGCATGACCACACCTAACTTCCAGGGAGTCTGAAAAATGTGATCCAGCTCCAGGCCCAAAAAAAGGGGAAAGCAGAATGCTGTGACACCCAACAGTCAGGCAAGATCTCAGCATGTTCTCCAAACCCAGGAGGGGCCTGTACTTGGGAGCTAAACGACACAGCAGGTAGTCTGATTTCCGTTTAGCCACGTGTGTTTACTCCATCTGCTACAGCCCTGAGGAGGGTGGGTAATGGGCACAGGAACCTAACCCTGGCAATAATGTCCAGAAAGTACCCGAACAGAAGGTGCCTGATCAATGTGGCTTCCGTCTCCAGGTTTGCCTGCTGCATTGGACTTCTTTGAGAGTATGAGCAGCCCCATCTGGAGCCTTGCTTATCAGCATTGGGAGTGATTTATTAAGTGAAAGGGAGAGATGAAAATGGCCTCTGAATTACACAACTGCTCTTGTTTATGTGTGGGCCCATCGGCCTTGACCTCCAAGCTGCTGAGGGCCTATGATCACTTTCTAGGTCCAAGAGAGAAATCTGGAAACCTAGAAATAAATCCCCCACTTTATACCAAGTGAACTACTTTTCTCTTTTGACTGTCATTTCTGAAGTTCCAATGGTCAAAGGAAGAGTTGGGAAGTTTTCTGTGTAGGTCACAGCTGAGAGCACTGCTGCCAAGCCCTCCTCTTTGATCCCTCACATGAGAACATTGGGAAATTCAAGCCAAACACAAGTCCTAGCCAGGGAGGCTGCCTGGGTTAACCCAGGTCTGGTCATCCAGAACCACAGGCAACTAGCCCTGGGTAGCTACCTCCTCCCTGAGCGGGGAATCTGACAGGCTGCCAGCCCAGGTGGGTGAGGAGCAGGAGGGTTGCAGAGGAGGGTGTGGTGGGATGGGCAAATCTGGGCCCACCATTCTTTCTCCTGTCACTCCTCAGTGGCATCTTAAGTCTGGTGCTCCCTTTGAAGAAAAGAGAGGGGCGCCTGGGTGGCTCAGTTGGTTAAGCATCTGACTTCGGCTCAGGTCATGATCTTGAGGTTCATGAGTTTGAGCCCCACATCGGGCTCTGTGCGGACAGCTCAGAGCCTGGAGCCTGCTTAGGATTCTGTGTCTCCCTCTCTCTCTGCCACTATCCTGCTAGTACTCTCTCTCTCAAAAATAAATAAACATTTTTTTAAAAAAATGAGAAACCATCACAGAACTGAGAGGAAAAGACCATCTCAGCCCTGCTCAGGCCCTCACCTGCTCTGTGACCTTGGGCAAGTGATCTTGCAGAGCCTCCATGTTGTAGCCATCAAATGGGGGGTGGGGGGAGGAAGAATATCAAGTCCACCGATCTCTGTGGTGGCTTTTTATTTTTATTTATCTTTTCTGGTGACTTTTTAAACCTTGGATTTGTAGACCTCCAGGCTCTGTGTGCATTCTTCTTGAGGCCAATCAGCTCTCCTTTGTCACTTTTCTTTTTGATTTTGATAACCTAAAATAATTTCTGCAAGATGACTCTGGCTTACCTGAGGGCCATGTCATACTGAGTACTGGAGGTGTCATGATTTCAGACAGTGTTTATGTTTGAATCCAGGGGAGACGAAACAACGTCTCAACATGTAACACAAATGAATGAAGGTGTATTAGTTTCTTATTGCTGCTATGACAAATTACCACAAACTTAGAAGCTTAAAACAACAACTTTATTTTCTTCTAGTTCTCAAGATCAGAAGTGTGAAATGGGTCTTCCAAGCTAAAATCAAGGTGTCAGAAGTGCTACATTTCTTCCGGAGGCTCTAGGGGAGAATTGGTTTCCTGGCCTTTTCAAGCTTCTGGAGGCTGCCCACATTCCTTGGCTTGTGACCCCGTCCTTCATCTTCAAAGCCAGCAATGTAGCATCTTCTAATCTCTCACTCTGACCCTCCAGCCTCCGTCTTTCATTTATAAAGGCCCCTGTGCTTATATCAGGCCCACCCAAATTATCCAGGATAATCTGCCCACCTCAAGATCCTTCACTTAATCATATGGGCAGTGTCCCAATGGCCAGCTAAGGCAACATATTCACAAATTCCTGGGATTCAGACATGTATCTTTGGCGGTCATTGTTCTGCCTACCACAGAAAGCTTTCCATTGCTCAGCCAGTCCAGTTGAAGACCAAATGGACACAAGAATAAAGAATGGTCAGAATGGTAAAGCAGGTCTTTCTCATTCACTGTTTTTCTTCAGTGATCCAAGTGTCATTCTTGTGACTTTTTTTATTTGACTATATCTGAAGTATTTGAAAACTAATTTTAGATATTATCCTGTGCCTAAATACAGCACAAATAATATTGAAAATGAAAGAAAGTAAGCTTTATATACTTCATGGTTTCCTCCCTTTCCTAAAGTCCCCAGTGCATTAAGAAGACCTCTTCTTGTGCTAACATAGACCGATGTCGAAAATTCGTGGTTAAGTATGAAAAGCGACCTTCAGAGCAGCATGTTTGGTATGATCCCCGTTCCACAAAATAACAGATTTGTGTTTGTTTCTACAGAGCAAATACCTACAAGAATATAAACCAAACTATTAACTGTGTTATCCAGGGAAGAAGAGGCAATAGGATTCCAGATTTTCACTTTCTGAGTTACAATTTCAATAAGGTTTGATTGTGTGTGTGTGTGTGTATGTGTGTGTGTGTGTGTGTGTGTGTATGTGTATATATATATACATATATACATATATATGTATATATATATGTGTATATACATATATATATACAACTTCAATAACGTTTGATTGTACATGTGTATATATATATATACATGCATGTGTATATATAGTGTGTATATATATGTGTGTGTGTGTGTAAAATATTGTCTGTAATACAATAATATAATATATATGTAATAAACATTATTTTTTATAACCAGGGGAAAATAAGGTAGTACTTGCTTATGTTTAAAGACTAAGGGGCTCTCCTAAAATATAGTTTTTGCTAGAGAATAGCATGAACCAAAACTTCAGGATTCTGCCCAATCAATGAGAACCTTAGGCCTCACCTCTAGGTACTTCCTATTACCTCCTTTCCAATTCCTCATTAGAAATTTGAGATCTGTTCCCTACCATTGCAATCACAGGGAATGTAGGTCAGGTAATTAGTAACCAGGGTTTGTATACTTTGGAAAACACTCAGTACACTCAGGAGAAATAGGTCAGTTCCCATTCCTCAGGACAGTATCCTAGGGCTTTTGACAGAAGAGGGACCCTAAAGTCACTGAAAGCAGGCCCCTCATTGTACCCTGAGACACAGAGCTAGGTCACCGGGTAGGAAGCAGCAGTGCGGGATTCAAGTGAGCTCTATGGGACTCTGGAAGCCTTGTTCTTGCCACTTGACTGCCCCCTGGTCAAATACTGAACACGGCCCTTCCTGGGATTCCAACTAGGGCTCCAGAGAACTGGCAGTGTCCAGATGTGCAGGAATGGCTCCTCTCATGCCCTGTTTCACCTTAGGCTGGGACACTAGTGACCATGGGGAGTAATTGGGTGCATTGGTCACCCAAACAGTTAGCCCAGAAATACACATGTTGCAAATGGGTCAAAGGCTGGTTGGGGGGTGGGTGAGGCTGGAGGGTGGCTGGACTGCTCCTGCTGCAAAGCAGCACCATCTGTGTTAATGCTACTGTCTTGATGATTTCTTAAGTAACCGTTGGCCCCTTAAATGCATACTTTTACAACAAAGCCATTCTCATGAGTGAACTGAATATGTTATGGCTCATAGACCCCAGAATGGTTCTGGCCAGTGAGAATATCAGTGCAGACAAATTGGAGTAGCTTTAGAAAATCACTGGGGGTGTTTACACCACCCACCAAGCACCAGGTGAGTTGGAAAATTCACATGCAGAAAATCCTGAGATTCACCCAGAGAGTCAGGACAGGAGGTCCCAGGATATAGTAGCATTTGCTCCAAGGCTCACCAGTTGGCAGAAATCTATGAAGAAAGGTGGCCCAGCTGGTAGCCAGCCTGGAAATGCTGCTTGCTACTTTCTCACCAGACTCTTTGCTAGTGTTGGTGTGGTCACCATACTCTCCTCTCATCAGGACGAGGCATACAGTGGAAGATGCTGAGAACACATAGCATTGGTGAATGGGGCCGAGCTGCTTCTGTGTGACACCTCCAGGGTGTCACTACCTATGAGCAAAGCCTGACTACAGAAAGTCACCAAGCTTTCTCTCAGACGAAGTGGGATCCCAGTGCCACACCATATAGATCCAGCTACTACACTGCTACATTCCCTTGAAAGCTGGAAACGTACTTTGTTCTATGGGGATGGGGTGAATAAGGACTGAAGCATCTACTCCAACTCAGAATTCAGAAGCATCTCCTCCAGAGCCTTCCAGAGTTGTTCTCATCAGTCCCAATTTTCAAGGATTCATCAGTGTGGAAAGCCAACCAGCTAATCTGTGTGCCAGAGGGCTGGTCCTTCTATGCAATCAAGAGCACAGAAAGGTCCTTAGGAAAAGAGCCCCTCATCCTTCCCCCCATTGCTTATAAGCCTGTGTTTGGTAAGTGGAGATTGTCCTACCCCCAGGTCTTCCACCTAGAATTCTATCTAGGATGGCAGGTTTTGGAATGTAGGGCACATGTGAGACCAGACCTCAGACACCAGGAAGCTCTACCTTCCAATGGAAGCATTCTGTTCCTTCTGGGTTCCTATGTTCAAATGCCTGGGGATTATGAGGAAGCCATTGTGTACTACTAAAGGTTGATTTGTTGAAGGCCAGCTTCTTTCTTTCCTCCTCATTGTGGACAGTATCATAGCCTGGCTATAAGGGAACAAGAGGCCATAGAAGCAGAAATCTTGTAAGCTGGGTCAGAACTCAGAGGCCACCTAGTGAGGAACACAGCCATACCATCAGGGGCTTTATACACACGATTGCAAAGGAAATGGATGATCTTATGGCACATAAGGCCCCAGAGCTCCAGGAGTCTGCAAAAGAGAACGACCACTTTTCCACATCAGATTTCGGTTTCACTATCCAGGGTGTTCCAGAAAGCAAGAAAAGGCAGATGGTCCCGAGATGCCCTGACCATCTTGGCAGTCTTCCCTCCTTCCTCCACTCTGAGGAGTGAAATGACTCATCACAACACCTTCCTTCCCTTCCCAAGGCCTGATGATTTCCTGTCTAGGAACTGTGGAAGGAGCTGAAATAGGCCAGGGCCCAGGGTAGGAGCAGAGAAAGGTGGTGAGGAGAAGACAGCACCCAGAGATCCAAGCACAGAAATTAGCTAAGAGAAGAGCTACTTCCTTTGAAACGAGCTACAAGGGACTCAGGGCTCTGGCTACCTGGCTTCTGTCATGCAATTCCCCCGAGGCCTCTGCAAGAACCTCAGGCCCTCCAAAGCCCGGGGTAGAAAATGTCATCCATCCAATCCAGTGTCCTCGGGGAGTGACTTCAAGAGGAGTGGGGGGGGGGGGGCAGGAAGGGACCACTTGCCCCACACCAAACACATTCCAGGCCAGGCCCTCTGGGCTCCACCTTGGCTCCCTTGGGCCACTCTTCCTCTTTTCAGGGTTTCTCGGAGCTCTGACAGCCATATCCTCTTGCAGCAAGGCCTATGGGCACATCATTACTGGCCCTAAGTGTTTACATCTAGGCTTCTCCATGCCGTGTGGCCCAACACTGAAGCACATGGTGGGGCTGGAGGCCGCCCTTCCTGTCTCCCAGTCACACTGCCTGATACCTGTAACCAAGCCACTGCAGGACACTGATGAAACACTGTGTGGACAGAGGGGGGTGGGGGGCCCGCAGGGATGATGGGTTGACCTTACTGGCATCTCTGAAAGAGCAGTCTGCACAAGAATGTGGGAATGATGAGTGTCTCTAAATTCCTCCCTAAATCCTGTCCAGGCATTTAATCTTCAAAGCCTTAGGATCTCCACACCACCCCCTAACTCCTGCCAAAGGACGTCTCAATTTACCAGGCTCTGCCCATAAGATCCCAGGATCCTTCCTGCTTGTGTCAGCCCCCAAAATTCTGCCCAAGGACTCTACACTAAGCTTTTTTATAATGCAGCTCTGGACTGCCTTCTCTGCTCTGTTGGCATGGGGAGCACGGAAAACACAGAAATGACAGAAGAGCCCAGCCCCACCCTTGCTAAGCTCTCCACCTGGTAGAGAGATAGGACCTATGTATTCTAGTCCCATAGATTTCATGGTGGCATGTGCTGTAGGAGAGAATCCTCAAAGAGCCAGGGAATCCCAAGGAGTGATCAGTTTGAAGTGAGTAGATCTGGGCGGGCTCAGAAAGGATGAGGAGAGTAGAAAGATGAAGACCAAGGCCTCGGGCTGGGCAGACCAGATGTAAATCTTCCACTTCCTGCTGTGTGACTCTGTGCCTGTTAACATCTCTGAGCCCAATGGGGATAGTAATACTCATCCCACCAAACTATTGAAGGCTACTGAAGACTGTACTTGGTGCTTGCCCCACTGTGGATGCTCAGTACACATTATTTCCAAGTAGGAGGAAACTATCTGAGGCCAAGGGCTGTAATAGTTTAGGTTATGGGCTTATTTTACAAATGGAGGAAATCGAGGCCCAAACAAGGGAAGCAACTTACTCAAGGTCATGATACAAGAACAGAACTCTGGGCTCCGAATTCCCACTTTTGTGATTTTTCTACTATACCACCACACTGCCCAGCACATTTTCGTTTGGTAAATTTCTTTCTTGTTAGAAAAAAATATTTTTATTTTTGAAGTATTGTAGTAGGAAAACCATCTTTTAAATTTTATTTAATTTTTAAATAATTAATTTAATTATTTAATTAATTCTTTTAATTCAATTTACTTAAACTAAAAAACCAAAAACAACACAGTTTACCCTTTTCTCTAACCCCTTCACCCTATTACAAACCATCAATCTATTTTCTGTACCTGAGCTTATTTTTGCTTTTTAATTTGATTCCACATATAAGTAGAATCATACGGTATTTGTGTGACTTCTCTCACTTAGCATGATGCCCTAAAGGTCCATCCAGGTTGTCACAAATGACAGGATTTCCTTCTTTCTCATGGCTGAATAATATTCCATTGTGTGTATACATACCACAGTTTCTTTATCCAGTCATCCATCATGGGCACTTAGGTTGTTTCCATATCTTGGCCATTATAAATATTGCTGCAACAAACATGGAACAGCTACCTTTTCAAATTAGTGTTTTTGTTTTCTTTACTTAAATATCCAGATGTGGAGTTGCTATATTGGTAGATTTTTACCTTTTTGAGGAATCTGCATACTGTTTCAACTTTTTGAGGAATCTCCACACTGTTGTCTGTAGTGGCTGCACCAATTTACGTTCCCACCAACAATGCAGAAAGTTTCCCTTTTCTCCACATCCTCATCAGCGCTTATTATCTATTGTCTTTTTGATACTAGCCGTTCTGACAGTGTGAGGTGATATCTCATTGTGGTTTTGATTTGCATTTCCCTGATGGTTCGCAATGTTGATCATTTGTATGTCTTCATTGTATGTCTAGTCAGATCTTCTGACCATTTTTTATTTGGATTGGTTTTTTTGCTATTGAGTTGTATTATGAGGTTAGGTTTTTTGGGTTTTTTTTTTTTTGAGTTGTATGAGTTCTTTATATATTTTGGATATTGGCCCCTTATCAGATATATGATTTGCAAATATCTTCTCCCATTCAGTAGGTTGCCTTTTCATTTTATTGATGGTTTCCTTTGTTGTGCAGAAACCTTTTAGTTGATGTAGGCCCCCTTGTTTATTTTTGCTTTTGCTCCTTTTGCTTTTTGGTGCCAGATTTAAAAAAAAATCATCACTAAAACCTATGTCACGGAGCATGCTGTCTATGTTTTCTTCTATGAGTTTTATGGTTTCAGGTCTTAAGTTCGAGTCTTCAGTTCACACTGAGTTAATATACCATCTGTGTATCAGAGTTCTGCCCCAGCTCTGTTTTAAGTTAAGGAAAACTTGGGCCCCTGAAGGGCAAGTGACTTGCCCCAGGTCACACAGCCAGGAAGTGGCAAAGTGGGATGGGTATCCTTGCTCCTTCCCCTGCCCCACTGGTCCAACCCCTTAAACATGAATGTGCATGTCCCAGCCTGGGGCTCTGGGCTCAGCTCCTACTGTGTCTGACTGACCTTCCTCTCACCACACTGGATTCTGTACACAGTTGGCTGTCCCCCTGGTTGTTCAAGAACAAAACTGAACCTTACGTGGATTTGGGAATGGACATGTTTTCATTTCCTGGGAAAGCCTAAGCCCCCTAGTTGGGGCTGAATACAATAGAATGTGATTTAAAAGTTTTCTTTTTGTTGCAGGACTCCTCAGTCTTTATTATAATAATGTGGATTAATTTCTAAGAGAAAATGTCATTTATAAAACTTTTTCCAAACTTTAAGTGCTTTTTCCCAACAAACACTTACTGATATCTTCATAAATAAAACAGGTGGGAAATGTAGGTCTTATCTTGTCTATCTATTTGCATCTAAAAATAACCATTCCCTAATCCAAAACTCAATCATAATTAAGAAGATACAGACTTGGGGTGCCTGGGTGACTCAGTCGGTTGAGTGTCGGACTTCAGCTCAGGTCATGATCTCACGGTCTGTGAGCCGGAGTCCCACGTTGGGCTCTGTGCTGACAGCTCAGAGCCTGGAGCCTGCTTTGGATTCTCTGTCTCCCTCTCTCTCTGCCCTTTCCCCACTTATGCTCTGTCTCTCTCTCTCTTTCTCTCTCTCCCTCTCTCTCTCTCTCTCAAAAATAAACATTAGAAAAAGAAGATAAAGACAGGAGCCTCTTCTTGAAATGAAAAAATAAATCCCAACAAAGGTTCAGTGTGAGCATGAGATTACGTGGACTGCCCGTCATTTCTCCAACACCCAGTGTCTGAAAGTTGGTTATCTACCTACTAGCAGGGGAAGCTGGTGGGAGTGTTCCAGATTGTATTTTCCAAAGATGGCTGCACAAATATTCTTGTCCCACTTTCTCTTCCACAATGCAACTTTGCCAAGCTGCCATTAGGAGGCAGAACAGATTTCCCTCCCCTGAAATCTCAGTGGGCTTGGAACTGCTTTGACCAGAGGAGGGCAGGAAGTAACACTTTGATTTTGGGGGCTGAGTCATAAAAACTGATGCAGCTTCTACCTTGGCTCACTGGAATACTTCCAGCCATGTAAGAATTCCATCTGCCCCAAGGCTGCCATGGTATCAGGGAGCTCAGGCCACATGGAGAAGCCATGTAGGTGCCCTGGTCAGCAGTCCTGGTCTTCAAGTCATAGCAACCAAGGCACCAGACATGGGAGTAGAGGAGCGTGCAGGTGACTGTGGCCCCCAGCTGAGGTCCCAGATGTCATGGAGCAAAGACAAGCCAGCTCCTTTGTGCCCTCTCTGAATTCCTGACCCAAAGACTCTGTGAGCATAATAAAAATGGTTGTTGTTTTAAAGCCACCAAGTTTTGGGATGGCTTGTCATGCAGCAATAGTAACTGGAAGAGGGAGTGTGTGTTATTTGGGCACAAGTGAGCACATTTCATTGAGGATTCAGCTTGTATCAATATTCTCTTTTATATTGATAAATGATACTGTCTTGTATGCTTTTTTGATTGACATTCAACCTTTTGATTGGGGGCTCCTTTATTCTACAATACATATTCAAATACAGCTATTTGCAGGATCAAAGGGACAATGCACAGATGTGGTACCATCTCCACGGGGCTTATACTTTATGTGGACACTTGGTCAAATGCTGGTTTCACACAGTTGGAAACACTCAACAGGAAGGAGGGACTGGGGGAGGAAAAAGGAAAAAGAAACCCCCTGGTAACCAGGAGATAAATAAAGCTCTGGGTGCTCGAAGCCACAGAGACAGTAAGTCAAATGGCTTGAAGCCGGAAATGGTTTTCCAACCAGCTGTGAATTTGAAAATCCCATATGTGGTACAACATTAAGCTGCTATTTTGGAAATTCTTTCATCTTTTTCAGAAGCATCTCAGGAGCCCTTCCTTCCTCTTGGAAGGCAGCCAGTCCTCTACAGAAATCACTTCATCAGCAGGAGCCGAGGCATTTTGCATGCAACTGTACAATTCTAGAAACAAGGCTTAAAAATATTCTCTCCTGGGTGAAGAAAGAAACATCACAGAGCAGTGTTTCTGTAAGCACCAGCTGGGTAGCTTTGGATGCACTTTTTTTCCCCCTTTTCTCCTTTGAAGTGGCAAAATTCTGGCATCTGCGTATAAGCGTAATGCAGCATTATTGATTTTCTTAAAAGAATGATGATTCCACTTCTGAGTTATTGGGAATTTTCCACTATCACCAATGTCCACGGCACCAGGAATATCCTCTTAAATGTTCAATTGAATTTATAACTATTCATTGAGTATTTGGGCCAGAAACCATCAGGAGCGGAAGAGGGAATAATGAACAAGAGAGTTAGCCTCTCTGCCCAGCGGCAAGAAGAAAAGCAAGGAAGGGCGCTCCCTCAGATGGAAACAGCGCTAAAAGCACCTGCATCAGGATGAGTGGGAACCCACCCTGATAAACACATTTTGGACACAAGGAGAAAGAAGTGATTGAGATAGAGAAACGTTAATGCGAACTGGGTATTAGGAATAATTAACTATGTTTATATGATAGTGGCACTGTATATGGGTGGGTTGTTGTAGTTTTGGATTTTGTTTCAGTCCTTTTCTGTTACAGGCACATAGAGTATTTATGAGTGAAATAATATGCTGTCTGAGATTTGCCTTTTAAATGTCCAGGAACACACACACACACACACACACACACACACACTCCAGACCAGACAACTTCCCAAGTGTCTCCCACCAACCCTTTAGGAATATATCATTGCAGTGCTATTTAAACTGTTCAGAGAACTGAAGATGAATTCACTCATTTGATCCCCATTCTCTCATTTAATGACCCTACGGGGCAAAGAGTGTCCTCACTTTACATGTAAGGTTACTAAGTCACAGAGATGTGAAGAATCTAGGAGGTCATGGAGACAAAGTCAAAACCAGACGATGAAATCCCGGTGTAAGTGCCCCTAACCTAGGGCTACCACATATGGTCCCTGTGGATGGCACCCCCTGGAATTGAGCAGAACACAGCATGACCTCTAGAGTGGGCCTCTCATGTGGGCCTACCTTTATTACTATGCTATTCAGTGTTTCATAAATGAGTAAATGAGAGAATAAATAAATGATAAATGAAGGAATTCTCTTCACTTCTTCTTACTAGTTTCCCCCTCAGCAGATGGGTTCCCTAAATCTTTCCTTGTTCTCAAGAAGGCTGAATGCAGAGGTATCCATGCCAAGGCTGCACTGACTGAATTCCAGCAGCATCTTGGCTAACTCTGCTTTCCTGCTTGGGAACAAATCAATTGTCAAAATTGCCTTTAGGAAATGAAGTGATGTTGGCCTGGCTCCTTTTGGCTTCCCTGTCTTCCTCCAACTAAGAGGAAGAGCAGTCTGCCCCTGTCAGAAACCCTGGCCTAAGATGAAGGAAAAAGCCATCAACACGGTGGGGTGCAAAAGAAACCAGAGGCCCATCTGCCCAAAAGTACTTACTTCCTTGGACTACTTCCGTGCTTGAAATTCCTGCCATTGGCATCTCTTGCCTAGATTAAGGCCCAATCAAAATGTGAATCTATAAGCTGAGGGTAAGAGCACACAGATGAACTTTGGTCACATGTTCACAGAAACACAAATTCCTTCATCCACAAACTAGGAAATAGTGGGACCAAGAGGAATGGGATCCAAAGGGGTATCACGAAAGGAGAGAGGAATCTCCAGAAGTCCCACGTGTGGAGCTATTTATTGAGAGGAACCTGTCTCTGGTGCGATTCCGGAGGGAAGAATGGTCTGGGAAGATAAGCGAGGCAGCATGTGGACATTGGGAGACCAGCAGCAGATCTGCGGGACCAGGAGCTGTGAGAAGAGAGAAGACTGAGAGAGGGTTGGGATGGATGTGTTGGTTTATTTTGGTGTCCACCACTCTCTCCCATGTTCTTTCCTTTGAACCTTTGCGGAATCCCTCCCCATTTCATAAGGTCCCCAGTGAGGCTATCTATCACAGTGTCTTACTCCCATCTCAATGAAATGAGCATGTGATCCAGGCTAACCAGATTCTTCCATGAGATCTATACACAGACTTTGAGAGAAGTCTGCCATCAATGCCTTTTAAAGAATTTTTTAAATTTATATCTTGTTTTCAGAATCCAAACTTACACAAAAATAGCAAGAATAGTACAATGAACCTAGTATGTCCTTCACCAAGATTAACACTTTGCTGTATTTGCTTTATGATTCTCTTTCCTTTTCCCTTCTCTGCATATTCTTTTCTGTTCTATTCTATTCTGTTTTGTTCTATTGTATTGTACTTTCTTCTGTGATATTATAGTACTATTGTGGTTGTTGTAATTGTTGCTGAACCATCTGAGAGAAAGTCACAAACCTCATGATCCTTTATCCCTAAATACTTTACATTTATCTCTTACGAACAAGAATATTCTTTTATATAACCATAATACAATGATCAAATCCAGGAAATTTAACATCGAATCACTACTATTACCTAATATACAGTAAATTCCTTTATAACAACTTTTTTCCCCATCCAAGACCTAATCCAGGACCTAGGATGGCACATTGCATTTAGTTTTCATGAATGAAAATGAGACTCTCTAGTCTCGTTTAGTTTGAGGAACTCCTTAGCCTTTCTTTGTTTTTCATGACATTGGCATTTTAAACAATATGTAGACCAGTTGTTTTTGTAGAATGTTCCTGAATTTGGGTTTGTCTGACTGTTTCCTCACGATTGGATTCACTTTTGGCAGGAGTACCAGCAACTTTCCTGACAGGGAGAGCCTATCAGAGGAATGAAGCCTTATAGAGACGAGATGAACAAAGAGGTAGAGAAAAAGAACCAACTCTGATGACCCCTTTAGTCCAGTGTACCTAAAGTTATTTGCAGCTCTGGACCTTCCAGTTACATAAGGCAATAAATTCCTCTTTTTTTTTCTTTCTTAAATTAATCTGAGTGGGTTTCTGGCTACTCTGACTCACTCGTCTCTTAGCCAATAATCTTGGGCTACGCAGTATCCTCAAAAGGCCTCAGATGGGTAGGACCAAATGAAGTCTGACCAGAAGGACACGTTGTAGACATTCCACATGAAACTGACCATCTTCCCTAGTAACAAGTCAGAGGCCATAAGGCAATAACTACTTCCACTTGTTTGCCCCCTGAGAGCCCTTGACTCTGGAGAAAGCCCATAACCTACTATGGTCTAAGACCTAATGATACAGAAAGGAATCTGGCTTATCTTTAGTGCAGGGATATACGTGGTCTTTCTCTTCTCTCTGCCTCTTCTCCTTTTCCAGGACCTCCCCATGGGGGCCTCAGTTGTCCTCTCCTTTGTCCTTCAACTTGTAGTCACCAGATGTCCTATCTTCATTGACCATTTATGCCTCATTACTATCTCATTATATGACACAGGCTGTTGGGCAGTGGTGTGGCGGAGGTCCAGCTGAGGTATGCAGGGGGAACTTGAGACAAGGAGAATCACTAGGAGACCCCCAGCCCCCAGAAACAGAGGCCCATGTTTTGGAAGCTAAAGAGGGGAGAGGCATCCAGAACTAAGAAAGTGGGTGGATTGGAGAAGCACAAATGAAGACAGAAATGGCAGCGCTCCCGGATGAAGCACAGAGAATAAATGCAGAGACAGGGAGACCAAAATTTCCCCTTGTCCAGGGTTGAGGACACACACAGCTGCTCCCCATCTGCATTAAGCCTCACACTGACACCCTGAGTCGGTTAGGAAATGGCTTGGCAAGGTCCCTCCTGGCTTTTTGGAAATTCCCTCTGAGGAACTGTTCATTTCCCCTCCCTGCTCTTCCTTCCCTTTCTCCACTCCTCCTCCTCTTTCCCTCCTCCTCTTCTGGCTCTTGTGGCATAAACATGACCTGGCTTGACCATAACAAACATGACCATAAAACTTTCTGGCTTCTAGGGGAAAAGCTCCCTCCAGCTATGCCCCCAATTCTTGGAGGACAGACGTCCTCACTCACTGGACCCAGAAGATCGGGAAGATGCCAGAATACCTCTGCCTACTACTCCCACCAGCCTGACTCCAGCTGCCTCATCCCCAAAAACCTGCCCAAAGGAGAAGATCCAATGACACAGGAAGACTCCTTTTTTCTCAAAACTCTCCAAGCTGCTGCCACCCAGCTTGTGGGGAGAGGGTACTAGTGGCATTTGGGGCAGGAAGGACCTCAGCTCACTAGAAAGGCTGGCTTCTATTGCCAAGGGACCACGTGTGCTCAGAGGTCTGTGGTCAGGTATGGCTAGCACACCCTGATGTCAGTCTTGGTGTGTGTCCTCAAGGGGGCAGGGCTGCCTCTTCTTAAGTGTATGTGTGCATGCACAAGCACACATGTACGTGCGCACACATACACTTAGGCACAGCAACCCACCCAACGTTAGGAAAAGGTCATTCTAACCCCTCGTTGGTAGAAATGGACTCTTGCAGCTCTAGATGGGAATTTGAAAGCCCAGACCAGCAGAAAACCAGCTTCAAATGCTTCACTGAGCCATAGTCGACTCAATTAATAAATCCTGGTGCCAGGAAAGTCCTGCTGACCTACGCAGACTGAGCCTCCTAAGCCCCCCTCTCCTTTGTGCAGCCATCCTCCCAAGAAAACCATTTCCTACTGCATACAGCACTCTGCACACTGGAGGCACCCCACAGGTATTGGGCAAAGGGATGTGGATTTTCCCAGAGAAGCCTTTAAACTACCAGTATCTTGGCTGCAAGGCTTCAGCCTCTCCCATTTGTAGTTTGTCCAGGGCCATTCAGTTGAGCAGGGATCCCTGGAACGGCCCACACCTGCAATGCAGGTCATGTTTATGCCACAAGTTTCAAGTCAGGTGCATATCCTCGAGGGTTCTTTCCCAAGTGCAAGGGTTGGCGGATGTGATCACTGTCTGGAATTTGTACCATTAGTACTGCTGTCACTGGAGACTTCCTCCCCCATAAGGACACATGTGCACTCACACTCACGTAGACACCTAGACACCTGTGGATATACATACACATTAACGTATTCCCGCACACACACGGTCACAACTCTCTTTTTTGCTTTATTCAAGATTTTAAATTTTTTTTAAAAACATTTTTATTTATTTTTGAGACAGGGAGAGACAGAGCATGAACAGGGGAGGGTCAGAGAGAGGGAGACACAGAATCCGAAACAGGCTCCAGGCTCTGAGCCGTCAGCACAGAGCCCGACGTGGGGCTCAAACTCACGGACCGTGAGATCATGACCTGAGCCGAAGTCGGGCGCTTAACCGACTGAGCCACCCAGGCGCCCCTATTCAAGATTTTATAATAACAAGATTTTTATACTTACAGTAGGCAAGGTATTGCAAAGATAATACTTTAATAATCTCAATGCTTCTATGTTATCAGTGTTAGCAGTATGGGATATGTGCTCCTGTATCTTTCTTGGAACTGACACAAACACGTATAAACATTCATCAGGGATTTCTAGGTCTGAAAACAGGATCATTATTAAACTTCTTTTTCAGCAACTTACATCGTTATCACTGTATTTTAGCTATTCCATCAACTCAGTATGGATCTAACTCTTTATAATAGCTGCACGCACACACAATCTGCACCTACTTATGTTTGCATAGACATGTGTGTATAATTACACACACCCACACACATCCATCCCCAAGACTATTCGTGCTGGCGCTGCCCCCAGTCTGACAAACACGAGGTCACTGCTGCATGGTTTCACCCTCACAACCACTTTCGAGACCTCACCGGTTTGATGCTAGAAGGTGGTTAAAGGCGCGCCACCTGGCCAGCCTGAGCTTCTGAACAGGCTGCTCATGCACCTCCCCAGTCCCTTCCAGGACCTTCTAGAGGTAAAAACTTTAGCCTGGGAACATGGACCATGCTCAGGGCCAGGAAAACACATTCGGAGGCTGCCATGGTGACGGGAGGGAAGAGAGCAAACTGGCAGGCCCAGCAAGAAGCTATGGGGTGTCCTGGAGCAGCAAAAGATCCCCTTTGGCTAGGAATCAGAAACTGGGTTCTAGCCCCAGCCCTGACATTAACTCACTGTGTGACCTCAGGCAAGCCTTTACCCTCTCTGGGCTTCTGTTTCCTCTTCCACGAAATGAGGTGTTAGCACTGATGTTCCTAAGGCCCTTCCAGCACAAGTACTGGGTTTGATCGGTGAGCCTTGCTTCTCCCTCTGTGCTGGCAGCTCCCTCTTACATCTTCCTCCCCTTGGACTCTGCTTCCCACACCCTCAGGGCTAAGGACTCCCAGGAGGGAGCTGGGGAGGCCAGGGCAGAGGCTGTGCCTGCTGAGAGAGCCCGGCAGAGAAGCTGTCCTGGATGCCAGAAGAGACGGGAATTGCCTAGGCCTGAGCAAAGCCTCAACACCTCCTCCTCAGGCCGGAGAAGGTCTTGCTGTGCTTTGAAACCACGTTGCACCGTAATTACACCTGGTGACAGCAAGCACTTTCTTCTCAATTTGCCCAAAGAACAAGGTAATATTTCAGCAAGCGCTGAGCACTTTCTACCTTGCGGAGCAAGTTCTCGTGTGATCTTCCCTGGTGAACTGTGGGCTCCTTAAGTGCACCATCTACTACTTGCCCATTGCTATATCCCCAGGGTCTAGATGATTCCTGAGATATATTAAGTGTAGAGTAAATATTTCTACGTCTAATTGACTCTGATTACAAATATAATCACTTACGTTGCTAAAAAAAATCCTAGCAACACGTAAATGATTAAACTTAGTAAGTGAAAACTTTTCCAAACTTCTGTTCCAGCTTCCTTCCCACCAATACCCATTATTAACAGCTTGGCAACGAACATTCTTTCATGCTAGGGCCAGATAATTCTTTGTCTTAGATGATTAGCAGTCTATCCGTCCTCTACCGAGAAGATCAGTAACATCTCCTCAGTTGAGATGACCAAAAATATCTCCAGACATTGCCACATACCCCCAGGGGGTCAAATCACCCTGGATGAGAACTACCATTCTGTACAGATACAGAAGGAGAGAGAGAAGACAAGTAAGCAGGAGCAAGAGAGCAGGGAGAGTGGTCGGTAGGCATAGGTGTAGACAAATCCATACAACTGGTTGAATGTAAATTAAAATTCCTATTCCTGATTCCCAGTCTTCTGTGGTCCTAGTCTATTCATTTTTTTTCCCTCTTCATTCACCAAATATTTCCTGAGTGCTTACTTACTATGGGCTGGAAACTCTGCTCACAGATATATTTAAAATGCAAAATGACAGCTCTATTTCCTACCATTGCCCCCTTCTTCATAGGCATTTTCAACCCCCCAAATGAAAGGAGAGTGGGAGCAAGTCATTCCCAGATTCGGACGGTTACACCTCAACCTCCAACCAGTACTGACCAGCTCCCTCCCTGCTTCTGCCCACACACCTCCATCTGGCTGGCTGCCATATTGGGCTGAGAAGAGAGAAAGGGACAGAAGAAAGAGAAAAGAGGAAGGGTGTTGCTTGGTGCCCTTGGACTTCCTTGGAATGGACAGCTGGAATAAATGCTGTCTGGAGAGACTGGAGCTCTGGGTCCTCTCCAGCCCACCAGCACCACAAATGTCATCTCTCTGCAACAAATCTCTAAGCACTTAGCGAGTACCCATCTCCCAGATGTATATAAATCCCTGTCCTGCCCAACTGGTCTCAGCCTTAACTGTGTATCTTGGATGGTCCCTGAGCAGAGTCTGTCCACCCTCAAATCAGGCAACTGGCACAGCCTCTGGGTATTGACTGATTCAAAGATTATGGTTGAGCAAACAGGAGCATGTTAATTTTTAATTTCGCTTTGTTGGTTGGTGATCAGGCTTCCTCTTTGTCCTATAACCAATAGTTACCTGGTCAGAAGACACACGCAATCCTTTCCCTGTAATGAAAGTCCACTCGTCTGGCCTTCCTGACCCTAGCTGGGATTTTTAAAGCAACTCCCATATTGATTTGGTCTCTGTCAACAGAGAAATAAGGGACTTATTCTGAGTTGGGCAATCCTGGATCAATGAGAGACCCAAGCTGAGCAGCATGGTCGTCCTAGAATTAAAGAGGAATTCCCAGGGAGGTCTTTGAGGTTTGGGCTTTTGGGTGGGGACAGGGCCTTTCTTCTAACCAAGGAGAGACTGTGACAGGGCAAGTATCTCTTTCCACGGCCCCAGTTCATAATTCACCACCTACCACAGACACCCTGCAGCACAACATGAGGGTAGAAAACACCAGCGATGTTCACCTCATCTTCACAGGAGCTCTGCCATTTGCCACATGCCTTGGTTCACATTGACATCATGTCTTTCCTCACAGGTCGCTGACTGCACTCCATGGCATGGAGAAGGAAACTGAGGATTATTGGCCTGCCAAAAGCTACACGGTTTTTCAATATCTTATAAGGTCCAATCACTCCATGTAGAGATCAGCCATATATTTTTCTTCTTCCTGTTTTCCTTTTGCTTTTGGGGGCCAAAGTGGTTTCAGTTTGAATACCATGATGAATTTAACATAGGTCAGGAAAAGACACAGAAGTAAGTTTTCCCATCTGGGATGGAGTAGATTTTTCTTTTTTATGCCATGATGTCTACCCTGTCACTAACTGCAGAGAAAACATTCTAACATTTCCCTAAGGTTGTTGAACCAAAAACAAACAAACAAAAAAAAAAACCTAGAGAGATAAAAAATGTAGTCAGAACCTGAGTAAAACTTGAATGTTAGAGACCCACTGAGCAAGGATTCATTCAGCTAGCCTGTTTAAAGAATTCACTCCCGGAGCACCTGGGTGGCTCAGCTGGTTAAGTGTCCAACTTTGGCTCAGGTCATGATCTCGTGGTTCTTGGGTTCGAGCCCCATGTTAGGATCTGTGCTGACAGCTCAGAGCCTGGAGCCTGCTTCAGATTCTGTCTCCAGCTCTCTCTGCCCCTCCCCCACTCGTGTTCTGTCTCTAAAATAAATAAACATTAAAAAAATTTTTTAAATAATTCATTCCAGAAAAAGATGTGTTGAAGACACAAGTGTGCAGATGTGGATGTGTGTGTGTGTGTGTGTGTGTGTGTGTGTGTGTATACAACTTCAACTTCATTTACAGATGTTGGCGAGTGGCTAAAAAAGGAAGGAAAATTTTGTTCAATGCTCACAGACAAATGTACCAAATTATACAAGCCCCACAGAATTCGAGAACCCGAAGGAGACCAAGAAATGAGTTAGTAAAGTTAAGTTAAGGCTTATGACCTTTTTCTGAAAGCTACTTCTGAGTTTCCTTAAGTTTTAAGATTATAGGAGACATAATCTTTGGTGTGGCTGGAGAATGAAAGGTGGGGTTTACCGAGCACATACGGCTATCTGCCTGCATTAAAATCTCACAAGCCTCCCCATCGCCTATACTTGTGTTTCGGTACAATATCAGCCTCATGGGATCCTCTATGCCCGTTTGCATGGTCACGCTTGGTTGGGAAATGCTGCCCTTGGATATTTACAATACCAATCCACATAATAAAGGCTGTTGGTTGCATTGAGAAGTCCCAGAATAAGGGAAATCTCATTAACTTTGTTTAAGACGAATACCCAGTCTTATTTCATGATGGTAACAGGTAGGACACAGCTGCAAGTGACAGAAATTCTGACCCAAAACTAGGACGACAAGGAAGTTGATACTTCACAAATCAGACGTTTGGCAAGGTAAACAGGCTTGGGAGATTTTTCCTCACGTGATTCTATTCTGGTAGTCCCAGTCACAGTTTCCGTTCGGCAGACTCGTCCTGAGATGGCCATTCCAGGCATCACATTATATTTCCCACTTACTCTACAAGCACACCAGGGGCTTTTTAAGTACAAATAAAACACCAACTGGAAAATCTAATCTGGGGCGCCTGGGTGGCTTGGTCAGTTGGGCGTCAGACTTCGGATCAGGTCATGATCTCACACTTCCTGAGTTCGAGCCCCACATCAGGCTCTGTGCTGACAGCTCAGAGCCTGGAGCCTGCTTCAGGTTCTGTGTCTCCCTCTCTCTCTGCTCCTCCCCCACTTGCGCTCCGTCTGTCTCTCAAAAATAAACATTAAAAAAAATTTTAATAAAAAATTAAAAAAAAAGAAAAGAAAATCACTTCTTGGTGAAGGGTTGCCCTGCACCTCTTAGAATACTCGTCTGCCATGTGGTTATGCCCTGCTCCAGGTCCTAACCCAGGCTGCAAGTTACAGCTCTTATAATCACACCTACCAGCAGAGCTGTGCCCTCA
This sequence comes from Panthera tigris, assembly GCF_018350195.1. Taxonomy (NCBI): domain Eukaryota; kingdom Metazoa; phylum Chordata; class Mammalia; order Carnivora; family Felidae; genus Panthera; species Panthera tigris. The sequence continues at coordinate 51,183,847 of NC_056670.1, forward strand.
GAGCTTTACTCCAGTGACTTCCACGGCCATCATTAGGCTCTCTGTGGATCCCAAGCCACAAAGCCAGACTCTGCTTTCCGCCATGCCAAGTCCCTCGCTGGAGACTTTGAGGAGATATTCTGTCAGTCAGGTCAAAGTCTGACCACCCCAGTCCACCCCCATCAAATCCCCCTCACTTCCACACTCTGCTCCGTCCTTTCCCTCCCCAGAAGGGCTTTGTATGCAAACTGACCCAACCTTCTTCAGAGTGCTGCAAACCAGAGGGAGAAGCCACTAAACAAGTCCTCATTACACCTTTCTCCCAGGCCACCACAGCCTCTTCCTCTAGAGCCTACTAAGCCAGTGGCTTCTATATTGAGCTGTGTTGGTCACTGTGACAATTGCCAAAGCCGTATGCCCACAGCTGTAATGCCAGAAGGCCCACTCGCTCTGTTACAGTTAATCTGGTGGATGGTAGATAAGGTTGCAACCTTGATCAAATTGCAACCCGGCTTCTGCCTTCCCATGATCATTACTGTTACCTCAGCACCTGCTGTATCTGAAAGGACTGTGAAAAAGGATCCCCTACCCTCCTACAGAAGTATTTGTAAGTCGTAATGCTGAAAGCATCTTAGCTGAGACATACACACTAAGCATTGGGTTGGGTTCTGAAAAGCATATAACCTGGCACGTTCATCAAAAACTAATTCCATTCAAGGGTGCCTGGGTGGCTCAGTCAGTTAAGTGTATGACTCTTGATTTCAGTTCAGGTCATGATCTCATGGTTTATAGTTCGAGCCCCACGTAGGGCTCTGGGCTGGCAGTGAGGAGCCTTCTTGAGATTCTGTCTCTCTCCCTCTCTGTCTGTCCTGCTCCAACTCTCTCTCTCTCTCTCTTCCCCAAAATAAACAAATGAACATTAAAAAAACCACAAAAACTAATTCAATTCAAATAAATTGAATATATTCAAAAACAAATACGCAAATATTTATACAGCAACTGCCCTATGGTCTGCTGTGTAGTCTGTTTCAATCAACAGTTTGGACTGTCTCTGTCTTTGCTGAGATTAACAATGTACATAGAGTTGTTTTGTAAACATAAGTTATTTGAGCTAAGGGGAAGTAAAAGAAAAAGGAACACCTGAGACTGAGTGCCCACCCGCCTACAAAAAAGATAACCGTTTGAAGTTGAGATGCTGGACATTGATAAAACTTTCCCCAGGCTCGGGGGCCCAGGTGGAGGAAACATTACAGGTTTCTGAGTGAGTATGGGATCCAAGGGAAGGAGCCAATAGCACTTAGTGGCTGCAGAAGAGCTGGACTTGAGATCCAGCCAGAAAAGAGTAAATTTCACTAAGAACTGGGGCTGAGAAAACTCACCGAACAGACCGGGCAATCCCTGGAATGCCTATAGCCAGGCCACCCTGGACTCCAAGATTTTGGAGCACACCTGTAAATTGCTTTCCTACATGTCACATATGCCCTGAAATTCCTCATAGAGGAGTCAAATTTAGCTCTGGAAGGGTCATATGCTTCGGATGATTCACCACCAAACAAGTCTAAGGGGGAAGGAGGAACAAGGAGTCAAGATTTAGGTCTTAGGTCACAGGCAAGAGAAGGAAAAGGCTTTAGTTCTTTGGAGGCACTGAAAGCGACAATGAAAAGGGGAGCTAGCCTCCCATTTGAGGGTGTCATTCAGGAACTGACCACAAGCTAAGAATCATTTGTATACAGGAGGGACCACAAGGTCTCTTAAAAGGCCTAATTGGCAAGGAGAAGGACCCTGCACATGTGGCCATGGTCCCAGCTGCAGCCTGGCTCTCTGCTAAGTCATTGGTCCCACAGATGCCCTTGTGATCCCCAATTGGCTGACATCCGTGCGCTGAGAGACCCCACCTGGGTGAGCTTTGTGGCAATGCACGGTTCTGAAATCTTAGCTCGTTGTCAAGGTGATCCCCACAAAGAGCATCTGGAGCAAAGATTGGCCAGGACATGTTGATCCAGGGTTATGCCTCAAGTTTCCACGGAGCTCAGACAAGAGGAAGGGGCAATTTTTGCCCATGGACATCATCTGGGATATAGGACAGGTCAGCTTTCCAAGGCATTCAAGGACTAAAAAAAAAAAATTCTTGGGGGATAATCAGGAGATGCTTCTAAGGACAAGAGATCAGAGTATTAGCAGAAGGGGAAGGGTTAAGAAGTAAGAATTATTGAATATCTACCATGCGCCAGCTGCTTTATTTGCAGTCTGTCTCTTAATCCTGAAAAAAAATTCCATAAAGGAAATGTGACCTTTCTGCATGTGACAAATGAGAAAACAGATTCAGAGAGAGAGAGAGAGTGAGCTGCCCAGGGATGCTACGAAGTGGCTGGGTCAGGGTGCAAAGCCAGCTCTCATTTTTACCAGAGCCTGTGTTTTCCCAGTTAGACTGGAAATCTAATTCAACAACAACAACAAAATATTAAATGTCTATTGTTTAATAAGGCATAGAGCTGGGCCCTGTGGGCATATACAAATACGAGCAAGACACACTGTCCCTGCCTCACAGTCTACCAGGAGACGCGAGAACTGTAATTATAAAGTCCGGAAACTAATAGTAGATAAAATAGTCAATATCAACAGCTCTTCAACCTCACCTTGCACACTCCACCCTCAGTCACTGGATCTGGCTAGACTGGACTTCTTGCCCACTCTTCTAGCTCATTCCTGCCTCAGAGTTTCTGTATTTGCCCTCTCCCCTGCCTCTCCTGACCTTCCCCAGCTCCCTTGCCCCCTATGTACACCCTCACCCCCTTTCCTCCCTCCTGGCTTTATTTTCTTCCTAACACTGAGGACAGGCTTTGAAGCCTTATTCTCTGGGATCCAGTCCTGGCCTCACCACCTTCTGTGTGATTTTAGGCAAATTAGTAACTCTCTGAGCTTCAGTTTCCTGCCTGTTGGTCGACAACAATTGTACGTAGTACAGAGTATTTCAGTGAGGGCAGACGAGAATAATTAATGAAAATACCTAGAGCAATGGCTGGCATAGAGCAACTGCTTCACATAGGACAGCTATCGCTATTATTATTAATTTGTTTGCTTCTTGTGTCTCTTCCCCATTAAAATGTAAGCGCCACGAAGCAGGGATGGGGTCTGTTCACCAGGATGTCCTCAGGGCCCAGCACAGGGGAGCCCCACGATAATTATTTATTGAATGAATAACTTTCTACGTGGCAGGCATGGGTTATCCAACTAAAGCTTCATAATAACTCCACGAGGCAAGAACTATCATCATCCCCATTTTACAGATGAGATTCAGAAAGGCTAAATACGTTTCCTAAGACCACACAGCCAAAACATGGTGAGCCAGGACTCAGACCAAGAAACACCACCTGGCTCACAAGCCAGGGGAGGCCGTGGAAATACAGCGAATGAGGCAGACACAACGGGCAGGAAGAAGGAGCGTTGGTCGTTTTGTGGCCCTCAGTTTAGGTACCCAGGAAAAGCTGAGTTAGAAGAGGGGGTTTCTGAGTGGGTCTGAAGGATGGGCAGCATTCATGGACAAAGATTGAGGAGAAGGCATTTCTGGAAGAGAAAGGAGGAAGGAGTAGGGCACAGGCCGGAGGACAGGAAAGCTCTGAGCATGTTTAAGAAAAAGCAGATTGTCTGACTAGGATATGAATGCCCTGGGGTGTGACCTGTTGAGTCACTGCTGGCCAGTCACTGCTGGAGCTAATGCATTATTTGTAAAGGGGTGGCTGCTGAGGGAAATTATGCAATGCCAGCCTTTTCTGTGTCCAGAGGTGGAGATGGTTAGTCACCTTGGAGCAGACTTTTGTATTGATGGGAAAAATCACTTGAGTGATTCCTTATCCGGGGAAGGGGGGAAATGGGGAATTTTTCCTGTGGTCTGGCCAAGGCTGCCCCCTCCTCACCCCTCTGTATGTAGAGCCCCGGAGCAGTGGAGCCAGGAGAGGACGAGAAGCAATTTGCAAAGGAGCCCTTCTGGAAGGGAAGTGACCACAACCACACTTTCTTCCCAGAGTGGGAGGGTGGAAGCAATTAGCCCTGATTATGGCTCAGTTCACAGGAAAGGGCATCAATGGCCCAGAAGGAACTTGCCCCGAGGTAAGAGCCCTGGGCTGGTGCCCTGAGTTTAACACAAAGTTAAGGCAATTGGTGTGGCACAGGGTGATGACACAGAACACAGGGCCCCTCAGACCCCAGCCACGGACCAGTATCATGCTTTGGAAGCATCCACTGGGCACATGAGAGAACTGGAAACCATGACCCTGGGTCATAGCCCTGCTGTGATTGCTCAGAGCTCGCTGCATCATTGAACACATGTCTGTAGACAGGGAGGAATGGAATGCCATAACCAAAATAGTGACACAGTTGGAATGATAGAACATTCTAGTGCTCTCTGCCTAGATATAGAAACAGTATTGATAGCCACTTGTGATGTTTGGCTAATTCTGAAGGAGATGAGCTTCAAAAGCAGGATATCAGCCTTTCTGCTACTAAGAGAAGAGGAGCTAGAGGAACCAACTAGAGGAAAAAAAAAAGAGATTGAAATGTGACCATATTTTTACTTCAACCTAATGACGTGGTTATAATTTTCTAGAAATAAGCAAAGACATCTCCCAGCAACGCCCTTCAGCAATAACGCAAGTGACTGGTGAGTCACAATATGGTAGGAAGAGGGCGGAGCCTGAGAGCCCAGGACGAGGAACAGTGGCAGGAGAGCAGTAAGGGGTGGGAAAGCAGGCTGATGCCAGGGAAGACACACTCTGTCTATGTCTATGGCTGCCCCAGCCATCAGCTAGTCCCCACCTTACACTTCAAAGATTACAGAGATGTTTAGAACAGACTTAAAACTGCCACGCAAGGACTACACTACAAGTTGTGATCCGTTCTACTGTTGATGGACATTTGGGCAGTTTCCAGTTTAAGGATATTATAAATAGTGTATATACCAGCACATATCTATTAGTGAACATATGTAAGCATTTCTTTTGAGTGTCTACTCAGGAGCAGAATTGCTGGGTCATTTGGGTATCACTATGTTCTGCTTTAGTAGACACTGTGAAACAATTACTTAAAGTGGCTGTACCAATTTATACCTCGTACCTGAACTGCGTAAGAGTTTCAGTTATTCCACATCTTCACCCAAACTTGGTATCATCAATTTTCTGGTGGGTGTGTGAGGATGTTACATTGTTTTTAAGGTGCCCTAATACTCTACGGACAGAAAAGGAACCTCTGCTTTATTCCTACCCATATGACCACTTGAGGTTATGAAAATAATGTTCTTGCTTTTATTGTCTAAAGCAATGCTTCTACAATATCCTACGAGCCAACTCAAAGTGTTAGGCCAAAAGAATAACTTTTTTTTTTTAAAAAAAAGCGTTTCCTAATTTATACCAAAAAAAAATAAGTGGATAAAAATTTTACTTAAAGTTCTCCAGCAAATTTTTCTTATATTTTTGTCACCCATTGTTGCTTCCCACTAGCAAATGCTAGTGGCCAACAAAATAAACAAATAATAAATGAAACAATAACCTCTTCCAGTCCATCACATGGAATTATAGAATATGCAATTTGCTTCTATAATTTTTTTTTGTAACCATAAGCATTTCCTGCTAAGTATACAGGTTCCTCTGTGCTAAAGAGGCCCTTAATGTCCATCATTCTCTCCTCTGAGATTCTATCTTCCTCATAGCTGGGAAAAGGCAGCCCTATATACCATATGATCCTCTTCTGCCCACAACTGATTTCATCAAGAATAAACACACCTGGCTCAAGGTGAGCCAATCAGATCCTCTCTCTTGCAGCAGTTAGGAATTAGGACTTAAAGGCTGAGTCAGCTTTTTAGAGCCATATAGTTATATGAAATTGGAACCAAAATTGACACGAAGTTACACGAAAGCCACGTGAAAGCTGACGTGATGTTGGCATGAGCAGAGCTTCGGAATATATTCCTACAAGAGGGTTTGAGAGCAAAATTAAGTATGGGTTGCACAAAATGATTTCAGTCTCAAAAATCCGAATTATTTCAGTTATCTAGTACTATGGCAGGACAAGGGGAGATGAATGTCAGCTACTTTTTGTCATTAAACCAGAAAGACATGGAGCCTGAAACAGAGATCCAGACTCAGAAAAAAATCTCTTAGCCTGTTAAGAAGAGCAATCCTGAAGAAGTCTTCTCAAATAAGGGATGATAAATGGAAATTAATGGTTCAGATGCCATTGATACTAATTTAAGGTGCATTAAATATCATTGATTCTGGTATTTGACATCATTAAGTATATATCATGATTTTCATTATTTGTGCTGTCTTTGTGGTCTATTTTAATGAATGTAAAATAATTCATAAGCTTTCATCAGCTCATCTAGTTATTGTCCATTTAGTGTAATTCTTTCCCATTCAATTCTAAATCTTTCTAATATGAATACTCCAGTCACATGGCTAGTAGGTTGTGGACCTCCAAAGTTGGAGATGAACTATTGAATTAACAGACAAGTTAGGAGGAAATCAGCAGTGCTCCATTTAACAGCTTATTGGTTTATTTTTGGTAAATATATCAGTTAGAATTGGCTAGGTTTTGCCATGGTAACAAAACTCCCAACTATTAATGGCTTGAACAGACAAAGATGTGTTTTTTGCTCATACCACATTTGATGTAGGTTGGCAAAGGACCTCTACTCATCATAGTCACCCTGGGACTCTGGTGAACAAACGCTCATCTCAACGTAGACATCCACAAGGACTATACTACAGGGAAGGGGATGAGGAGCATCATGCACTGACTTTAAAAGCTTCCATTCACATTTATTTGGCCAAAACATGTTATATGGCCATGCCCACGAAAGAAAGTGGAGAAGTGCAAGCTCACCATGTGCCCAGAAGAGAACCAAAATATGTGAGACTGGTCTTAATGACTAACGCAGTGCGTGTGATCACAGTGTATTTCTGTGTGTATTACCAGCTGGCTTTTCTGCTGGCAAAGTGGCCTTCTCATTTGTATGATGGAATTAAGTAAGTCAATAATTCATGGTATTTCACAGGTGTGCTGACACCCGAGTTCATTTGAAAACTGCTGGTGCACCCCGTAGTGGGAATTCCAGTTAGGTGGGCAGGTATCATACCACATAGACAATGCTGTCCACCATAACTTAGGTCAGTTCTATTTCCAGACTTTGGTGTGCATGAAATATTATAAATCTGGGCACTAGTCTGGGTTTTGGGAACTCTCTGAGAGAAAAGAATGCAGCCAGATATTCTGGATCCTGTTGGACTTACAGAACCATGGTACAACCACATGTGAGGGAGTGGGGGTGGTGGTGAACACCATAGTGTTATGTCATGAGCTGGCTTTAAATCTCAGACACTCACCTTCCTTTCCTGTCAAGTGAAGAAGTTGAAAAGGAGCAATCTATTTTTATTTGTTTATTTATTTATTTATTCATTCATTCATTCATGCATTTTATTTTAGAGAGAGAGCATGAGCACCAGAGAGGGACGGGGCGGGGGCGGGGAGGGGGAGGCAGGAATCTTAAGCAGGCTCCACGCTCAATGCCAAGCTGAATGCAGGTCTGGATCCCACCACCCTGGGATCATGACCTCCGCGGAAATCAAGAGTTGGATGCTCAACTGACTGAACCACCCAGGCGCCCCTAAAAAAGAACAGCTTTTAAGTATACAACCCTTTACAGAAATAGTATTCAGAATCCCAGTGTATAAAATAGATACAACGTGATGCTAAAATGGGGGGATGAAGGACCAAGCCTCACATCCCATTATACATCACAGAAAACAGCAGTCCTTGAAGCATGTTCACACAGAATCTTGAGAACTCCAGGGAACATGACTTAAACGCTAGGATTCTGTACCTGTAAGATGCTTCCCTGTGATTCTGTTACTCTAGCTTTAAGGCCAGCACTTCCTGGTTCCAGGTCTAAAGTAACCACGCTCTTCGGGCTGAGCAGGGGGTAAGGGAGGTGGGCTTTGCTGGAGGCTGGGGGGTTGAGAGGTGGGGAGTGGGCAGCGGCAAGAATGTTGGCAACCAGAGTAATTATTCTAATCTGCAAGCGAGCTGTTCCCACCTCCGTGCATGTGCGAGCACCTGGAAGTGTGAAGCGTGAAGACTATGCTCTCCCCGGTTATGTCCACCAGCGCCACTATCCCTTGCCTAACGCGGCCCACGTCAAGATCTCTCCGCCAGCCAGAAGGCCTTGAAATAAAAGGAGACCCCCTCGAGCAGCCTCTCCATTGATGAGAATGTGGAACTGGGCCCCATGAATTTCAGCCCGAGCTTTCCGGACGCGAACGGGAGTGCGCAGGCGCGCGAGGCGGCTGTGGGCGCCGCCATGTTCAGATCTGCGAGAAGCGTCCCGCTCCGGTTCAGATCTGCGAGAAGCGCTGCCTGTAGCGTCCCTCCTGCACACCTTTTAAGGGGAGAGTGTGCCCAAGCAGACTCAGAGGATGCTCGACGTGAAGGTCAGCCCGATTCAGGGCTTCCCAGCCCAGTGGGACTACGACAAGAACGACTGGAAGTAATAAGAACCATCTGCTTGTACATCTGAGCCTCCCCTTGTTCTGCCACCTCCGTGCAGCTCAGTGTATTTACTGGAAACTGTTATGTCGCAGTACCGATGCTAACAAGTGAGCAGTTTGCATGGAAGAAAAAATAAACAGCCAGCATTCACAGCCCTCCTTCCCTGGCTTGGCCCAGCCTGGACCTGGCCTCTCACCCCTCCATGCACCAAAAGGCCACCCTCGGCTACTCCCCATGCCTTGAAAACCGTTATTATTCCGATCCCAAAGCTGCGTGCCCGGGACTGCCAATAAGGCTGACGTCTTTTGCCTCTACTTGCAAGAGGGCAAGCCATGTCTGTGATTTAGAAATCTCACAGGCCAAAGCTCTTCTGTTTCTGTGCCCAGGCTCCGTTTCCTCTTCTCATCAAGTGCAGCTCTTCTGTCATCTAGGTGTCATGAGGTGTGGTGAGAGGCAGTGGAAGGAGGCTCTCATCCCTTCTGAGAATTCCTTGGTAATTCTCCAGGTAATTAATGAGGACTCTGGGAGACACTGGGAACGCCTTTGGAATATTAAATAAAGTGGCTTTTATTCTGGCTCTCTTGCTGCTGCTGCTGCTGCTTCCTCACAACAAAGGGACTTACTGTGCTGTTGTTGGGTGTGTCTGATCATCACTTGGCCACCACAGCCCCAGTCCTTCCTTTGACTTGTTGGGTTGGTCTCCTGTCAGAGTGTTGCTGATGGGAAAAGGATATACCTTTACTTTAAGACTCATAACTATCAGGAGCTCCCTTTCCAGTCATTGACATTGAAATGCTGTACTATTTGTCAATAAGCCTGTCTTTATCTAGGTCATTTGCTTTGTCTTCATTTGAGTCATTCTCTAGCTGCTTGCTACTCAGAGTGGTCTGGACCCTAGACATCACCTGGAAATTTGCTACAAATGCAGAAAATGGGCCCTATCCCAGACCAACTGGGCTCAAAATCTGCCTTTTCAACAAGATCCCCAGGTCATTGCTCTAGTCTATAAAACTGTAAAAGATTGAGTGACATTGTCAATGGTGATAGCCCAGCTGTCTCGGAGAAGGACATTTTCACAAAAAGCAGTCATCCAGGACTGGGGAGACCTGGCTTCCAGTCCTGACTTAGCCACTAACCCGCTCAGTGGCCTTTGCCAAGTGATTTAACCATTCTGGAATCTTGGATGAGCTGAACTCCTGACTCTCCAAGTGCCTGCTCTGAGGACAGAAAAGAGAAAGGTAAGCTCCCTTCTATATGCTGATGACATGGTTTTATTGCCAGGCACTCAATAGACAAATGTCCCCAAGATCTAATTCCGAAAAGAAGAGCTTCAGAGCAGCTACCATAGTCATTTTGTTTTGTTAACTGTCCTTCAGCATTTAATTGTTTTGTCAAACACAAGGCTCTCTAGGGCAACTCACTCCATTCATTTACCTTTTTGTAACCTCTTTGCTCTTCGGTTCTCCCAGCTTCCAAAATACGTGTGATCACATCTGCCAGGCATAGACCCTAGGGAGAAAACTATGAATGAGTGTGAAGGCTGTTAATAACTATAGCATTGTGAAGAACAGTGAAAAGTTATTAACAACCTAAATGCCCGGCAACAGGGAACTGTTTAAATAATACACCAGTAATAATACATAATAAATGATGGCACCCGCAGAATCAAATTCCATGGAAACAATGTTGAAAACATGTCTCGAAAGATATGGACAGTTGTTAGTGACTTCTCACTGATTAACAAAAATATACTGAAGACTATGGTATGGAGTGTGATTACATTCCAATTTGAATAAAAGTGTATAAATATGCACACGAAAAAAGACTGAAAGCATGATGCTCGTTGCTTGTGAGTCCTGGTACACTCTGATTATGGGCAGTTTTATGTTCTTCGTTTTGCTTATCTGTCTTTTCCATAGTGCAAGAGCATTATAATTTTCTAAGGGAGAAAGTTTTTGTTTTGGTTTGGTTTTTGAAAGAAAGGCATAGCATTCCTAAGAAAATAGAAACACTATTTTTATCATCATTGTATTCATCAGTAGAGAAAGCTGCCTCTGGCTGGGGGAGAGCAGACTTTAAGAAATACCTCTGCAGAGGGGGAGGGGAGCTATCTTTTGCCTTCAGAGACCGAGAAGAGAGGGGGGGAGTAGAGAGGAAATCATAAATTCTTCCTGGAGGACAGAAATGGAAACTCACAGCCCTGCAAACAAAAAGGCAGCAGAAGTAGATGGCATGCCTCCTGCAAGAGTGTCAAAGTGCTACTTGGAGGCCTGGCTGGGGGTGTGCAGACAGCATTTCTCCCGTCTCTGACCAAAAACAGTGAGGACAATTCACCTGCCACATGATCCTTGTAAAACACAAAGGAAGGTGATTTGTTTGAACCAAGTGGAGGCATTTGATTCTGACCTACCTCACTCCTTATTCATTGAAACGTTTGTTTTCTTCATTTAAAATCTCTCTAGAACAGAACTAGCAGTGATACAAAGCCTAATGTCTTTTCTATTGTAAATAGTAGTGATGGTGGTGGTGATGGTGATGATAATTAGCAGTGATTCTGGTAGTGATAGTAGAGGAAGTAGCAGTAGTAATAATACGTGCCAGCTAGTTGCCTATATGGTTTTATTTAGATCTTCATAAAAAAACGCTTTGAGACTGGGAGTATTTATGAAACCAAAGATTTTTGAGGAACCCAAGGCTCAAAGAAAGTAACCGCCCCAGAGTCGTATAGTAGGAACTGGAAGCTGGATTCTGATAAGCTTTGTGAACTCCAAAAATCTTCCTTTCTCCTGGAACACACCAGAAAATTAAGATGCTACCGGTCCCAGTTATACGTATCAAAAGCCTGATGAAGATAAGCTAATTCAGCCCTCATTTTACCCCTGTACATGGCCTGAAGTTGGTTCTAAAATTGTCTACAAGAGTCAAATTACATTCAACAAACTCAAGATGCCTTTTTTTGAAATTCAGTGTTTTTCTTACATCAGTAGTTACGAGACTCTTCAAATATTTTCCTCCCCACTTTACTAAAGAACCACTTCACTTTCCAGTAGATATTACTCTTCTGTCTGGATAATGTGCCAGCCAACATTCCCTGATTTGGCTGTCACTAGTAGGAGACTTTCCCTGGTCTCTCCCCTGCTAGAAAACTGTTTGCTAATGAGCAGAATTCAAGATTGGTGCACTCTGACCCTACCTAAGAGTATTTAGTTAGAAAAAGATTAAAAGAAATTTTATTTCTCAGCTTTTATAGCGTGGTCAGATGTGTTATTTTTCCTAGTGATGAAACTGAGTTGAAGGACATTATACAGCAGAGACATTTCTGCAGTGGCCTAGGTATCATGAACCCATCTGCCTGTTCAGGGGACCCCCATCTCTGCTAAGCCAGAAATGTGGGGACTGTCTGGGTATCAGGAAACAGGTGTCTCCCAAAAGCACTGGTCATTCAATGAAAGTACATGACACAGAGGCCCTGAACTTAGAGAGATTAGAGAGAAGCAGGAAATAGCTCAGGAATGTTTTCAGCTGCAAGTAACGGTAAACCAGCGAGGAGTACCTTTTTAAAAGGTAGAATTATTTTTCTGTGTAACAAAAAGTCTGGGGGTTGTCGGTCCATGGTTGTTTTAGCAGCTCAACAATATCATCAAATTCTGTGTTTCTGGCTTTCTATCCCAAATCTTAAGCATGATGGCTTTTCAATTTTGTCTATAACATGTCTCGAGATGCCAGCCACAGCTCCAGATATTATATCTGTGTTTAAGGCGTAAAGAAAGGGTAGGGTGTTGCTAGTCATATCTGATGATTTCATTTGGAATGCAAAGGCTTTCCAAGAAGTTTCCCAACTGATTTTTACTTAGATTCCATTGGCCAAAATGGCTACATGAGCCAGCCCTCACTGTGAGAGAGGCTAGAAATAGAAGTATCTGGTGAGTGAAATTATAGTGAATGACTTTGACTAATCAGATTCAACCTCTGCAACTAGGCCATTACCATCCTAAACAAAACCAGGGTAACCAGAAGAGCTAAACAAAATCATGGTATGTGGGGAAAAAGGAGGGATGGCAGATAGCTGACTAAAATTGTCATGAAGAATAAGATTCCAACTAGTATGAGGAGACTCTGTCACAGTTTAGTGTCTAATGCTGTGAACTCTTGGCCATCTGAGCTACACATCAAGCTGAAGACATACCTCGGGATTCCAGTCATGCCTCACTTAGGAGGGAACATAGAACCAGGGCCAGAGGCAGCAACAGCTGCTCTGGAATCAGTGGTGACAATGTTGTATGTTAATGTTCTTTCGTGAGCAACTGTTGATATGTGTCCTGAGATTATAACCTGTCTGGTCACTTGGAATCTACAGGTCTCTGCTCCCTCTACCACTGCCAACTTCTTAGATACTTATAAACTTTTCCTTAGACTATGGATCTGTAAGAAGTGCCCCTTGCCTTAGGCTCTTGCTTCCTGCAAAGAAAGAAAAATACACCTAAATGCCCACTAAACTGAGAATGGTTAAAGAAAGTACGGTATATCTTTACAATGAAATATGATTTGGCAGTTAGAGAGATTGATGTAATTCTGTATGTGCTGATATGGAAAGATCTCTAAGGTGTTTATTAAACGATAAAAAGCAAATTGCAAGACAACAGAGCGTGATACCATGTACCTCTAGGATAAGCTTTGTGGTAGTTGTCAAATATGTCTATAAATTCTGTTACAACTGCTTTCAATTCCCTCCCCCACCCCCACCCCCTGGAGTGTGGGCTTTTTGTAGTGATTCACTTCTAGAAAAGAATGAAGCAGAAGTAGTGGTATGCAATTTCAAAAAAAATGGCATAAAAATGCTATGGGCTTCCTCCTCCTTCTCTCTTAGATTGCCACTCCTGGGGGGAAAGTTAGTTGCCGATGTCGCAAGGACACTTAAGCAGCCTGTGGCGTACCCATGGGGCAAGAGATCAAGCCTCCTGCCAACAGCCGTATGAGTGAGCCATCTTGGAATAAAGTTCTACACATCCAGTCAAGTCTTCACATGGTTGCAGCCCCTGCCAGCATCCACCCAGATCAGAGACCCTAAATTAGAACCACTCAGCTAAACTGGTCCTGAATTCCTGACCCGCAGATAATACATGTTTGCTGTTGTATGCCACGAATTGGCATACTCACTAAATTGTGAGTTGTTATACGATAGTGGATAACTAATATGACCTCCTTATGTACATATGTAATAAGACTCAAGCCCTTACACTGTGTTAGTCACTGTTTTGAAAGTACTTACATTTGATCTTTACAAAAACCCTATGAAGTAGAGTCCAATATTATCCTTATTTTACAGAGGAAGAAAGCAAGGCACAAAGAAGCAAATTAATTTGTCCCAAGGCCACAAAGCTATTTGAACCCAGATAATATTAGAATGATTACTTGTAACCTCTTATACTCTGTGTGTGTGTGTGTGTGTGTGTGTGTGTGTGTGTGTGTGTGTTGCAGGTGTTTTGGTGTGATGTGCTGTGTGCATGGAAGAAGTATGGGATTGGGGCTCCTGAGTGGCTCAGTCGACTGAGCTCTGACTCTTGGTTTTGGCTCAGGCCATGATCTCACCATTTGTGGGTTTGAGCCCCACCTCGGGCTCTGTGCTGGTGGCATGGAGCCTGCTTGGGATTCTCTCTCTCCCTGTCTTTCTGCCCCTCCCCACTCATGTTTTTTTTTTTTTCTTCTCTCTCTCTCTCGGTCTCAAAGAAATAAACACTTTTTTTAAAAGAAAGAAAAAGTATGGAAGATAAATATCAAACTGTTGATCACAGTTACTTCTGGGGACAGAGGTTGAGTTGGTGAGAGATAAATGAAAAGGGAAATTTTCATTTTTTTCCTACCAATTTCTGTATTGTTTGAGGGTTTTTTTTCATACAACATACTTGTATTAATGTACTATTTGTGTAAGTAAAATTACTAATTTGGCTAATAGATGTGTACTATTCAAAGAAATGAAGTGTCAGGAAAAGAATGGGCACATCTGACCAAATACAAGATATCAGCCATGGATTTGCTTAGGAGTGAATCAGAATCAGCGAATCCTTTGGTGGATTTGCAGGGGTAGAGGGAGCACTCCCAGCCCCCTTCCCCTCCAGCTCCAGACTTCCTCCCTTTCCCACCATCCATGAGGCAGGTAGAAGATGTGTGCCCTCTCTGATGTGTCTTCCAAGACATGCCCAGGAGTCCTGCAACTTGCTCTACGGCTGCCCCCCATGCTTGACACGTGGTGTCCTATCTGCAGACCACAAGTAGAACAGTTGGCCAGGACACAGGCAATCTATTTGTAGTCTGAGCCAAGGTCTGGTTCAGGAATAGACTCTGGGAGCAAAGTGATTCAGGAATAGACTCTGAGAGCAGGGTTTCTCCCTTGTGATTGGGAAGGATCATGTGGCTGGCGTGCTCCCTGACACTCCTTGTCACTGTGGGGAAGATATACTTAGTGTCTGGCCTGTGACAGAACTGTAACTAGAACCTCGCTGCCTTGGTAACTCCAGGGCACTGGTCACAACCTGATCCTGTCTATTTTTACAAGCTCACTTTGTGGAGTGGTGATAAGAGTTATCTTTCTGATGCAAGACAGGATCAGATGGGCCTGCCCTGGTGGCCTGTTGCAGTAGGCATGGGGTGATGCATGGCCTTGAGCTTCTGATATGTGAGAAGTCACACCACTGCCCACTATCCTCCCAGATGACTGCAGTGTGGTAGGAGGTTTGCCCAGCTTGTAGGAACAGGGCTATTACATGTGAATGCCAGACACCTTATTAATATGCCCAGATAGAAGGCTTTTGTCCTTACCCCTAAAGTAAAAGAAACCAGGTCTCATAACAAACTTTTGCCCCCAGAGCCTCCATTTATCGAGCAACAACCACAGTGACCTCATTAATCAATCCCAGTAATTTTTCTCAACTGAGCCTTCAAAATTAGCCATGGAAGACCACCTCTGGAAGCCTCTACCAACCAATATTATCCCTCCCTGTGATGAAAACTAGGAGCCATCCTGGGCTGGAGGTACTGAGAAAAACAGTAGTGGAAACTTGACTAGGAAAGAGGATGAAGTTGTACCCAGTTCGAAGGTGGTGTTAAGGTGAAAGAGCCTGGGTGTATCACCATGGTGAGGAAGAAGCAATGAGGGCTGAATATTGGGATTTAGACATTAATAAGAGTTGGTAGAGACTTAGGGTACAAGGCAGTATTAGGACTGCTTCTTTTATCATGTGACCCTGGGTAAATTCCTTCCCTACTCAGGTCCTCAAACTTCCTACCTGTAAAATGAGTGAGTTGGACAGGAAGCCTTTATCACCACTTCTAGCTCTGACATCCTGTAATACAAATAACACATCCTATAATCCTATAATAAATAATATTTTTTATAGTATAGCATGGCATTTGGTGACTATTAACCACAGTACCCTTTAGTTTTCTCTTCAGGGTTGAGTGGAGGGGACTTCTAGTAACTTACCAATATCCTTTCCCCTTTTCTCGTTAGTAAAAGAATTACAGTTTTTAAGCAAGCAATTTCACTTAGCTGAAAGACTTAATCTCCCACATTCCCAGCAAGTTAACTATGTTCTATCCAATGAGATATAAATTAAAGTGTTATGTGGAACTTTGGGGGACTCTCCTTAAAAAGGAAGAGGCTGGGGGCACCTGGGTGGCTCAGTCCGACTTCAGCTTAGGTCATGATCTCATGGCTCATGAGTTACAGCCCCGCATCTGGCTCTGTACCAACAGCTTGGAGCCTGCTTCGGATTCTATGTCTCCCTGTCTCTCTGCCCCTCCTGTGCTCACACTCTGTCTCTCAAAAATAAACAAACTTAAAAAAAAATAAAGTAAATATTTAAGAAAAGGAAGAGGATGATGTGATGGGTATAGTCCCTGCCTTAGAGTTGCTTAGCCTGTTTTGGTAGAGAGAAATAAAACACTGGAAAAATTAACATATACACTACAAAAGCATACATGCCTTTGTCTTCAACCAGTTGACCAGCTGTTCCATTCAGTCTTCCAGGAGGAAGTAACTGGAAAAATTTTAACTTATCCATTCAACAACAAATATTGAGTTCCCATTATATTCCATATTCTGCTGAATTAATCATCTATAAAATTTGACCTCAGGGTGCTCTCAAACCCAAGAAAGACACAATATTGACCTAATATTTTAAGATCATATTTAACCAGGGACACCTGGGTAGCTCAGTTGGTTAAGCATCCAACTTCGGCTCAGGTCATGATCTTACAATTCATGGGTTTGAACCCCACATTGGGCTCTGTGCTGACAGCTCAGAGCCTGGAGCCTGCTTCAGATTCTGTGTCTCCCTCGCTCTCTGCCCCTCCCCTGCCCATGCTCTGTCTCAAAAATAAATAAAACATTACCAAAAAAATTTTTTAATAAAAATAAACAAAATCATATTTAACATTAAAATACAGATTTTTTTTCAGCTTTTATTGAATAATAGAAGAGTTGGCAACATGGAACTTATATTCCTACCTGACAACAATTTGCTGGAACAATGCCTCCTTTCAAGGGGATTTTGTTCTCCAGTTTATGACAATTGTTACCATTCATTTTCTTTACACCAAACTGTTTTATCCATTTCCATTATTTCCTCACTGGCCCTGTAGGGCATTGGGGGTTGTGACCCCTGCCCTAAAAGCTAAGATGCAAGGGGGGGTCATATGTTCCATTATCATCAGAAACAAACATTTTTAAAGCATTTATATATCAGAAGACTAAATTTGAAATATTGTAGGCCTAAAATCTACTTGAGCCTCTGTGTTGATATTTGGAAAGAGAGAGAAAAGAAGGGAGAAGAGATGAGGAAGAACAATGCAAAGAACAATAAAATCCTGTTTCGTCCTTAAAAGGGATGAGAACAGCACTTCTTCCTGCTCTTTCTATTTGGCTGTCTTGGGTTTAGATGAAATAGTGGATCTCTAGCATCCATCTTTGACATAAGGAATGGTGGATCAGAGATGTGGAAGGATTTTGAGTCTCTGATGACTTCATGGAACAGCCACAAGTATTATGTGAGAGAATAACACCTTGGGAGTGGAAACCATTATTTTGTGTTTTCTGTCTCATGAAGCCAACCCGAATCCTACTGATTAAAAGGTTCAAGTCCAACTCTCAGGCCTGCCTATGAGAGCTTCCTGGGAGCCCCCAGTTTTCTGCAGGAGCTCAATCCACCTGCTACTCAGTTGAAAATCTTGAACACTTCTTTACTCCCCCATTACCTCCTGGTAACCACAAAGATCACTCCAGCCATTCCAAGAAGCCACCTAATCACAGCATTAGGAATCTGATCTTACCTGGCCATGTGGATGCTTTGGGAGACAGATAACAGAAAACCCAAGTCAACTATTTTAAACAATAAGGACATCTTGTTACCTCAGTTGACAAGGAGTCCAGAGGTAGAGGAGTTTCAGGGCTGGAAAATCCATTGACTCAGCAATGCCATCTTTGGCTTGGGCTTTTTACATCATTCCATTTTGCCATCTACAGTGTATTGGTATTTGTCCTCAACATGACTCTTGGCTGCAATTACTCCAAGCATCCTGTCCTTATCCAACAAACTCCAAAGCCATGGAGACTAAGATTGTAGGCTTCACTCTCATAGCTCTTTAAGATGAAGGAAGACTTTCCTAAAAGCTCCTATCAACAGGTTTCCCTTCATGTTTCTTTGGTTAGAGTTGTATCAATGTTCATTTCCAAACCAGTCACTGACAGAAAGGGTAGAATTGTTGTGATTGGTTCAAACGAATTAAGATTCATTCTCTGAGGACGGAAAGGGGTATATAATGTCTTCCCTGACACCATGGCTGCCCAATACCAAACAAAACTGGAGTTTTGCTCTGAAAGAACAAGGAGCAGGAAATGGATATGTTGGATATGCAATAAACAGTTCCATCAAACCATGTGACCTTGAGTCATTGATTTTCCCTCTCTGCGTCTCGGTTTCCTTATCTGCAAAATGGAAAGAATGACTAGAATATATCTAGGGCCTCCAAGTTATTTCCCAGTTGATTATGAGTACTGATTGCTAGTGGCAGAAGGTGCTCCTAAACTGACTGACATGTAGGGATCACAGCAGCATCAATAATAGCGTAAGGAGGTCTAGAAAGGACTCATTGGAGTGTTAAGGCTGTAGTGTCCTTAGCTGTAGCCTCCTCCCCTAGGGAGCCCCTTTATAATATAAAAGTCCTCCTTAGTCTCTCTCAAGCCATTGGCCTTTACAAAGAGATGTTGATGCCCATCACTACCCAGACCTCACCCAACCACCTAGTCATCCATTCATTTATTTGCCATTGAGGATCTACTACATTCTGAACTCTGTCTGATTTCCACTCTGCCCTATTAGGGGATGAACAAGAATGGATTTAGGGGTAGGGAGTTGGGGACAGGTAAAAGAAGAGCTGTAAAATCCTGGTCCCAGTTTTTCCTCTTTCAGTCAGTTTAATTCTAGTTCACAGCTCACTTCTCCCAGGGAGCTTACCAGATTCCTCTAGCTTCCTGCTCAGTCTGTGGTCTGCCAGGAGAATGAGAAGTCACAAAACAAATTATGATGCATCTTTCTGAAGCATCAGATAATGTGGAGATTGGGGAAAAGGGTGAGTTAGGTAATGAAACTTGTCAGTGGTTTAAAACATTCTCTTAGATTGAATTATTAGAAAGCAAAAATGGTATGAATTTTTTTAAAGAAATATTATTTTTTGTTTTTTAAAGATGTTTTTTAATGTTTATTTTTGAGAGAGAGGGAGCGCACGCAAGCAAGGGAAGGGCAGAGAGAGAGTGGGACAGAGGATCTGAAGCGGGCTCTATGCTGACAGCAGAGAGCCCTGTGTAGGGTTTGAACTCACAAACCGTGAGATCATGACCTGAGCCAAAGTCAGATGCTCAACTGACTGAACCACCCCAACTCCCCAAAGAAATAAGATTTCTTTTTTTTTTTAATGTTTATTTAGTTTTTTTTATTTTTTTATTGTTTTTTTTTTTAACATTTATTTACTTTTGAGACAGAGAGAGACAGAGCATGAACGGGAGAGGGTCAGAGAGAGGGAGACACAGAATCTGAAACAGGCTCCAGGCTCTGAGCTGTCAGCACAGAGCCCGATGCGGGGCTCGAACTCACGGACAGCGAGATCATGACCTGAGCCGAAGTCGGCCGCTTAACCGACTGAGCCACCCAGGCGCCCCAAAAATAAGATTTCTAAGAAATGTCATGCTTCATGCTATGGCCCGCAAATCACTTAGAGAATGACAGACACCATCCTCTTTGGTTAGATGGGAACCTGGGGAAGAAATTCTGAGAACCCATTTATTCAAACGCCTTAACTGCTTGATAGCTTAGTGTCCTTAGGAAAAGTATTTAAACATCCAATGGAAAAAAGACAGTCTCTTTAACAAATGGTGCTGGGAGAACTGGACAGCAACATGCAGAAGGTTGAAACTAGACCACTTTCTCACACCATTCACAAAAATAAACTCAAAATGGATAAAGGACCTGAATGTGAGACAGGAAACCATCAAAACCTTAGAGGAGAAAGCAGGAAAAGACCTCTCTGACCTCAGCCGTAGCAATCTCTTACTTGGCACATCCCCAAAGGCAAGGGAATTAAAAGCAAAAGTGAATTACTGGGACCTTATGAAGATAAAAAGCTTCTGCACAGCAAAGGAAACAACCAACAAAACTAAAAGGCAACCAACGGAATGGGAAAAGATATTTGCAAATGACACATCGGACAAAGGGCTAGTATCCAAAATCTATAAAGAGCTCATCAAACTCCACACCCGAAAAACAAATAACCCAGTGAAGAAATGGGCAGAAAACATGAATAGACACTTCTCTAAAGAAGACATCCGGATGGCCAACAGGCACATGAAAAGATGTTCAACGTCGCTCCTTATCAGGGAAATACAAATCAAAACCACACTCAGATACCACCTCACGCCAGTCAGAGTGGCCAAAATGAAGAAATCAGGAGACTATAGATGCTGGAGAGGATGTGGAGAAACAGGAACCCTCTTGCACTGTTGGTGGGAATGCAAATTGGTGCAGCCGCTCTGGAAAGCAGTGTGGAGGTTCCTCAGAAAATTAAAAATAGACCTACCCTATGACCCAGCAATAGCACTGCTAGGAATTTATCCAAGGGATACAGGAGTACTGATGCATAGGGGCACCTGTACCCCAATGTTTATAGCGGCACTCTCAACAATAGCCAAATTATGGAAAGAGCCTAAATGTCCATCAACTGATGAATGGATAAAGAAATTGTGGTTTATATACACAATGGAATACTACGTGGCAATGAGAAAAAATGAAATATGGCCTTTTGTAGCAACATGGATGGAACTGGAGAGTGTGATGCTAAGTGAAATAAGCCATACAGAGAAAGACAGATACCATATGGTTTCACTCTTATGTGGATCCTGAGAAACATAACAGAAACCCATGGGGGAGGGGAAGGAAAAAAAAAAAAAAAGAGGTTAGAGTGGGAGAGAGCCAAAGCATTAGAGACTGTTAAAAACTGAGAACAAACTGAGGGTTGATGGGGGGTGGGAGGGAGGGCAGGGTGGGTGATGGGTATTGAGGAGGGCACCTTTTGGGATGAGCACTGGGTGTTGTATGGAAACCAATTTGACAGTAAATTTCATATATTAAAAAATAAAAAAATAAAAAAAAAAAAAAGGAAAAGTATTTAACCTCTGGAAGTCTGTTTTCTCTTCAGTTAAAGGAATCCTGTTGTTAAATGGAGATGCTAAGTGTACTTCACTAGATAAGTATAATGGGCAGAAGCGATATTGCATGGAAATGCTTAGCATGGAACCCCAATAAATATTAGCTTTATATTAAGTAATAAGTGCTTACTAGTCAAAAAATAACAAACAGCTAATAGTGTTTAGCATCTACTGCATGCCAAGCACTGTGGTAGGTATCAGGAAGTAAAGGTACAGAAGGGAGTATTTTGTAATTAAGTACCTACTTTGTGCCAGGCATTGGGCATAGTCTGAGCTGGGATCTTTTATATATTCTTTTTCATTTGATGAAAGATAAAAAATGCAGTGCACGTCTCTTAGATGCAAGGCAGTGTGCCAAGAGCACAGAATGCCCAGTGCTTGGAACTTTACTTCACTGGATCATAGGTGTGACAGTAATTTGTACTGTCCCAAGTATCTTCTCTTAAAACCCACTCCCTTTAATTTATAACAATGCACCCTGTTAATTATTAGTATGTATTTGGTATATGCAGTTATCAAAAGCAAAGAGCTAGAGACAATGTGGGTAACTGCCAGTCACCAAAACCCTACCAACTCTAATTTACTCTAGCCGTCAGTTCCAGCCTCCTGGATCACGATATCACTTTTGGAGCTTTACTTTATACCATGTTAACATTCAGACCATGTACCACAGCTGGAATTCTGGCTGTGTTTATTTATCAGGCGAGCAACCTTGGGCAAGCCACTTGACCTCCCCGAACTTCATTTCTTCATTTGTAAAATAGGAATAAAAATAGTCTCTTTCTCATAGGATTGAGTGGTTGCTTCCTTATGTGTTAAGCAGGACAAAAATAGTTCCAACCTTATACAATTGAATGAGGTAATACACATAAGCCCTTAGCACATGGCCTGGGACATGGAACATGTAAAATAAGTGAGGTAGTGGCTGTTATAATAATTATTATTAGCTCCTTACCGCTCTGCATAACCTTTTACCAGAGATAGAACACTGGTTCATTTTGCTCCTTGGTGTGAGTCATCTTCCATCATCTCCCGTGGGATAAATATGAGAAAATCAGTGGGAGACCGGGAAACATGGAAGTAAGTGAGTCCTCAGCTAGAATAATCCATCTTTGGGGATGGTGTCAGAACTACCCCCTGACTGAGCAGGTATTATGCTGGACTCTACATGCCTCTTCAGACTTAATCTTCAAATTACTCAATGAGGAGGATATCCATCCCACTACTCCACACGGACTCCTCCTGTGCCTCCCTGATTCTTCCTTCAGAATCTGGAGGGGGAATTTCTCCTCTGACATCAATAAATATGACCCAGTTATGGTGTTCCCCTGGCTAGCTGACACCCAACAGGATGGCATCGTTTTATATGAACATTCCTTACCCACGTGTCAGCCCATTTTAATTTCTTTTCAGGGTATTTGTATGTACATCTCTGTGTTTTCTGTTTTCAGCCCAAGTGAGCAAACTATCCTTTGGCTCATAAGGGCACACATCAGATATTTTTGGTTCTGTCACTCTTGAGAGACAAGAAAGAGTCCCAAATAGAAAGGCAGACCATTACTATATGTTAGTTCCAGAGACCCTTGAGAATTGAGGAAGAAGCTACTGGAGAAAAAGCAGAGGTGTCTTACACAAGCAAATTGACATTGAGCATCTTAACCCTTCTGGGCCTTGGTTTTCTCTTCTGCAAAATGAAGACATTAGAGCCCATGATCTCAAGCTTCCTTCGTTTACCCATTCAATAACTACTGGGCTCTTGCTATCTGCCAATCACTGGGGATACCACAAGACCAAGCCAGACTATGTCCTGCTCTCATGGACCTTCTATTCTAGTCACAAAGACAATGAATAAATAACTTCAGACAGTGAAGAGTACCATGAAAAAAATAATGAACAGTGATGAGAAAGGCAGTGCCTTGGGTGGGGTAGGGGAGAGTCCCTTTCTTTGGGATAGTCAGACAAGGCCCCTGAGGAAGCCACACTTAGGCAAAGATCTGAATGAGAAGAACCAGCCATGGGGGAAGAGGGTGCTGAGAAGAGGGAATAGTTAACAAAAGTTGTAGAGTATTCGCTGAGGAGACACTCCGGGTGTATAACACAGGAGCCACTGAGCAGGCCCGGATGAGGAAATGCTGCTTTCACACAGGCTGCGATGGCATGTCTGCATACGGGCATGACCTGACGACTCCTCTGCAAACATTCACAAGTGCCTCCTGCATGTGAGGCTCAGCGCCTCCAAGTCGGAATCACTGCTCCGAGCCCAGGGGCTGGAGGCAACCGAGAATGCACACTGACCTTTCTGAGCAGTAGTGACAATGATAAATGACAGGGGATTTGGATGCTCGCCCTTGACTATAAGAGGAAACAGGCGGATTGTGGGCTAGGGTTCATGTTCCAAAGCTTGAGTTTCACCAGCTATGCAGTTTCTAGAGCGGCTTGCTCCCACAGAGCATGGCAGGCATTTGGACTTAAGGACCGCTCAGCTATCTGCCAAGATCTCAGAGCCAGGGATGAACAGGCAGCTTCACAGAGCGTGCAGCCTCTGCGTGGGGACGGACTGGCCCGGTGGGCACACGGCTGACTGCGGCAACAGAAGGGGCTGTGCTGGGAGTCAGAACCCTTGGGCCCAGGCCCAGCAGTGCCCGCAGGAGTTGGGAAACCTCTTCGGCCATTAATATGGGAACAAGGGAGCATCTGCTAGGGGCCAGGCATGGAGAGGGCTCCTCACGTATGGGATCTCATTTAACCCGCAGCACAAGCCCTTGGGGGGAAGTGCTAACATTATCCCTAATAGATGAGGCTGCAAGAATTTTTGCAACCTGCCTGAGGTCGCTCCATGGCAGAGGTGGGATTCTAACTTGAGTCAGGCTAATTTTAAATTGCCCGGTCCTTTCTGTTAGCAATTCATCAATTACGTGGGGATAGTAATTATGTGTGTCCTACTCTCCTCGTGTACTTGTTGGGTGACTCAAAGGAGGTGAGAAGGTGCTTTGTAAACACAGATGAGCTATTCCTGGGTCTGCTGGTCCTAGAGTGATTCCCAGCAGCACAGCTGTCTGCACAGCTTCCTGCCCACCCCGGGCCTCACACCTGTTGCCCACCGCCCGCTCCTGCACAAAACACCTGCCTGCACCACTACCGCTACCCCTGAAAGGGCGGCCCTGCGGCCCCTGCAACAGCGACACATCCCTGCCCTTCCCCGGAGCAGCCCTGCCCCGGCCTTGCTGGGAAGTCTTGGCATTCGGCCAGCAGGATGGGGAGGGTGTGTGGAAAATCTGAGGAGATGTTTTTCTTTCTTGGGAAGAAAGCCAGACTGCAGTTCGCTGGAACTGTATAAATTATGCACCCAGAGAAGATTTAGTTTAGAAAGAAAAAGGAAAAAAATCTCTTGCTGTTTGCTTAATGAGCTGGGTTGGCCGAGCCAGGGCCAAACCTCACATAGTTGGCCTAACTTGCTGTGTTTGCAAAACAGGCCCGTGTTCCAGGAGATGGCCGAAGCCCACAGAGCGGCCAGGATTTCTGTGCAGGCTTCTCCATGCCACCTTCCACCCCCTTGCTCCAGCCTGGGCCTGCAGCTCGGTTTCTTGGGCCTAGAGGCTGGGGGCTCAGGGGAAAGGTAGGCCACGGCGATCCCTCTCCGCGCACGCCTGTCTCACTCCCTACCCTTTCAACCCCATGAAGCCCAACTGACCAGAGGATACTGCCTCTAGGAAGCCTTCCCTGAGGCTGGGTCACGGCTCTTTCCTAAGTGCTCCCACAGCACCTAGTATTTATCACACAGGATTATTGGGCTGGCCGCCGGCCATTCTTCCACAGGTTTCCTGACAGCAAGAGATTTGGTCAGTTTTGCTCACTATGGCATCCCCAGTGTGGTATTTCAGTGAAGAAAGAAATGAAGACCACCTCTGCCTTCCTGTGTCCCACTCTGGTACTCTTTTCCCAGTTTAGCTCCAGGAATTCCTTCCAGTAGAAGATGGGCATCCTGGAGGTTATATTGTTGGATTTGTGTTGTATTTTGCTCCTGTTTTTCTGGCCTTCTCTCCTGCTCTTCTCAGCCTCCCACTAAATGCCATCAACAATGAACTGCTTGTGGTGCCTCACCATCCTGTTTCTGCTCCCATGCCTTTACTGACCCTGACCCCTCTCACCCCACCCCTTCACCCCTCACTCCCAGTCAGCCTTGGAGAGTCGGTTCTAACCTCTGTCCACCCAGGAAGTCTCCCACAACCCCACGCCCCATCCCAGGCCGTCTACCCTCCCCCATTGGCTTGGGACCCCTTATCTTGGATGTAATAAAAACCCTGCCATGCTTATCACTGGGCTACCACAAGGCCCCCAGTGATTTGTTTATATAGCTGTCCCCCCCACCCCTGACTCCAGGCTACATGGGAGTAGAGAACCTGCTCTGATCATCTCTGTGTCTCTAGGACTTAGCACAGTGCCTGACGTGTAGCAGCTGTTCAATGCATGCTTGTTGAATTAATTAACTAACATGAAGAAGATAATAATAGCGTGCCATGTCATGGGGCAGAGTGTGATTAAGATCCCAGCAAATGCCATGAGCTCAGAAGAAGGAGTGATTGCTATGGGATGGAGAAGGGGGCGGCGGGTACTGTAGAAAGAGAAATTGACATGAACTAAAGCACAAAAGGCAGGAAGGAGAATGGCCACAGCGTAACGGGAAAAGTGAGAAGTAGTTAGCGCTTTAAAAAACATAAATCAGGAGTGCCTGGGTGGCTCAGTCTGTTAAGCACCAGGCTTCAGCTCAGGTCACGATCTCACAGTTTGTGGGTTCAATCCCTGTGTTGCACTCTGTGCTGACAGCTCAGAGACTGAAGCCTAATTCAGATTCTGTGTCTCCCTTTCTCTCTGTCCCTTTCCCACTCGTACTCTGTCTCTCTCTCTCCCAAAAATAAGTAAACATTAAAAAAAAATTTTAAACAAATAAATAACGTAAATCAGATCATGGCCTACTCCCACATAAAATACCAGTAGCTTCTTCCTGTATTTAGGAAAAAATCCTAATGTCTTATCAAAAACTGTGAGGCCCCATGAATCTAATTCAGGCATCAAACATTGGAAAAGGGAAACTGAGTACCAGAATGACATTTTCAGGGATGCTATGATCACAGTGGGCTTTTTTAAAAAATTTTTTTTTAATGTTTATTTATTTTTGAGACAGAAAGAGACAGAGCATGAACGGGAGAGGGTCAGAGAGAGGGAGACACAGAATCTGAAACAGGCTTCAGGCTCTGAGCTGTGAGCACAGAGCCTGATGCGGGGCTTGAACTCACGGACCGCAAGATCATGACCTGAGCTGAAGTCGGCCGCTTAACTGACTGAGCCACCCACGTGTCCCCACAGTGGGTTTTTTTAAATGTTTATTTATTTATTTTGAGAGAGAGAGTGCTCAAGCACGTGTGCATGTGCACACGTGGGGAGGGGGGCAGAGAGGGGGAGAGAGAGAATCCCAAGCAGGATCTGTGCTGTTAGCCCAGAGCCCAATGCGGGGCTCAAACCAATGAACTGTGAGATCATGACCTGAGCCAAAATCAAGAGTCAGACGCTCAACTGACCCAACACCCCTCATCACAGTGTTTTTATTTAAAACACTCTTTTGCTTAAAAAAAAAGTTTTTTTTAAACAAATCGTGTAATATTTTTACTACAAATGTATTTGACTTCAGTTTGAAATCCCTGATACAGTTTTCCAGAGTTTTTTCCCTATGTGAATCAAGTCCTACGAGCCTGCCTTTATATAACACCGTTGAGATTTTTGTTTCTTCCATCATGACCGATTTGAAAGCTGCCCTATTTAATACTGTAGGAACCTATTCTGGAATTGTTTATCTTTTAAATTGCTATGGGGCCTTATGTTAAATAAGGTTTTAGCCTTCAAACCCCGGTCTCCTGAGAACCAGGGAAAGAAGAATTATTTGTTTTTCCATCAGTAGCTGATGAGGCCCCTCCTCATGCCAGCACAGGGCCAGGAGTGACTGATCTGAGAGGGGGGAGAGCTGTGTACCAGTATCAGATGAGAGATTTGAGCCAGGCACTGCGCTGACCACCTTGTGTCCTTTCTTTCTTCCTCTCCCAGTAATCCTAAGGGGTAGCTACTATTACCTTCATTTTATAAGTGAGAAAACTGTGGCTGAGAGAGACCAAAGACTCACCCAAGTCTCACACCAAGTGAGTGTCCGTGTGGGACCCTGAGTCCCGATGTGTGCTTTACCTCAGTCTAAAGCAAAACAGGATTAGCTATACAGAGGAAGAGAAGACCTTGCTCCGACCATTCTCAGTAGGAGAAGCCGTCCCACAGGACACCTCGCCCATCCCTGCCCCCAGTGAATGAGGTAGTAGTAAGAGCTGACAGTGGTTAGCCGTCTGTGTGTGCAGTGCACTTTGGCCTAACTCTGTTCCTCACACTAATAACCTTGAGCGAAGTCATGTAATCCACAGCAGCAGGTATGTAGTACATCTCCATTTTACAGTGGGGCTCACGAGATGCTCAAAGAGGCTAAAGAATTTGTGCTGGGTTACAGGCAGGGACAATATTCCAACTCTGTCTTTTTTTTTTTTTTAATGTTTATTTTTGAGAGAGAGATACAGAGTGCGAGCGGGGGAGGGGCAGAAAGAGAGGGAGACACAGATTCTGAAGCAGGCTCCAGGCTCTGAGCTGTCAGCACAGAGCCCCACGCGGGGCTTGAACTCACGAACTGCGAGATCATGACCTCAGCCAAAGTCGGCCACTTAACCGACTGAGCCACCCAGGCACCCCTCTAACTCTGTCTAGGTCCAAAATTTTTTTCCCACTGCTCCCAGCTTAGAAGAGGCAATAAGCATCAAACCGTGAGGTTTACTACTTGTGACTCCAGGAAGATCACTGAGAAAGAACCGTAGAAACTGCTCAGCAGCGAACAGCTGAGGTAGGAACCTGTTGGATATATATGGAAGTTTCGGCCTCTAAAAAGACCAGTGAGAATGAGCCCAGGAGACTGGAACAGATAGAACTCCTGTTACATTACTGCAGAGCAGGGTCCTTCCAGCTACCGGTACCAGCCTGGAAATAGCCTGGTTCCAAATAGGGCCTGGGCCAAAGTCAGGTTACCCAAAGGCATAACTGATGACCAGACCCAATCTAGATTGAGTAAAAGGTATATAGTCAAGTTTAAGAATCAAAAAACAGCAAGAGCCACCAAAGAACAATCCAAGATGACAGCCTACAAAGAGTATCAATGGAAAGTTTAGAGAGACAGGAAAGCCAACTAACAGAGTGAGGATTGTTTAACCATCCAAGGCCTGGCACAGAGCAAGCAGGTATTTATAGCACAGTGGAGTCCCTTCACATCCTAAGCCAACTAAATGCACTTGAGAGAGTGAAGATGAAGATAGAGAGAGAGAGAGAAGGAGAGAAAGGGAAAAAGAGAGCAGTCCAAGCAGTGCTGTTGACTACACCAGTCATCATAATCCATAAACACATACCCCTGAGTGAATGCGAGGTAGGAGATCAGCTGTCCCACAGGAGAGGAGATCCCCTCAGGCCTCTCTTAGCAAGAGCATCAAATGGCACTAAGGTGATTGTTGTGTTTAAAGGTAAGTATTTTTTTATACATTCTGACCTCTAGATGTACACTAACCAATTCATCTAGTGTTTACCCAAACAATGAATTATATGTCCAAATACTACAGAATAAGAGCTCTGTGACAAACTAAGTGAAAATTCTACAAAGGGTTACATTCCCTGATGCAGAGTCATGGAGAATTTAGACCGGATAAGCTTTTAACCTTTTGTGTTGATGTTGGAATTATCCCCAGTTCAGTGAGACTTCGCTGTCGATGGACGTCTGATGTGGTGAGGGATCTTCTGAAGGCTCAGGGCCCGGAGCCTGACATCTGATATGACCTGATATTTGGCTCGTGAAAAGTGGTTTTGTTTTTAAAATAAATTTCCTTACCGCTAGCAATTATAGTGTGGCAGGATAGCCTTACTGGGAAATGTACGATGGAGGCTCTTCAGAAAAGAAAGAAAGAAAAGCTTTTTTTCCCTTTTGCTCCCCACTCTGCCCTCACCAGTATTCCTGAACCCCTGTACTCCAGGAGATCTGAGGTTCTCTTGCACCAAGGGAGAGTTTAGTGGCCTTTGTTTTTGAAAGCTTAGCTCTACTGAGATATAGAAAACAATGATTCAAGATTCAAAGGCATGAAGACTTCCTGGAGAGAGAGAACTGTGGGCAGAGGGGTGAGGAGTATCTGAGAGGTAGGGACATGGACCCTGCTCCTAGGGAGTGTCCCACAGAGGTCTGACCGTGGATGGGGGATGACTGCTAGATACCTTCAGAAGCTGGACGCTAAGCACGGTGGCCTTGAGCTGTAGAGAGGGTCCCTATGGTCAAGACTGTGGTAATGGAAAGCTTAAGGTTTGCAAGGGAGAGCAAGGCCAGAACAGATCAAAGCCTTCAAGAAGCAGTCTTGGGCAGATAGCAGAAGATCACAGCACCAGACACCAGCACAAGGCAGCAAAAGGAGCCATGCAACAATGAAGCTGCCAGGAGTTATAGCCCAGTGTCTCCCATATTTTCCCAGAACCAGGAGTTTTATACAATCCAGTGGAATGGAGGAGCCCCAATGATGACTGATGTTGAATTTTTCCTCCACCTGAGTGAAGAGGGGGTGCTCAAGGTGTTTTATTTTTATTTAGAAAAATGAATGAATGTATTATTTTTTAAGCCTGAGTTCTACTCCATAATTTTTTCCTGAATATCACTATTACTGTAATAATAATAATATCTAACATTAGCAGAAGTTTTTCCATTTACACTTTCACATGCAGAAGTTCTTGAGCTCCAGATATTATTATCCTTTGGGGTGTGGATTATAAAAAGGACTCACGGCCTTTGATTTCATCCTCAAAAGTAGGGACCTCTTTCATAACACTCTTTGGTGCTCTGCTGATGCTTGCCATTGTTCATTTCAACCTTTTAGAGAACTGAGTTTCTTTATTTTTTTAAATTTTTTTAGTGTTTTTATTTATTTTTGAGACAGAGACAGAGCATGAGCAGGGGAGGGGCAGAGAGAGAGGGAGACACAGAATCTGAAGCAGGCTCCAGGCTCTGAGCTGTCAGCACAGAGCCCGACATGGGGCTTGAACTCATGGACTGTGAGATCACGACCTGAACTGAAGTCGGATGCTTAACTGACTGAACCACCCAGGTGCCCCTTTATTTTATTTTATTTTATTTTATTTTATTTTATTTTATTTTATTTTATTTTATTTTATTTTTTAAAATTTACATCCAAATTAGTTAGCATATAGCGCAACAATGATTTCAGAAGTAGATTCCTTAGTGCCCCTTACCCAGTTAGCCCATCCCCCCTCCCACAACCCCTCCAGTAACCCTCTGTTTGTTCTCCATATTTTAGAGTCTCTTATGTTTTGTCCCCTCCCTGTTTTTATATTATTTTTGTTACCCTTCCCTTATGTTCATCTGTTTTGTCTCTTAAAGTCCTCATATGAGTGAAGCTATACGATATTTGTCTTTCTCTGACTAATTTCACTTAGCAAAGTACCCTCCAGTTCCATCCATGTAGTTGCAAATGGCAAGATTTCTTTCTTTTTGATTGCCGAGTAATACTCCATTGTATATAAATACCATGTCTTCTTTATCCATTCATCCATCAATGGACATTTGGGCTCTTTCCATACTTTGGCTATCATTGATAGTGCTGCTATAAACATTGGGGGTGCGTGTGTCCCTTTGAAACAGCACACCTGTCTCCCTTGGGTAAATACTCGGTAGTGCAATTGCTGGGTCATAGGGTAGTTCTATTTTTAATTTTTTGAGGAACCTCAATACTGTTTTCCAGAGTGGCTGCACCAGCTTGCATTCCCACCAACAATGCAGAAGAGATCCTTTTTCTCTGCATCCTCACCAACATCTGTTGTTGTTAATGTTAGCCATTCTGACAGGTGTAAGGTGGTATTTCATTGTGGTTTTGATTTGTATTTCTCTGATGATGAGTGAGTGACGTTGAGCATTTTTTCATGTGTCAGTTGGCCATCTGGATGTCTTCTTTGGAGAAGTGTCTATTCATGTCTTTTGCCCATTTCTTCACTGGATTATTTGTTTTTTAGGTGTTGAGTTTGATAAGTTCTTTATAGACTTTTGGATACTAACCCTTTATCTGACATGTCATTTGCAAATAATAGAGAACTGAGTTTCTTTAAATAACATCATCTCTGAACAAGAGCCACTAGATGACCTCACATATGTGACCATGTGATGACCAACGTACCAGGTGCTCAGTAAATGTCAAAATAGAAAATGAATAAGTGAATAAATTATTTGATTGATTTGATTGGCTAGATTTTCAAATCAACAGACTTTATTTCATAGGGCAGTTTTAGGTTTATAGAAAAATTGAATAGAAAGTACAGAGTTCCCATACATTCCATCTCCTCCCCCACCACATACACAATTCTCCCTGTTGTTAACATCTTGCGTTATGTGGCACATCTGTTACAATTGGTCATACAATATTGATGCGTGATTACTAATTATTAGCATCCATAGTTTACAATAGTGTGTGTTATATAGTTCTGTGGGTTATGACAAATAGCATGCTATGTACCCACTATTACAGTATTATACAGAATAGTTATGCCACCCTAAAAATCCCCTGTGTGCTCTACCTTTTCACCACTCCTTCCTTCCCCAGTTACTCCTGACAGCCACTGATCTTTTTACTGACTCTATTGTTTTGCCTTTTCCAGAATGTCAAATAGTTGGAATTATACACTGTGTAGCCTTTTCACACTGGCTTCTTTGGTACTTAGTAATATGTATTTAAGTTTCCTTTGTGTCTTTTTGTGCCTTGATAGTGCATTTCTTTTTAATCCTGGATAAATTTCCATTGTATGGATGGTGGTACATCCATACTATAGTTCATTTATTCATTTATTGAAGGCTATCGTGGTTGCTTCCAATTTGGGGCTATAAATGAAAAGAGCTATAAATATTTGTGTGCAACTTTTTGTGTGGACATAAGTTTTCAGCTCATTTGGGTAAGTTCCTAGGAGCGCAGTTGTTGCATTGCATGGTAAATGCAGTGTTTAGTTTCATTAAGCCTGGTTTTTAAAAAAAGCTATTTCTAGCTGGCATTACCTCGTAAAATAGGGAAGAAGGTGGTAAGTTATGAGTTGCCTTCACACAGTGTAGAACTATAAAATAGGCCCTGCTTTAATGTACACTAAACACATTGTTTGGCTTCAGAGTGTATACCTAAGCCTCAGCTTGCTTGGATGCAGCAAATAATATCCTATATAATTGCCCCCATGATTTCCTTTTGGACTTTTTGATTTGGCTGCCAAGACAGACTAGTCTGAGAAGTTACCTACCCACCAGAGTTAAACATTCTAGTGGAAGAGACAATAAATAAATATTCAACTGAAACCTGTTCAGGGGGAAGTACTGGATGGGAAAAGACCACATATTAAAACATACACACACTGGGGCACCTGGGTGGCTCAGTCGGTTGAGCATCCGACTTCCACTCAGGTCATGATCTCACAGTTCATGGATTCGAGACCTGAGTCAGGCTCTGTGCTGACAGCTCAGAGCCTGGAGCCTGCTTCAGATTCTGTGTCTCCCTCTCTCTCTCTGCCCCTCCCCCTCTCATGCTCTGTCTGTCTCTCTGTCTCTCTCTCTCTCTCTGTCAAAAATAAATAAACATTAAAACACACACACACACAAGAAAACAAATGAGATTTCCCATCAACTAACACGGAATCTGTATGGGCAGCCAAACTAGGATTGGGGGATGAGGAGGACAGTAATTCAGAGACAGTTTAGCTTCAAAGAAATACTACTCCAATGTCAGCCACCTTTCTCTGTACTTTTACATCACAACCTCTTCCCCAGGAACATCCTCTCCAACTAAACTGGAAGAATTTAGTTGGAAAGGATGCTCCTCACATTACTACTTTGCACATAGTAGGTATTCAAGAAAAGTTCACCATGTTGAAAGGAGAAGTTTTGCCAATACACACATGAAAACAGGACTTGAATTTTACCTTCAAAGATCGACTATCACCAAAGTCAAACAAAACCAGAAAATATCCTGCTCTTAGTAATTAAGTGTTTTTAAGTGGTATTAGAATGAAACCCACATATACATTTTCAGAGCTTTGTAATCATTAACTATTCTCTACCATCTTAGGAAATGTGAACTTGGATAAGCTCCAAGCACCTTAGCGACAAGCCAGCAGCTTCCAATGAGAGCCCCCAGTCCTCTGATGGGGCCAGAATCCCAGAGACAAAGCATTATTTATATCGACATAAACTCTTGCTTCTGAAGCTAGAATCCCAAGAAACAAGCTAATGAGAAGACTCAGTGCCAGGATGTCATACTGAGTTAGGAAGGCCAACCCATTAACAGTCCATTTCTCTGTGCTCAGCCCAGCCTGGAGGAGACGCAGGCAAACATATACAGTGGTTTCTGAAAGGCCCCAACACTTGATGCTTGAACACCAAGACAATCGCTGCTTAGCTGGGAGTGTGGGAAAGGGCACAGACCATGGAATGTTTTCCAAATGGATGGGCAGTGTCCTGCATAGAATAGCGGAGGCTGCCAGCTGCAGGACTGGGCAGTGTGATGCTCCCAAACTTCTGAGCATGTTTATCAGGGCTCTGTGCTTGATGAGCTTGAGGGTGAGACTCAGCCCTTGTCTTCTCCTAATCCCACCTCTACCAAAGGTCTTATCTAGGGCTCCACTGCTGGCACAGGTAGAAGATGCAACCTCAGCACAGCAGTAAGTGTCCCTTAGTTTCAGGAGGATAATTTCCTTCTCTGGAAATTCCAACAGGACATGATGTTTCTCTGCATCCTATAGAGATTTACCTTTGAGTGTTTCCTGTTTCTGAAACATCTCAGAGTGACTTAGCAAGCTAAGCACAGAAGAGGGCTTCAATTTGTGTTACTAGCAAGTGATCACTAAAATGAACTAAGCTCTGCACATAGCAATGTGCAGCACTTTACAGCCATTACCTCACTTAATCCTCCTAAGAACTCTATAATTTAGGAACATCACGAACCCCATTTTACTGATGGGAAAACAGAGGCTTAGAGACACTAGGTTAGCAGTTCTCAGTGTGGTCCCTGGACCAACAGCATTGACACCATCTGGGAACTTGTTAGAAATGAGCATTCTCGGGGCACCTGGGTGGCTTGTTAAGTGTCCGACTTTGGCTCAGATCATGATCTTGTGGTTCATGAGTTCAAGCCCCGTGTCAGGCTCTGTGCTGACAGCTCAGAGCCTGGAGCTTGCTTCAGATTTTGTGTATCCCTCTCTCTCTGCCCCTCCCCCGTTCACACTCTGTCTCTCTCTCCCTCTCTCTCAAAGATAAATAAATAAACATTAAAAATACTATAAAAAAGAAAGAAAGAAAGGAAAGAAAGAAAGAAAAAGAAATGAGCATTCTCAGGCTCCATCCCTTACCTACTGAATCAGAAACTCTGGGAGTGAGGCCAGCAGTGAATTTCAACTGCAGATGATTCTGGTGCTCTATGACGTGAGGACTCCTGGATTGGACAGCTTATCTAAAACCACACAGCCAGTAGGATCCTAATGTCAGCACCCCTCTCCTATCTACAATCACGAACTCCGGGTTCACAGAATTGGCAATCATGAATAGATGCTTGGCTGCTAAAATGGCTGGTCAGATTCATCAGGGGAATAAAAGAGAAGTAACTTGCCTTCTCTACATTAAGGCATCTCTCTGACTTCACAGGGGCACTGTCACATTCCTCATAGGAATGAAGATTTTCTGCCCTCTAAACACCTACCCCACCCTAGCATATAGGCTACACTCTGGCCTTATTGAATCTTCATTTCACACCCAAGATAGCAGACAAGAGCAACTCAGAGGAATGGAGAGCAGCTTACATTAAAAACTAAAAAGTTAAAAGCTCTGTATTAATTTCCAAGGGCTACCATTATTATGGTATACCACAAACTAGGGGCTTAGAACCATGGAAATCTATTTTTAAACAGGTCTAGGGGCTAAAAGTCTGAAACCAAGGTATTGGCATGGCCATGCTGCCCTCTTAAACAAGTAGAAGAATCTTTCCCTGCCTCTTCCAGCTTCTGGTAGCCCCAGACATTCTTTGACTCATGATAGCATAATTCACATGACTTTCTCCCCGTATGTCTTGACATCATCTTCCCTCTGTATGTGTCTGTATCCAAATTTCACCTCTTAGTAAGGACACCCAGTCGTACTGGATTAAGGGCCTGCCCCACTCCACTATGACCTCATCTTAACTACATCTACAACAACCCTATTTCCAAGTAAGGTCATATTCTGAGGCACTCTGGGTTAGAACTTCAACATACAAATTTGGGGGGAAACATAGTTCAACCACAATATCTATTTATGAGGGTAGGAGATTAGACTACAGAAGTTGTCATGCATGGTGTTTGCTGAAGGACCATTTCAAAGACTCTTAGACTGACGTCAACAAGGCCCTCTACCTGAGGGTAGTTTGCATCATGGCTGATACTTGTTAAAACTGTAGCTCCCCCAAGTCTCATCCTAGACATTCTGAATCAGAAAGAGAGTCAGTGATTTGTATAACAAGAACCCCTGTGATTTTGATGTAGGTAGCCCTCAATGTACTCAAACTTGGGAAGCACAGTTCCAGCCAACCCCACATGGGGTGCTCCACATTCTGGCCCATGTGACAGTCAAGCACTTCGGAGGTACTATCAGACTCCCTCAACACTCCAGACCCTGTGATGCTCATAGTGAGTTCTAAGTTCAAACCAGCCATCATGGGAACACTTGACAGAGATACCCCTAGGACTTCTCTGGATTCTTCTTTATATTCAGGTCACAGGTTTTCTGCTTTGGTCCACAGATAGCACTAAAAGGTCAGAGAAACTTGAGTTCCAAGACAGATGATTTCATTGAGTAGGAGTCAAGTTGAACTAGATACCCTGAGATCTAGCCCCACTAACCCAATAACTTCTCCCCTTTAGAGAAATACAGACAGGGAGGCCACTGAGAGCTGGTACTCACCTCAAGGAGGAAGACACCAGAGGCACTTCCATTACTCTGAGCTGAGCCTGGGAAAGTAGCTGCATGGAATGTGGAGAAGCAGCAGAAGTCAGCAAGGGAAAGTATCAGGGCAAGGTTAACACCACATCTTCTGTGACAGACCTTCCTTCCCCAGCCCACCTCAGACCCCCAGTTAGCAGCTATAATACGTGTGCTTGTTATATAAGGAGGATTACAAGGCAGCAGAGAGACGTAGAATGAGTCCTAGACTGGGTGTCTAGACTCGCCAATACCTTGTACCTCTCGAACCTCCATTTCTTATCTGTTCGGTTCTCACCATCCATCTTCTCATGACAAGGAATAGATACACTCTCAAGCCAGCCCAGGAGAAGAGAGGATGACTTATAAGGATACAGATTCCATGGACTCCAAGGGCAGGAAAGAATCTACCTGCCTTCATGAGAACCAGGAAGATATTAAGAACTGTAAGTCTGTCTTTTAAAGGCTGAGTGACCTATCTCTTCTCCCTTGTTCCTGTGCTCACTTCCTCACTTCTCTCCATTAAAGGGCTTCCTCTGCCACTACCTCAGCATGCATGGTAGTCATCCTGGTTGCCTCAGTCCCCAAGACTACATGGCCTTTCAACTCCGTTCCCCACAACTCAATGGCTCAGTTCCTCAATGTTCCAATTCCAAATTCCTATAGGCATCTGAGCCCATTCTGGGTCAAGCAACCTTCTCACCCAGTTAGCTGTGACTAAGTGGTAAACCACACAGTACAAACACAGGCACCTTACCCAGGCACCTCATCAAGGGCTGTGGATAGAAGCAGCACCAGAGCAGAGTGCTATGAATGGGTAGCACCCCAAGACATGTCTACTACAGTAATACCAAAAAGTCACCATTTTTGAAGCACCTGCTAGTTGACAAACACTGAGCTACATTAATACATATAATCCTTACTTCAAATATTCAAGGTAATTATTACAGATACAGAAACTGAGGTTCACAGAGCTGAGGTTACTTACCCAAGGTTACTCAGCTAGTACAAGGTTACAACTCAAGTCCACCAGATTCTACAGCTGGGCATTTTCCTTTTAGCCATCTAGCCAAGGATGACTGGGCCAGGAGATGGTACCATTTTACAATGTCAGGAATAAAATAGAGGTTAACAATCTATACCTACCTATCTGCCTGATTATTTTTATAATAAAATGAAATCACCAGCTGAAAAGTGCATTGAGAAAGTGGTACAAAGATAAATTTGAAGTTTTGAACATGTCTGCTTTCACTGTCCCACACACAGCATGGTGTTTGCTTACTGGGCATTTCCCTGAGGACTGCAGAGCATTTATTCACTGCTGCTCTGAGGCCATAATGGATCATGGCCACAGCAAGGGTCTTAGCAGCTGTCCAAGACCCCCTGGAAGGAACCACCCACTGCTTACAACCTGGTGGTATGACCCCACATAAACAGGATCTGAATTCTCAACCTAGAGCTTGGCACTCCAAGGCAAGTGCTATTTGAATTGAAGTAACTTCCTTGTTTTTCCCCAAGAAATTTAGCCTCCAATGCCAAAAAGTTGGTCACTTGGGCTCAATTTGGGTGTAACAGACCACAAACCACAGCCCCAGAGGCAACTCTCCACTGTAATGCCACCCTTTAAACCCCAAGATGGGAGTCAGGCCCATGGAGTTCTTGTCTCAGAAGGGAGGTGGGTTTCAGAGACTCATTCACATGCTTATATGGTGGGGAACATCTGTAGCCATGGAACAGGCCATGCATTTTGGCCCTTGTGATGTTTCATTTTATGTATCACTTGGCTGGGCTGTAATGCCCCATTGTTTGGTCAAATATTTGATGTTGTGATGGTATTTTTGCAGGTGTGATTAACATTTAAATCCATTAACTTATAAAGTAAAGCAGATTATCCTGTATAATGTAAGCAGCCTTATTAATCAATTGAAATCCTTAAAAGCAAAAACTAAGCTTTTCTGGGGAAGAAGGAATTCTACCTCAGGAAATTCTGAGCCTCCAGCCTGCTGGCCTGTCCTACAGATTTCAAACTCAAGACTTTTATATTGACTCTTACCTGAATTTCCAGATTGCTGGCTTGAAATAACAACTCTTTATTCCTCTCTCCTTGTCTCTCCCTCTCTCTCTCAAACCCTGACTACGTCCTCAAGAACTGCTGATGGTGGCCTGATGATACTCCCTCACACTGAGTAACTACTATAGGTGGGGCAGTAGGCCAGACTAAGGGAAGCAGGTCATGATGTTCAGTGGCCAGGTACAGGTGTTATAGACTGAGTCCCTTCTCCTTCCATAGACTCTGTCTGTCACCCAGAGACTAAAGTAGCCTCAGAGAGCTCACCGAGGTCAGTATAGAGTCTCACTACTCAAAGTGTGGTCCATAGACTAGCTGTATGGGCATCACCTGGGAACTTACTAGAAATGTAGACAGTCATGCCCCACCTCA
The DNA here is from genome assembly GCF_018350195.1 of Panthera tigris. Taxonomy (NCBI): domain Eukaryota; kingdom Metazoa; phylum Chordata; class Mammalia; order Carnivora; family Felidae; genus Panthera; species Panthera tigris. Next base: position 51,222,652 of record NC_056670.1, read on the forward strand.
GACCAACTGAATCAGAATCTGCATTTTAACAACATTCCCTAGTTACTCAAATACACATAAAGTTCAAGAGGCACTGTGATCAAAGGCAGCCTGAAATTCCAGGATGAACAGTGGAATGTAAGAGATATGTTAGGTGTTAGGAGACATGGGCGAAGTTCCTGATTAGATTCTAGACAGCTCTGAGCACTTGGGCAAAACTAATAAGGAAATAGACATGCTAAGAACTAACTAACAAGAATAAGTTTCCTTGATGAGGTTTCCCTATGTGACAGGTGCTGACCTAGGCACTTTGCATGTATAAACTTTCCTAATCCTTCTATCAAACTATGAGCAAGGTACTATTACTATCTCCATTTTTCAGATGGCAAAACTGAAATACAGAAATGTTAAACAACTTTTCCAAGGTGACAGAAAGTGAATAGTTGAGTGAGGATTTGAATTCAGAAAGCCTGGCTCCATAGCCATATACTGCCTCTCAGATTCAAAGCACAGAGTCGTCACAGTGTTATATCACATGTATAATAGAAGCTCAAGCATGGACTAATTCAAACTGAGTATAGGGTTTGAAGAAATCTTCATAAAGGAGGCCACTTTTAAAATGGTCTTTGAATGAATGATAGTTAAGAGTTTGGTAGGAGTTATAAATTGGATGCCTTCCATTGATAAGGGTGTTCCTGTAACCAAGTTGCAGTTTCCATGCAGCAAGTATTCTTGTATCCATGCGGATCCCTATGCCTGGAACAGCCCACCATCGCCCCTCCCCACTTTTACCTAGTCACCTGGTTTCACCTGATGAGTGTCGCCAGCATTCTGAGACCACCCCAGACCAAGTCAGGCTTTCCATTCAAACACTCCAATTGCTTTTCCCTCATGACACTTAATGCCAGCTTATAATTAAACCATTATCCTGAGAGAGTGTCCAATCAATGTGAGATTCTGTGAGCTTCTTAAGGGTAAGGACTGTACCTAGTTCTTTTCTCTTTTAAATGTGCAACATGATAATTTGACATACGTAGACATTGTGAAGTAATTACCACAATCAAGTTAATTTACACCTCACAGAATTACCATATTTCTGTGTGGGGTGGTAATACTTAAGACCTATTCTCTTAGCAAATTTCAAGTATACAGTAAAATCAGTATTATTAACTATAGTCACCTTTTGGTACATTAGATCCCCAGAACATATTCATCTGTTAACTGAAATTTGTATCTTTGACCAACATCTCCCTGTTTCCTCTGCCCTTCCCTCTTACCCTCCTAGCAACCACCATTCCACTCTCTGGTTCTATGAGATCAGCTTTTTAAGATTCCACATATAAACAAGACGTCTTCTAGGTTCATCCACACTGTCACAAATGGAGGATTTTCTTCCTTTTCATGGCTGAATTATATTCCATTGTGTATATATGGCACATTTCCGTACTCATGCATTGATAGACACTTAGGTTGTTTCCATATCTTGGCTATTGTGAATAATGCTGCCGTAAAATGGGAGTGCAGAAGTCTTTTCAAGATAGTGATTTCATGGGGCGCCTGGGTGGCTCAGTCAGTTAAGCGGCCGACCTCGGCTCAGGTCATGATCTCGTGGTCCGTGAGTTCAAGCCCCGCATCGGGCTCTGTGCTCACAGCTCAGAGCCTGGAGCCTGTTTCAGATTCTGTGTCTCCCTCTCTCTGACCCTCCCCTGTTCATGCTCTGTCTCTCTCTGTCTCAAAAATAAATAAACGTTAAAAAAAAGATTTTTTTTTTAAAAAAAAGATAGTGATTTCATTTCCTTTAGCTATATACCCAGAAGTAGGATTGCTGTGATGACAAGCTGACACCCTGCAAACTGCCCACCCCCCCTCCAGGTGGGATATGTGTGATATTCCTCAGGCACTCCTGGCTGCCCAAGAACAAAGAAAACAAATGTTTAAACTAATAGAGTCTCCACCTTAGTAAATTACAAGAAAAAGGCAATCCTATCAACGATCCTATCAATAGCCTAATATCTAGGAACTCCCTACTATGTTAAGGTTAATGCTTTGCTAGAAGGTAAAACAACTTTAGCTTGACAATAGCCAAGCCTCCAGTAATCTGTGAGTCCTTAGCATATGGAAATTCCTTTAAGAAACTTCCTCTCTTTTTTTTTATTAATTTTTTTAGTGTATATTTATTTTTGAAGGAGAGAGAGAGACAGAGCATGAGCCGGTGAAGGGCAGAGAGAAAAAGAGACAAAGAATCCGAAGCGGGCTCCAGTCTCTGAGCTGTCAGTATAGAACGCAACTCAGGGCTTGAACTCACAAATTGTGAGAATATGGCCTGAGCCGAAGTCGGATGCTTAACCAAGTGAACCACACAGGCGCCCTAAGAAACCTCTTCTTGATTTTATTTTCCCTAACTCCACAGTATATAATCAGTCAACCCTTCACAACCCCAGTGCAGCTCTTTCTGCCCACAGGTACTGTCCCTGTACTTTAATAAAATCACCTTTTTTTGCACCAAAGATGTCTTCAAGAATTCTTTCTTGGCCATCAGCTCCGAACCCCCACCACCACCCCAAAGCCCAATCAGCTGGGTCACATGATAATTCTATTTTTAATTTTTTGAGGAATCTTGATAGTGTTTTCCATAGTGGCTATGTCAATTTACAACGATGTGCAAAGATTCCCTTTTCTCCACTCCCTTGCCAACACTTGTCTCTTATCTTTTTGATAACAGCCATCCTGACAGGTATGAGGTGATATCACATTGTTGTTTTGATTTACATTTCCCTGATGACTAATGATGTTGAACATCTTTTTATAGAGCTGTTGGCAGTTTGTAGGTTTTCTTTGGAAAAATGTCTGTTCAAGTTCTCTACCCATTTTAAAATTAGGTTATTTGGGGTTTTTTTTCCTATTGAGTTGTATGGATTCCTTATATGTTTTGTAGATTAACTCCTTATCAGATAAATGGTTGGCAAATATTTTATCCCATTCCATAGATTGCCTTTTCATTTTGCTGCCTGTTTCCTATGCTGTCAATAAACTTTTTAGTTCGATGTAATCCCACCTGTTTATTTTTGCTTTATGTTGCTTATGTTTGGGGGGTCATATCAAAAAAAATCATTGCTAAAAACAATGTCAAGGAGCTTTTTTTCCTGTTTTATTCCAGGAGTTTTATGGTTTCAGGTCTTACATTTAAGTTTTTTTTATTTTTTTATTTTTTTACATTTTTTAATGCATTTAGAGTTCATCTTTATGTACAGTATAAGATGAGGGTGCAAATTCATTCTTTTGCATGTGGATATCCAGTTTTCCCAACACCATTTATTGAAGGGACTGCCCTTTCTCCGTTGTGCATTCTTGGTTCCCTTGTGAAAGATCAGTTGGCCATGTATGTGTGGATTTATTTCTGAGATCTCTACGCAACGTATGTGGTTCTACGTGCTTGTGAATCTTGAGGGCCTCCAGTGCCTAAGACACAGTCAGCACTCAGCAGCAGTTAGAAAGGACGGTCATCTGCTCTCAGTCATTGCCACCCATCCCCTCCCCCACACAGAAGTTGGAAAATGGGTTGCAATCCACAGGAGGAAATCACCCTCCCCTTGATTAATAAATGACAAACAAAAAGGCTGCCAAACCTGCATACCTTGGGTTTATCCATCTCGACTCATTCCTACTTTGGAGCCACAATGAGCACAAATAGCTGTTTATAATCCTAATGACTTACTTGCACAAAGTTGTACTGTTACCTCCAAAGCACAGAAGATAAATCATGTATTTTAGTTGGAAATGTAGAACATGTGTGGCTTCTCCAAAAATCCAGATCAAAAAGGAATAAAACTAACTTGAATCCTTACATTTAAAGCACTGTGAAATCAATTCAAACACCAGTAACATTGACCTAAAGGGGCAAATTCTTCAGAACTATATAATAGGTTCAACAGTTCTTACAAGCACATTCTCTTTTCAGTATGAAAACCTTCTTTCAGAAGCCAGCATCGTTTTGATAAGGGATTAATTTAGTGGTAAATGAAAAGATCCATTGCAATTCAGAGTCCTACTTCATATGGTCTGCTTGGGGAACTTGCAAAGCTTCATCCCAGGCCACTTGGCCTACAATGGTGTTTAAATAAAGGCATCTCTTTTCAAAATAGGTTGCCATTTATCAAAGCTGCAATTCTTCTCCTTAGGATCCAGTTCCATGTTCATTTGCTTGTTTACCAAGTCTCAGTTGGTCTTTTTTACCCCCAAATATAAATATGTCTCCACCTTTGATTTAGGGCCAAGAATTTCTAAAAGCAAGTCAGACTTCAGAATGTTGTTCTTTCCCGTAGGAAGGCCTTATCAGACCCCATCATACACATTTTGATTTTGTGAAAATATACTCACTTGAAAACCAGTAAGTAGCCCAACATTTGGGACCAGTGACAGTGAAAACAAATCTTAAATATAGTTGCGAGCTCTACTAGCAGAGGTTTCTTTTACTTTCCAAACACAGCAAAGAATCTGCTTAAGAGACATTCAATTCTCCTATAATTCTGGATTGCCCAAAGCAAATATAATTTGAAGCAGAGATACCCAGTAGACCAGCACAATCTTGTGGATTGAAGTAATTTATTTCAAGAGGAAGGCTTTCTTTGGACAAAGGAATGATCATGTTTATAGTTGCCCTTTGAGACATTTGAGTTTTGTTTGCTAGTTTGTTCATAAGAAGACAGAAATTTTAGGAAATTGGAGAAAGATTTTCTTCAAAGTTGATTAACAGTCTCCCTACTGAGTCTCCTAAAGAGAAATGATTTGTTTATGCCTCTGCTCAGTCTTCTGCTTTCTAGCCTCCTGCATTAAGGAAAACAGAAAGGTTGACTTTTCTTTGCTAGACAAGTTGTGGACAAATATTGATTATTAAGGGCCAAGTTCTGAGATAAGTGCCTCTTGTACACATACTATAGGTGGCCACTGCCCTCCTGAAGTTTTCTGAATGTCCAAAGCTCTTCTGGGCAATTCACAAAAGTTTGCCTACACAAAGACCTTTGTATACCTATTATTTCTTCCTACTGACCTATCCTCCTCCCTCCACCCTGTCCCACAAGACCCCATTCTTTCACTTAACTAAACAGACTTGAGAGATGAGCAGCTGAGTCTTTGGTTGAAAGTAATTCTCACTAAAGTATGAATGGCCACAAGTAAAGCACCTGGGTAGCTTTTCAGCTTTGCCACATGTAGACTTGGGGTAAGGAACTCGGCTACGTTTGTCTTGCCTGGTCTCTTAATCTCCTTCTTTTTAGTTTTCTCCTCTATAAATTGAGATGGTTTAGTCAGATGGTTGGCGAATTCCTGTTCAGTTTTACCAGTCAGTGGGTCTCCACCATTTATTTATGGTTAGTGAATGCCACTTCATCAACATAAGAGATCCAAGCTTTCTCTTCCCAAGTTCTTTGTCTTCCCCTTTCACTGCTATCCAGTGGCTCTGTCAGTTTGGCCTCTCCCCACAGCCTAGTCCCCAGTTTGGATGCCGTATCTACTCTAACATGAAGAAATCCTCAAATACAAACCATATGCAGGTTTTTTATTGAATTTATTCAAATATTACTCATTACAGAAAGATTTGAAGGTGACTTAGAATAAAAGGTACAATAAGATTGATTATAATACACAGTTATGATACCAGGTTAGATGCAGCTGAAGTCACTGACTAGGTCCTTACTAAGCCAAATGAAGCATGTCATAGCTCAGCCTAGTACTTCGGGGTCTCTCTGTCCTTTCTTTCAGGTTGTAAATAAATTCTGTCTCACGCTGCCTCCTTTCTCCACTTGTATTTTCCAGCTACTTCTAGTGATTGTATCCAGCATGCTGGAACTTTTGTTCTCCCCTGGGAAGTAGAATAAAGGCAATAGAGACTGGGAGAGTAGAAACCTGCCTCTCTTCGAGGCCCTGCCTTCCTGGGAAAGCAAACAATGGTTCTCTTAATGCTCTCCATCTTTCACACTTTAGTCACCCACCTTTGGGGCATCTTAACAACCTTTATAGCCCCTCCCTGATTCCTGTAGACCAGTAGTTCCCAGTCCTGGCTGGCCATGAGAATCATTTGGAGAGCTTTAAAAATGCTGGTGCCTGGGCTTCAACCCAGTTGATTGAGAATCTCTTTTGGAAAGGCCCGGGCATCTATATCTGTAAAGCTCCTGGGGTGATTCTAGCATGTAAACAGGTTAAAATACACTTCTGTAGATTTTCACCTTTGGACGTCCTTCCTTGCATTGTCTGCTGGTATTTCTGGGTTTTTAATGTATTACAATTGAATATTCCTTGGGGTTGGGGGGGGAAGGGGTATATGGAAAGCAGGACAATGCCATTACTCTCACTGAAAGGCAATTTTTAAAAACAGAAATAGAAAATAATTTCTACTTAAGAGGAAAAAAATAATTACATATGGCATAACATACTTTTTTAGCAGCTTTTAGTAGTTAAGAAAATATGGACATATTTTATTTATTCATATATTAATATATTTGTTCACATATTGCTTTATTATAAAAGCAGTTCATTTTGTTTTCAGATGCAGTATAGTAAGTCCAAATGAGCAAATTCTTGATTCTCACATGTAATTAGTGACAGAATAGTTTTGGGTGAATATAAGCAAATTCTATCAAAAGTCCATCCCTGCAATGTACTAATGGTCATTAAAAAGGCAAAAGGTATAAGGATCTGTCTTCTTTTGAAGCTAGAAGACCTCTTTGCACAGATATTAGAGGCATTGATTCAACAGAAATGTGTTGAGTTCCCACCTGGTGCCGGGTACTGCTCCAAGCCTGTGTGTGGGCCTGCAGTTTGAACCTCCCATGTCATTCATTGAATCATCCGACAGTATTTGCAGCTTTTTCTTGTTTTCAGTCTGTTTTTCTTTTTTCTCCAATAGCTTCTGTCTTCATCATCAAGTTTCACTTTGGTCTCAGTCTTTTGATCTCATTGTTTTTGAATGTTCTATAGTTGTTTAAGGGTTCTTATATACAATTCAGCCCATTTTATGTCTTTCAAAACTTGTAAATGTTTCATTAATTATGTAAAGGAAGAATCCCCAAAGGCAGTTACAACCTGTAACTACCAGCTTTAATCCATAAGCAAACTTAATTTCATCACCATCAATAGATATGCCACCTGAATTTAGGGGAAAGTACAAAGTATTTGACATATACATAGACCAGCAGTTCATTTACCTGCATCTGGGAAACAAATTCTTCCTCATTCAGGACTTTTTCAAAAGCTTTCAGCACTAAAGCTGAAATTTAACCACTTACACCAGGAATCTCACAGTGACAGCCTCCTGGCTTACTCAGCTGACACGTATGTTTCCATTGGCACCAACAGTATTTTTTTCTTTTATTGAATTTCCATGTCATTGGATGGACCACACCTTCAATTGTGTGCACCTGGTCTATTTCACTCATTTGCATTACCCACTGCCTCTTGAAGGCATTTGAGTTTATTACCCCTCATAAAAATGGAAATCTTTCTGCAAAGTGTTAGGTCCTTACCAATCTCCTTCAACAGAATATGTGGAATATAACTTAATCTTCTCTTAATAATTCAAGGTTATCATTGTGAAACTCGGTGATTATACCATGCAGAAATGCCCTTATGAATTATGCAGGGTTTTGGACACTCAGTAGTCCCAGGCTGCTCTGCTTCTTGGGTTTTTTAAACTGTTTTATGTTGTCTCTTCCTATCTTATTATTAACCATTTCATTTCATTGCTGCCATTGTGACTGCCACCCCCATCACACATATACATACACATACACAAACACACATAACTCTTTTGACACACTCAAACACTTCCTGACGTTTGACTGTTCTGTGGGCCAGGAGACAAGAAGGTGATTTAATTAAAATTGTGTGTAAAGGAATACTCAGTAGGCTCTGAGTTACCAAGTCCTTAAGGAAGATGCCTCTTTTTAACAGATAAATTTAGTACAAGTTCTTCATTAACCATTTTGTTTAGGTATCTTCATTGTTCAATTACAGGCTCTTAAAAAAAAAAAGGTTGATAAGTACATGACTTCTTTCTAATGAAAGAGTTAGTTAGCAATTGAAATTCTGAGAATTAGATTTTCTACAAAGAACCACTCACTCTGTCACTCACTAAGCCAAATAAAAAGCATGCCCACTGACCTTCAGTTCTTGGCCATCACTGCCAACTGCAAACCAAACAACTAGAAACCAACAGCTATGGATGTTGTACTTTTCCTTGAGTTTAGTCAGAGGCCTCAAGAGCATCTGTGCACCCAGCACTATCATATGAGTCATCCATGTTAACAACAAGCCATTTTTCCTTAACTGGGCAACTATGGCCATGCTGGCCCAGCCAAGAGCGTTTTCTCATTCTGCACTCAGGCCACAAGAGCAGCTCGCACAGAGGGACTGGGCCTGCGTTGTTCTTCTCGCATCCAGTCAGGCCCACTGCCCAGCCCAGCCCAGCCCAGGTTTTTGTCCCTCCTCACCTGAAGTGACCACCCCATGGAATTTCCACTGCTTACCTCTCCCTGAACCATCCCGGTCAGACTTTCTAACCCTCTGCTCTCATTGCACTGCTTCTAGGTAAAGACAAACGGCGATCTGTCTCCCTATTAACTAGAGCAAAAAAAAAAAAAGTCCATTTTCTTCAATCCCCATCATTCACTTGCACCTTACTTTACTGCAGCCTCCAGCCTTATAGCCAAGCACGTTTATCTCTTTGCTTTCCCACCACAGTATAGTCATTGCCACTTCCTGCCTTTGCCCTTGCTCTTGTGCCCTTCTAGAACAATATCTCTTTTCCTGCCTGTCCAGATCCACTCATCTGTGTCTCAACTCAAGAATCCATTCCCAAGTACTCTGCTCCTCCAGAGCTGCTCCTTCCATCCGACTCCTTACAGCTCCTGATGTTTTAAGCCTTCCTTTTCCTTTCCAACTGTCCTTGGCATAGGCCCTGGAGTAGAGTAGAGATCTTACCTAAAACTTCTTTGGTGGCTCCTGCCCAGTTTCCATCCCTTTAAATACTAACATGTTCAAAGAACACAGCTGACCTTGTAAATGAAGAAGACTCTAAGAGCTAGGTTTCTATTTGGAGAAACTGCAGTATCTCTCCCACAATGATACATGGCCCTTCTGGTCTTATGGAGAAAATGTGGGTGGGCTAGGTTCCCAGATAAATAGAAAAGAAAGGGCAAGTCGGCCTTTTCCCCTCCTCCCACCACCCACACTTGCCAGACAGCATTTAAAATGCACTTCAGTATGGTCAGTCTTTTCATTTGAAAAGGAAACAAGTCTTGATGTTCTGTTTCTCTCATTTCATTAAGGACGGGGGTCATCCCCGGAAGGCGAAGGGTAGTTTCCAAGAGAGGACTTGGAGGGAGTGGAAGTGGGGTGGGGGAACTCTCTCATCCCTTCTCTTTAGACTGCTTCACTCTTTGAAGAGAACAAGCCTAGCTTTCATACTAAATTATTTTCAGCATGGCCTCTGCCAGGACTCGGCTCTCCCTGGCTGAGGGAGAAGGATTGAGTGAGTTCAAGGTCAGACAAGGTGTCCAGACAGCACTTGCCAGAGGAGGTGGCACTAAGACAGCTGGGAGATAAGGGAGTGGAGAAGAGGAGAAGGGAGAAGGGGAAGGGCAGGATGTATATGTTAAATGGAAGTCCGGGAAAAATGGAACCTGGAAATTTCTCTCCCTCTCTCCCAACCCTGTGCCCCATTTCTGTCTGTCTGTCTGTCTGTCTGTCTCACACACATACACACACACTCCGGTACAGAAACACATTCTTCTCTTTCCCTCCCCTTCTCTAGCTCCCTAAGGCATTTCTATAAATAAACAAGACATGAGCCTACCAGTGGCCCATTATTAACTCTTACAGTGTTCAGGCTGTAAGTGTATAAATCCTCACACTGTTCCTCCTTCATGGTCTGCATAGACCTTTCTGACATGTAATCTTCATGTGATTCCTACCTCTCACGCCTCACAGATCCTGTAAGCCTCTCCTCACTAGCCCCATACGCAGAGTCATAGGCACCCCACACCCACACTCTCAGAGTTCTTAGCCTTGAAGCTATAAGCTTCAGGTCCTGCTGCTCAAAATAAATCTCCTGTGGTTCAGGACACATTTTTTCTTGGAACATTTTCTTTTTCACACCCCTATCATTATCAGAGCTGCCATCGAGTAAACATTTGCTCTGCTAAATGCCTTACATATATTATCTCATTTAAATTCCACAACAATTCTGAGTTGCTGATATGATGGGGGCATTTTGTAAATGAGGGAAGGGAAGCTCTCGTGTTCTGTTACGTAACTACAGTCTTAAGTAGAGAGCGTAGATACTAAGTTTTGAACCCAAGCCTGTAGGACGGTAACACATATGTTTTCAACCCCTGCCTGCAGATCCTCTTACTAATAGGAAAGAGTTCTTTAGCATCTAAGATTCCAGAGCATCTACTGAGAGATCTAGTCAGATATCTGGAATGCCAGGATTAATGCCCAGTTAAACTTCCCCACGCCTGCAGTGACATCTTTTGCTCTTCACTGCAGTGAACGTTTATTTTGCTGAGCTCTGTATTAGATATTATGGACAGAGCACTAAATAAGACAGACA